>NC_143153.1:26125934-27325934 GCF_041381405.1 Jatropha curcas
ATACATAGTAATTATTATAAATTTTGGGACTGTGAGTAATCATGCGGGGGTGGACTAAAGTAACAATCGAACATGAGGATGGAAGTTGTTGACTGGATCCGAGCTGGCAGTTTAGGTGGGCCCCACTTATGAGGCCTGTGTTTGACTCCCGAAACGGTGTTCCTTTTCTACCTTTCCGTTTGCATGCTTTGACTAGGGCCCAGTCTGCTTAACCCACTGCACCACTGCACGCCAGCTTCTCTCACTCAATAAAGCTATATCAGAAATAATCCCTCAAGTCCATTTTCAAAAAAAGTACACAAAAAGTTTGGCATTTACAGAGAGATTTTCAAGAATCTCCTCCCCTCTTGTGATCCTATCTGCTTTGCTCTTTTTTTGACACCAGACCAGCTTTTCGAAACTACCCATTTCGTTTTAGTCCCTGTTAGTGATAGCTCTGTTGGGAAATTTAGGAGTAAAGTTTTAGTTTCTTGCTTTAAATGAGCTACCAAGATAGGGTTTCTGGTGATGTGGGTTTTTATGGGTGATACTTTTGTCAAGATTGATGGAAAGAAAAACTGGGTTTTGGCTTCTTCTGTGGATGGTCCTGGTGGTGCCCCCTTTTTCAAGGATCTCTGCCAATATGGAAGGTTCTTTGTTTTTTCCTATTTTGATTTCTGGGTTTTTCTCTGAGTATTATTTTTATTTTAAATGGGTTTGTACTGAAGCGTGTGGAATTATGAATTTTAGTTTTTAGTTTCTTTGATGGTGACTGCTACATAGGGTTATGCTTTTGATTTTATATATCTTTCCACGTATTTGCTTAGGGTTCATTGCAATGTTTTATTGCTTTATTTTGTTTGTGACTGATTTTGTGTCTGTTTACTATATTTTCTCTGACAATGACTGGTGCACATGGTTAATTTAGCTTTCATGATTTAATGTGTTCATTTGTTATTGATAAAATTGTCATTTTCTAATGCTAGCAGAGAGATTGTGTTAACTATTTTGATTTAGATTAGTATTCTTTTCTTTTTCTTTTTTGTCTCATCAAAGGATGCAGTTTGTTTTTAAGCAGGAAATGCTTACAATGAGAAGCACTTAAAGATGTTGACTTATTTTCTCTATACATCATTGGTGCTTCAATTACTCACTATAATTCAGAAATTTTACATATCAAGTGCTGTTTCCTCTTTGTACTTTTACACTCATAAGTTGTGAGTTTTATTTGCGATGAGCATATTGGTTTATTTGTAAATGGAGATTCTAGTGAGATTAGACTGTAGTATGATCAGGCAAGTATTTTCTTCACCATTCAGTCACCTTTTTAAAGATCTGAATTTGCTGAAAGAGACACTCATCCTATCTTTTTGGGGATAACCATCTTTTAAACAACATTTTCTGTGAAATAATATTTAGATAGTGGTAAACTACAGTCCATTAGTCCCCCCAAAGTATAGTTGGATTAAAGTTTCTCTATAGAGCTCACTGCTTGATGAAAGTGATGTAGTCATAAGCAATTACTTGAATTCAGTATCATTTCAACAAAAATTTTGAATTTTGTTGCAACTTTCTGAACTGAAAACACAGTAGTGTTTTCAACTTTATCCCCATTGCTAATCTGCTTGTTGATACCTTGTCCCTTTTTTTTGATCTACATGTTTCAGTTTGTGATTGATGATGTCTGCTTTTGGAACCAGGTGATGCATTGCATAACCTCCGAGCAAATTTACAGGATCCTAACAACGTCCTGCAGAGCTGGGACCCTACCCTTGTTAATCCCTGTACATGGTTTCATGTTACATGTAATAATGAAAATAGTGTTATTAGAGTGTAAGCAACTTAATTCATTAAAAGATTTGTTCAGACTTTAAAGTCCTATAATCTTTCATGAAATATGTTGAAGTACAATTTCTTATATCTTGCAGTGACCTTGGAAATGCAGCACTATCTGGCCAATTGGTTCCACAGCTTGGCCAGCTTAAGAATTTACAATACTTGTAAGTCATCTTTAACAATATATATTTTATCTGCTCACCTGGATATCATATCTCTATAACATTGTCAAAGTCTCCTCTTTCTATATTCTTTTTGCATCTATCTATTGCTTTCTGTGTGTTTATCATTGATAATTTGCTGTTTACTGTTTTATTGGTTCATAATAATCTGACTTTGCTGTTTTATTGGCAACTGTAGCTATCAATCAAACCTTCTGAAATATTTGAGTTGGCATTGCATGGCAATGAGATAGATTCTATAATATAAACAATGAAGTTGTTAAGTTTATCAATACAATAAGGATGGCAGAAAATCATGAATAAGTGGAGTTTTCAAGTCAAAACAGATTTTGTTAGTTATATATCTGATGTAGAGTTTAGAGTTGCTAAGTGGACAATCTTGCAAACTTTGCAGCCTAAAGGTAGCTTAATAAAAAATCAACAATAATTGATTGATAAGTAACAATAATTTTTATCATGAATTTTAATTTTTAAAAATGTTGCTATTCTTTAGAGGAAACTGATCTTCTAAATGGCATGAAGTATTGTTTATTGTATCTTGTGTATATTCTGAGGTCTTTGGTAGTACAACAATTATTGCATAATTTTGACTATTATTAAACATATGAAAGAATAAAATCCATGAAATTGTCAACTCAGTTCATGTGGGCTTACTCATGATGACAGGCTATAAGTGTTGAACTTTTGATGGTTACCCATTTGCTTTACGACTTTTCTACCCTTTCTTTTGTATGATTATAGATTAGGTATAAGATCTTATTCTTGTTGGATATTTTGGTTCAAGCTAAGAAAATATGGAAGTATCAAAATGTTATAAGCACATTGGTGATGAAGACTTTCATATTTGATATTATGAAAACTTGCTGCTTTACTTTCCAAACTGTACTCAAAACTCAAAAGATACATATTGGACATTTATGCTGATTCATTCTATATTCTATCCTTGTACATGTTATACATAAGCACATAGTAAAGAAGTGGTCATATGTCTGTGTGCAGACCTGAATAAACATGCATTATGATTTTTTGGTGTTGATTTGACCTTGTTTCTAGGTGTAAATTATTGTATCATTGGGTATACCCTTTCTTTATATATCATAGTCATTGTCTTATGACAGGGAACTCTATGGCAACAACATTAGTGGACCAATTCCTAGTGATATTGGGAATCTAACAAACTTGGTGAGCTTGGATCTTTACTTGAACAGTTTCACTGGTCCTATTCCAGACACACTGGGCAAACTGACAAAACTGCGTTTCCTGTATGAATATACATCCTTTACCCTGTACTATGCTATTGTTTTTTCTTTTATATTTTGGTACTTTGTTTTGTATAAATTTTACTTAACAACTCTCCAAAAACTTAATTGTGTTTATGTATTCCTGGCACCACCATTATGCAGAACTTTCCCATAAGCAACAGTATAAAGGGAGCCCCAAAGATTTTATTTATTTTGGGGGTGGGGGGTATTAATTCTCTCCATATGATACTGTTTTGAATCAATGATAGAGCATCAATTTGCTTTTACTAGTTGTTGGTTTAGATACTCTACAAAAACTATAAAACTAATAATGTCTTGTTGACAGGACGACTATTTGCTAATTGATTTGAACATCTGCATTCTAGAAAATTCTTTTTCCTTATCAGCCTAGCGGAATAAAAAGTTAATTTGATCTTGATATCCAGGGTGTTAGAGAATTCATGTTATGTAGTTATGATGAATGAGTGATAGAACATCAGGGAACTATTGACTTCACTATTATTAGATTCAGATGTACTCAAGAATGGTAAAAAATAAAAATGATTATTTTGTTGCCTTTATAAGGCTGTTTGCTGATCGACATGGATCATCCTTTTATTAGATTTCCTTTGTCACCTAGCATTTTTTCATAAACAAAAATTAGTTTGAGCATGATAATTATTTAAGTCAGAAAAATTCCAAGTACTTAATATTAACGAGGAATTATTGCAGATTTCATTTACTTCAAGCATCAAGCAACATGGAAGATGAAATAGTTACATAAGGAATTTGAGCCTGATTGATATGATTTCTGATATTTCTTTTTTGGATGATTTTATGAGTTTTATTATTGGTCAAAATAGATATTCTTTTATTAATTGCTATTGGGCTCATGTTCTACCATTTTTCTTTCTGAAACTTCATTAATATTTACCTTAAGTTATTATCTGCTTTTGTATTTGTTATGGGTGCTAACTCTTGCTGGGTTGTATAGTTAGACATGAAAAACACGAGAATGGAATTTAACGTTATTTTTTCTTGGTATTCTATGTAAGGATAGTCGACTCAACAACAATAGCCTGTCAGGTTCAATTCCTATCTCCTTGATTAATATTACTGCCCTGCAAGTCTTGTAAGTTAATCAATAATTTAAACTTTCTTCTCTTTCCTCTTCTGCCATCAGCTTTATCTTGGTTATAATGATGGTATGTTGACATTTTATAATGTTGGTGGCAGGGACTTATCAAACAATCGCCTATCAGGGCCTGTACCAGATAATGGATCCTTTTCACTATTTACTCCCATAAGGTTTTCCTGCTTACAATTAGAACTCAATATATCTAATTTGACTCCTTATAATTAGAACAGTATATATCTTCTTTGACTAGTATGGACCAATTAGTTAATTGTTGATTAACCCTTTTGCAGTTTTGCAAATAACTTGGATCTATGTGGGCCGGTTACTGGAAAGCCTTGCCCTGGATCTCCTCCGTTTTCTCCGCCGCCTCCCTTTGTTCCAACACCAACTGCTCCTTATCCTGGTACTCTCTTATACCAATAATATAAAAGATCTTGGTCTTATTAATGCAGTACTGGACTGATTCGTTAATCTGTAGCCCAATTTTTCTTTGGATAAACATGCAAAGATATAGATATTTTAATGATAATCAACCTGGATAACGAAATTGTAACAGTTACTGTTTTACTACTAGCTGTAGGCTGACTGGGAGTGGAAATTACACAAAAAGCATTAGAAAATACAACAAAGTTCACATGTTTTCCTAGGAAAATCTAGTCGCTTGATTGGGAAGTGGAATTCACTCTTGAAATAGTGGTTTGCTTTGCTGTTTGTTGAAATCTGTATGAAAGGGAAACTTTCTGTGATAATGATATACATGAGATGGCTTATCTATCTTATCATTTCAGGAGAAAGTAATCCCACTGGAGCAATTGCTGCCGGAGTGGCTGTTGGTGCTGCTTTACTTTTTGCTGCTCCTGCTATTTGGTTTGCATATTGGAAGCGAAGGCAGCCGCCTGAACTTTTCTTTGATGTACCTGGTTTGTATTTCGCATTTGACATAAATATTCTTAGACGTTTGTAGCTAGAATGTCCTTTTGACTTTGTAATTTATC
Source organism: Jatropha curcas (assembly GCF_041381405.1). Taxonomy (NCBI): domain Eukaryota; kingdom Viridiplantae; phylum Streptophyta; class Magnoliopsida; order Malpighiales; family Euphorbiaceae; genus Jatropha; species Jatropha curcas. The sequence continues at coordinate 26,131,306 of NC_143153.1, forward strand.
ATCAGGCGAAGAGGATCCTGAGGTCCACTTGGGACAGCTTAAAAGGTTTTCTTTGCGGGAACTGCAAGTTGCAACAGACGGTTTTAGCAACAAGAACATCCTGGGCAGAGGTGGATTTGGTAAGGTGTATAAGGGAAGGTTGGCTGATGGCACTCTGGTGGCTGTAAAAAGACTTAAAGAGGAGCGGACACCAGGCGGGGAATTGCAATTTCAAACAGAGGTGGAAATGATCAGCATGGCGGTGCATAGGAATCTTCTAAGATTGCGTGGTTTTTGCATGACACCAACTGAGCGACTGCTTGTTTATCCATACATGGCTAATGGAAGTGTTGCATCATGTCTAAGAGGTACTGCTTATTGGCTTTTGCTTGAATTTAGCTCGACTTACAGATAAAATGTCTGAGGTGGCACTGCTTATCTTTGCCCAAAACAAATATTCCATTAAAGAAAAAGGCTATGCTATAAGGAAAACTGTCTCATGTGAGTTTGGGGCAAAAAGAATATATTTTTTCAAAATTGTTTCTGTGTTTCAAACTTCAGCTATGGCATGGAGTTTTTGCATCAAAGGGTAGCAATTGGTGCTGTTTGATTTTTCTTTCTTCCTTTCTTTTTTTTTTTTTTTTTTTGAATATTAACTTGCTTGAGAAAGAGGAAAAAGGGGGGGGGGGGGGTTGGTGGATAATTTAGCAACTGTAAAACAGAGTATTATAGGGCATAAAGGCTGTAATGGGCCAAGTCACCTCTGAGTTTGAAATTTATGAAAAAAATATTTCTTTGTTATGCTCAACCGGAGGACATGTGATATCTTTTACTTATTCTTATAGAACGTCCACCGTTGGAACCTCCTCTTGATTGGCCAACAAGGAAGAGAATTGCATTGGGTTCTGCAAGGGGCCTTTCTTATTTACATGATCATTGTGATCCAAAAATTATTCATCGTGATGTGAAAGCTGCAAATATACTGTTGGATGAAGAGTTTGAGGCTGTTGTTGGTGATTTTGGGCTGGCTAAGCTAATGGACTACAAAGATACCCATGTAACAACTGCAGTGCGTGGGACCATTGGGCATATAGCTCCAGAATATCTATCTACTGGAAAATCATCTGAGAAAACTGATGTTTTTGGTTATGGAATCATGCTTTTAGAGCTGATTACTGGACAGAGAGCGTTCGATCTGGCAAGGCTTGCAAATGATGATGATGTTATGCTGCTTGATTGGGTAATGCACTGACAAACTTTCTACATGTTATTTCTCAGATGCTTTCTTATTTGATCTTGCCACATTATTGTAATGGAGTCTCTTTCCCAATTATTGCTGATTTTGCCAACTTAGATAATGGCTATTGTGAGAGCAGATATTGGCTATTACAGATAATTGTATAGATTTATATTTGTCCTGTTACATATAATGGATAGATATATAATGGCTTTGATCAACAATGAAAAGTGACCTTCCTTTTTCTCCAATTTTTTCTATTTACTTGTTCTGTTTCTGCCAATCATTTACTCATTGATGCAGCTGTTGATTTGTTTAATTTGTTGACTTTTTCTCAAGTGTGCATTTTCCAAACATTGTCAAGTCAATTAGAGATGATAGTTGTTTGGTATCTCCTCTATCTTCGAGCTTGATATTTTCTTTTTTATGTGCTTTGATTGGCAACTATCCTTTTCATCTAATCAGCAATTCTAACTTTTAGTGAGATCTAATGGCAAAACTAAGGGCATAGTTTGAATGCATAAACTGTAGTTTGAGGCTGAACTTGGGAGGGTATGGAGGCTTGTTTGGTAGGCTCGTATTGACATTTAAATATCATTAAGGCATAATTTTATCATCTGAACTGGATCATTCAAAAGTAGTTGGTGCGTGATGATTTAGTATTAACTGTGTGAATTGCTTATGAAAATGCCTATAATTTATGGTGTAGTCTTCCTTTTCTCTCTCTAGTGGTGATGGCTGGCACATTTGGACCATCCCGTAAATTGTGAGGGATTTGTTACATATTTATGTAAATAACTCAAGTAACCAATTCATTAATCATGAGGTACCCAAATGAGTCTTGGCTACATTTGACCTTCCTGATAATTTGTTCCAGTCTTGTTTATATATTTTTAGAATTATTTAGTTTTACTTTAGTCGAAAACGATACTAGTAGTGGATTTGCAGGCTATGCACATTGCAATACTAATAAATCAGTGATTGTATTTCTTCTTAAGAGTCTTGTAGCTTTTCATGTCACTCTGATTTAGTAATACACTTCTTGCAGAATATCCTCATGCTTCTGCTGCACCTTTCTATGCCATTCCATGTAATTAACTACTCTGCAAATTTTGCAGGTAAAAGCTCTTCTAAAAGAGAAAAAGTTGGAAATGCTGGTTGATCCCGACCTGCAGAACAACTACATTGACACTGAAGTAGAACAACTAATCCAAGTAGCATTGTTATGCACCCAAGGCTCTCCAATGGAACGGCCTAAGATGTCAGAGGTTGTGAGAATGCTTGAAGGTGATGGACTAGCAGAAAGATGGGAGGAGTGGCAAAAGGTTGAAGTGGTCCGCCAAGAGGCTGATTTGGCCCCATCACGAAGCTCCGAATGGATACTTGACTCCACTGAGAATCTCCATGCTGTAGAATTGTCAGGTCCAAGATGACGCTACCGGAGTGATACATCAGAAAATTCTCATTTGCTCTTTCTGTGTCTTTTGGATATCATTTTCTTGCAGTTATTGGTTCATCATTAAAATCATTATAATCCAAGTTGAAACTTTATAATTTTGTGTATATCAATGTACCTAATAGTGATTGCCTAATTCTCCTTAATTTTGTAATATTTTACGTACTTTAATAGCAAAAATTTATATGTATGCTGAGCAGTGAAAAAGTATCCTTTTGTCTGTGTTTATGTTCTTTTAAATTTATTATGCATTAATATTATTGCCTAGGTTGCTTATAGCAGTGCTGCGAGCAGTGAAAAAGTATCCTTTTGTCTGTGTTTATGTTCTTTCTTATTTTTTTTAAAAAATTCAATTTTAATGTTTTTACAAGCTCCTGGTATCTAATCTAACCAAATAATTCTCTCTACAACATTCATTCTTTCATCTTTTTTAGAAAATTTTGTAGTTTTGTGAAGTCTTAATGGTGTTTTGCTTTTTATATCCTTTCTTTGAATTTTTTTTGGTTTTTTGAAGAGTAAACAATGCACTTTGCATTAACTAGAAAAATAATGTGAAAACAAACCCTGGTGGAAACGAGCATGATTATAAGCCGCTCTTGCTAGAGAAGGAGTGCCCATAATCACTCATAATTCATCTAACTGCCATATTAGGCCTACTTACAAATTATCCTTACAATCTTTGATAATAATACCAAATTCTGAATAATCTAGAGAAGAGGAAAAAAGAGCAAATAAAATTCCTTGCGCATCTGTGTATACGCACCTAGCAGAGGGCATAATGTCCTTTAACCAAGCTAGAGTAGAACGAAAAGCAATGGCCTTGATGAGGAGAGCTTTTCTATGACTATCAACGAAAGCGGAAGCGCTCTGAGGAAAGTCCCCTCTGCATCTTCCACTACAACGCCGAAGCCCCCAAGATGCAGGTCATGGAACACAGCCCCATCCGTAAATGCTTGCCACCCATTTGGTGTTGTTGTACACCCACTGAGGAACTGAGGGACCAGATGTAGAAAGGGGGTGCGGCGTTTGCCTCCAAGAGACACCATGGATCTGCTGCCAGTTAGAGAGAATGTGTGACGCTTGGGCTGAGATTTGAGAACCTGTTTTGGATTCTTGTCTCCGTATGAAATTGTTTCGCGCCTCCCATAATGCCCATGCAAGAGTAGCGACGTGATATGCTTTTGAAGCCTGGTTTGCACCTTGAACCTGTATAAAAAATTGCTTAAAAGACAAAACATTAGCAGGGACAGTTTACCCATTTATAACCCACACCATTTTAGCATTCCTACACGTCAGAAGGACATGATCAATGCTCTCAAGTCTCATCCTCCCCACAGTAACAACAATTCGTGGCTACTCTCACCCCTCTTTGATTTAGATTCACTCTTGTAGGAATAATGCCACGAAGGGCTCGCCAACGGAACTCTCTTATTCTTGGTGGTATTTTCAAGTACCAAATCTCCCTCCACAACCTCTTCCCCTCGATACTTCAAAAGCCTATAATAGAGTAAATTGGAACTTTCTTAGGCATATGATGCTTGCTTTGGGGTTTGACAATAAATGGGTTAACTGGATGATGCTCTGTGTTTCCACGGTTAGATATTCTGTGTTGTGTAATGGTGATGAGGTGGGACCCATAATTCCTGAGAGAGGGCTAAGACAAGGGACCCTCTTTCCCTTTATTTTTTTATTCTTTGTTTAGAAGGATTATCCTCGCTTTTCTCCAATGCTGAGGGACAGGGTTGGATCCATGGAGGGAGAGGGTTGGATCCATGGAGGGAGGGTAGGTAGGATTGTCCTGGGATTTCCCATTTGTTATTCATAGATGACTCTATTTTATTTTTAAAAGCCATGGAGGGTGAGGCGAGAAATGTTAAAAATATTTTGATCACTTATGAGTTAGCTTCGGGGCAGGGCAGGCAACTTTCAAAAATCTGGGATTATGTTTAGCTTTAACGTGACTAGTTTGGTGAAAAATGCAGTATCTAATATCTTATAGGTTCATAATCCCATGGCAGGTGGGAAATATTTGGGTTTGCCTACGGTGGTGGGTCATAAAAAGAAGAATATTTTTAGTTACCTCAGGGACATGCTCTAGAATAGATCCATTGCTGGAATAATAAATTCTTGTCTAGAGCAGGTCAGGAAGTTCTTTTAAAATCTGTTGCTCAGGCTATTCCAGCATATTGTATGAGTGTCTTCTTGCTCCCTATCTTCCTTTGTGATGAATTACAAAAGATCATGAAATCATTTTGGTGGGGTTCTAAAGAGGTAGGGGAGAAAGGAGTTCATTGGTTGTCTTTGGGATCAAATATCAGAGGAAGAGGGATGGAGGGATGGGCTTTCGTGACCTTCGGTGTTTTAATATGGCTATGCTAGGGAAGTTTGGGTGGAGATTAATTTTGGAATCCACCACTCTTCTTAGTTGTATTCTCAAAGCTAAATACTTTTCTAATGAAAACTTTCTATCCGCTTCGCTTATAAGCAATCCTAATTTTACATGGAGGAGTGTTCTTTTCTCTAGGGATATGCTTAAACCTGAAAAGGAGTTATATAAGGTTCGATCAGATACTTCTTGACTCATTTTTTTTATTTTTTATTTACATGTAAAAACTGCTCCTTGAATCTCTAATTTTGATTTTTTTTTTATTTGATGCTATTTATTGTTATATATTAGGTTAAGATCCATATTAATTTAAAATGTTCACTATATAAATACTGATATTTCACATTTTTAGTATATAAATTTATATTTTTCCTATGTTAACAAATTTATATATATATATTATATTTTGTACATCAAACAAACTCTTCAAATTGAATTGGGAAGAATTCTTATTGGGCAAAGAGAATTGACTTTAACTTCACCTGTTTGTATAAAATTCTTTGGAACAAGAAAAGAAAGTTGTTTACCCTTAATTTTTCCCTTGAAATATGTATTGGGATAGGAGAGATAAGTACGTAATTCTAATAATTTTCTCTCAACTTTCCTTACAAATTAAGTATATGTTTGGATCGGTGAAAAATTTAGGAGAAATGAAAATTGGGAAAGAAAATAAATAAATTTTATTTCCTTCACTTGTTTGGTAACGAAGAAAACGTGAGAGAAAAGAAAATATGAAACGAAAATAAATATTAAGTCCTGCATGCCATTTTCTCCTAAATTTGGGTGGAAAATAATTACAATTATATTATACTTTTATTAATAAAAAGTAAAGATTAATTTATAATTTTATTATTTATAAAATCATTTTCCCTCATCATGCTCCTCAGATACCCAAACATTTAGAGAACAAATATTCTTTTTATTTTCCTTCAACATTTTCTTTTTTCTTCTTCCCAAACATGGTGTTGAGAAAGTTGATTATCGATCCCACACCTCATTTTTTAAATTATTTTTTAGGTAAAAAAAAAAAAAAAAAACATCAAATCCTAAATACAGAGCTTAGAATATTTTACACCAATAATATTATGAGTAATCCAATCATAGATGTTTGAAGGACAATCAGAAAAACCGATCAGCAGAATTATTAGCTTCCCTATAAATGTGGGATCGTACATCTGATTGTTAGATTATTTTAATAATCTGTATGTGGCTCATGTGATTAAAGGGCTGGTTCTAATTAATGTGGCCCAAGATGATGGTTATTGGGCTTAATGGATAAGAGCCAGTTAGAGTTTTAATACCCTTCCTCTGCCTTATAAAAGAATAAAGGAATCAATATATTAGGGTTAACACAAAAACAAGAGAGTGTGACGGCTCCCTCAAACACATACGGAGATAGTTTATTTGAGAGAGCTCATAAAAGAAACTCCCGCAGCTGTTGGTTATTCTCCGACCATTAAGAGAATACTTACGGACAAAAGGCCAGAGTGAAGAAACGTAGATCTGCTGTTACGGTGAGAATCGAATTGTCCCAACGAGGTAACCCATAACATAGATCTGTCGTTATGGATTAAGATACGCTTCCGATTGTTGTATATTCTTGTCAAACAAATTCTATGAACAATAGATCTGGGCTATATTAAAGTTTATTCAACATGTGGTATCAGAGCCTGTACCTGTTCTAGATTTGTATGATAGCGTTTTGTTTGGCTTAATTAATGAAAATAAATTTCGTATGGTGAAATTGATTTATATGGTATAAGCGAAGCCAAAATTATAGAAATTTGAAAACTGTTTGTTTTCTTTATGCTTTATAAATTATTTTGTTATTATTTATAGAGAATGGTTATAACATATTATTGGGTTATGTCGTTAAAGTTTTGAGATATTAATTTAATCTCATAAAAGTTTTGCATAAATCAATGTTTAATGAATGGAAAACTTGTTAGTCACCAAAGTGGCCTTGTTTGGATTGTTTTAGACATTGATTATGCAGTTTTTAATTGTTCATATTTGTGTGATGCCGTTATATGACATGCAAGTGAAAATTGAACAATTGAGCTCGTTGATTATAATTTGTTAGGTACCATTAATTATAATCAATGGCATTAAAGAGACTTATCATTATACGAATTAATATGAATGTATATCCAAAGATAACATGCATATTGTATGGAGCATTATTGAATAGTTGAATGGAATAAAAAAAAAAGTAATTGGATTGCAGAAAGGAGCACGGGCGTGCTACAATGAGCACGGGCGTGCTTCTCTCTGACTTGCATAAAGGCTCGCAAGTTGCTCCACAATGAAAGTCTATTAAAGTATTTTTCTTCTTGGCATCATTATTGATTAAAGCTATGCATTTAAATATTACCCAAAGGTGAATCTAGATGCATAATTAAAGTTGTTATTTGTTATCCATTTTATGTTTACTCAAAGCATTAACGTATGAGTATATGTGTAATGTTGCAGCTTCCTTTAACATGTTTGCTATTGGCACTGGGTTGATTAAGTTCAATGGATTGAACTATGCTGATTGGTCCGAACAAATCCATTATCAGTTAGGAGTTCTGGACCTGGATCTGGCATTAGTCTCTGAAAAGCCAACAGCCATTACAGAGACCAGCACTGAAGCTGACAAGTCTCATTATGAGGCTTGGGAGTGGTCTAACAGGCTAAGCTTGAACTTAACGAGGATGACAATGGCTGAAAATGTTAAGCCATCAATGCCCAGAACAGGCAATGCTAGAGAGTACATGCTGAAAATTAAGGAATACTCCCAATCGGACATAGCTGACAAGTCCATCGTAGGATCCTTGATGAGTGAGCTGACGACCAAGAAGTTTGATTGGTCACAATCCATTCATGATCATGTGACTGGCATGCAGAATTTGGCAGCCAAACTGAAATCAATGGGAATGGATGTGAGTGAATCCTTTTTAGTTCAATTTATTATTAACTCACTTCCTCTTGAGTTTGGTTAGTTCCAGGTGAATTACAACACCCTTAAGGAAAAATGGAATATTCAGGAAATCAATGCCATGTTGATACAAGAGGAAGGGAGATTAAAGAAATTGAAGGAATTCTCCATCAATCTCACTTTTCATAATAGAGCTAGCAGCAGCAATAACAAATAAGGGAAGAAAGGCAAGAAAAGGGACAGTGTCCCAATGAAGGTTAATGAGGGCCAAATCCGTAAGGAATTGAAGTGCTACTTCTGTAGGAAGAATGGTCACTTCAAGAAGGACTGTCCTAAAAGGAAGATTTGGTTTGAAAAGAAAGGGATTTCTTTCGATCCAACCCATAAATGAAACTGAAAAGTTCCTATTCATGGGAAACAGAATGAAGGCACGAATAGAAGGAATTGAGACTTATAGATTGATCTTGGACACTGGTCGTTATCTGGATCTTGAAAAGTGTCTCTATGTTCCTGAATGTGCTAGAAATCTAGTTTCTGTAGGGAGGTTGGATAATGTTGGTTTCAGTTTTAAGATTTGTAATGAGATTTTTTCATTATACAAACTTAAGTACTATTATGGTTCTGGTACTTTGATTGATAGTTTGTATCGTTTTAATCTTAATGCTGAATTTATTGAATCCCTGTTTAATGTTGAACACAATATAGGTATTAAACGTAGTGCACATAATGAATGTTCTGCTTTCTTGTGGCATCAAAAGGTTAGGTCACATATCCAAAGAAATGATTTTGAGGTTAGTGAAAGGTGGAATCTTACCTCAATTGGATTTCACTGAATGAGACGTGTGTATAGATTGCATTAAAGGTAAGCAAACTAAGGACACATTAAAGACTCCAGCCACAAGAAGCAGTGAATTGCTTGAACTTATACACACTGATATATGTGGCCCTTTTGATGTTCCCTCTTGGGGTTGTGAAAAATATTTTATTACCTTTATCAATGATTTCTCACGGTACGGTTATGTATATTTACTGCATGAAAAGACTCAATCAGTGGATATCCTTGAGATATTCATTAATGAGGTAGAAAGGCAGTTAAATAGAAAAGTTAAAGTGGTGAGATCTGATAGAGGTGGTGAATATTATGGTAAATTTAATGAAAATGGACAATGTCCAGGTCCATTTGCAAAGTTCCTTAAAAGCCGTGGCATTTGTGCGCAATACACAATGCTAGGTACACCTCAACAGAATGGTGTAGCTGAAAGGCGGAATCGTACTCTTATGGAAATGGTTAGAAGTATGCTAAATAATTGTACTATACCTTTATCATTATGGATGCATGCATTAAAGACTGCTGCATATTTACTTAATAGGGTTCCTAGTAAGCCAGTTCCTAAGACCCCTTATGAACTGTGGACGGGAAGGAAACCTAGTCTGAGACATCTTCATGTTTGGGGTTGCCCAGCGGAAGTAAGGATATATAATCCACATGAAAAGAAGCTTGATGCTAGAACGGTTAGTGGATTTTTCATAGGATATCCTGAAAAGTCAAAAGGGTACAGATTTTATTGTCCTAACCATAGTACGAGAATTGTTGAGTCTGGTAATGCTCGGTTTATTGAAAATGGCCAAATTAGTGGGAGCAGTGAACCACGTAAGGTGAATGTGCAAGAGATTCAGATTGAAAATCCAACTCAGATGGATTTTCCTAATGTCTCTTCTTCGGTTGTTGTTCCACTTGTTGTATCACGGTTTAACAACATGGTTGAACAACAAAACAACATTCCGAACCCACAAAATGACCATATAAATGATGAACCAGCAAATAATGAACAATTCACGAATGATCAAGTGGTTTCACAAGAAATAGCATTACGGAGGTCACAAAGGCAAAGAAGGCCAGCTATTTCTAGTGATTATGTGGTTTACTCACTTGAGCATGAATGTGAATTGAGCATTGATAAGGATCCAGTCTCTTTCCAGAAAGTCATGGAATGTGATAATTCTGAAAAGTGGTTTAATGCCACGAAGGAAGAAATGCAATCAATGAGTGACAACCAAGTCTGGGATTTAGTCGAGTTGCCTGAGGGGTCAAAACAAGTTGGTTGTAAATGGGTTTTCAAGACCAAACGGGACTCTAAGGGCAACATTGAAAGATATAAGGCCAGACTTGTTGCTAAAGGTTACACTCAGAAGGATGACATTGATTATAAAGAGACCTTTTCTCCATTTTTCAAAAAGGACTCTTTAAGAATTATTTTGGCTTTGGTGGCTCATTATGATCTAGAGCTTCACCAAATGGATGTAAAGACAGCCTTTCTTAATGGTGACTTAGAGGAGGAAGTATACATGGACCAACCAGAGGGATTTGTGGCCACAGGAAAGGAAAATTTAGTGTGTAAGTTAAAGAAGTCAATATATGGACTGAAGCAAGCTTCCTGTCAATGGTATCTTAAGTTCAATAATACCATCACTTCATATGGTTTTATAGAAAACACTGTTGATCGGTGTATCTATATGAAGGTCAGTGGGAGCAAGCTCATTATGTTAGTCTTATATGTTGATGACATTCTTCTTGCTGCGAATGATGTTGGGTTGTTGCATGATGTAAAGGGTTTTCTCTCTAAGAATTTTGAAATGAAAGATATGGGAGAGGCATCCTTTGTGATTGGAATAGAAATATTTCGTGATAGATCACAAGGACTGTTAGGATTGTCTCAAAGAGATTACATTGATAAAGTATTAAAGAGATTCAGAATGGAAAAATGCTCCGCAGGCCAATTCAGAAAGGAGATAGGTTTAGCGAAATGCAATGTCATAAGAATGATTTGGAACGTAAAGAGATGGAATCTATTCCATATGCGTCAGTGGTTGGGAGCTTAATGTATGTTCAGACATGTACTCGACCGGATACAAGTTTCGCCGTAGGAATGTTAGGGCGATATCAAAGTAATCCCGGGATGGATTATTGGAAAGTTGCAAAGAAAGTACTTAGGTATTTACAAGGCATTAAGGATCATATACTCACTTATAGAAAGTCCAGCCATCTAGAAGTGGTGGGATACTCGGATTCAGACCATGCCGGTTGTGTAGATTCGAGAAAGTCTACATTTGGCTACTTGTTTCTCCTAGCTGGAGGAGCAGTATCATGGAAAAGTGGAAAGTAGTCTGTCATTGCTACTTCCACAATGGAGGCTGAATTTGTGGCATGCTTTGAGGCCACTGTTCATGCATTGCGGATGCGGAATTTTATCTCAGGTTTAGGCATTGTCGACAGTATAGCTAGACCATTGAGAATTTACTGTGATAATTCCACAGCTGTCTTCTTCTCTAAAAATGATAGGTACTCTAAGGGTGCAAAGCACATGGATTTGAAGTATCTATCTGTGAAAGAAGAAGTGCAAAAACACAAAGTGTCAATTGAGCATATCGGTACTAATCTGATGATAGCAGATCCGCTAACTAAAGGCCTATCGCCCAAAATCTTCACTGGCCATGTTGATAGGATGGGCATTATAGATAAGTCCTTGTTAGCATGATGGTTAAACTTGTATATATATATATATATACATATGGTTGTTTTGCTCATATTATTGTGACACTTGGAAATTCAATTAAAGATGTGTTTTGCTTATTTATGTGTTATCCACATTATAGATGTATACAATAATGGTTTGAGTGAGATAACAATAACAGTTGATTGTAACAATGTATTGATTGTTGAATAGTTTCTCCACTAAAGTTTTATAAATTGAAGTGGTCTGTGATATATGGAAGGAATCATGTCGTTCAATGCCTTGTGACTGTCATAATCCGATCATCTTAATTCAAATTAAGGTAAACATGATAGACTCAAGAAATGCACATGGGCCAAGTGGGAGATTGTTAGATTATTTTAATAATCTGTATGTGGCCCATGTGATTAAAGGGCTGGTTCTAATTAAGGTGGCCCAAGATGATGGTTATTAGGCTTAATGGATAAGAGCCAGTTAGAGTTTTAATACCCTTCCTCTGCTTTATAAAAGAATAAAGGAATTAACAAATTAGAGTTAACACAGAAACAAGAGAGTATGACGGCTCCCTAAAACACATACGGAGATAGTTTGTTTGAGAGAGCTCATAAAAGAAACTCATGCAGCTGTTGATTATTCTCCGACAATTAAGAGAGCACTTACGGACAAAAGGTCAGAGTGAAGAAATGTAGATCTGCTGTTACGGTGAGAATCGAATTGTCCCAACGAGGTAACCCATAACATAGATATGCCGTTATGGATCAAGGTACGCTTCCGATTATTGTATATTCTTGTCAAACAAATTATATGAACAATAGATCTGGGCTATATAAAAGTTTATTCAACACTGATTTGATGCTCTTATTTTCCATCCCCTCAATTTTCTTTCCTTCTCCAATGAAAGGAAAAGGAGAAGGAAACAAACTCCTTCCTCGTTTTCCTCTTCGCTTTCACCATCCAAACAAGGTGTTAACAAGTTAAAGACACCGGCACTTTGTTGCGGAAAATTTTTTTTTTATTTACCCAATAATCTATATTAATATAATTTTTTTTACTAAAATTCTATTTTATTGATAAATATAATATTATAGTAAATAACATGATAAAGTATACAATTATTATTAGCGGAAAAAAGAAAATAATTATAAATTTATTCTGTATACTAAATTTTTAAAATTTTATTTATATATTTTTCTTGAATTTTTGTATTTTTAAGAAAAAATATAAACTTGACGATAAAGATTTTTTTATTTCACGATCAAATTCAATAAAGAAAGCGAATCTAAAAAAAAGTATATATTTTTTTTCATACTTCTTATTTTTGAAGTTTTAACTATTAAGCATATTTTTTTTAAAAAAATCATTTAAATAACTCCTCAAAAGTTTTTTTGAAAAATCAAAGTCAGTAAAAATTTAAAAAATTTAATGTTAAATAATAAAAACTTAAGAGTTCTAAAATGATTTTTCTCATTTGTTAATTACCTTTTTATGATTGCATAAGAGAAAAGAGTTTTTCAATTTTGATGCAAAATTTAAGAACTCCTCAAAACTACAAATTGAATTAATATCTCTTAATTTTAATGCAAATTATATCTTTTTCACATAGATTTACATAATGCACTAAAAATATCAATTCAATTGATGGTTTTCGATATAAGGCATAAATAAATAATCTCTATTATAGTTTTTTGCAAATAAAATGCTATAGAAAATTATTGGTGATTATTCTTTTAAGAAATAGATCTCATGATTTGAAATTTATTAGTGATAATTCTCCCCTTTAAAGAAATTAACATTTGAAATTTAATTAAATAATATATTTTCAAAAATAAACAAAACTTAATTGAACTAAAATTTGAAAAAGAAAAGTATAATTCTATGAATTTTTTACAATTTATTTTTAACTAAAATAAGATAAATAATTAAATTATATTTTTAAAGATTAAATTAAAAGAATAAATTCATAAATAAATTTAATTGATTGTTGTCACTAATCAAATATGAGCAAAGTTTAACACGTGTACAAGTTTTGCATTAAAGAAATTGTTTAGTTCACTTTATTGATTTGCGGAGCTTCAACTTTATAGTATATAAAGGATAATAACAATTGTTAGGGGTATAATTGTCAACTAAAGCCAAAATCATTGTTACATGAACAAAACACGCATATTAAGAATTTAGTCAATAAAAGTTATTCTGCCTTTTTTTACCCTTAATAACCCATCAAGATACTAAAAACTCTTTATTCAATGAACAATTATAAAAATTATTATAAAAAATTAATTATTTACATATCTAAATTTAAAAACATTATAAATATTTTGAAATATCCAAAAAAAGAATAACAAGCAAATAAAATGTTACAGATGGAATATATAATGTCAGCTTTTTAACCTTGTATAAAATTTTTTTTTTGACTGGAAACCTTGTGTAAATTATTTTTTTCTTTTTTAACTGAACCTTGTGTAAATTATGCACATTACACAAGCATGAAATGTAATACAAAAATCTGACCCGATTCGATAAACATTTCAATTTTACTTGACCCGAAATCGGAATCAGCTGATCCAACCCAGATACTTTCTGCCACCTATAGATTATTTTTCCCATTAAAAAGACACGTAAGCTAAAAGCGTCCAAAACAAAATTCCAAATCAGACAAATTATCTTTGTGGTTAAACAGCTCCGACAACTCTCACACCCAATCAGAACCCTTCAAATCTCTCTGCACTCATCTTTTCAAATGCCACGTATCTTCTATCTCCACCCCTTATTTCCCTTCTCTATTTGCATTTTTATTTTCTTCTCATCGCTCGCTCTTTCTCTCTGTCTTCTTCTTCTACTTGCCTTGCCTCTCCTTAACTCCACACCACAAAGCTCTCTCTCAGGAAACCATGGAAATTAGGGTTTAGATTTGATCAGCTTCTGTTAGTCTAACTTAATCTCCATTCATGGCGTCTTCTTCTTTATCTCTGCCAGACCTTACCTTCCTCTCCCCACAAACCACACTCAAACACCGTTTGTCTCTCTCTAGACATTCTCTTTCTAGACTTTTTCTTTCTACCAACCAAATTAAGAGCAGTCTTCCCATCCGGATTCGAGTTCGGGCTATTAGAGAAGAGAGTTTGGTAATTGAAGAGAGGGAGAGTGAATTGCTAAAAGAAGTGAATGGAACTAATGGCGCTGCTTCAACTAGTAGTAATGGTGATGATTATGGTTTTAATGGATCGAATGGTAGTTATACGAATGGTGGCGTGAGTGTAATGGAAAGTGAGAAGAAAGAAGTGACCAATGGAAGTTTGGTAAAGTACGTGAATGGGAACGGTGTTGCTGCGACCGAAATGGTGGTGGAGGATGAGGTAGAGTTAAAGGAGGATGGGCGGAAGAAGAGGATAGAAGAGATTGGAAAAGAAGATGCATGGTTTAAAAGTGCAGGGAAACAAGTTGAGGTATACTATTCTATTATCATTATTGTTGGACTAGCTAGTTGAGCTAGAAACTTTGCCGGAGTGTTATGTGCTTTCGTACTTTGGTTTTGTGATCCTTAAATAGTATTTTCATTGATCATGCATTTAAAATAAATAAAAGAATAATTGAAAATAAAAAAAGAAATGTCGAGCTAGTAAAACTGCAGGCGGTTGGTTGTTGAAGATGAAATGATGCTCATGGTGAGGTTGACATGGAATTGTTGGCTGAGCAACGTTCAAATCTTTTCATTTCTATTGATGTTTGATTGTGTGTTTACCAAATCTTAGATGGTTTTACCAAAATTTATGTTTAATTGTATTTATTTACTGCAATTGACTAATCATTGACTCTAAACTTAGACTGCAGTCTTTTTGAATCATGTTTTTGTGAGCATATATGCACTTTTTGTATTACATCTTAGTTTGGAAATTATGCTGTGTCTCGAAAATTGTATGCTTCTTGTAGGTTTCTGTTGCACCTGGGGGCCGCTGGAGTAGATTTAAAACCTATTCAACAATTCAGAGAACTTTGGAAATATGGGGATTTGTCTTTAAATTCATATTCAGAGCTTGGTTGAACAACCAGAAATTCTCTTATAGAGGTCAGTTCCATATTCGTGGAATTTCATTGATATTTAACTTATATAGTTAAGCTTTATATAATGATGGACGTACTTATCCAGTTTAACTCACTTGTTCGACACTTGTTCTTCTTCTTCTTGTTATTCAAATTTCATATCTTATTTTTTGTTACCCAAAAAAAAAAAAAGAAGATTTAAAAAGGGAAAAGGGATTTGTTTTGTGTTTTTTGTTATTGTTATTTTTCATTGTCTAAATTTCTCGAGGTAACTATGCAGGAGGAATGACAGAGGAGAAAAAAGTTCTAAAGCGAAAAGCCCTTGCCAAGTGGTTAAAGGAAAATATATTAAGACTGGGTCCTACATTCATCAAGATTGGGCAGCAGTTTTCTACTAGAGTGGACATTCTTGCTCAGGAGTATGTTGATCAATTGTCTGAGCTCCAGGTGCAGACTCTTTTATTCGAATTCAGTACAATTCTTCTGATCTCAATCTCCTTTACTTAAGAAAAAAAAAAAAAAAAATCTCCTTTGCTTGTAAAATTTCCTTCCATATAATTATATGGGCTAAGATTTTTTCAGCAAAATTTTTTTTTGTGGTACCAAATATTTTTAAGACATTTCCCATTATGTGTTCTGTTAACTGGTTTAATCCCAAGTTAGATTTAGTTATTTCGTTTGAGCTAGTGATACTCTTTAGTTCTTAGGAAGGACTAAGTTGATTCTGCTGCAGGATCAAGTTCCTCCTTTTCCATCAGAGACTGCTGCATCTATAGTTGAAGAAGAGCTTGGAGCCCCCCTGGATGATGTCTTTGATCGGTTTGACTATGAACCAATTGCTGCTGCAAGTCTTGGTAATATTTAAGTCAATTGTCCCTTTCATGATATATTTCATAAGTAAATCCCAAGATTGCACTTTTTTTGTTGTGTTTAATTTTATTTATTTGTTTAATCCAGGTCAGGTTCACCGTGCAAGATTGAAGGGACAGGAAGTTGTAATCAAAGTTCAAAGACCTGGTCTCAAGGACCTTTTTGATATTGATCTTAAAAACCTCAGGGTCAGTTTTTTGGGTAGTTGGGAATTCTATGCATTCTTCAACCTTGTTGAAGGTTCAAATTCTGATACATGGAACATTGGCCATTTTTACAGGTAATTGCAGAATACCTTCAAAAGATTGACCCCAAGTCAGATGGTGCAAAGAGGGATTGGGTTGCAATTTATGATGAATGTGCAACTGTCTTGTATCAGGTAAAGATTCCTATTTATTGCCTCATCATGTTATTGCCCAGGAAAGCACAAGTAAGAATTTACTACTGTTGCTCTCCCATTGCCTAGCGGAAGTTATAATGCGTTTTAATCCACATCATTAAACTTTTCAAGACAGACTAAGATTTGCTTAGGTTGAAATGATTAAGATTGCTTTTACAATTTGATTTCTGCAAATTTTAGGATTCTTAACTGATAAGTTTGTGCCTAATGGATTATTATTATAGATTACTATCATTATGTTATTCCTTTAACGTTTTTTGAGTAATGTTTATGACAATGACAACTAATGGTACCAGACTTTTTCAGGAGATTGATTACACCAAGGAAGCTGCTAACGCAGAATTGTTTGCAAGCAATTTCAAAGATATGGATTATGTCAAAGTCCCAAAAATTTTCTGGGAATACACAACGCCACAGGTTTGTATTAGTAATTATGAATTAATAATGTGCATTCACATTATTCTTTCTTGAATAAACACTTTCAGATTATTTGTAACCTCTCATGTATTTACTGCAATGCAGGTTTTGACAATGGAGTATGTCCCGGGGATCAAAATAAACAAAATACAAGCTTTAGATCAATTGGGTGTTGACCGTAAAAGGTTAGAATAATCTCCTGTTATTAACCTCTCTTCCCATGCAATCTTCATCACATATGTTCTTGATGCTTATATTTTCCAAACTGTGACAATTGATTTACTAACAATGTGCTGTTTTTATCATGTTCTGTAGGTTGGGTCGGTATGCTGTTGAATCTTACTTGGAACAAATTCTATCTCATGGCTTTTTCCACGCTGATCCAGTAAGTTGGTAGTTGCCACTTCGATCTTTTCTGCTAAAAGTTATTAAAATTTCAATTTTGCACTGACAATATTTTGAGAAAGTGAAACATGAGTTACGCTTTGTAAAAAATAAAAAACAAAGAAAGATTTTCTGCCTTTTTTTGCTCGCTTTAGCTTAAAGGCTGCAATTCCTGTGTTGGAAGGATTCTAATTGGAAGATCCATGTTTTGGTGTTGGCATTTTAAAAGCATTTAGAATTGCATATTGCACTCCAATATTGGAGAACTTTTGAAAGGAAGACACAATCAACCTTCATCTCATCATCTGAACTCTATAATGAAGAGACATCAATAACTGTACTTAAAGTTGAAAGTTGCATCCTCAATATCTCAGTTCAGCATCACCATCATAATTTTGGCTGAAGTGTAAGAGGAGTCATCAATAGTTTCAGTAGTTTACCCAAAGTTTCTGCAGTCACAGTATTTAATATGTCACTCCATGAAATGTTTAAGGTTCATTATTTACTTTCTTGTGCCAATGCACGACGGCTCAAGAAATGCTGAAAGAAAAAAGGTCTCATTCTTGCATGTTCTTGAACATATTCTGTGAGTTATATGTGGGAAAAGAAGATGCATGAATAAGAGAACAAATTGGATTATATTTTCAATATGCAACATTCTCTCAATCCTTTCTGGTCTGCTCTAGTCTAACAGCTTTGAGCAAGGGCTCATCATCAACATATAATGAGAACAGTTTTCTTTCATCTGCAGCATCCAGGAAATATTGCTGTTGATGATATCAACGGTGGGAGGTTGATATTTTATGATTTTGGAATGATGGGAAGGTATTTTATAATCATCAGAGGCACTCTGCAGTTGGGATTCCAAACAAGAGTAAGTTTTATGTATTGACTGTCTGCTGTCCTGGATTTTGCAGTATCAGTCCAAACATCAGGGAAGGGTTGTTGGAAGCATTTTATGGAATTTACGAGAAGGATCCTGATAAGGTGAGTTTATTTCTAGATTGCCTGCATTCAGGCTAGATTTCTTGATTGTCAATGTTATAATAATGTTGATACTATGGTGGTCGACTTGGCAAGAGATAATTATGTAACAATAAAAACATCTGTCCTAGTGTAGGTACTCCAGGCAATGATCCAAATGGGTGTCCTTGTGCCTACTGGGGACATGACAGCTGTCAGACGAACTGCAAAATTCTTCATTAACAGGTGCTTTAAGTGAACCAGAATAAGTTTTGTCTTTCACTTTTATTATTATCATCATTGTATTTATTGTTGGTTCAAGGTTAAAAAAATCAGCCAAATTTGATGCATGTAGTCTCAAGTGATATTCTTGTTAGCAACTGGATCAATCTCACAGTTATCATTTGGGTTACTGGCTAATAACTGTATCAATCTTAAATCAAAATAATATTATGAAGGGCAGGACAAGGCTGATTCTATTTGTCCCGTTGCATTTCTGGTTTCTACTTCCAAATTCCAGATAGATTGCTCGTAGTACTAATCTGAAGTTATACCATCGAAAGATAGTTTGCTCAAAGTTACTATGCCATCATAGTTCCATGTAAATTTTACTTTATTATCTGGCTTGACTTAATTTGCTTGCTACGATGTGACGCTTAGCTTTTTCCTACTATCCTTTTCCTTATCGGTAGGATTTGCTGGTCTGAGTACACGGTATCTGTTATGCGGTAGTAACCATAAAAGAGCTTTTCTTTTTTTTCCTGTGCCATTTGCCATTACTAGCATGTCGCGTGGTATGAAGATTAAAAACCTCGACAAGCTACATAGGTAAATCTGAACTAACATCTAAGTCTTTCCTTTATTTAAAATTTTATAGTTTCGAGGAACGTCTGGCTGCACAAAGAAAAGAGAGAGAAATGGGGATAACAGAACTTGGATTTAAGAAGCCATTGACCAAGGAGGAAAAGATGGAGAAAAAGAAGCAACGCCTGGCTGCAATTGGTAATTCACATGGTGTAATATAAGTGAATAATGTTTTAAGCACATTAAAAAAACTCATAAACTGGTATTTAATCAATTGTGCTCAATGCATAAATTTGCAATAAGTTTCCAGTGTAATATTATAAATGTTATCAAAGAATTCACATTCTGTTGGTACCTTCTGCACAAAATAAACTGCGAAAAAAATGCACTGATCTGCAGTTATGATTCTATTAGTTACTACGAACTCTTCTATCATGTTGTATGTATCGCTTGGATCCCTTTTTTGGTATACGTAATGTGAGGTTTAACAACCCTGTCCTACAGTTGAATTTGTAGGTCAGATCAGGGGATTTTTTTCCTGCTTTTCTACAGTGAAAAGATGATTCAACCTTTTGATTTGTCCACTTGATTTTTGAGACTATTTAAAATTAGCTAACATTTATTGGATTTTCTTAACAGGAGAAGATTTATTAGCCATTGCAGCAGATCAACCGTTCAGATTTCCTGCCACATTCACATTTGTTGTTAGAGCATTTTCAGGTGTTAAAATGATCTGTTGGATTCATTGTGGTACTGTGTAACATTAAGATTAGATCAGTAATTTTTTTTTTTTTTTCCTGCAGTATTGGATGGCATTGGGAAGGGCCTTGATCCACGTTTTGATATTACAGAGATTGCCAAACCGTGAGCATCATCTAGCTGCTGCATTTTTTTCAGAAAAGAATTTACTCCTAAACTTTCTAGAATTTGATTTCCTGTCTTACATATCTGATATTTTCTGTATGCTTTGCCTGTTTAGCTATGCACTTGAGTTGCTAAGATTTCGTGAAGCTGGTGTTGAAGTTCTCTTGAAGGTACACCTTTTTCTTTCTTTACTTGTTTATTTGTAGTAAGGGGTCTGGAATACAAACTTGGACTATGTTTATTCTACTGTTGGAATCAACATTTGTGATTATTGATTCTCATTTTCAAATTTATTCCATAAATATTTCAGGACTTCAGAAATAGATGGGACAGGCAGTCTCGTGCATTCTACAACTTATTTAGACAGGCTGACAGAATTCAAAAGCTTGCTGAAACTATCCAACGATTGGTAGGACTCTGGAATCCTTGCTGTACCTGTATTTTAAGTCCAGAGGCCTAAGCAATTCTGGTGCTATAAATATTCTGCTGATTTCGGCATTTAATACTATTTTACAGGAGCAAGGTGATTTAAAGCTTCGAGTTAGAACTCTGGAGTCTGAAAGGGCCTTCCAGCGTGTTGCTGCTGTTCAAAAGACAGTAGGGAGTGTAAGTTTAGTTGGCGTAAAAAGCTATTGAAACTTAATTCATCACAAATATGTATTCATTTTCTATGATTTTTCATTGAATATTCTAGTAATTGCATTGCTACATTTCCATGGTGAAATATGGTGTTCATTGTCAAATTGCTTGATTGGGAAGAACGGCTTCCTTTAAATCTAACATCTTAATACTCTGATTGACATTGTAGTCATTGGGCTCCCATGTTGAGTAGTAAACTTAAATAAATATCCTCCAAATGTGAAAGTTAGTTTTTGTTGTTTACTTTGCATTAGAACAGTCCATCCCAATAGGGAAATGTCAATTCATTGGGTACTTCAATACAATCAAATAGGTGAGCCCCAACTTTTCACGTTGTAGGAAGCTAAACCATGTCTAAATCTTCTGCTTGATTGGGTGGTTTCTGGTTTGAAGTTTATGGAAACATCTTTCAACTGGAAGGAGTTGGTGGATTGGAGCGAAGAAAAGAACGGGGGAGGGGGTATGGGGTTTGTAGTTATAACTACTGTATTTTAGCATATGATTTTCTGATTACATGTAAGTCTTCACATGTGCGGTGTATTCCAGTTCTGGAATTCAATGATAAACCTTTTTACCTACATACGTATTTATGTCCTGTCTAAATTTACATGTTCAACATTTAAGAAGACATAATAGTTGCTCCTATTTGTGGTACAACTTGTATGAATAGTATGAAAATAATTTACCTTCATTTACCTAGGCATTTATGAAATTCTTTTATCAAAAATATACATGCTGATTTTAGGTGCCAGGAATCACTGAATTATCATTGCATATTTGGTTGAAAATTTATAAATTGGCGACTTATACGTCCAAGGCAAAATCAATACTCACTTGTCCATAGATTTGTTGCATTACAGATTTGTTGCTTTATAACTTGAGAAAAAGTTACTATATTGTTTTGAAGGGCCCAAATACTTACTCTTTTGTTTATATCCCCCCATCTGACAAATCAACAGGCAGTAGCGGCTGGAAGTCTAGTAAACCTTGCAACAATTTTGTATCTCAATTCCATTCGAGTAAGCTATCTGCTGTAATTTGTACTTTTATCCAGTCTTTATTTGTAGTAGTCATTTCAATTGATTATTAGTTAAATGGTTATCTTTCTCAGGTACCAGCTATTGCAGCATATATCTTTTGTGCATTCTTTAGCTTCCAAGTTCTCTTTGGCATTATAAAGGTCAAAAAATTAGATCAGCAGGAAAGGTTGATAACAGGAACAGCATAAAAACTGGTAGGTAACTTAATTTTCTGTACATGCAACCTACAATTTGATAAAAAGAATTCTTTTAATGTGCCAGACTCCACCTCAAAGTGAGACACGGTGGCTGAACTTACTGCACAGATGCCAGTAATTTTTTGATTGGCTTATGTGAATGCCTTGTATATTGTAGGTCTCATACTGGCAGGGTAGTGTCTCCACTTAACCTTTGTTTAGTCTGGTAAATGAACTTGAAATAGATAGATTTATTTGTAAATATTATCTGGTTTAATTATTTTGAAGTCCATAAAATTGAATTCATAAGAGTGAAATAAACATTTTTCATTTATACCTGATGAAATTTCAAATTTCTTCCATAAAATTTTGTGAATATTATTTATACCAAACGAGAGCATTCTTTGTATGTTTTACCAAAAAAGTTCTCAATGCCTTTTTTTTTTTTTTTTTTAATAAATGTGATAGATGCAGATCCTCTTGTTGTTACAAATTCAGAGTAGAGTGCGAAGCTCACCAAGGGAAAGCTCTGAGCATTGAAAGACAGAGGTTGATGAACGTTTTTGTTTAGATATCAGCTTCTAGATTTGTGGTGAAGAATGATTGACTGGGCAGTGGTCTTACATGGAAAGCTTACTGGAAATTCTGGTGGCCATTCAGAATTGCCATTTATCTCCACCTCAAGAATATGTTGAGGTTTTTGGGCGGCTATTTTGCCATAATTAACAGTTTCAATGACAAATATTGGCATGTATAGGTTCCACGGAAAGACGTGTCCATAAACTCTTATGTATAATAATAACTTTACAATGTAATATTTATTAACGAAATCTACCGAGCTACCCATTCATATGCTGTAATTGAAATGTCATTGTTTTACATATTTATCTATTCTTCTCGAAAAGTAGGGTTGAATCCCACATTAGGGAAGTATACAAAGAATAAATGGCATGGCAGGGCATATAATAGCACTCATTACAAGTCTAAATTATTAAATGCATTGTTAATGAATTTGATTATTAGGGCTCCCCGCATGCTTGTCGATATTTATTTCAAAATTTAGTTACACGAATTAGTTATCAGTTACATGAAGTTGAACCAAATGCCCTCTAATAAAAAGATAAATGCCCTTTAAAATTCCAAATCTAAGCAAAATACTAAAATTATATTCGGAAAGGGAGAATATTACCTAAATTGTTTTAAGTATTAATTAATGATAATATTATAATATTTTTTTTTTTTAAGATGTGGTTTGAATATTATAATTTTTTTTTAAGAAGACGTGATTTAACATTATATTATTGATCCGGTCTATAAACGAGCGGTAGATAGAATCTTCCTAAAGATTTATCCACTTCTTTCTATAACATTTCAATTAAGTCAAATTCATTAGGGTTACAAATATTGCCCTTATTAACAATTAATAACTAATTATTTCAAATGTAAAAATTGTATAGCATAACAATATTTAGTGTACTGAATTTGGTTTCATAAAAAGTAGTACTAAATCTTAGGTTGTATACAATATAACTAGTTGTACAGTGGACTCCAATATAAATTTTTATAGAAAGATAGTAAACCAAACTTTAATAATTAATTACACAATTAATTATTTAACTCCTAACTAAGGAAACTTAAAAATATTTCTTAATCTATGAACCTAATTAATAAAAAACAATGCATTTCAATCTGATTGATTATATTTTAGTAAAATGGCGTCACTTAACAATACATGTGTTAAATGAATTGGTTAAAATTGATTAAAAAAAAAAAAAAAGAAAAACACAAATGTTCAGATTTTTTTTCAGCCATTAAGTGATAATATAAAGATTGTTTAATATATTCACCTACTAAAATAGAGGGAATAAATAGTTAGTTAAACCAAATCTAAATTACAATTCTCCACCAATGAATCAGTGAATGAAAAATAGAAAGGAATAGACATCAATATCAGCCAGGGACCGCAAAATCAGTCCGAGCCGTTGGGTATGCACCCAAACCAAACTCAGTCAAACCCAATTTTTAGTGTTTGGACTGGGTTTGGATAAAATCGAAAGTGTCGTTTTGGATATGGGTAAGATATGAGTATTGTTATTAGAAACTCAAACTTGACCCCGAATCTGGCTTGAACTTTTGGGTTGGATACTACCAGAACCTGATACCTAAACCCTGAGAGGTTTGAAAATTAATTTTTTTTTTTTAAAATTGTAGGATGAAATATTTAATAAAGTAAAATAATTGTAATTTGAATAATTTGAGTTAATTTGAATAATTTAAATTAATTTCAATAATTTGAATAAGTTAAATTAATTTGAATAATTTAAATTTTTTAAATTTTAGAATTTTAAAATTTAAAGTTCAATATTTAATATTTCATTTAAATATATATTTTATTGTTAATTTTATATTTTAGTCTATATATTATTTATTGTTGATTAAAATTACTATAAGTTAGAAGAAAACGGAGAGACTCTAACCAAGAAGAATTTTTAAATTTCTTAGAAAAATAAAAACATTTTATCAAAAGCTTCAATACAAGTAATAGTTACAATAGAGAGTTAATTTATCAAATATTTTAAAGCAAGTGGCGTCAAGTTATCCTCATCTTCATTAATTTATCAGTTGAAGAGTCTACTGCTATTACCTTTGAGTGACACATTATGATAAGAAAAGCAATTTTGTAATTAAAATTTTAATTTATCATTTTTTAAGTATTTATTTATGTATTAATTTATTTTCATATTTTTAATGGAAAATACTTTTATTTGTTTTAATTCTTTTATTCACTGATTCAATATAATCTAAATTTTTAAATAATTTGAATATATAAATAAATAGGTATTTACGGGTAATAAATATCCACTGATATCCATGGATAATGGTTACTCATGGGTATACCCAAATCCATTGAATTTGGGTATGGGGATTGACTATCCGATCCAAACCCTATCCATTAACATCCCTAATATTGGTCAAGAACCAACTTGTGCCTAGTAAGATATTCTCCTTCTCCGCTTTGAGCCGAACTCACTCAGTTATCACGGCTTTAAACTTGTCTTTACAGGTTGGCAGAATCCAACCATCTCACACCCAGCTTGGTAGGATGGAACCAACTCATATCCACCTTAGACAGTACAAAAATTTGTTTGCTCTGACCGAACCAGGCCTCATGGCTTTGAACGCATTTTGCTGGGCCTGGGATGCCACACAACTACTAAGAATACTTGGGCCCAATGCTTTAGGCATAACAATTCTTCATTTTCCATCACTGTTACCAGAAATCATAAATTCATGATCTTACCAAAAACTGAATCGAGAAAATTGAAAGTTAAAGTTGAACCAGTTGAATCATTGGTTCAATGGTTATAGCAGGCTTTTTAATAATTAATACACAAATATTTTTGCTTGTGTATACATACTTATATATTTCTAATATTTATATATAACCATAATTATAAAAACTAAAGTTTTTTACTTTAAATGAAGTTAAATACACAAACTATATATAAATGAAATTGAATTTTATAGTTTGGTGGTTGAAGCATATACTCTTCAATGTGGTTTTTAATGTTTGGGTAATAGGAATGAAATGTTAAATCAAATGATCAATTATGTGATGATGGTTTGGTGTTTGGTGATAAAAAGTTTCTTGCAAGTTTTCATATTAACAGGCTGTTTTCGAAAGCAACTTAAAAATCACGAGGTGATAACAAAAAAACATTACCCTTTTCCAATCAATGACCTAGCTAGTTTACCCACTTCTTCTAATCCCTAATTACCCTTCTACATCAAACTTTATATTAAAATTAAACCAAAAGCTATAAAGTCGCTTTGAGTATTTCTTAATCAGTAATAAATAATATTTTTTCAATGTTACCCTTAATTATATTAGATATAATAACTATCTTCACAAGTTATCATTGATTTTGAGATAAATGGTAATTTGGTCAAATTATCTATAATTTAGTTATAATTTAAGAGAATTAATTGTTTCCTTAATCTCGTGCAAAAACCTTAAACGACTTATAATTTGAAATAGAGAGAGTACTAACCAAATGAAAAATCACTCACTCTCTCCCTTGCAACTTGCAAGGCATTGCAACTTTAAATTAAAAACCTTGTCTACATTCAAGATTGATGTTTGGTGTTTGAATTTTCCTTTGGAGAATCCAATTCTAGTTTAATAAGTTGCTAAAGGGGGATGTGTATGTGACAAGGCATTTTGAAATTGTTTGCTGAAAATAGAGTTATAATAAGCATTTACTTTCAAGTTTTTTAAGTCAAGCTTGTCTTATTGTTAAAGCATCTCTACTAGTAGCCAAAAGCTAAAGATTCAAGAGTTGGAAATTTTTTTGGTAAGTTAGGGTTGCAAGTCTTCCTATATGTACATGAGAACATGGGTAACATGGGAGTGGATAGCCTCTTTCTTTCTCCCTTCTTAATCTTTTCTCATTCCCCTAACCTTTTTCCCTTTCTTTGACTCTCTTTGGAACTACTCAATACTCTTCCCATTCCTCTTGACATTTTTGTGGGTGGCAAAAGTGGCGGATGTACAGATATTTTTTCCAGGATTAATATATAATTTAAAAAAAAAAAAAAAGAGTTAGAGTCATAAATAAATTGAACTTTATAGATTAATCTAAATACACACATATATATATATATATATTAGAAAATTTTTACAAAAAAAGGATTAACAGACCCCCTCTTTTTATACAGTAGATGTGTTGATGGCAAACCCTTTAATATTTTTTGTGCATGCCCTCAAGTTATATATTATGAATCATGTAATCATATTTGTGACATTTTATTTCGTTTATAGTTCAAAATGTTTGCCAAATCCACCAATAGGGGAGTGAATTATAATATCTTTATGCAAATTTTGCCTATAAAGTCAAAAATTTAAAACTTAAAATTATCGTCATTTGGAAAGATTTTATCTGAATATTATTATAATTTGAATGTAAATCTCATGGGCTGCGATAATATATATATATATATATATATATATTTGCCTAATCATAACCTTGTCCATTAGAAACTAATTTTTTAAGTCAACAGTTGAAAAGTAATTCTCAAATTATGAAGCAGGTGCATCATTGGATTCGTTTAAGAAAGAAATCTGACTTTGATAGATGTATACATATATAACCTAATCTATAAATATTTTATCATTTTGCAAAAAAAAAAATAAAATTTTGTGGACTTTTTATTGGATTCTGTGTGATATAAATGAATCTAAAATTAATGTAAAACTTATTTAATTTATAGATAAATTTTTATATTTGTCATGATAATTTTACGATTGAATTTTACAAAATTGATTTTTGAAATAAATGCAGAATTCAAACAAGAAGAAGATTTTCATCCAGCGTTAAATTATAATACTATGTCGTGAGGATTTCCAATGATCATGGAAAAAGACATTATATTTATTATGATTATTGGAAATATTGAAAGTGACTTTTAGTTTCAGTTTGTTTCCAAAAAATAATTTATCTAAAAAATATCTTTCAGATTTCACAGTATTTGGAGTGTTCAAAAGAAAAAAATAAACAGAAAATATTTTTCTAATTAAAAGAAAAACTAAGTAATTTTTTAAAGGAAATGATTTTTTATTTTCAAAACATGAAAATATTTTCTAACATACCTTATAATGCACATTTATTAATTCATTAATCACCGATACCTGCTACCATCGGTTATCAATTATTGGCCATCATCAACTACCACCAATAATCACTAGTGACTATCATCATTTTTTTTGTAATTTTTTCTAATATTAAGTATAATGAAATTTTTATAATTATAAATATTTTATAATTTCATAAATTAAAATTTTTAATATTTTTTAACTAAATTTTTTATAATGCAACTGAATAAAAGAAAATAAATTATTTAAAAATATATTTTTTTAAAGAATTTTTTTTTTCCAAAACAATCCGAGCCTTACTGTGAATATTTATTTTTGTCTCTTCATTGAAAATAAGGTTCTTATTCTTTAAAAACACGAGAATACAGTCGTACGGCAAATATTCCAATGATATATGTACTGTAGCACATGCATAATGCATTTCATTTGGGACTTACTAATTTTCCTCTGAATTATTGAAGATATAAGAAAAAACTATATATTTCATTTGTTAAAAAAAATTAAAGATCCTAAAAGAACTGTCACATAAGAAAAAAACGTATCACAGTCGGTATTATTTATTCTTTATTTCCCATTTAATTAACATAAATGCTATCGTTTGAATAAATTTTTTTATTAAACTAGTTGAGTTTGTGGACGGATATGTAAGTTCGTTTAAATTCATGTTGTTGTGTGCTTGCAAGATTCAAGTTGTCATAACTTTTTTTATTTAACTAATTAAAGAAAATCTACGGAAAAAAAAAAAGTTCAATTTTCATATAATATGAAAAGTAAACGGGATCTGAAGGCTTTATCAATAAATCAAAAATTCAAAATATTTAAAATTACAACTGTTTGAATAATTTTATTTAAATATTATTCTCAGTTTAAATAAAAAAGATGCATATTCCGCATTTAGTTTTTAATTTAGAGCAATGTTAAATGGCTCATGCTGAGTCTGACATAATAAGAATAAATAAGAATTTCTGCGTATAGAATGTCCACATTGTTCTTAATAATTTATTTTTTTGAGTGATTAAAAATTTGAATTTAAAAGTTATTTTCTCTCTCCTATTTTAATAACAGTGAACCGATAAAACTACAGGCCCTAAATGAACTGGCTTTTTTTTTTTTTAATAGCTTGCTTTAAAGACTCTCTCTCCTCTCACATCCCCAATCTTCAAAACCTTTTCACCCATCAAAGGCTAGAATCTGTAGCATCTGCTACTACAGATACTGCACTGATAATAAATTCATGGAGATTGATCTTAAAAGTGCAAAACGACTGCAGGTTTGGATTTAAATGTTGAAATATGATCCAGAAAATAACTAGAAAATGGATCAAGTTGGATTCTAATTATCGACAAACAAGCCAATACACAAACCAGAAAGACAGCACCGAAGGAGACATATTGGTTGTTGGTACCATAATAATAGTTAGCATATGGAAGTCATCTATGTATAGATTATTTTACTTATTTGTTTTTTTAGATATACAAGATATTTTTATTCGTTAATAAATAAAATATTCTATTTTCTTCACTTAGAATTATCCGCCAGCCTATTTTTGTTGTATTTTTATGAATTTATTTGATGGTGGAGTATATCTATTCTCAACTTCTGATGTTAAATGATCCTTTCTTTTTATGAGATTAAATACTAAATAAATGTATGATAATTATTGATTTTATTTAGACGGAGTTGATTTATAAATATGAATCTTCTATTAAATTTATCTAGTACTGCGGCTTATTTCTCCATTAATACTACTCTCATATTTATATATATATATATATATAATCTATGTAGGTCATATATAATAAATTTATTTGAAAAATAACCCTTGATACAAAGGATCCATAAAAGTTATTTTATAGTCAAAGTCAATAAAGGACTAATTAGTGTTTGGAAATACAATTTAAAATTTCAAATAAAGAATATTTAGAGAAGTTATTTTATGCTCAAAAGTCAAATAAAGGACTGATTGCCATTAGAAAAAGTTATATTTTTTGTCGAAATTATCTTTAAGAAGTAAAGATATAATATTTCTTTTATATATTGGAGGCTCAATGAGTCGGAATAACTTTACAGAGAATGAACCTCCTTTTTGAATAACATTCATTAAATTAATGTTAACTTTTATGGTGAAGAGTCACTCCCTATATCTTCTACAAAAGGTAGAAAAACCAACTAAACCACATCTCGTTAGGGAGATTTTAATATTATTAATAAATTATATTTTAAAATAATAATAATAATTGACAATGTTACAAATATGTTAATAATAATCATAAAGTGCGCAAATGCAATCCATCGTCTCTGATCTAAATTGATAAAATTAAAAATGAAATTATACTTTTTTTTAAATCAAATTAAAATCAAACTATGTATAGAATTAAACGAATTAATTTGATTTGATTTTGAGCAAAATTTCTATTATTTTTTACAATTAAATTGAATTATTATCATGTCTAATTCTCAAAAAAATTACTTTCCTTAGTTAAGAAAAATAGAACGACTTACTTCTTAAAAAATTGAGTTAATAATGCAAATCAAATAAAAAAAATTTTATTCATTTTCAGTAAAGTTATATTTCCTTGTCTACTCACCCCAACCAATCTAGGAGCATGATTTTGTCTGTTTAAAATATAAAGAGAGAGGTGTTAAAAAAAAAAAAAAAAATTCAGTTGCAAAGTCCTAAAAAAAAAACAGCATCATCATCAAGAAAATAAAATTAATGCAAAAGGACACTTCATGGCCACCCACTATTTTGACTTCATCTTTAATTTTTGACCTTTCTGTCACAGAAAATCAGAACCGTCCAATAATATCAGAGAAATATACAAGGAGTACTCAATGACTATGGAAGCCTTTTTATTATTTTTGTCTTTTTCTTTGTTTATTTTATTATTGGTAATGTATAAATTTCTAATAAAACAATAAAGACAAAGGAAGAACATGACATTTATCTTATACTAAGTAACAACAACTAGTCTGCAACTCTGCTTGGAATTTCTTAAGAAAAATTGAATTAACAGTTACTATTTTATAGTAAAAGAAAAAAATGGAAATAACATGTATTAATTGTTTTATTATATTTATTTCTTTATGTTTTTCAATTAAATTTTAATTCATGTCTAAGTATTAAATATTCTTTTAATTTTATTTATTCATTTAATTCATGCAACCTCCGTTCCATAATACTTGTCATATTTAAAAAAAAATTTATTACAAAATACTTATCACATTTATAATTTCAATGATTAATATAGTCAATTTACTCAATAATTTATTATAATTTCAAAAATTTAATGATTTTTTTAAGGGACATGAAATATCAAATATAACAAATATTATCGAAAAGAGGCAGTAATAAATAATTTATATACAATTATACCTGTGCAACATGGGGAATCACGTCTAATTATTGTCAATTATAAAGATAAAAACAATGATGGAAATGAAAATTTTCCTTTTTTTTTTTTAAGTGTTAATATCTTCAAAAATAAAAATAAATTAAAATTCAGGGAGATGAGCTTCTTCCTTTTTTTTTTTTTTTAATTAATGAAAGTGTAATTAGGATTCAGATTCATATCCTAGCAAACTGTACAAACTGATGGTAAAAATATTTTTTTCTACGGAAAATGTTGTTACTTTTTAATAATAATTTATTATTTTTAAACTAGTCAAGCTCGAACTCTAATTTATGAGGTCGAGCTTATAAAACTCGACTCAGCTTGATTTTTTTATAGTACTAATCATAAACATGATTAATCCAAATTTTTTTTTTTTTTTTTTTATGTGTTGGTTCTTTTGGAAAGTTGACAAATTAGATCTTGGGAATTAATTAATTTAGCTTGATTTTAAATGATTACATATGAAATTTAAATTCTAATATGCCAAAAAAAGAAAAAAAAAGCATATGAAATTTAATTCTAATATACCAAAAAAAGAAAAAAAAAATCAATTATAAATTGTATTTAAAATAAAGGAAAAAAAAATCAATAATAGTATTTCTCTTATATAATATGAAATTATTTTATTGCCAGATGTATAAATTGATACCTGAACTCCATAAGAAAAATTTAATAACATTTTCAACTTTTATGCCAATCTATTGAACTGTTGAATTCTTAAAATTATATTTATTAAACATTTTGAATTACAAAATTATACATGTTTAATATTTTAATTTCTAATTAAAAGCATATTATTAAACACTTATAATACATATAGATAAAAAATGTGAAAACTTTTGTTTAATAATTTATGTTAAAGATGTATAAAGTATCATATTCATTTAATAGAATACCAATAATTAAAAAAATGTGTACATAATAAGTGTAATTTTATAAGTTGAAATATTTAACAGGTATATTTTTATAAATTGACAGATGTATAATGGATCTAACTTAAAAACTAAGGATGCAATTATATTTTTTTATAATGAAGTTCAAGTGATAATTTATGTATTTAGTCTTATTTTATTCTAAAATCTTATTTAATACATCGAATTTTTACTCAGCATCATCTTAAAAATAAAACAAAACAGAACATACCCCCAACAATTTTTTAAAGCATAAACTAATGGTAGTATACTTAAAAATAATAATATAGTTTATTAAGGAATAAAAATAAATAATCATGTATGCATTTCTATTCAGAAAAAATTATAGAAAATGTAAAGAAAAAAATCATTCTATTTCATCTAAATTAAACATAAAGGGAAGAAATCACGTGCTAGGAAAGAGATCTTTCTCAAGTCCGTTGCACAAGATAAATGATCTGTTCTATAATATTAGTTATTTTAGTAGCTGTAATTATAATAGCTGTTAGCTGATAACTGTTTATATAACATTTTAAATTAGAAGTGTGTTTGGTAAAAATAGTTGTTTAAGTTAAAATGACAAAAGGGATATTAGTTGTTTAATTAGCTAAATTAAGAAGAAAATGGATATGATTGTTAAAAATTTTTGATTAAAAGCTAAATACTAAATATTATATAGTATTTAACGTTTCATAAAAGATTTCGTCAACCTCTAAAAGTTATTATAAAAATCGAACACTAAAATTGATAAAGATAGAGTTTTGACTTGGTCAAAATGCTAAAAGTTAATTCAAAAATTGTTGCCGAACAGAGCCAAAGTCTTTTAGATAAGATCTTCCATCGAATGCAATAGGTGTGTTTATTTTGCCTTTCGATCTTTGTTTTGAGCTGGAAAGAATGTTAAACTAATTATGGTGGAGTATTAACACCGAAACAAGTGGAGGAATTATACGATTGAACTAACAAAGAATGTGTGTAACTCGATGGGTAGGTGACCTCAATTTATGTATGCTTCATGAATTCAATATTGCTATGATAGACCAACAAGGGTGAAGGTTGTTGACAAGTTCTTGATCTTTAGTTGTTATAATCTTTAAGGCTATATATTACCCAAAATGTTCTTTCTTGGAGGCTCAGAAGGGACGGAATCCTGATTTTCTTTGGTGCAATATTTTAGCTTCTCAAAATGGACCATCGATGCAGAGTTTCTAGATGCTCAATAATTAACATATAGAGTGACCATCATTTCTGGATTATGAGATTAATTTTATTAAAGGCAAATAACTAATGTAGATATGAGATTAATTTCAACTATGTTCTAAATTATGGAGAAACAAAAACGACATAGCGTAAAACACGAAGGGTAGGCCAGCAAGTCAGATTGTTCAATGTGCTCGACAGTCCTACAGGTAATTGTTTGTAGTGAATCAATGGTCTCCTCATAATTTTGCACCGATATACATGAGGTTGCAGATCTTGCAATAATACAGCGCACTCTGCTGAGTTCAGTGTCTCAGATTATGGGTCATTGAGTTTTGGAATAGTTTTGAGAGATGCTACTGGTTTCTGTGATGCAACAGTTCAAGGTCCTCAAGATCCTCTTATTGCATAAACTTTAAGCTTTTTATAAGGCACTGAGCTAGGTTAAAAGAAAAGATTTATCACAAGTGCTATTTTGAGTTGGATTCTCTTGTTGTGGTTTAAACTATAAGAAGAAAACATGATGGTTTATCTTACTTTTGCTTGATTATTAAGGAATGAATCTTGATTTTGAATGAGTTTAGCCATGTTTTGTTAGTTCTATTAAGAATCCAACGAATCAAGTTCCCGTGCATTAGCTTAGTCGGGTTGCTTCTATGTTTGATTTCCAGAAGTGAGTATCATTCATGTTTGATAAGTGCATGCACGATCTAATAGATTTAGATCACAATCTTTTATCCTTGAAAGGAAAACTAAAACTAAAGGGAAAAAAATTTTTTTAATTCAAATGATAAATTTTGTTAATCTACAAAATCTCTATTCCCCAGAAATAATATAGGGAGCTGAAAGATATTAACTCCTAATACTAGATAAACCAAAAACGAAAAACAAGAAAAGAAGTAGCTTTTCTTCGTGTAATTCAATTTAATTCGTTCTATGGCCTCATGAATCAACTTAATTTTTTTTTAAAAAATGAAAAGTATTATTGACCAACTGAAAAAATAAAATAGAATAAAAATAATTTTTAAAAATATTTATTTTAATTGATTTGGTACATGAATTAACCAAGAGCATCAAAGCAAGGCAAGTGCAAGCTTTCCTTCATTAACAATTACCGTCAAAACAGAAATTTACTGCCAGTGGTAATAAAGTATAATTACTGTCCAACTGCAGATGAGTTGGCTCGCCCGAGAATCTCTCCTCCGATTACATAATTTTATATTAATAATATTACATTCATTGTTATATAATACTATAAGAATATAATAAGAAAAAGAAAAATCAAACCAATTCACTTAACGCCGTTAACAATTTGAAACGAAAGAGGTACGTCAGTGGGTCCTCGAGCCACAACAGTACTATTAACCAAAAAAACCAAAAAACGAAAGGGTTAATTTAGAAAAACTTCAAAAAGTTTGCTTCAAATACTATTTAGTCCCACTATTTTAAAATTAATATGTTTGATAGTGAAATTTTATAATAACTTAATGCATCTTTTTTAACATGACATATGATTGAATTAATTATATGTTTAACTAAAAGTTATACGTAGAATAATTTGATTCAATTATATGTTTAAAAAAAATTTATTTAAAAATAAGTGGGATATCATAAATAATGTGCCTTTTACCATGATTATTTATTATTTATTTGATTTAACGATACTTTTTGACTCAATAAAAAACTGTATTATTCTAATAGTAATTTATGTCTATGGGACTAAGCAAAAATAATGAGATTTTTTAAAATATTTTTAATGAAATTTGAAACATCTTAAAATATTTATAGTCAATTAAAAAATTTCAATTTTAAAAAATATATATATGTAATATTTGAATAAATAATATCTAAATAGATAACTATGGCTTTCAAAGTTTTTGAATTTAGGAGATTTTTTATTATTTTTTTAAAATTTTATTTTATAATTGATTAAAAACTACTATATAGATACTTAATTACAACTTTTATGTTTGAATAATTTACAAAATACATACATACATATATATATATATATATATATTAAGAAATTTTTTAAAAAATATATATTAAGAAAATTTAATATCTATTGATTCATCTAATCTAATTTATTTATTTTAATCATCCAATTATTTTTTATTTAATTTGTATATTTTAAAATTATAATTCAATACTAATAGTTATTAAAATTGCTTAGTATATATCTCCAATTATATTTATTATAATATTCCTCTTAGGCCTTTTAATATCTATTAAAATTCATTCATCAATAGTTGCTTAGTTTCTAATCAAATGCTTTTTTTAATAAAATCTTAGATGCTAATTAAGACTAATCTTATAATTAATAATAATTTTTTCATTTTATTATCTGCAATCATTTGACTTTTAATATCATCCTATCATATAGAAAGTAGTTTAAGAATAACATTATTCACTTATTAATATTATTAAAATAAAGAAAACTTAGAGCAAAATAGCACACAACACAGGTTTAAGAAAGGTTTAAGAAGAGATGGAATCCTCTCAACTGATTCCCTCTCCTTTGCCAATTGATCTGTCTGTCCCGGTGGGGCAACCACCATGTGTTGCGCCTCTTTCTTTTCATGATTATCTTCTTTCTCAGTCTTTTCGGGCATTGAAGCAGCTTCTATTCTGAAAGTTCTGGTTTTCAGTTAGGAGATACCTATGCTAGTAGGATTCGTTTGG
This sequence comes from Jatropha curcas, assembly GCF_041381405.1. Lineage (NCBI taxonomy): Eukaryota > Viridiplantae > Streptophyta > Magnoliopsida > Malpighiales > Euphorbiaceae > Jatropha > Jatropha curcas. The sequence goes on from NC_143153.1 coordinate 26,167,235, forward strand.
AATATGAAAATGTGAACCCTTTGAAGCCAAAAGTTGTTTTTGATTCGGAGGTGATTCAAGAACTTTGTGAGCAATGGACCGATTCCTTGATTGTGAAGGTCTATGGTAAATCGGTTTGCTATACCTATTTAGTTAATCGCTTGAAATTATTATGGAAGCCAGGTGCAGGTTTGGATGTGATTGACTTAGGTTATGATTTTTATTTAACTAAGTTTGAAGATAAAGAGGATATGTTAAGTATTATTTTTGAAGGTCCTTATTTGGTTGGCGGTTAGCCTCTTTATATTCAAAAGTGGAAACCTGGATTTCAGCCTTCTACAACATCTATTTCTTCCATGGTTATATGGGTGAGGATGGGTGAGGTTGATTGAAGTCCTTATAGAGTTTTATTGTGATGAAGTTCTTTTTGTTGCTGCTAGTGTGATAGGGACCCTAATTAAGATTGACAGGCAAATGACTCTGGCTACACATGGCAGATTTACTAGAATGTGTGTTGAATTAGATTTATCCCGTCCTTTGACTCCACGAGTTTTTGTTGGTGGTGCCTGGAGGAGGGTTGAGTATGAAGGCATTGTAGGGCTGTGTTTCTCCTGTGGTAGGGTCGATTATCGGTCGAAAGTTTGCCGGGAGTCTGCTGGGTTGGAGGTTGAGGCTATTAAGGAGTCTTCTCATTCTCCAGATATGGCTATAAGTGAATCTATTTTGAATTCAAATGCGGATACTGAGAATTTCGGGCCTTATATGGTGGCTCGATGTAAGCCAAGATGCAAATTTAAAAATAAAGATTTAGGTGTGGATAAGCCTTCATCTCATCCGGTTAGGGTGAGAGCCAATCGCTTTGCTTCTTTGGCTAAGGAGAGTCACGTGGTGAAATCTGCTATGGGTCATTTGTGCTCTAATGGGCCTGCAACGGTGAATCATAGGACTAGGGGGTGTTAATAAAGGGAAGGATGATGTTGTGGATCTGAGTGAAGGTTTGGGTCTAGGCTTGTCTGCTCTAAAAGATGAGCCTTCAGTGCGTTAGCGAGATATTATTCCTTTTATAGGGTCTGTTCAGGGTGGGGGCCGATCTGTGACTTGTCCTCCTTCGGGCATGTTGGTGGAGCCAGTTAATTGGTTAGTGGACAAGGCGGATCAGGCATGTGATATTGTTGGACATGGGTCTATTGTGGATGGGGCCCTCTAGGCTTCACGTGATGTTACTTTGAATGTTGACTTGGTAATATGGTTAAGGATGGGTCTCATAGTCGTGTCCTGTGATGTGTTGACAAGTTGAAAGATCCTGACCCGCCTAACTCATTAGTCGTTGCCGGGTTTTCTTTGATTTTGCAGGCGCAGTTTGTTGGCATTAGTGGGGTTTGTGCTGACTATGTGGCATCAGGTTCTTCTTTTAGTGACGATAATGAAGAGCGATTTTCTGGTGGTGCTGCGACTGGAGGTACTGTGTTGTCCGGCCGTCGCTCTCGTTGTCGCAGCCATAGCTCTCGCAATCTCGTTGAAAGGTGCTTTTCATGTGTTCTTTTTTTTAATTCATTTTTTATGGATTTAAAAGTTATTATGTGGAATTATGGTGGTGCGACTAAGAGGGGTTTTAGAATTCAGGTTAAGGAGTTTCATAAATTGCATAGACCTAATATTTTGATTATTATGGAGCCTCGTATCTCTGATACTAGTGCTGTTTCTATCGCCCGTAGGCTTGGCTTTTTCAAATTTTATTCTTTCTTACCCTGTTGGTTTTGCCAGTGCTGTGTGGATTTTGTGGCAAAATTATTCTTGTAGTATTCAGGAGTTGAAAGTTAATTCTCAATTTGTGCATTGTTCTATATTTGTGCCTGGTTATGCTGTTTGGTTTTTAATTGCTATTTATACTAGTCCTGTCCGTTCTCAGAAGGATTTATTTTGGTCTCAAATGTTCAATATTACTAGTCAAATGGTTGCACCTTGGTTGCTTTTTGGTGATTTTAATGATATTGCTAGCCCTGTGGAGAAGAGGCGTAATGCTGTTGCTTCTGTTTTAAATTGTAGACGCTTTGTGGATAGTTGAGACTGTTGTTTGTTGATGGATTTGGGTTGCTCAGGGTGTTAGTTTACATGGACTCATTCTATTATCGGTGTTGGGGCCATTCAAGAGCGTCTAGATAGGGCTTTATATAATTCAAATTAGCGATTTGCTTTTCCTGAGGCGTCTGTTATGTCTTTGCCTCGTCTTGCTTCTAATCATTTTCCTTTATTGTTGGCTACTAAAGGTTTTTCTCCTGTCCCTGTGTTTAAACCTTTTCGGTTTGAATCTGCTTGGGTTACTAGGGAAGATTTTCAAGCAGTGGTAGAGTCGGCTTGGGCTCAATCACATTCTTCTATATCTGGTGCTCTTTCGAATGTTCAGGAGCAAGCTTGTAGTTGGAATCGGGATGTGTTTGGTAATATTCATTATAATAAGCGAGTCCTTCTTCATCGTATTAAGGGCACTCAGGAAGCTTTGCAGCATCGAGTCTTTACCTTCTTTCTTAATCTAGAGAAGGATTTGTTATCTCAATATAATTTGATTTTGCAGCAGGAGGAGGTTTTCTGGTTTCAGAAATCTCGTAGTTCCTGGCTTTGGGGTGGTGATAAGTGCACTAAATATTATCATGCTGTTACTCGAGTTCATTGGAAATAAAATAAGATCGAATGTCTTAAAAATGATGCTGATGATTGGATTTCGGGTCCTCCTACTCTGAAGCATTTAGCATGTTATTATTATGCTTCTTTATTTTTTGTTGATTCTCGATTTTCTCCATTTGTGTTCTCTGGTATTATTTTTCCTCACTTAGCAGCTGATGTTGTGGCGGATATGATGAGGCCGATTTCTAAGGATGAGGTTTGGGCAGCGGTCTTTGGTATGGGTTCTTTTAAAGCTCTGGGGCCTGATGGGTTCCAACCTTTATTTTTTAAACTAAGATATTGTAGGTGATGAGGTGGTCTGTTTTATTAATCACACGTTTTCTACTAGTGTGATGGATCCTCATTTGGTCAAAGGTTTTATTGTTCTCATTCCTAAAATTGCTGCTCCCGAGTTGATCTCTCAGTTTAGGCCGATCACTCTTTATAATGTCTTATATAAGGTGGTTATGAGGGTTTTGGCTCTTCGATTGTGACCCTTTATGGATGGGTTGATTAGTCCTTTGAAGAGTAGCTTTATTTCAGGATGTACTACAGTTGAAATGTTATTATCACTCAGGAGCTTCTTCATTCTTTTCGGAGATCTAAGTCTAAAATGGGTCATTTTGCTTTGAAAGTTGATTTGAAAAAAGCCTATGATAGAGTGAATTAGGATTTTCTGTGGTTTGTTCTGGTTTCTTTTGGCCTTCCAGACTTGTGGGTTTCTTTCATTATGAGTGCTCTTGCCCAGTCTTCTTTGGTATTGCTTTGGAATGGGAGTCCTTTTGGTTATTTTGTGCCTTCTCGGGGTTTACGTCAGGGTGACCCTTTATCCCCGTATCTGTTTCTCCTTTGTATGGAGGGGCTATCTATACTAATTCAACGTCAAGTGGTTAGGAAAAGTGGGTCCCGACCCGTGGTTCGAGGGGTGGTCATCCTATTAGTCATTTGCTATTTGCCGACGACTTAATTATTTTCGGGAAAGCTTTTGTGCGGCACGCTAAAGTAGTTCATGATGTTTTGGTGGATTTTTGCTGAGGTAGTGGGAAGAAGGCTAATATGGCCGAATCTCGCATTTTCTTCTCTAGGACGGTCTCTCGTCCTATGCGACATAGGCTTCAGCAGTTGCTAGATGTGGTGGTTACCTTAGATTTAGGCAAGTATTTGGGGGTTCCTTTACTTCAGGCCGATCTTCTATGGCGTTGTATCAAGACATTATTGACAAGGTGGAGGTTCGTTTAGCGAATTGGAGGTCTCATTTGCTTAGTGCTAGTAAGGAATTTCTTATTGAATCTTATATTTCTTCTTTACCTGTTTATACTATGCAAACTGTGTGGTTACCTTCTTCTATTTGTGGAACTATTGATAAGTTTTCTAGTAATTTTTATTGGGGGTCTATGGTGGAGCATCATAAGATGCATTTATTTGGATGGAATTGGCTCATTAAGCCTAAGAAGTTTGGGGGTTTGAGTTTCTGGAGTGCCTGGTTATTTAATGTTGCTATGTTGGGTAAGTTGGGTTGGAAGGTTTTTATGCATGACTCGGCTTTTTGGGTCTAGGTTTTGACTCATAAATATTGTCATAGTCGCTCTTTTCTTCCGTCTTGCAGGGTTGTGATTCTTGTACTTGGAAGGGGATTGTTCGTAGTTTCCAGCAGCTTCAGTCTCATGTTTCTTGGTGGGCAGAGGATGGTCGACAAATCAGTTTAAGGTAAGCATGGCCAAATTACGGTTCTGGGAACCGGAACCGTCGATTCGAACCGGCCCGGAATTGTAATCGGAATCGGAACCGAAAAATTTCGGTTCGGTTCCGGTTCCAGAAAATTAGGAACCAGAACCGACAGTTCTAGAGAACCGGTTGGAACCGGACTGGAACCGCCGGTTCTCCGGCCAGTTAGAACCGGCGGTTCTAGCCGTTGTAACTGTCAGATCTGGTTTTTTTTTTTAATTTTGTTGTGAAATCTCTTAATTACCCCTCCCAACAGCCATAAACGGCTACATAACGGCTAGTTTCAAGGGTATTTTTGAAAAAATGAATTTTTGGATTTATTATAAATACCTCATTTTATTTACAAATTCATTACAAAAAAAATCTCAACTCTCTCTACTTACTCTCTCTACAATATACTACACTCTACTCTATATTATTCATTTATTCTTCTCTACTCTACAATCTCTCTTATTAAGTAATTATTCTCTCTAATTTTTTTTATTCAATTTTCTAAATTATATTTTATTATCACATAATGGCAAGTGGAGGAAACTCAAATTCGGGTAAGGGCAAGGGAAAGATTGGATAATTATCTATCCCTACAAACGACATCTATGATATGATTCCCGACCAATTTAATTTTGAGGGTTATCCAAATGAAAATTTGGATATTTCAACTCAAAAATCTGAATTTAATGAGTAATTAGAAGAAGATGAAGAGCAAGAGCAAGAGCAACGAGCACAAATTGTTACAAGAGCAAGACAAAGTTCCGACATATTCTCCATTCATTTCACAAAAAAATTCAAAGGTGAGAAAATATACGATATAATTTGCAATTATTGTGGAAAATCTTATAAATTTAAAGAAGCGGGCGACTATGGATCATTTTGGAAGCATTTGGAGACAAAACATCCAATAAAAGTAGGAGTTGATCGGTCTCAAACACAAATTTCCGGGTACGCTTCTAACCTTTCTTTATTTAAATATTCTGAAAAAATACAAAAAGAAGAATTAGCAAAAATGATTTCTATGGAACATTTATCTTTTAGTTTTGGTGAAAAAGTAGGTTTTAATAATTATTTTCAAAAAGCTTTAAATCCTTCTGCTAAAAGAGTACCAAGAAATACTGTAAAACGAACTATTATTTCTTTATATAATAAAGGAAAAAAAGAGTCAGAGCTTTTATTTTCTCAAATGAAAATTCGTGTTTCAATTTGTTGTGATGTTTGAAGTGATCATTGGCAAATGCATTCTTATATGGGTATTACATGTCATTGGATTGATGATGATTGGAAAATTCAAAAAAGAATTATTGGTTTTCGTGTTTTTGATGATAAACATACTGCAAATAACATTTATAGAGTAATTGTTTCAATTTTAGATGAATATAATTTGACAAAAAAAATTTTTTCAATTTCATTTGATAATGCTTCTGCAAATACTAGATCAATTATTGAACTTAAAAAAATTTGTGAACCAAATATTGGTGGAAAATTTTTTCATATAAGATGTGCATGCCATGTTTTAAATTTAAGTGTACAAGATGGTTTAAAAATTCTTGAATATTTTATTTCTCCAATTAAAAAAGCTATTTCATATTTATAGACACATCCCCAAGTGATGAAAAGTTGGGCTAAATTTAGTAAAGAAAATAATAAAAGACCAAAACGTTTTTCAAGGGATGTCCCAACTCGTTGGAATTCAATATATGAATTACTAAACGAGTTTTTTTCTTATAAAGAATTATTATGCTTTTTTGTTACTAATAATATTGAGGATATTAATTTATATCCACAAAATTGGGAGATTTGTGCAAAAATTTTAGATATTTTAAAAATTTTTAATGATGCTACCTATAAATTTAGTGGGGTTTATTATCCCACATCTCATTTATTTTTACCTATGTGTATTAATATTGTTACTGCACTCCAAGAATTTCAAAAGGATGATTTATTAAAAGATTGTATTTTTTCAATGAAAAAAAATGGTTATCTTATTTTAAAAATATACCACCTCTTTATCTTGTTGCTATTGTATTTGATTCTAGATGTAGAATGGATGTTTTATGTGATTATTTGACTGTTTATTATGATGTATTAAATCTTGATGTAGAAGATAATGTTAATATAAATGTAGTAATGCATGAAGTTAAACAAAATATTATGCAATTATATAATGAATTTGTTCAAGTTTCTAGTTCATCTACTTCTACTTCTACTTCTACTTCTTCTCAATCTAATATTCAACAATTTCCAACACAAAGGGTAAGTGGTGTTGGTGTTGCTCAATAAGTTTTACTACAAAGACAAAAAAGAACAAGGGAATCCAGTTCTATTTCTGAATTTGATAATTATCTAACAACTTCTTTTGAGTTTGGTGATGATTATGCAGATACTGATTTTCCAATTTTAGATTGGTGGAGTCGTCACGCAAATACTTTTCCAATTCTTTCTTTACTTGCAAAACAAATTTTAGCAGCTCCGGTCTCCACTGTTGCGGTTGAACAAGCTTTTAGTCAAGGAGGAAACATACTTGATGAAACACGATCTCGTATGACACCCGATTCATTAGAAGCACAAGCATGCGTGGATGATTGGACTAAGGCCGAACTAAGAGTCCAAGAAAATCCAAAAGAAAATGAAGATTTATATGATTTATACGATGGGTCCTCAACGGGAACATCAACCAGTGGTGCAAATAGCGATTAAGGTAAAAGGGGTGAAATTGGTATAAGGTAAGTAAGAACTATGTGGGCTTTAATTCCTCTAAACCCAAAGAGGATACATAGGCAACTTAATTTAAAAAAAAAAAAAAAAAAGTTCAAGCCCATTTTTTTTTAAAAAATTATGTTCAAACTTTAAAAAAAAAAATTCAGTTGAAATTTTTTTTTTAAAAAATAATTATGTTCAACAGTTCAAGTCTTTAAAAAAATAAATTTAATTGAAGTATTTTTTAATTTTTTAGGTGTATTTTTTAATTTTTTATGTTCAAATAATTTTTTTTAAACCAGTCTTCAAAATTTAAAATTTAAAATTATGCGATTCGTCGGAACCGTCGGTTTTGTAACCGGAACCGTGGCCAAGCCTAGTTTAAGGGATAATTCTTGGTTGCCTGTGGGTCCTTCAGTGGATTTGGTAGGGTCTATTTCTGGGGTGAGGAGCATCTTCGGGTGGGTGATCTTATTCATAATGGTTCTTGGGATCTTTCTGTGTTACGTACCTGTCTTTCTGATGATATTACATGCTTAATTTATGCGGTTCCTCTTTCTTTGGTTGCTTTTGTTCAGGATTCCATTTTGTGGAATTTTTCTTCTAATGGTGAGTTTTCTGTTAGCAGCCTATTTATCTTTATTATTGAAGGAGATGCATGTTGGTATTGATTTTGTTTCTTTCTCATGGATTTGGTCTGTTGATTGTTTGTCTAAATTGAGACATTTCCTTTGGCTAATTCTACATAGCCGTTTGCCAACTAATTCTTTTCAATTTCAGAGAGGTATGATTCTTTCTAGTCTATATAGTTTATGTTCTATGGAGGAGGAGTCTCTGTTGCATCTTTTTCATGATTGTGTTGTGGTGCGAGCATGATGGCAGTAGTGGAGTTTGCCTCCTAATTTTTTTGGGATGGATGATGTTGTGTTGTGGTTGCGTTTAAATTTATCCTTGCACACGCTTGTTCCCTTTGAAATCTCTTGGCATCATTGGTTTTTAGCTGCTATTTGGTGAGTTTGAAAAACGAGGAACTTGTATGTTTTTCAGACTGAACTTGTTGCTGTTTTTGCTTTAAATCGCTGTGTTTTTAAAATAGCTTTGGATATTGTGAATTCTTCTACTCCTGTTGTTGCTTCGACTAGAATTAGTAGGCAATTTTGTGTGGCTTAGGTTAAGCCTCAAGAGGGTTGGGTCAAGTTAAATTGTGATGGTAGTAGTCTTATTAATCCGAGGTTGACTAGTGGTGGTGTTTTCCGTGATTGTTGGGGGAGGTGGCTTGGAGGCTATTCTCTTAATATTAGTCACCCTACTATTTTAGTTAGTAGTTTTAAAAATATCACCTTCAATTTTTAGAAGGTCCTTGACTTGTAACATGTTTTTTGGATAATTTTAAGAAATTAAGTTATTTTTAAGTAGATACCCATAGAATATTGTCTATTTGACATGTATAATTTAAAAGTTATGTAAGTTTGGTCAATATGAATTATTTATTTGTAAATTGAATTATAAATTAAGAATAGATTTGAAATAAAAAGTTTGCCAAATCAAACACTCTACCTTAATTTCACGTATTGTTATTTATGCATATTATCGTTTATATTTTATAGTTATTGATTCTATTAATTTATATTTAGAGCTTTTTTTCTATTAACATTTTAATAATTCTCTATAAATAAAAAAATAATAATGAAATATTATTATAAACAATATTTTGTATTGACATAACACATTAAAATAGAAATAGTATTCAACTTAAAAATATTATTATTCAATCGACTGAATTTTATGTAGAAAGAATATTCTCCAATTTAATATTTAACCAAACAAGACTAGAAGATAAACTATTAGCATCAAGCTTGACTAGACCATTTGAGGACAAAAAAAAAGAAAAAAATCAGACATATTAAGGCCAGCAATCTAGGCTTGATTAGCTATTGATTTTGGAGTATCAATATTCAAATGTTAGGATTTTCAAATTTTAATTTAATTCGTTAGATATTTTGATTTTTAAAATTATATTTATTAAATATTTTAACTTGTAAAATCATTCTATTTAACACTTTGACCTGTTAAATTAGATTGGATATTGTCAAATATTAATGTGAAATATTAATCATTAGTAATACAAAATATTAATATTTATAATATTTTTCAACTTTTGAAGTATTAGATAACTGAAATATGTAAAATATTATTTAAAAAATTATATTCACTACACAATACTACCAAATCTAAAATTTTAGAAAAATAATAAATTCCTTATAAAATTTGGGATGTGATGAGATTTTCGTGAAAAATACACACATAAATTTTTATATTTAGTCGTAGAATTTATTTTAATTTTTAGTTATACAATCATGAAAGAGCAAAAAGAAAATAAGATAGAGATGAGTAGAATGAAAGTAGGAAACAATTTTTGTATAAATACTACCTCTATCTAAGTTCAAGTGTCACTCTATAACAAATTTTTTTATTTTGCTTTATTTCAAGTGTCACTCTATAATAATTTTTTTATTAGAGATAATTTATTTATCTGTTAAAATAATTTTTTATTTATATATATACTGTGCATGAAATATTTAAAATATCAAACATCGTCTAATAAAATGTTGGATATAGTATAAATATATACCCTTATATAATGATTCTTAGTCTAAATTTAATAATTATATTTAATATTTAAATTTATGTAAATAATACTCTTATATTGTCCCATAATTTGTGTTCTAATATAATTTGAATGTAGATTAAGAAAATTTGTTAATATGATTAACTACAATTATTTGCTTATTTTTTCTTAATATATGTTAAATTATTCTTGAAATTAATTAAATATTTAAATAAATAGAGTTTTATTATGTTAATTTTGTTTATGTCAAAATTTATAATAATATAATAATTTGACTATTATATTTATAGATTTTTTTGAAAGGAGAGTATTATATTTGTAGGAAAAAAAAATATATTAAATGAGAATAAAATAATAAATTTTAAATATTATTCACTAAAAAAACAACAATTTTGAACGGATAAAAAAAAAATAGGACAAAAAAATTATCAGGAGGGATAATACATAAACCCATGCAACTACAACGTACAACTTATAATAAAAGGATCAAACTGTATGTTGTGACACATTTTGGAGTGGTTTTGTAATTAACCGAAAGGAAAAACAAGAAGAGAAAAAAACGCTGAATAACAGAGACGGAGGAGAAGAAGGGAAGAGATAGAGAGAAAGAGTTGTCCTTTCCTTTACAGTCTGTAGTTACTCACTTCCACCAACCAACACTCTCCACCTGACCTCTAAACCGCCATTTTTAACGGACTTTTCCCCTCTTCCTCTATCTCTATGTCTTTATAAGCAAACCCTAATTTTACATTCTAGGGTTTCTTTCTGAGATGAATTATTAGAGCTTTTTTTATGCTTCTTTTTTTCTTTCTTTCTAAATGAGTCTCAGTTATTTCACTTTGTTCTTTTTATTCTTTACTATTTTCAGTTCAGTTTCAGCTTCTGACCAATCGGAGCTCCGATCCTTACTTGAGTTCAAGAAGGGTATTGAGTCCGACCCGCTTGACAAAATCATTTCAGCATGGGATCCATCTTCTTTAGTCAACCGGAGTTCTTGTCCGGACTCTTGGCCCGGCATCACCTGCGACACTTCTACCAGTTCAGTCACCGCCATTACCCTAGACCGCCTGAGTCTCGCTGGTGACCTCAAGTTCTCTACTTTGCTCAATCTTAAGTCACTCCGGAACTTATCTCTCTCTGGTAACCAGTTCACGGGTCGACTTGTACCCACATTGGGATCCATGAGCTCGCTTCAGTACTTGGATCTATCAGACAACAAGTTTTCTGGGCCGATCCCAGGTCGGATCGCTGAGTTATGGAACTTGAAATATATAAATTTATCAATGAATGGTTTTGAAGGTGGTTTTCCGGTTGGTTTGCCGGTTCCGTTCAGGAATCTGCAACAATTAAGGGTTCTGGATTTGCATTCTAATAAGTTTGGAGGTAATGTTCGTGAGGTGTTGAGTGAATTGATTAATTTGGAGCATTTGGATTTGAGTGATAATCAGTTCTATGGTGAGCTTGGTGGTCTCAGCGTAGAGAATGCTTCGGGTTTGGCTAATACGGTGCGTTTTGTCAACTTCAGCGGAAATCAGTTGAATGGTGGGTTTCTGAGAGCAGAGGTGATTGCTTTGTTTAGGAATTTGGAAAGTTTGGATTTAAGTAACAGTGGCATTAATGGGAAATTACCTTCATTTTTGTCTATGCTGAATTTAAGGGTACTTAGATTGGGGAATAATCAGTTGTTTGGACAAATTCCGGATGAATTTTTGAATGGGTCGATGCCAATTGAAGAATTGGATCTTAGTAGCAATGGATTTACGGGTAATAGAATCTGTATCTTCTGTTTGTAATTATTGGGTTTTTGATTTGTTGCACATATATTTCTTTTTTCTATTTTGGTTAGAATTTCTATTGGAATATTTAGTCAATGGAAAGTAATAATTTCTATGAAATTTAACTAATTTTTAAGATTAAATCTATCTTTACATATTCAAAATTGCTGGTTTTATTGATTTTGAGAATATGGGGTTGGACTGTTCCTTCCCTCATCTTTTTTATTTTCTTTTCCATGTGAAAGTGACTTTATTTGGTATGATGTTCTTGACTTGTCTACTTTTTTGCTGTTAGCATCGTTGCAGGCAAAATTGAGTGTGTTAGGTTGCAATTTAGGAAAATTATTCTAACTGTATGTGCACTGTTTTGTTCTTCAATTTTATTCTGTGACTTTCTACATGCAGACTGAATATTTTCACATTGTAATTTATCAGGTTTCTATGTTGAAAATAGAATAATAGAAGTTTAGAGAAAAGGAATTGAAGAGAGGATATGGACACACACGAAATTACATTACAATCATAAATAGAATGTGAATATTACTTGAAGTTTGGTTTTGATCACTATCAAAAATTTGTAAATGGGCGTGCATATTATGATCCACTTGTTCTGATTACTCAATGCTATATCATCTATGATTCATGTTTCCATCCGTGCGAGTTCTGTGGTGAATTAATTTTCTCATGGTGACTTAGTGCAGTTTGTTGTCTCTCTGATATGCAGCATTTATCTATATGCAGGTCTTCTACATCGAATTAGTTCGTCAACTCTGGATGTTTTAAATCTCTCTTCAAATGGTTTATCAGGCTCTTTGCCTGCATTTATTGACAAATGTACAGTTGTGGATCTTAGTAGAAATAATCTCTCTGGTGACATGTCTGTTATGCAGAATTGGAAAGCCACTCTGGAGGTTCTTGATTTGAGTTCAAACAAGTTGTCTGGAAACGTGCCAAACTTAAATTCTCTGTTTTTAAGATTAAGCAAACTTAACCTCAGGAATAACTCCCTAGGGGGTAACTTGCCTTCTCAACTGGGGGCCAGTCAGGGATTGTTGGCAATTGATCTCAGTTTAAATCAACTTAGTGGGCCTATCCCAGGTGGCTTCTTTACTTCAATGACTTTGACGTACCTGAATCTTTCAAGAAATCAGTTCACAGGGCCAATTCCTTTGAAAGGCTCACATATGGGTGAATTATTATATTTACCTTCCTATCCAAAGATGGAGTCTCTTGATCTTTCCCACAATTCCTTGACAGGTGGGTTGCCTTCAGAAGTTGGTAACATGGGAAATCTCAAATCAATTACTCTTTCAAACAATAACTTATCAGGGGAGCTGCCAGTTGAATTGAGCAAACTTACCTACTTGCAGTACCTTGATTTATCCAGCAACAATTTTGAGGGTAAAATCCCTGATAAGCTTCCATCCAGCCTAATTGGATTCAACGTGTCCTATAATGATTTAAGCGGCACTATTCCAGAAAACCTGAGAAGCAAATTTAGTATTTCTTCATTTCGTCCTGGGAATTCCTTGCTGATATTTCCAAATGATGAGCCATCAACAAATTCTGTTCCCAATCAACTATCTAGCCATGGTAAACATCATAGTGCAAAGCATGGTGTTACAATAGCAATTATTGTTGGTGCAGTTTTGACTATGATGGTTTTAGTTTTACTGGCCTATCATCGGGTACATCAAAAAGAATTTCATGTAAGAAATAGATTTGGGAACCAAACTTCAGGGGAAGATGCTAAGGTTGAAAGATCTGCTCGATCCTCCCTTTTCAAATTCCACTCGAATGTTCATCACCCACCAACATTGTTGAGTTTTTCAAATGATCACCTGCTTGCTTCAAATTCAAGGTCATTATCTGGGCAGAAACAGTTTCCGAATGAAATTGTTGAGCATGATTTTCCTGGGGGTGTGGCTGCTAGCTTGGTGTCTTCAAATCCTAATTTGCTAGAGAATTGTCCAACAACATCGGGTAGGAAGTCCTCGTCAGACTCTCCACGAACTTCCTCTCCTCGTTTTGTCGAGGCACATGAACAATCTGTGAAGCTGGATGTCTATTCTCCAGATCGGTTGGCTGGAGAGCTATTCTTCCTTGATGCTTCACTAGCATTCACTGCAGAGGAGTTATCTCGAGCTCCTGCAGAAGTTCTTGGCAGAAGCAGCCATGGAACTCTGTATAAAGCCACTCTAGACACTGGGCATATGTTGACCGTGAAATGGTTGCGGGTGGGACTGGTCAAAAATAAGAAAGAATTTGCTAAGGAAGTTAAAAGAATAGGCTCTATAAAACATCCCAATATTGTTCCACTGCGAGCATATTATTGGGGGCCTAGAGAGCAAGAGAGACTTCTTCTAGCAGACTATATCCAGGGGGACAGCTTGGCCCTACATCTATATGGTAAGCATTTTATTTCCTGATAACTTTCTGTATTTAGCTTATTAATTTTTGTGTGCAAAACTATTGTCTTAATTTCAATAGGGTATTACAAAAGATATATTTATTCCTGCATTTGGGCATTTTTATGGTTTTTTAACTTATTCCTCATTTTGGGCATGGTGTGTTATGATATGCATGTTCTATATAATGCCTATTCATAAATGCTTAGATCCATGATGTGGCACGTTTCAGAACCTTGCAGTCCACAACATGAAGGTTTGCTGTTTTGGTCTTGAAAATGTTATATCTGTACATAGTCTTGTACCTTTACTTCTAATTGAATTTTGCTATGATTTTGTTCTTTAATATGCTGCATCTCAGCCAGCCAATTTGACCTCGTCACTGGAATAGCTTGAGTTAAGCTGGAACCTGCAACTATCTGGATACTACAGCTTTCTGATACTATCATTACTTTCGCTGGGGTTTGTCTATGTTTTGACAACCTCTTCGCTTATTCCAGGATTTTTTTTGATCCAATAAATAAAGAAACTTAGACAGGAACTAGATTAATGATTTTAGGTACTGTTTATTGTAACAATTGTTCAGGTACTTCTATTCATTAGGATGTATTGATAATTTTACAATTTTGCAGGAATGGGGTTGGCTGAAATATATTGCTTACAATTACATCTATTTATTCTTAAAATGGTGTCCTAGTAAGTCTGATAGTTATTTTTAGTTTTTAAATGGAGTTCAAGTACTTGTGGGCTTAGGAACTGAGTCTAAAAATATAAGTAATGCCTATTAGTCAGTTTTTTCATTGAATAAAATCAAGCAATTATGTCTTCTTGTGCTGTGCTGCAATTTCTAACACCTAGAACTTGTGTCATTTCTTGATAGGTTTTGAGTCCTAGATCCTGTTAGTATGAAGCTAGACGTTTAAATTTGTTTGCTTAACTTTTTCTCCTTTGCCTGAAGACAATATCTGCCTCGTTATCTTTGAGCCCTAATCTTGTGTTCCACAAATCCTAGCTTTAGTCTCTGAAAATGAGTAGTAACCAGTTTGAGTAAACTGAGAGTAGACTGGTTTATCATAATCTAATTAGTTAACAAGTACCTCTTTAGGAACTCTGTAGTCTTAGTATAGATCTGAGAGCAGTGTTCTGTTGATCACATAAAATTGTAAATTTTGGCAGCTATGTCGGAATTGAAGGTCAGTGTAGTGTTTGCATCTGCAGAACATTCGTAGTGTAGTAGACAGTAACCTTTCATGCTAATAATAATTTAGTAAGCCAATTTACATAGTTACTCTAAAGTGGATTTTGTAGACCTTACTGCTGGGGTGAGGGAGTGGTTGGTCTGGTCTGTTTGGTTTGAATTTTCATAAAATCGAAGAGGGAAACCCAACCCAAACCAAAACTCTAGAAATAAGTAAAAAACAAACACAAAATGACAGAAATTTCAACATACATCTTCGAATCGGTTAATTTTGGTTTTTATTTTTTTATTTTTTTTATTACTAAAACTTAACTGAAATTTAACAAAAACTGAAGTCAAATCTAACCAAACCGAATTACTGAAATATAACCAGTTTGGTTTAGTTTTCAGTTAACATTACCATTTGCTCACCCCCTACATGTGCCTTTCCATAGATCTTTGTAGGATCATCAGCGACGATATCTATTTGGATAAGTTCTGGTGGAAATACTGGAATGATGAATAGTAACTGATCTAATATGCTTGAGAGATGAATATGGATGTAGTAAACGTTAGAATGAGAACAAGGTGTTTGGTTTTAAGTAGTTCTGCAACTGGAAATAGAAAAAAACCATTGGCACTTAAAAGGGAAGGGGTATGAGAAGTAGATGTTGCGAGAGTGCAGTTCTAGTTAGCTGCTTTGTTGCTTAAGTCCTTAATTCAGGAGGAGAATCAGAGACTGTTCGGCAGCAGTGGCTTTAAAAAAGGATGGATTTAAGTGTCCAAGATTGAAATAGTGAGGAAGAAATTTGAAAAACTTTACATTAAGGTTAAGTTTTTAATTCCTTGAGGCGTCTATGGCTCAAGTGAAATATGCCTTGCACTTGCACATGTTTAAATAATTGATCATGATGCACTTGTTCCCTTGTGATTTGATTGGCTGCGCCAGATTGTCTGGTTATTAACTGGGAGAATGTGCTTTTGCTTGCGGTTTGAGATGTCGCTTGGCCATGAGTTTTTTTTTTTCATCTAGCTTTGGGCAGACAAAAATTTCCTAGAGTCTGATTTTTGTTAAGTTACTGCACCATAACTTGGATTTGAATTGCTAGGTTATAACTATTTGTGGCTGTTTGTGCGCACATGTTTCCAGTGTGTTCGAAATTCAGGGGTCTCATGTGATTTGCATTTTAGCTTCAGCATGGTATGTGATCTTAACTGGCATGGGATTTATGGGAGTAGGACTAGAGTTTACGTTGATGACTAAAATGGAAAGTTGCCAGATTGGCTTCTATATCTTATTATTTATATCTTTCTCTTTTCATCTAATAGGTGTAACCTTTATTTTCAGAATAGAGTTGTCACTAACTCGGGGTTTGGGCCTAACCAAGAGGCCAAAACTAGGTTTTCATTGTCAGTAGTTCACATAGGTCATTACCTATAAGATCATATTGATATTCCCTTTTTCAACTGGGGACTTGGGGAATCACAACAATCTTCAACAGTGTCCAAAACCTTTTATGGAGCTATTCTAGTAGTCAATGAATATATCAGTTCTAGCGTGATACAATTAGGTTAGATGGTGTTACTAATTTTTCCTAGTACTGACCATGAAAAAATCGTGGAGATACTGGAGAGATCTTCGCATCACTTGCACATGCTTGTAGAATTGTTTGCAAGGCTTTTTTTTAATCTTTCAACGAGCTTTTTTTCTCCCTTAGCTGATGAGTGTCTCATCAATTTATGTTATACAGAATCTACACCTCGAAGGTACTCACTTTTATCATTCAGCCAAAGACTGAAAGTCGCTGTTGATGTTGCTCAGTGTCTCTTGTACATTCACGACAGAGGCATTCTCCACGGAAATTTGAAGCCATCAAATATACTTCTAGAAGGTTCTGGTTATAATGTCCGTCTTACTGATTATGGTCTTCACCGCTTGATGACACCTGCTGGTATTGCAGAACAAATACTGAATCTAGGAGCACTTGGATACTGTGCTCCAGAACTTGCTAGTGCATCTAAACCAACCCCTTCATTTAAAGCCGATGTGTACGCATTTGGAGTGATCTTGATGGAATTGTTAACCAGAAGAAGTGCTGGTGATATAATATCTGGTCAATCTGGAGCAGTTGATCTTCCAGATTGGGTTCGGTTGTGTGATCAAGAAGGTAGACGAATGGACTGTATTGACAGAGATCTTTCAGGGGGAGAAGAACCGTCGAAAGCAATGGATGATTTGCTTGCTTTATCACTACGGTGTATTCTCCCTATAAATGAGAGACCTAACATCAGACAAGTCTTGGAGCATCTCTGTTCTATATCTGTTTGAAATTTTGTAAATGTGTCTAGGAATTAATTTTTGTCATTCCTTGACCCAATTGTCCATTTTTTTTTCACATTTTTTTCATTAATTGTTTTCTAGCATTCTGATTTGGGGCTAATTATCACTTTTTTCTTTTTTTGGGAAATTTTCTTGTAAAGGAACAACCAATCCATTCATTATTTGACGGTGTTTTCGAGTTTGATCTTCAAATGAAAAGGATTGCAATTCTTTGTGTTTTCAGCTGACAAAATATTATGTTTCAGTGCAGACTTTGAAGAGCATGGCATGGTTATAATATTATTTCTTACAATTTTTTTTCCATTTTTGTAGTCCTATCTGTTTTTTATTTTTGGGTTTTATTTATTTGATGAGGCATCGTTTTAACAAAAAAAAAAAAAAAAAAAAATCATAGAAGGTGCACTTATTAGATTGAAATAGATATTTATTTATTTGTAACACAATAAGAAGCCTTTTTTCCATTTTTAATTTTTATATAATCTTTTAAAAAAATGATTTATTGGTTTTCGAAACATCATAAACATTTAGTGACTGCCATTACTACTGGTCATCAACAACTACTATAACTTACCATTTTTATCATTTTTATGTATCTTTTTTTATATTTAACAATAAATTTTTTGAAAAAGAAATTTTTTTTTTATAATTTTAAATACATAATATAAATTCAAAACTTAATACTTTTAACTAATTTCAATATTATAACCAATTATTTATAAAAAAACATTATTTACGGCTATTGTAGAAAGCGAGTTGTAGGAAGAAAATTATTGAAAAAAGATGATAGTATTAAACGAGGGAGAAGAAGTTTTTGATGTTCTGCTGTTAACTAAACAAAGAGGGCTTGCCATTCCAAGCTTCAAACAGAGCTGATTTAATTACAAGTTAGTTCTCCGCCAAGAAAGCAATATGAGATGGTTACATCTTCAGTTCCACTGTGCCTGAACCGTTTTCCAAATCTGTCCATGACAATTGATATCTGGAACTCTCAAATAAGAGAAGCTGTGAATCAGAACAATGCCCAAAAAGCCCTTTTCATCTTTCGCCAAATGAAACAAAATGGCATAAAACCCAATAACTTTACCTTCCCTTTCATATCCAAAGCATGCGCCAATATGTCCAACCTTGATTATTCCAAAATCATCCATACCCATATAGTAAAGTCCCCATTTTGCTCCAATATCTTTGTACAAACAGCAATGCTTGATATGTATATGAAATGCCATCAACCAGACATCGGTTATAAACTGTTTGTAGAAATGCCTAAAAAGGATGTTGCTTCCTGGAATGTGATGCTTATGGGTTTTGCGCAAATGGGCATTCTTGATGGAGTGTTTCATATTTTTCAGGACATGAGGTCTACTGGGATCTTGCCGGATTCAGTTACAATAATGGCAACTAGCCAGGCAATATCTTGTATTAACAATTTGGAATTAGCTAAGGGTGTTCACTCACTGGGAATTCGAATTGGAATAGATTTTGATGTTTCTGTTGCTAATACTTGGATATCTTTATATGCTAAATGTGGTGATTTGGAGATGGCTGAGTCAATTTTTAATAGAATTGAAGTCGGTTTAAGAAGTCTAGTCTCCTGGAATTCTATGATTGCAGGGTATGCATATCTTGAGAAATTTTTTGATGCTCTGAATACTTACAAATTGATGCTGCGGGATGGATTCTTTCCTGATATTAGTACTATCGTTAGCCTGCTTTCTTCATGTGTACAGCCAGAGACGATGTTTCAAGGTAGGCAAGTTCATTCTCATGGAATTAGATTTGGTTGTGATTCAGATATTCATGTGGTTAATACTCTTATATCTATGTATTCCAAGTGTGGAGATGTTTACTCTGCAAGATGTTTGTTTGACAGCACATGTAACAGGAGTTGTGTTACGTGGACTGCAATGATAAGTGGTTATGCTGAGAAAGGTGATATGGATGAGGCCTTGACTCTGTTTAATGCTATGGAAGCAGCTGGTGAGAAACCTGATTTGGTCACTGTACTTTCTCTTATTTCAGGTTGTGGCCATACTGGTCTACTTGAAGTTGGAAAATGGATTGATGCTTATGCCAATTCTAATTGTTTAAAACATAATATTGTAGTTTGCAATGCGTTGATAGACATGTATGCAAAATGTGGAAGCATAAATGATGCTTGGGATCTGTTCAATACCATGCCTGATGGAACTGTTGTCTCCTGGACAACCATGATCGCAGGTTGTGCTTTGAATGGATTATTTGAAGAAGCTTTGAACCTTTTCTATCGGATGATAGAGTTGGAATTGAAACCAAATCACATAACATTTCTTGCCATACTCCAAGCTTGCACTCATGGCGGTTTTCTTGAGAAAGGATGGAAGTGTTTCAATATGATGACCAAAATTTATAAAATAAATCCTGGATTGGATCATTATTCCAGTATGGTGGATCTTCTTGGACGTAAAGGAAAGCTAAAAGAAGCATTGAAGTTTATTCAGGATATGCCTATCAAGCCTGACACTGCCATATGGAGTGTATTGCTTAGTGCTTGCAAGATACACCGCAACATTGAGATTGGTGAATATGCTGCTCATCATCTTTTTGAGATTGAACCTAATGTGTCTTTTCCATATGTGGAGATGGCTAACATATATGCGTCAGCTGGAAGGTGGGATGGAGTTGCAAGGATAAGAACAATGATGAAAAGTAATAGAGTGAGGAAGTCTCCAGGACAGAGCCTAGTGGAAGTCAATGGGAAATCTTATGCATTTACTGTTGAAGATAGAGGTCATTTTGATGGGGAAGTTATATATGCAGTTTTGGATGGTTTAATGTTGCAATCAAAAGAAGAAGTGTCTTGTGTCATTCATATAGAACTCTAGAAGGTGATTTGGAATACTAGTCTTTACTTCATGTGTAGAGAACGATATAGCTTGGTTGCCTTGGTGTAAAGTATGTATTGGTTAGCTAAGACTGTTTTGCCATTGTAAACTGAATTTTAATGTGTTCTATACATGTTTCTTAGGTCAAGAATTGTATATATAAGTTTCTCTAACCTATATTAGGAAAGTATATTCCTTGTATCCCATAAGCTATTTATATATACAATATTTGACTTTCCATAATGCTCTTTCTCTCAAGTTGGAGCATAAATATTAATCATGTTCAACTTGTTAGAAATATAATCGATCCGTTCTCCAAAATCCGTTTCCATGTTCTGTTTCTATTCCTTTGAAAATAAGTCAAACTTTTGACTAATCATTTTAGGGATATGTTATCCATTTCCACTTTTCATGTCTAATTCCATTTCCAATCCGTTTCTAAACTATGCTCGCAGGTTTCCTGTCAACATAACAATGGAACCATCCGTTTCTAAAATATATGTTTCTAATCCGTTCTTAAAAGCGGTTCTCTTCTATTTCTAATCCAATCCCCTTCTGATCCATTTCCAAGTAGAATGGATCAATCTGTTTAAAATTTTTCGTTGCTAATCTATTTCTAATCCAATCCCCTTCTGATCCATTTCCAAGTAGAATGGATCAATCTGTTTAAAATTTTTCGTTGCTAATCGGTGATTTTCTTGTAGTGAAGTAGACAAGTATTATTAAGTTAAAATCCATTAAAAATTAGGATGAACAAAAGAACGGTTAAAATGAAAAAATTAAACCAAATCAATGGTTTGTTTTTTAGATTAGTCAGTTCAATTTAGTTACTAATTTATGATTTTTCATTATTTCAGATGTTCGATTTTTGGTAAAAAAAAAAGGTTTTTTGGTTTAACTGAACAAAACCTAATTTGAAAAGTAAGTTGTTTCAGAGTTTTTTCCTCTCTTTTGCCCCTTTTAATTCTATTGATTGCCTGATTACTGCTGTGGGAGTGTTTTATGGTTAACCAAGTAATTAAATTGAAAAACTTCTCTTCAGTTTGGTTCCATCACCCACTAATTAAAATTCCATTTGGTTTATAAATTTGGTAAAGTCCATTTATTCAATCAACTTTAGCAGTTTGAATTAATCAATTTCACACCCTTAATAAAAATTGAATGAATATGCATGAAAAATACAAAAATTATGCATAATTTGCAGCATACAATTTCACATTCCAATATTGATACAAATAATTTTATTTTTTCATCAATTTTTAAGTCGAGTCTAATGATTTGATGCATGCCTCGAAAGAAAATTGACTGTCATAAAAAATTTTAAAAAAAAAAAAAAAAAAAAAAAAAGGCTTAGGTATAGGTTCACTTAACCCATGGATACATCAAATCAAATGTATTTAATCTAATGTGCTTCAAATATAAACCATCATCTTTCGCCACCCAAAAACAATTCTTAAAATCGCATCTTCTCAGAAGTGGTCTGTATTCCCAGAAAACTTTGAAGGAGCCATGTCCATGAGCCCACTCCATCTCACACTCGAAAACTGTAGTTCCAAAAATACTTCTCCTGAAACTCCATTGCATATGACCTGAAACTTGTAGGACATGAGACCCTAAATCATCATCTTTGGACTCGCAATGGACTTTCAATTCGTTATTGCCACTCAAACCATTTGTAATGTGAATGTAGAATCTGGGTCTTAAAGCTAAACAAGAATGGCTCGTAGCTAAAGCTAATATGGTGATTAGGGTACCATAGCTCTTCAAAGCACTCATGGTTTTGGTTTGATAATTTTGATTTAGTAATTGTGATGATATATTAATTTATTTAGTGAGAATTTAATGTTTTTATCAAATTATTCTTAGATTTGTTGTTGTCATTTGTAAAAAATGTTATCTGGAAAATCCCTGAGTTCTGATATTATAATCAAGATATTAATTTGATACCAATCAGTGTTGATTTAGAGGGTCTTAAGTTTTGTCACTCAATTTAATTTTTACTTAAAATGTAGAATTTTTAAATTTATAAGTCAACTAAAAAAATAAAATAGTTTGCTCGTAAAACTATGGCAATCTTTGGCAAAATTAGTTGTTATATATCTTCATAGTTATCCGTTGTTTTATTAGCATTGCATTAAACGTTAATAGTAATAACGTTTTATAATCTGTTCCCTCAAACTCTAAACAGTAGTATAAATGTTAAGACACTGAATACCATAAATAACAGAGATAGTATTTTGATTAGGTCAAAATACAAAATATTACGTCAAAGTTGTTGTTGAACAGAATTTATATGTAAAACTTTTAAAATAATTAAAGTATTTGGTTTAATAAATACTAATGTATTAAAATTATTAAATAAGTAAATTAATTAAATAAAATGTCTAATTTTTTTTTTTTAAAAAAAGGTAGCTTATATTTACATTTATGGTATTTTTCTTAATTAAGGAGTAGCTGTAAAATAAGAAGATAATATTATAATTAAGGCAACCTTCTTATAACCAACCAAAGTAGATTTATTATAAATACCTTACTTTATAATTTTTGACTTATTTTAGGTCATTTCTTTAACTTATAAATCAAATCAAATACTATTTTACTATTTGTTACTATCTATTTAAAAAGTTAGGTTTGACTTGATTTATAATCAAACAAAATACCTTTTTAATAATGTTCCCTTATTCCTTCTAAAAAAAATAATAATAATAACAATACTCCACCGTTCTTTATAATTAATAAGACATATTAGGTTACTCGAGCCTGATTTAGTTGGAGATCGGTTGATTTTGAATAACATAATTATTGAAAAAAAAAAAGAGATGCTATAAAAAAAGTGCCCATAATATCAAGCCTCATACGCCAAGGTTTTTAACATAAATAATTCAAACATTTTAGATGACAAAATTAAAATTTTCTTTTCGTTTATATAAGGCTACTGATAAACTCTAGGCAAAAAAATATATAATCCATTATATATATATATATATTTTGGATATATGGGAGACCCAATAGATTTGAATAACATTGTGAGCTGTAAATGGATCTGAATAATATTGTGAGCTATACAGTAGGGGGTAGCGCTCCCTTTGAATGACATTCACCATTCTCACTCCTTACATTTTCTACATGAGGTAAGAAAACCAATCATACAATACCCAATTTGCTTTTATGCATATATAATTAATACATGAGATACTCTCAAATAAATTATAAAAATCAAGTAATAGATAATTTAATTAAATAAAACACTTTATAAAAAAGTTTATTTTATCATTCTATTTATTTACAAAACGAATAGTACATAAGTTACAAAATTTATTCATAACTTCTAGTATATAATTTCATATCCCACTATTGACATGGAAGCTTTTTTTTTTTTTTTTTTTTTGTCGGTTTTTAATTTTAATTGAACTTATTTGATATGCATGCCTCAAAAGTAATTGATTTATGATATAATAATAATAAACTTTGTTAAATTTTTATTACTATATATATATATATATATATATTTTTAAGGTCTTGACATATAAAATCTTAATAGGTATAATAGCTTCAGTTAAGCCATTGGTACATGAATTGAAATTGATTTAAGCGCGCGTCCTTCAAGTACAAACCATACGTTGTAGCCAACCAAATACAATTCATATTGCAGCTCCTTCGAAGTTCTTCATCGTTCCAAAAGACTTTGAAGATGCCATGGCCATGAGCCCACTTCATTTCACACCAGAAAACTGTTGTTCCAAAAATGTTTCTACTAAAACTCCACCCGAAATTACCAGAAACTGGAAGGACATGATGCCCTAAATCATCACCATCGGACTGGCAATGTATTTCCAGTAAGTTATTGCCATTCAAGCCATTGACAATGTAAACGTGATATTTGGGTCTTGCTGTAACACCAGAATGGCTCATGGCTAACCCTAATATGGTGATTAGGGTTAGATAGCCCCTCAATGCACTCATTTCTTTAGTTTGATAATTGGTGATTTTGTAATTGTGATGATATATTCTATTTATTCACTTTGAACTTAATGTTGTTATCGAAGTGAATGGTTAGAAACACATTTGTTTCGATCAAAAAAAATTATTTTTCATTAATTTGATTGGTGGGTGAATTTATAAATGAAGTCTAGTCAAGTCAATCTCATTCTTAGATATATTGTTGCCATTTGTTAAAATCTTTTTTGAAAAAATCTCTGATATATGATATTATAATCAAGATATTAATTACACATGTATGAATATTGACTTATAGGATATTTGGATTTAGTTAATTTAATTTAATTTTTTTACTTAAAACATATTCCTTGTTTCTCAAAATTATAGTCTTGCTTTTCTTATTGGGTGTTACAAAATAATAGTTCAATTTACATTTTTAGAAATGTTTTTTTACCTTATATAATAATTTTTGTAAATAACTAATATTAATTAAATTTACTAGATAGCGGGAAAAAATTTTAAAATAATTAATTTTGAAATCTTGGTATACAAACTGTTCATCTTATTTTGAAAGTTTCAAAGAGCTATTAATGTACAATCTTTAGCTATGAAAAAATAAGAAAAAAAAATTATAATTAAACTAATTTAACTAACTATTTTTAGACTGTATAAAAAATATTTCGAAGTATAATTTTGTGGCAAGAGGGATTAGTATTTTTTTAATTTATAAATCAATTTAAAATAAATAGCTAGTTTGATAAAACTATTTAAAATTTAAAAGATATTTTTATTTTCCTTTAAGCATTTTGATTTATTAAAAGTTGGAAAGAATATTCCCTTTTTATTGAGTTTTATTTTTTTTTTCAAAATTAGATTATAGATATAATATATACACTAACCATTGTACTTTTTCAAGAAAAATTTTGTTTCAATTTTTACTGCTTCAACTTATAAAATTACAGGTGTGAAAATACCCAAGAAGAAAAGAAAATTAAAGATGGGCTACTTTGGGCTGGGCTTAAACTCAAAAAGAGCTACTAACAAACGAGTTATGTTTCAGTCCATTAGCAAACCACAGCTTTTTACATTCAATTTGTTTTCTTTGAATAGAATTATCATCTTCAGTAACGTTGTCCTGCTGTAACTATCACCATGTGTTTGCCTTCTATTCTAGATTTATAGCTTGTCTTGGTCTGTGCTTCTTTTATTATTATTATTATTATTATTATTATTATTATTATAAGTTTGATTTATACTGTAGACTAAACTGTAAGCTTACTGCGTATATACTGTAATAACCAATTTTTGCCTATAAATAGACATCCATTTCTCTCCCTGACAAATCCACACCAACCATTATTTGCATAGTTGCTCTAAAAGATATGAGTTCTAAAGGAGATGACGGCTATTTCACCGTCACAGTGACAAAGAAGGAGGTGGTGGCAGCCGTACTACCAGTGCAAGAACATTGGCTGCCACTCTCCAACTTAGACTTGCTTCTTCCACCACTTGATGTTGGTGTTTTTCTATGTTACAAGAAACCTGAAACAGCATCGTTTGGGTCCATGGTTAGTGTTCTTAAAAAAGCCATGGCTCAAGTTCTTGTGTCATACTATGGATTCGGTGGTGAAGTTGTGTCTAACCCATTGGGTGAGTCTGAGCTGCTCTGTAACAACCGTGGTGTTGACTTTTTTGAGGGTTTTGCTGATATTGAGCTTAAAGATCTTGACTTGTATAATCCTGATCATAGTGTTGAAGGTAAACTTGTTCCTAAGAAGAAAGATGGTGTACTTGCTATTCAGGTAACTTGATTAATTACCTCTTTTTATATTTTATTATTTAGAATTTTCTTGTTTTCAGTATATGATCATTAAAATATATTTGTAATTCTTTTATTAATTAAAAAAATAAAAAAAATAAAAAACAAACAAACAAAATTTGTTCTGATAAAATTTTTAATTTTAGGGTTGGCTTTTTAATGAAAATTAGATATTTGTAATTGGAGCCTGAAAGTGGAATTATTATTTTTAAACTAATAAAATAATGAATACTTACACAGTCCTATAAAGATGGACTTGATATCTTTTTCCATTTATCACAAATTATAGGTTACTTTAGTTTTCAAAAGTACACTAATTTTTAAATTATTAAATTGTTAATAATTTATTTATTCAATTCTTTATCAGCAATAACATCTAATATTAATATAAAGATATATTAGAAAAAGTTTTCATACAATTAATTATTTAAGTATATTGCACTCCAAAACATCGCTCAATGGTAAATGCATATGAGACTGACTATAGATCAAGGTTCGAAACCTCTTCTTCCAATACTCAAAAAAATTATTTAAATACATTAATTAATTTTCTTAATCTATATAAAAATGTGGGATGGATGGAATTCATTTTCTTTTTCATATTTATTATAATTAATATCACTAATTTCAAAAGTTAGTTCAATTTTTCCAAGTGGGTTTGCTACCTACCTAATTTTGCATCAGACAACAAGTAAGAACGTTCCATCCATTTAAGAATCTTCAAATCCTAGCTCTTTTTGATTGGATTACAAAAAAATTGTATTATGGTATAAGAAAAGGAGACAGTTTAAATTTTTTTAAACTATTATCTATAATTTATATATTCAAGTAAACCAAAATTAATCTTAATCAGCATATATATAAATATTTTATAGAGTTGTTTATGAGTGTCGTGTTCTCTCTCTTTACTTGCGTTACAAAGTCAACTCATTTCAGGTAACCTTTCTATTTATTAAAATAAATAAATAAAAGAGTGTTGTTAAATTTACATACGTGGCACAGTCTGATCAAATTGTCCATAATGCCTTGAAAATGTTTATTCATACTGATTTGAAAATGTCTATATCTGAGTTTTGATTAGCCAACAATAATGATCATGTTTTAATCCTCCCAATATTAAAAAAATGACAATATGGAATCATTTTTTGACATATGTGAATTAGATATGCAAGATTGAAAATTATTAATTAGTACACTAATCTCTATATAGTGTACTAATAAAGTCCCTACCCCACACATATAAAGCGTGTAGACAAATTAAATTTGTTTACAAATCAATCAATTATTGACATTGACCTTACTAATTAATATAATTAATCTAATTTTTTCAGGCAACAGAACTGAAATGTGGGGGCATAGTGGTGGGATGTACATTTGATCATCGCATTGCAGATGCCTATTCAACCAACATGTTCCTTGTGTCATGGGCAGAGACTGCTCAATCTAAACCAATTTCTATTCTGCCTTCTTTTAGACGATCACTTCTGAACCCTAGACGTCCAATTCGCTGTATTGATACTTCTATGGACGATTTATACGTACCGATTTCCTCATTTATATCTCCAGAAGAACCTGAACTTAATAATGATGATCATGATCGTATTGTAAGTCGAATATATTACGTAAAAGCTGAGGAGCTCACCAATTTACAGTACATTGCTAGCTCAAGTGGATTCAAATGTACTAAACTCGAGTCATTCAGCGCATTTTTGTGGCAATTAATCGCGAAATACGCAAATAAAAGTAATCCGAGCAATGGTAAAGTAAAAATGTCAAAGATAGGAATAATTGTGGATGGAAGGTCCAAGTTGAATGATACGAAGATGGGAAGATATTTCGGAAACGTACTTTCAATTCCCTACCACAGTGAGAGAATTGACGAACTTGTTAATCATAATTTAAGTTCGATGGCGGATATCGTCCATGATTTTTTAAAAAAAGCAGTGACAAAGGAGCATTTTCTAGGGTTAATTGATTGGGTGGAGGCTAATAGGCCAGTAAAATGTGTGGCAAAAGTATATGCAAATGGTAAAGATGATGGACCAGCATTTGTGGTGTCTTCAGGGCAAAGATTTCCAGTTTGCAAGGTTGATTTTGGATGGGGAAAGCCAATTTTTGGGTCATATCATTTTCCTTGGGGTGGCAATGCAGGATATATAATGCCTATGCCTAGTCCATTGGAGAATGGTGATTGGATATTGTATATGCATCTATTTAGAAAGCAACTTGAATTTTTGGAGACTGAGGCTTCCAATTTTTTTAAGCCCTTCAAGTTGGACTACGTTGAACAAAAATTTAAGTTGGACAGCTAGATTGTTAATTAATTAATGTAGTTAAATTAACATGTTTAATTTTTGTTTTTTTGATGTAGTTGTAATAATTAATTAATGGAATTTGCTTTGAAGTGTGCAAGGATTTTCATTATAATGCAATTTGATGGAATTATTTTTTAATTGTAGGTAGTAGTTGAAGGTACTGAATTTAATTATTAAAAATTCAAAATTATAATAGATGAGATCAAATGAAGATGTAGATTTCACATTATTGATATGGGTTGCAGCATGGATTAATAGATGAATATGTTAGATTATTTAATAATCTATATGTAACCCATATGGTTAAAGGGTTGGTTTTAATTAAGGTGACCCAAAATAATAGTTATTGGGTTTAATGGATAAGGATCAGTTAGGGATTTAATACCCTTGCTCTGCTTTATAAAAGATAAAGAAATCAACAGCTTAGTGTAAAGAAAAAAAAAAAAAAAAAGAGTGTGACAGTTACATCAAACACGTACGGTGATAGGTTGTTTGAAAGAGTGTGAAAAAAAACTCCCGTAACTGTTGATAATTCTCTGAACATTATGAGAAAACTTACGGACAAAAAGGCTAGAGTGAAGAAACACATATCTGCTGTTACGGTGAGAATCGAATTGTCGCAACGAGGTAATCTATAACATAGATCTACTGTTATGGATCAAGGTACACTCCTGCTCATTGTGTATATCTATTAAACAAATTTTATGAATAATAGATCTAGGCTATATTAAAGATTATTCATCAGAATAAGTATTTAAAAGTAGATGATTTCTTTTTGATTAATTAGACTAATAATCCAAATGTAATCAAGCTTATTAATTAGCACCTGATGAAAACCAACCTAAATTTTTTTAATAATACGAATTTTAAAATTTAAATTTTTATGGAGTGAAATTTTTGAAATGTCTTTTAATAATTTATCCAGTGAAACATTTTAAAAATCTATTTATTTTCTAAGTTCACCATAATTTTTTATTGTCTGATTTCAATAAAATTAACAAATCCTATTGGTGCTGTTTTTTATGATAGCTTATTTCGTGTTCGGTCTTCAAGAGAGGAGCTTTTTTCTTTACGATCTATTTGCATTTGATTATTGATTTAATTAGCGAATTTTTATTAAAAAAAAAAAAAATGCAACATGCTACAGCTATACAGACAAATTCATAGAGAAGGTATCTTTGAGACTTGGTCCTCTCATTTGTTAGAATAGGAAAGCTAAGTCACAACAAACCCTTCGGTTATAATAATTTTTCCATTCCCATCAACAATCAATCAAAGTATATATTTTAGTTTTGTTTTTACGATCAGCTCTTTCATATAGACGTGGTTTTCTTGGGTAATTACTATATTGTACCTAAGTTTTTATCAAATACATTTTTAAGGACCTTCGGTTTCAAAATTACACTTTTAGTTCTTCCATTATAATTCCGTTATGCTACTATAAGCTCCAATGGTTAATTTTTCCGTTAAATGCTTATGAAATATCAAAAATTATTGTGGGATTCCTCTGACATGTGGAACCCACATACATTTGAAAAAGAATAAAAAAACAACAAACACTTTTTTTCGTTGCTCAAAGAAAAAAATAGATTCAAACGTATAGAATCCCCACACGTTTGCATCGAGAAAAAATTAGAGAGGATGAGCGCTTTTAACGCGTCAAATCCTTAATTATCATTATTCTCACCCACATGACAACAATTTTGTCAAATCCTTCATGAGATTTTAATAAATTTATTTTTATTTTCAAAAATATTATTCAAATTTATAGGTTTAATCTCTATACTAAATAAGAAAGAACATATGAAGGGTAATTAATTATTTAGTCCCTGAGTTATAGTTAAAATTATCATTATATCCATATTATTAGGCAAAATTACTGATTTGTCTTTAAATTTTAAAACTTATATGGATAAGATTTTGCAATGAAATTATATTATGACCCTGAAAGCAATTTAATTATTATTAAAAATCATAATTTTGCCATATGAAGCAAACTTGTGTGCAATAGCCAGTAGACTTCTCTTGTCCTGATAAGGTAACTGGTCAAGGTCCACTACCTAAATTGCAAGTAATCACCTAACTTGCAATTTTGGCACCTCTAAGTGACGTTGAAAGAGACATAATTGCACGTATTCACAATGAAATTATGTGAAAAAATTTTAGGCAATAAAAAATTAAGTTTAATGCAATTTAATTATAACAAGTTTTTTTAAGGATTTATCATTATATATATATATATATATATATATATTATTTATTTTTGTTTAAATTAGTTGAGTTAAG
Organism: Jatropha curcas; assembly: GCF_041381405.1. Lineage (NCBI taxonomy): Eukaryota > Viridiplantae > Streptophyta > Magnoliopsida > Malpighiales > Euphorbiaceae > Jatropha > Jatropha curcas. Next base: position 26,197,841 of record NC_143153.1, read on the forward strand.
TTTGTTTTTTTCGAATAAAACAAGTGAGTGGAAGACTAGAAAGATGCGTCTTGTCTTTATTCTAGTGTCTTTCTTGATCTTGCTGAAATTATTTGCTTAGGACCAATTTTTATTTGGTTATTTTAGTGCACATTGATGCTCTGCTGTGGACATCCTAAGCAAATATAGTATTCATATTAGTGCATATCTTAATCTTGGTATTGTTTGATCAATTTATTTCAATTTAAGGAAAGTAAATTTTTTACATTTTAATGAGTGAAGGGCCACTGTCCTCCTTAACTCAGTAGATTTATTGAACAAAAATATATATTGGGTAAACACTCCCTCAGTCCCGAACCGATAATTCACTTTTTATTTTCACATATATTAAGAAATAGTAATTATTATAGTTAAAAAACAATTTTATTTATATAACTTTTTTATTATGCCCATCTTAAATAATACATGAACAATTATTATATTAAAATAATAAGTAAGAATTAATGAAAGTCATTGAAAATAAAATAAAATTTAATAAACATATAATAGACAATTTAAAAATTAATTATAATGTTAGAAAGGAAAGTGAACTATATTTTAAAACAAATTAAAAATAAATATGAATTATTTTTTTAGGACAAGCGAGTAATGTTTAGTCTACGAGGTATTGTCTATTTTGAACGACCAATTAAGATGTTCCGAATTTAATTTTTGACGAATTAAAACATCTGTCCGTTAAAAAAAAAAAAAAAAAAAAAAATAACCAATATGTCTCATCCTCTCTTTCTCCCATTCTCTTTTTCCAACCTCCACTTCCATTAACTCTTTCTAATACATTTTATTTTTGCGGTAAAGATTTCAAATTTTGACTACAAGTGTCTGTTTTTAATGTATATATTCATTTTTTTTTTTCTAAATAAGTGTTTTAATACTGTTTTGTTAAGAAATCAGACAACCGATTAATTCATGTCTTAACAAAAAAATTTTTTTTCTGGTCTGCTGAGGATGAATGGGTTTCTCACCCCCTTTCACTCCTCTGTAATGTTTTGAAGTTTGGTAATATCAGTACGTAAAACTCCATTTTCATTAAACAAATAAATAATAAAGTCCTAACATAGTCTTCTTGTCACCTAGCTAGCTCCAATTACGATGTTCTCCTCTTTCCACCGCACCTAGCTCCAATGGGAGTTCAACATAAAAAAAAAAAAAGAAATTCAATTAAGAAATGATGTCATCAACCTTATCAACTTCTATATATATATATATATATATATAGCTCAAAGGGCTGTGTGAATCCGGTTCTGGTACGGTTCTTAAAAAGAACTGGAATCAAATAAAAATATAGTTTGTCATTTTTAAGAACTAGAATTAGAATCGAGGATTAAATCACTGGAACCAAACAAAACCAAAATTTTAATGCAGTTTTTCAGTTTTTGATTTCAGTTTTTTTATTCTGTTCCGGTTCTAGTTCCAGTTCCTTTATTAAAAATTATTATATTTTTAAAATACATTACAAGATTCCTTTATATAAAAATATTTTAATATCAAAATAAAATATACAATATATGCTAATTAAAAAAAGAGAGAATCATACTGTAGTAGTATATACATTAAAAAATAAAGAAGTAATTTTGTTTATATTCCATTTGTATTATTAATTAAAGAGTATCAATTAATAAAGATTTTGTTTTCAAATAATAAAATTTAAGGTATCCTATAAATAACATAATACGCTGAAACATTAAAAAAAAAAATGGACAAATTGATTTTTCAATTTGGTTTGGTTCAGCTCGATTTTGGTATGATTTCGGTATGGTCCCATATATTTCTTTATAGGAACTGAAATCAAAACCAAAATAATAAATTATATTCAGTTCGGTACAGTTCAGTTCCTGCTATCTTAATTCTTTTTCAGTTCCAATTCGATTCAGTACAGTTCCTTAATTCGATTCACATCCCCGTAACCATGCACAGCCCTAATAGCCCATTTGTAGTTGAGTTGTATTTATCAGAAGAAATTATAAATAATATCTTCAATAAAAAATTAAAGTAATTCATAATTTATACGAGCTTCGATAAGTGACGAAGAAGACAACGTCAAAGACTATTGAGAAATTAGAATATTAATTAATTTCTAATGCTCATTCTACTTTTTATTCAAAAGATACTTCCTTTGTTGATTTCATATTAAGACTTTGATGGGATTCACATTTAAATTAATAAATAATTATTAGTTTGAAACTATGTTGCCCCAATATATAATGTGACATATATAATATAAATATAATATTAGATTAATGATATACATATCAAACATTTAAAATAAAATCTATGGATCTTTTAGAATTTATGAAATTTAAATTTCATAGATTGTAAAATCCACGTCACAATATTTGGTTGGAAAATCAAATTTGTGGATATTAGGAGAATTTTTAAAATAAAATTAAGTGTTTTAAAATAAAAGAACATGTATTAAAATAATAAGGAAAGGAAAAAAACTACATATTCTTCAAACATACTTGCTTTTTATGTAATTATAATATTGAAAATAGATGCACTATTCTATTTATAGGGATTTAATAAAATTGAATAAAAAGAATGAAATATTGAAAATATATATATTAATTAAGGAATCAATGAAAATAAATAGGAAAGTTTAGAAAATATTTATTAAAAAGTGCTTTTTTTTTTTACTAATTAGAAAGCAACATACAGTAGTATTACAAAAATGGTTAGAGTCAATTTTGGCAATATAAGTCAATTTAATTATTTAAAAATTATTAATAATTTTTTTATAAATATAAAGTATACCAATATTATTTTTAATCAATTAATCATATGTTTCTCTATGTCTATATAGTCATTACATATTAGAAATAAAGTCATATAAGTGGAAAAAGGTGTAACTTATTTGATTAAGTTGAATGCTATGGAAAAAATATTACATTTGTGGAATATAAATTTAGTCAATCACTTGAATTTCACCAACCTGAACTAAAGCAAATAAATCAAAATCTTTTGAAATGAAATTGAACCGAATTTTAAAGTGTATAAAAATCCAACCAAACCATTTCGGAAAAAAAAAAAAAAAGGTTCGATTGGTTTGGTTTTACTTCAAGCTATGTTTGAGAGTTTTTTAAACTTATTTCTTTTTATGAAAATCAAATCAAATTGAATTCAAAATATTTTAATTTTTTTTGTGAATGAACTTCATTTGTTGAAATTGAACAACATTAATTTGATTTTAGTTGATTTAATAAAAGTTCACTCACCTGTTCAAGATTAAATCTTTTTACTGAGTGATATTAAAAATCATTGACATTCTCATATCAGTTTTACGTCTATATATTGAGATATTGAGATTAAGTTTCTGTTCGAGAAAATTAATCATTTTAGCAGTTATCAGCTATTTTAACAGCTATCAACTGTTTTACTAGTGTTTTATTAAATGTTAAAAGGAGTAACATTTCATAATCAAGGCCCTCGCGCGCCGAGTACTAAAAAAAACATTGTTATCCAATAGAATTTAAGGTTTATTTATTTATTTATTTATTTTTAATCTCTCACATTAGCCCAATAGATGATTGATTTTATTTCTACAATATTTTTTGAGTGCTCTCTAATACAATAGAATTCTAGTTAATGAGAATTGGGAATTTTCAATTCTTACCAACCCAACTAACCTCATTGAATTACGTAAACTCTTTCAACTTGTGTTAAATGTTTTTTAATACTTCAATAAGAAATAGAAAAAAATAAAAAGCAAATATTTTCTCACTTGGAATCACTGAATTCTCACTAGAGTTTCTAGAATGTGGATAAGTAAAAAACATTTTGATTAATGAAATAAATATCAAACACAAAGAAGACTTTAGTCAAGCAATAGCACAAAACAGAATTTAGCTTACTATGTCAAAAATGGCAGTCACTGTCGACATCATTAGCATTAGCAGGTTGAAGTTTAAATTTGCTGTACATATATTAAATTTTGTGTTGAAGTCTTTGATATGAAGTTGAAGAATTAGAATTTGGATTTTAAAACAGTATGGTCAGGCTTTGCTTGTGAACAGAAGAAATGAGAAAGAAGAAGAATGATTACTGGGTTCAATTTCAACTTTGCTATACTCTTGACCGAATACATGATTCAAACTCTTGAACTTTGAAAAAAAAAAAAAAAATTTTGTGGCACCTTAAATTATAAAATCGACCTTGTGGTACCATGAATTTTATTTTCTATAATAGTTTCACACCTCCTTACACTAAAAATAATAAATTTTAAGGCTTTTTTGGCTTTTATATGCAAAATATTGATTTGATATGTTGTTAATACAACTTTTGGAACAATAATTTTACATTTTTTAGTTTTTTCAATAAGTGTTTAACCGATCTAATTTTATAAGTTGAAGCATTCAATGGGTCAAACAAAATATTTAATAGATACAATTTTATAAATTGAAGTGTTTGATGAGTCAAAACAAAAGTTGAGGGTGCCACAATTTTTTTTGTGAAAAGTACAAGGATGAATTTATGAGTTCAGCCTTATGCTTTTTCTTTGTAATTCATTGGGCACGATGCATAAATTTGATCTTATATTTTCAGTGGTTATTTTTGTAACCTCTTGAATTTTCCCGGATCCATCATAATCTTATAAATTCAAATTTCAGTAATAACTATACATCTCACCAATATAAAATGTGAAATTGCAAGGTCATAGTTGAACTCACGCAAACTTATTTTATTGTGCTGAGGGGCATAATTATTATTAAAATGCGAAAGTTTGGTTATGATTGAACTTCCACAAAGTGCAAAGGATCACAAGAAAAATCGATAAAATTCAGGGTCAAATTTATGAATTATACCAATTTTTTATGGTTAGTTGTCATAAAGTTGGTATCAGCTGAAAATAGTTTGGTGTAATAGTTAAAGTATACTAAATTCTATTTTGATAATTGCAGGATTAAGTCGTGAAGTCAAAACTTTTAACATAATCGCTTTTTTACTAAAAGGAATTAGTCTCTCGTCTAACTGTTAAATAGAAATGAGATGATACTCTTGATAGGAACTAAAATAATAATAATAATTATAATAATAATAATAAAAGCTCCCACTTCCAATAACATTTTTTTTTTTCAATTTCTTAGTATGATGCTTTTATTTTTAAACTTTGTATTTCATTTCGTTATTTGATCTAACACGCTGTAATTCTATTGCTTTCCCCCTCCCTTACTCTATCAATTAGGAATTGGTATTGACTTTACTAAACCTATATTGAACTTAAAGTGATAGTTCTTAAGAGAAAATTGAGGACTTGGTAAGAAACATAGTTAATCTGGCTTAACACGTAATCAAAAATGCTAAAGTCAAATAATCTTTTTGGTTTTTGGGCCTAAGTCTTACTTGCAATCTTAAATTAAGAAGTTAGCCTAGCTCAACCAAATTTGGCAAGAAATATATTTTTTGAAGAAATCTTATGTATTTTCTTGCACTTGTGATATTTATTTAAAAATTTAATTTAATTTAATTGAAAATTAAGTGATTCTAAAAGAAGATGACAATTCCCTTCAACAAGACATTTTCTATATTTTGACAAATTAAAAGTGAAAATCCAATTAAAAAGCTACCACTAATTATATGACAATCATAATTTATCATTCTTATATATCTTTTTATCATAATTAAATAATTTTAACAATAGTCTAAATTTCCAAAAAGTAATTTCTGATAGATTTGTAGAAACAAGTGTAACCATAGGCTAAATAGTTTTGCACAATTGGGCCTATAAAGTAATAAACCATATTGAGAGTGTGACTTGATGGGTTTTGTTTGGGCCGAAGGGAGCCCATTATGCTTTGTTGAAGCAAGCCTATTGGGCCATGGCCCATTAGCTTATGCTTTCCGTTCCCGTTTCAATTGGCTTTATACTAGCGAGTTGGGTTAATTATAGAAAGATTATGTTAGATATTAAAAAAATTATTGAGTTTGATAGAATTAAAAGATTTTTTAAGATTTCAACATATTCCACTGGAATTCTATGTAGAGTTTAGTATAATTTGGGAGATTTTATTATTTATAGATTTTGATTGATTTTGATGAAATTGCAATGTTTTTTATAAAATTAATTAAATGAAATTGGCATAAAAGTTTGTTCTACCTGCTCAGGATTAGGTAAACAAATTCATGCTAAAAAAAAAAAAAGGAATCAAATCAAATTTGCCGACTTTGAAATTTGAACAAAACTTGTGCTATATTTAAATCAAATTTGCCCATGAAGAACCATAAAATTGTTAGCAATGGAGAATTTAAGAAGGAATAAAAGTAGCAACTTGGCAATGGAGGAAGGAGGAGGAATGACTTATGAGGAAGAACTACTTCTATAATGACTGAAAAAATGAAATTCTATGCAATAATCAGTAAGGTAAAAAAAAACTATTAAGCATGCTTATCCAGTATTAATGAAACAAAATACAGATCGCTTGAGTTACTTAAAAAAAAAGAAAAAAAAAAGCACATCAAGCCCCCTCAAATCTATGGAAGCTTTCAATTATAAACTCCCAATTCAAGAAAAAATTTGGACAAATAGAAAAGCTTGCTAGATTAACGTTGGATATTCACGAAAATTCTTATACCACTAAAACAGACCAAAAAAAAAAAACATTAACATTCAACGGTTAAGGAAAATATCATCTCGCTCTTACGTTTTGATTTCATATAAAAATATATTTTACTCCTGCGTTTTACATTTTGATTTTTTTTTTTTTATGCTTGACTGAAAGAGAATGTTACTGAAATTTTTTCACAATTAGATTCGATCCGATGAGATTTGAGGATTGATTTGTAAATAATTCTTCTATTTATATTTCAGACCCTAAAATCTAATCAAATCAAAAATTTTAAAAAAATTTTTTTAAATTAATATTTTCTATGAATACGTGGCAACCAAGCCTTCGGCTTCCTAAAAAACGAACGGATTGAATTAGTTAGCAAATTCAAATATTACGCGCAAACCAACCGACCTGAAAACCTTATAAATATTGAATAGCTACAGTGCACACTCTACTCGTCGCTGCTAATTCCTCATTTCGATCAAATTTTTAGCCCTCGTTTTTAGGCTTTCTTCTCCGATCATTATCTATACATTTTTATTCTCCTTGTATTGTCGGCGGCGAGACGGCAACAGAGCCCGACGGCATTTGTGATCTTCGTTTCTGTGAAAGTCGTAAAAATCTTGGCGGCGAGATTCCAATTCAAAGAGCAGCCGTTTCCGATTCCCGCAAATCGGAAAATCTGTAGCCGGGAATTGAAAAACCGACCCTTGGTTTTGATGCTCTTGAAGATCGATTACTCCATATACTACCGAATCATATTTTGAGTCCAGCGAATTTGTAATTCGTAACGCGGTTTCAAACTTCAAGGTATTTTTTTATCAGTTTAATAGCGGTTCAGTTTCTTTCATCTGTTGCTGCTTCTATGGCTATCTATTTCAAATTTATTAGCGCTAAAGACTATGATGCAATTGCAGTAGATAGTCCTGCTATATCTGTTAGTGCTTTAAAACGAAAAATTTTTGAATTCAAGTATAAATCTAAAAATGGCTTGTGTAGGGGTACTGATTTTGATCTTGCCATCATTAATGCCCAGACTAATGAACAATATCTTGATGATATGTTGATTCCTAAAAATACTGGTGTCTTGATTCGCCGTGTTCCAGGAACCGGGCGTGGTAGCAAAAAGCCTATTGATACTGCAACTATTGCTGTTACTGAACGGCAAATTCCGCGGAGCAGGTCTAAAACTATTGGTAGCACTGGTTCATCCAGTTCCGCTACTGGTGCCTCTGTTAGTAGCAAACCTGCATCCACAAATACTGATTCTGTTGGCGAAGGTTTTGATAATGGAGCTACTACCGGTTCTGTTAGTGTGAAATCTAGTGTTGCTTCTGTTGGGAGCGGACCAGGTTCTTTTAGGGGAGAAGTTGGGGGTGGACGTGTGAATGGCAGAGGTTCTGGGGTTGGATATGGCGGATTGGAGAAGAAAACACCACCAGAAGGCTATGTATGTCACAGATGTAGCATGGCAGGGCATTTTATTCAACATTGCCCAACAAATGGCAATCCTGGTTATGATTTCAAAAGAATGAGGCCTCCTACTGTTTTGAAGGCAAATGATGCTGCTTTTGAGAAGGAAATTTTTGGGTGCTTCCCTGCAAAGAAGTCATCATTATGGCTTGCAAGTGATCTTCCACCAGAACTTCTCTGCCCTCTGTGTAAGCAAGGAATGAAAAATGCTGTGATGACTAGTAAATGCTGTTTTAGTAGCTTTTGTGACAAGTGTATTAGGGATTATCTAATCGGTTGCAAGTTGAAGTGTGTGTGTGGAGCAACTGATGTGCTTACGGATCATCTTATTCCAAATATGACATTAAGGGATACAATTAATCGCATTTTGGAGTCTGGTAGTGGCAGTAGCAGTAGCGGCACAAATGTTCAAAGCAACTCTGTTAAAGTTACAAAATCAGAGTCTCAAACCTCTTCATCATCTGAGAAAGAGCAGAAGCAATCACCATCACTTGCTAAGATCGAAGACAAGTCAAATAATGGAAAAGCTGTTGATGTTCCACACCCATTGGCCAAGAAAGCGACGACTGCAAGAGCAGCTGATGTATCTGAAGTGACTACTGGGTCAATAAGAAAGGAAGAGCCAGGGAACAAAGGAGAAATGCGGCAAAAGGTGGTTTCAAAGAGGAAGAGAAATTTTGAAGATGTTGATGCTGAGAGCTACATGATGCCCATTAGCTCTTATGCATACAGCCCATATTGGGGTGGTATGCAGGTGGGAATGGGTTATGGGTTTAACCCTTTTTATATGTCATTCAGCGGTATGAATCAATACTCTTTCTATATGCAGTGAATGAATGGCATAAAATGAAGCTGTGGGTGCAAAGTTCTCCCACTGACTTCTTTTAACAGCAATCATTAGCCTTGTTTTTTTTTTTTGTAAAAGAGTAACAAATCAATAATCATACAATAGATATCTAGTTATGGAACAAAATGTGATTGTGGTACAACATTTTAAAGCAGAATACATTAGTTACAGATCCACATTTAATTTAATCTCTTTTGGCACACAATCAATTAGCTCACAACTTGCAGATTTATTATTGATCAAACAGTTAAACCTTAGTGATTAGGTATAGTGCCAGTTTGGCGTTTTTATTGCTAATAGCAAATTTTCGACCTATCATATTAGCCCAATGAATACAGATAATTTTTCATAATACGGTTTTTTTGTTGAGTCAAACTTGATTTTTCATAATACGGTTTTTGTAGGAGGAAAAAGGAAAAGAAAAACAGTTTCCAATCAAACCATAGGAACCAAAACTAATTTCTTCTCCTTAGGAAGTACAGAAGTAAGGAAACTAATCCACAGAGAAATAGTTACGAAGACACGTAACAAGAGGCCATTCTGGGGAAAATAACAAAGCCCTGATTCATCTTCAAAAACAAATATATTAAGACACCTACCAAGAATACTTGCAATACAAACTCTCTTCAGCTATATTAATTTCACAAAAACAAGCAGCTTCTGTTTAAAGAGAATATATATTATGCACTTGATCCCTCACAATCTTCTCGGCCATAATTATTTTTTTCTGGAAAAAAAAAATATATACTTCATACATGATCCCTAAAAAAATCAATTATATAGACCTCACCAACAAAAGAATGAATAGAAGAAAAAAATGTTCCCTATTTATCCTCCAATGATCTGGTGTAGTATTGGTTTGGCAATAATGTGCGACTCCTCAGCATCAATTGGCATGCTTGTACTTGCTGATGAATTGTAGTAGTCAGTTCTGCTGCTTACATCTTCGCAAATAATGCTGCTTATATCATCAAATGTCCAATCAGGAATGTATCTGGGTCTTGAAGTTACACTGCTTACTTCAATATCACCAGATAGCATAGCCACCACACGCGACATTGAAGGACGAAGAGTTGGTGAAGTTTGGGTGCACAAAAGAGCAACTCCTATCAAGCGTCTTACTTCCTCCTCATTGAATTCTGATAGTCTGTTGTCTATTAATTCTATTGCACGGTTGTTTTCATGCAGGTGCCAGGCCTAAGAAGATAAGAAGTTACAAGATCTGTTAACAAACAACTTTGAATGCCAGGATTATAGGTGCATGACAAATTCAAATTTGTTATCCAGGCATATCCTAGTTCGTCTTATGCCTTCTGAATATGTGAGAAGTGGGGGAGGGTCTCAGATTCGAGGGCTCCACCAAATGTTATGACGAGTTTTCATCAATATAGTAAGCATTGGAAATGATTACTCATGCAGCCTCCTAATGAATATAAAAACATATTCACATTTGGTGGATGGGAGTAACTTTGAGTCCATTTGGTCTTTCAGAATATGCTTGAAAGGACTTGATCCTTTGACACTTCACTAACATTTTCAAGATTCTAAAGAAAAAAACAAGAAAAGAAAAACTCATTTTCAGATCATTGTAGCAGCAAGAAGGAAAAAGGAACTGAAATTTATGTTATATTTTGATTTTAAAATAGGAAGAAACCCATCTTATAGTTTTTGAGTAAAAATGAACATATTCCAATTGCAAGGTACGAGAAACATAGACAACTCCTAAAGTCATTATGATTAATGCTTTAACTTTTGCAAAGGTAAACTATGTGAATGCAATAAATAGCTAAATTATAGCCACTGGATTGAGTGTTTGCCTCATAGTGCAAGAAATCAAGAGTTCGTAGATTTAAAATTCCCAATGTACCAAAAAAGGAAAAAGAAAAGGAAAAAAAAAAAAAAAGCTAGATTAGAGATAAAGGCAATTGTAACTTCTCAGATGCAGAAAAAGAAAAGGAAAGAAAGGTTCCATACAAATGAAAATAGGGATGAATTAAAAGAAGCACTTCACAAGCATTATATCATACCCATTCAAGAAGGTATATCATTTCTTTTTCCAGGCTTGGGTCAGAATTTGGTCTCCCACTCACGACTTCAAGAGCCACAACTCCAAAGGCAAAGATATCGGCCTTTTCCGTGAGGTGTCCACGCATAGCGTACTCCGGTGCAAGATACCCACTATATTAAAAATGGATTCACAAGATAAAGTTACTAGCACCGCACAGTTTATTGCCTTAATTCATCGCATTAAGAATTACCTAAGTAAAAACGAAAAACAAAAGCTTCTGTCATATGATCTTACAATGTCCCTGCAACACGGGTGCTTATATGGGTCTTCTTATCATCATAAAGTTTCGCCAAACCAAAATCTGAAATCTTGGGAATGAGATCAGAATCAAGAAGTATATTGCTGGCCTTCACATCTCTATGTACAATTCGAAGCCTCGACTCCTCATGAAGATAAGCTAGACCTCTGGCTACTCCCATGCATATCGCATAACGCTTTGACCAGTCAAGTTTCAAACTTCTTTCTCCTGTCTTATTCCATTCATGCATTATCATTTTTCTACCAAATTCTATACAAAAGAAAGTGTGCATGTGTGCGAGTGCGTGTGAATACAGATTCACACATTTATATTGGAAATGTCATACCAAATAATGCTTTGTCAAGACTCTTGTTCTCAAGATACTCATACACGAGGAGACGATTGTATCCTTCAATGCAGCATCCATACAATTTCACAAGATTCCGCTGTTGCACTGCAGATATAATAGCAATCTCTGTAGCAAATTCAACCTTTCCTTGGTGAGATCCCACAGAAAGTGTCTTAACAGCAATCACTCTCCCATCATTAAGTTTTCCCTATAATAGATAATTCAAAAACAAAGACAATAAAGAAAAAGAACAACATCCTGAATATTTATTTAAAAAGAGAAGGAAATTCTGCAGAAAAAGAAAAAGCTGCAGATTTTGTGAGTGTGAAGAAACAATTAATTTCTTGTTAATTCCATTACAGCATAATGTAAACATTTATAGTAGAGCTAGTCTAAAGTTTGTTCACCAACCTTCCATAAGTCAAGGAAGGTTGTTCACCAAACCTACCTAAAAGCAAGGTAGTTCACCTACCTCTTGATTTCAACAAAATACAACAAAATCTAAATGACTTTAACAAAATACCTCCAAAAATTGTCAACAACACTTTGCATCAATAGCTGTAGCTGTAACTTTAACACTCCTCCTTGATGCAAGAGTTGAGACAAACACCAAGTCTATTCCTAAGAAATTCAAATCTTGGTTTTTGCAACGCCTTGGTGAAAATATCTGCTGTTTGGTCTTCAGAATTGCAATGAATAATCTGAATTTCATTTTCCTTTTCAGCTTCACGAATTGCATGATACTTGATTTTGATATGCTTGGTTTTTTCATGGAAGATTGGATTTTTAACCATAGCAACAGCTGATTTGTTGTCACAAAGTATTTTAGTTGGATTTTCTTGCTGAAAATTCAGATCAACTAATACCTTTCTCAACCATATAGCTTGGTTTACAGCAGCAGATGCTGCAACATACTCTGCTTCTGCAGTTGATTGAGCAACTGAAGCTTGCTTTCTTGTTCCCCAGCAAATGACAGCAGAACCAAGTGAAAAACAAAAACCAGTAGTGCTCTTCATATCGTCCAATGAACCAGCCCAATCACTGTCTGAGAACCCCAACAACTTCACACCATTTAATCTTCTATAAAACAAACCAAATTCAGCAGTTCCTCGCACATATCTCAGAACTCGTTTGGCTGCTATAAGATGGTTTTCAGTTGGAGAATTCATGAATCTCGACAGTAAATTTGTTGCAAACATGATATCTGGTCTTGTTACAGATAAATACAGCAAAGAACCAACCATGCTCCTATAAGTTGAAGCATCTATAGAGTGAGAACCATCATCCTTTTGCAATTTTATTCCATGGGCTGTAGGTGTACTCACTGGTTTGCATTTGCTAAGTTCAAACCTTTTAAGCAGCTCCCAAGCAAATTTCTTTTGTGAAATAAAAATCCCTTGCTCATCTTGAGCAATTTCAATCCCAAGGAAATAGCACATTAAGCCAAGATCATTCATCTCAAAAACCTGCTGCATCTTCAATCTGAATTCTTGAATTAATTGTAAATTGTTACCTGTGACAAGTAGATCGTCAACATACACAGAAACGATAAGCACATCACTTCCTTGTTGAGTTACGTAAAGTGTTGCCTCATTCAAGCTTCGTTTAAAACCCAAATTCAGCAAGTAATGATCAATCTTGGCATACCAGGCCCTTGGGGCCTGTTTTAAACCATAGAGTGCTTTCTTCAACAAACACACTCTATTGCTTCCATCATTAAAACCTTCAGGCTGCTCAATATACACTTCTTCCTTCAAAGAACCATTTAAGAAAGCTGATTTCACATCCAATTGAAAGACTTGCCAACCTTCACTTGCTGCTAGTGCCAAAATCAATCTGATAGTGTCAAATCTTGCAACTGGTGCAAAGGTTTCTGTAAAATCAACCCCTTGCTGTTGAGCGTAGCCTTTAACAACATATCTTGCTTTGTGCTTATTGATGGAGCCATCAGAATTTAATTTCAATTTGAATACCCATTTAGTTCCAATTACATGCTTATTCAATGGTCTAGGAACTAAAATCCATGTTTCGTTCTTCATAATCATCTTCAACTCCTCCTCCATGGCAGCTCTCCACTCAGGCAATTTTAAGGCTTCATCCACCTGAGTTGGTTCAAGTGAGACAACATTACATCTGCTGTAAATTTCCTCTAGGGATCTAGTTCCTCTAATTGCATAATCATCTTCATTTGATTCTTCTTCATTGTCAACTGGAAGTTCTTGCTCTTGCTGAAAATCAAGAATTGATTTAGAATTTTCTGGTTCCATTTTACTCCAATCCCATTCACCTTTCTCATCGAATTTGACACTCCTGCTGACATACACCTGTTTAGTAACAGGATTCAAAATTCTGTAGGCTTTGGATTCACTGCTGTAGCCTACTAAAATTCCTTTTTCAGCTCGTTGATCCAATTTCCCTCTTTTTGCATTTGGAATAAATGAATAACATATGCTTCCAAAGATTTTGAGATGACCAACCGATGGTGTAACTCCAAACCAGCTTTCGAAAGGAGTTTTTCCATCAATAGCTTTGGTTGGAAGCCGATTTTGAAGATATACAGCAGTGTTTACAGCTTCAGCCCAAAGAACTTTGGGTAGATTTTTCTCAAACAAGAGACATCTCGCCATATTCATCACAGATCGATTCTTTCTTTCACTTACACCATTTTGTTGAGGTGTGTAAGCTACTGTTAATTGATGGTGAATGCCAGCTTCTTGCAAATATTGCTTGAATTGATTGGATGTAAATTCAGCCCCATTATCAGATCTTAAAATCTTGATTGGGGAGCTAGCTTGATTCTCTACCATTGATTTAAACTTCAAGAACATTTTGAAAACTTCAGATTTGAATTGGAGGAAATATACCCAGCAGAATCTGGTGTAGTCATCAATAAACAATAGAAAATACTTGCTGCCATTGTAAGATGAGACACTCGTAGGGCCACACACATCAGTGTGTATTAATTCAAGTTTCATAGAAGCTCTCCATGCTTGATCAGATGGAAATGGTGTTTGGCTGAGTTTGCCTAACTGACATATTTCACATATACTGCTGTCTTCTTCAACTATAGATGGCAAATCAGCAACTAACTTCTTGGATTGTAGCAATTTTAATGAATTGAGATTGGTGTGACCAAGTCTCTTATGCCACAAATCAGATTCTTCTTTATGACTCAAGCAAGATTCTTCTTTGAAGTTTCTTAAATTTAGAGGAAAGCTTCTCCGTTTCATTTTAATAGCAAATAACTTTGAGCCAGAAGGATCACTTATTTCACAAGTTTTATCTTTAAATAGCAAACTGTAATTCTTATCCAGCAATTGACCAACCGAAAACAAGCTTTGATTTAGTTCCGGTACGTAAAGAACATCGGAAACAAGCTTTGTACCTGAAGGAGTTTGTACAATAACATCTCCTTTGCCTTTGACATCAACAAGCCTACCATCTCCAAGTCTGACTTTTGAAGAATAGGTTGTATCCAAGCTATCGAAATTCACCAAGTTTGGTGTCATGTGGTTAGTGCAGCCACTATCAACAAGCCATGCTTCTTTAGCTTCAATTGAGACACCACATTTTTCAATTTCATTTACTGCAAATAGTTGTTCTTCATACTTTTCAGAATTTTCGGTGACTTGTGCATGATGATGGGCTTGTGTTTGCTGATTCTGGTTTGTAGAACAAACTTTCTCGGTGTGACCAAATTGCTTACACACCTTACATTGAGCTCCAGGTCTGAACCAGCAGTAGTTCTCAGAGTGGTTTGTTTTTTTGCAATATGGACAAGGTGGAAATCTGTCCTTCCTCCAATTTTTTCTGAAATTCTTCTTCATTTTTGGTTTTCTGTCAGTTTGCTGGCCTCTTGAACCTCCTTCTTGCATTTTTGTTTTATGAGTCACAACAAGAGCCTTCTCTCCAATGGTTTCTTCTTCCCTATAGGCTTTTCTTTGTTCTACAGCTTGTAGAGCATTTGAAAGCACATTCAAGGATATTTGTGACATGTCCCAAGTTTCTTCAAGAGAAGAAATCTTGGCTTCAAATTTTTCAGGGAGAGTCACCATAACTTTCTCCACAATTCTCTTCTCTTCTAACTCTTCTCCCAACAATCGAATTTGGTTTACAATTTTCATAACTCTATCAACATAATCTTTCACATTTTCATTTTCCTTCATTTTCAACATTTCAAATTCTTTTCTTAAATTGAATATCTGCATCTGTCTAGTTTTTTCAGATCCATGATACTCAATTTTTAACTTCTCCCAAGCTTCATGTGCTGTCTCACATGTCATAATCTTGGTGAAGATAGGATCTGCAACAGCTGCATGGATATAGGACAGAGCTTTTGGAGCCTTAGCAACCTCTTCTTCATGTTGTCTAATCTACTGAAGGGTTGGATTTTGATTAAGAGGTGGAGGTACTCTGTTTTCCTCCACATACTGCCATAATGCAAGCCCCTTGAAATAAGCTCTCATCTTCACAGCCCAAACATGATAGTTTTCCCCATTAAAATGAGGTGGTGAAAGAGACATGCTGCTGGAAGCCATTTGAGGAAAAGCAAATAAACAGAAAAACTTCACAAATTCTGGTTTATTTGGTGGCTTTCTCTATGACTTTCACTCAAACACACACACAGCCCTTTGAGATCAAGGTTGCTCTGATACCACTTGTTGGTTTAGAAGAGCAGAAAATTAAGGAAGAGAAGGAAATTCTGCAGAAAAAGAAAAAGCTGCAGATTTTGTGAGTGTGAAGAAACAATTAATTTCTTGTTAATTCCATTACAGCATAATGTAAACATTTATAGTAGAGCTAGTCTAAAGTTTGTTCACCAACCTTCCATAAGTCAAGGAAGGTTGTTCACCAAACCTACCTAAAAGCAAGGTAGTTCACCTACCTCTTGATTTCAACAAAATACAACAAAATCTAAATGACTTTAACAAAATACCTCCAAAAATTGTCAACAACACTTGCATCAATAGCTGTAGCTGTAACTTTAACAATTTAATTATCTAGTTTTCCTATTGCTTTGAACAGAAGATGAGAGTTTCATATGCGTTGAGTTTAGCCAAAAAGGAATTACATATTTTAGACAAGGCAACTATATAATAAAGTGTCTTAGTCTACAACATTTCCCGCATTGCGGGCGCTCATAGCTCAAACTCAGGACCTCCAGGTTACAAGTGGAGTAGCTTTACTGTTACACTAAAGCCACCTTCATTGCTCACCAATATATAATGCAGAAAAATGATAAACTTAGCTTCAATCTTGAGGACCTAAATCAAAATACATAAGATCCTCAGGTTTACAGCTGATAGATGGTAGTCTATCTAGTTGATTAGCAATCTTGATTTATTGCACATTATTTCCTGTACAAGAAAAATTAGATGGGGATAAATGAATATCAGTCAGCAATTTGTGATTCTCTAAATAGCCATATACCTTATAAACCGGCCCAAATCCTCCCTCTCCAATCTTATTGCTGGGACTAAAGTCGTTCGTAGCAGCCTTCAATTCAGCATAACTGAAAATGTAAGGTCTAGCATTCGTACCTACGAGCACTGAATTTCAACACAAAAAGATGAGATTTGAGGAACCATTTGCTAGTCATATGGAATGGTATCTTAGGCTGAAAAGGCTCCAATAAAGTTCCACATTCAAATAGGGAAGATAAGTAGAAGCTTGCAAGCTTAGTTATCCCCTTTTGTGTTTTGGCACAATGTGATTCCTAATATGCTAACAACGATATACATGTAAAATTACGTTGAACAATAACAGCATTTACTACACATATGAAGAATAGCATAATTATTCAGATATTACATATACAACATAATCTTTAGTTCACCTTCATCGTCGTAGGTGGTTTTCCTTTTTCTTCTTTGGATGAATAAATAAACCGCGTAAACAAGCAGAAAGCTTGTTATTCCAATCCCAACAACAACTCCCACAATGACACCGGTCCTATCCTTATTTTTTCCAATGGTTGGAGGATTGTTAATAATAGTTGGTATGAAATCTGCATAAAATCTCAGAACTCAATAACCTGATATCTATACAAGTGAAAAATCAATAAATTCACTAGTTGAATAGTTGTGATACCTGAAGTAGCACTGATTGCTGAAATAGAAGGTCCATATGTACCTTGATAAGGAATGCAGCAAGTACCCTTTCCAGCCCAGAACAAATGGATTTCAAGGTAATTTTCAGATACCTGAGCAGTGAAGTTCTGTCCAACAGCTCGCTTAGAGATTCCACCAGCTGCCTTTCTTATGTCAAAATCCTTTACAACACGATTGCCCTGAGTAACATCTTGGGGTTCAATAAAAGAATAAAGAAAAACGTAATAACTTTTGAAAGAAAGCCAGAGTTGGATTTCACCAAAGCTTCTAAAATCAACATCAATAATATTTCACATTACCAGTATATTATACCCAGATTTATTTACAATTTTACCAATTTCTTTTGGATAATACCCTATAGTTTCCAGTAAGGCACTTGAAATTAGTTTCTGAACTCCAATTAGAAAATAAGCGTGAAAAAATAATTTTAAAAGATATATTCATGTTCCTTGAGCATTATTGCAGAAAATCTTGGTAGTTATTCTTGACAACGGTACTTAAAACAATTGAATTACAAACATAATTCATCTTAAATCGAATTCATCAAAATATTATGTCCATTTTCGAACTTCAGAAAAAATATGGAGAACTTTGTCATCATAATCCCAACTCCTAAACCTTTGATAACCAATCCTAACATCGAACAAAGGTCTCTAAAAACTTCCAAATTTGAGTACAACACTAAGGGGTCTCTAGAAAATTCATAGTATGAGACAGACCTGGATGTAAATATCAAAAACACGCCTACCAAGACTCCTCCATGTCCTACCATCCTCGAATGCTGTTTCTGCAAATTCAAGTTTGATGTTGTAATTGCCATTCTGAAGCCCCAAACCATAGTATCTTAGTGATGAAGCAGAGAGCCGTCCTGTCTGGAACAACTCAGAGTCTAGAGTATATGTAAATTCAGATGAATAACTTCCTGTGAAATTTCCAACGTTACTGACACCCCATCTTCTTGTATCAGTAACATAATATGTTGCTGAACCAAGGGCCTCAGTATCCCTCTCATATACAATCCCACTAGAAGGCGTAATTTGGGGACCGCCACATTTTATCGCAAATTGAGAATCTGTTCTCCAAAAACAAAATAGGCAGTTGTTAGGAAAATTTCAGAAACCATCTTGATTCCAATTTAACATCCTATAAATTCCTCAGAGGTTTTTAGGCATTAAATGACAGGACATTCTTTTACCCCACAATGTCACTCCAAGTCTAATATCCAAATTGACATGTTATACATGGTGTCCAACTTGAGTAATGTCCTTGCCTCCGAAGTCGAGTACTTTTTTTGGAAGTGTGTGATATATGGTTTAAAATCAACAAAATAAAGTACGGATCATTACAGTCTAGCCCTCTGAAAATTAAAAATGTTTCATAGTTGTGCCCTTGCCAATTCAATAGCTGGTAAAAGTTTATAGTATGAACAGTAGGATCCTTTTTAAGTAAACTAATCCTCCCTTCTTCCTTGGCCCTTACTGGTTACTGCCAAAATAGAAACATCTCAACTAGAAAAAAAATAACAAAGATGGAGAATATTTTAATTGTACTTACAGATTGGAAAGGCTCGGTTGCAAGAAAAGTCACGTTGAAGACAGTTCAGGCCTGATGGCAAACCACTGAAAGCCAAAGAGGAATGTAACAGGTCTAATAAGGAACTTATGAATAGATTCAGGAGCATTCATTGGCAGCCAGAAACCTAATTCTGGTCATTTAAACAGATAATTGAAATTGATACAATATGTTATGAGATTGATCTAGTTCACCAATTGAGGACTAATTACATGATAAAGACAACAAGTAATTCCTTCCAACTTTTGAAGTTCCACGCAAGGAGGGTGGGATGAGCATTCGGTTTAACCAAACTGGGCCAGCTCAGTTCGGTCTGACTGAACGCTTTTTCATTATAACCAAACCTAAACCCAAATAATGCCAAACCAGTTCAGTTTGGGTATTCCGAAACTGAATGGTTTTTTGTTTACCAAACTGATTGGTGACTGAATTCTAAAGCATCTGATCGAACCAGGTCAAAATGGGTCAGTTCTGTTCGGTTTTGGGTTCAGACCCAAATATTGCTCACCCATAAAGGAGGTTAAGATAGGGTTATCACAGGTTACATTTATTTGCATTGTAATCCCTCCTTCCCATAATGGAGGAAGCAAAAAGAAAAAGACTTATTTAGTTGAGAATGATTTCAACCACTACATGCTGGAAAGTCCATGAAGAAGCATAAATAGTTACACATAAAACCTATGACTTTTTTTTTTTTTACATTATATTTTCCACAGAAAAACTTAGATGCTTAAAAGAATTTCACAGAACAAATGTGTACTAAATTCCTTTTAATTTGAGGTTAATATATTATTAGTGTCTAAACTTTTTCTATTTTTGTTATTTCAGTGTTTGAACTAGCCACAGTATTAAAATGGACTATTTTACCCTCATAAATAATACTATGATATTCATATCTCTACTCCACTAATATTCTTAACTTTCCTTACTTCTCTCTTCATTACATATTTCCTTCTTCCTTTCAAAAATTATTTTTCTGCTATTCTGATACCTATTAACATCAAAAGAAACCATAACTACCCAATTTTATTTAAAAATTCGAACCTCAATCTCCACAAATAAATCATAACATTTTCACTAATTTCTCTTATATGCATACACAAAGAAAAACCACTATTTTTTACTTGTTTGTTTCCCAAGAAAATGTTTAAAAAAAAAGTTCGTTTCTCAATAAAAAACACGAAAGAACTCTTGTTTGATTACCTAGAAAATGCAAGACGATAAAAAGAAGTCTCAAAAGATTAGTAGAAATGTGAAGAGAAAAAAAAAAAAAAAATTGAAGTTTCTATCGAGAAAAAAAAAATTATTATATAAAGGATATAATAGGCAAAAGAGGAAGTGAATGAGAAAAAATAACATGGAAAAGTGAGATGATATTTTTTAAGAGATAAAATGGCCCATTTTAAATATTCCGATGAGGATTAAAGCCATGCACTTGATTCTGGAAAAAAGAAGTCCATTTAGACACTTGATTTGCATGAAAAAAGTTTAGACACTTCTACAAAAACTGAAAAAGTTTAAACACTACACATATACTTAACTATTCCTTTAATTATAGTCATTTGGGATTGTCCCCAACAAATACCCTTGCTCTCCACGTAATCAAAGTTAGCTAATTTCTAGTCACCACTCACCACCTTTTTTTCCTACCCAGTACCGCCGACCACTCTAATTCATGTAGCCATACTGCACTTTGCGTCAACAAATAATATTTCTTATAAAGAGTGAAAATACAGATAAAGGAATACATGCAAAAGTTCTGCTGTTGGACCATTTTTTTTATAATTCATATTTTACCACAGAAAACAAAAAGATAAAAGAAAAGTAGAAAGATAGTCAGAAGGCATTAGATATTCTCAAATGCATGCAACTGCAATAGGAAGAGGATAATCAAGAACAATTTCATTACATAGCAGGCGGACACTGCAGTTATTATTTTATATGAAATAATATTATTTTTAATCTATTCTAGGGGACATATTGCCCTTCCTTATATAGATGACCTAATGCTTAGATTACAACAGAGAATGATATTGTTTAAGCATCCGCCTCATTACTAAAATGTATAAGCATTAAGGGTGAACATAAAATCAGAAGAAGTACCTGCTTTCTAGGTCTATTGTAAAGTTGTTGGCAACTAAATTACTGAAATAAAACCATGACAAATTAAAGATCTCAGTATTTCTTCCATCAAGAAGTCCATGAAGAACACAGGTTTAGTGAGAAATATCAGGAGAGTAAATAACGGTGGAAGCAAGAACTTACACTTGTAAATTTTGATCATTAACCCAGGTAGGAAAGCTCCCTACTAAATTATTGTAAGAGACATCTCTATAATTACAAATTGACAAGCAAATGATAAGTATATGTTCCAGCTGATGCATGAAATAACATGGTGAGGAAGCAGCTAAGCCAATATCAACTATCTGATTTGGGAGTTGAGGAAAAACTTTAAGCACATAAACAAACTAGTAATAAACATATAGTTCTTAATGTTTATATTTATGTCTTGTATACATACATAATTTGAAGTGATGGACTTTTTTGTGCAGGAAGTGGACCATCTAATTTGTTACTTCCAAGAAACCTGAGCATGCAGGGAGCAATACATGGTTCAATACGAACTGTATTTAAGATATAAGACATAATTAGCAGGATGAGATATTACAAGGTAGTGAGAGCGTTCAAATTGAAAAGTGAGTCAGGTATCCGTCCAGCTATATTGTTGAAACTCAAATCCCTAGGAAAAGAAATTATTTCAAGCATAAGGTTAAGAAAAATAAATTTGATGAACAAATAGTAATAAAATAAATACAATAATCTCCATTCAACTGGAGGTGCAGAATTTAAATCATTTCGATTACCCCATCCCAAAGAGAGTGATAGTTTGTCTTTATAATTACTTTTTAATGTGATTGTTAACCCAATTAACAATGAATGCACAATAACGCATTGAACTTGATAACCAAAATTTTAAGGAATATTTTATAGTGCTCCACTACAAAATTATCAGCCAAACCATTTATCATCAGATGAGTTACAGGATATTAAAGCTAACCCAAGTTCAACCTAAGATATTGACAGCTAAATTTACATCCATAAAGAACTAATAATAGAAATAACATACAACAGTGTCAAATTCTGATATTCTCCAAAACTAGATGGAACTGAATCTGAAATATTGTCATTTCTTAGCACCCTGCAAGACATGAATTGAGTTTTCTTATTACAACTTGTCAAAAGATCACTAGAGGAAAAAAAATAAATAAAGCATATTTGACTGTCAGACAAACTGAATCAGAAGACAGAATTAAATTGCCTTACAAGCCAGTTAGAGACTTCATGTCCTTAAGAAACGCAAGTGAAGAGCTTCCATTTGATAAATCACTAATTCTCCTAAATTCATATATTACATGAGATTATTAGTGTTATAGGTCCATTAATATAACAAAAAAGACCAGATACAGACACTCACAACTCTACCAGAGAAGTCAAGCTTGATAATGCTGATGGTATTGGACCTTCAAAGGAGTTCCCTTCAAATCTTCTGCAGTAACATTTATGAGTAATTCCCATAAACTGTGCATATTTGGCATTTAAAGCAATAACATACGGTTAACAACTACTAAATATTCCCTAAACCTAGAATAGCAGTTTGGATGTTAAGCAAGCTCAAGTGAAATTCTAGCTCAAGCTTGTATAAGCTTGATTTGAAGAAAATTGAGAGAAAATATCTGATGAGTTGTCTTACAAGACGGAAAGTTTCGACCAATTCCCTATGAAGCTAGGTATGCTGCCAGTAAGGTCATTATCTGATGCCCACCTGAGACCAATAGTATTAATTCCTTATAAACAAAAATCAGGATAACATATTTTCAGAAAACATTCAGTTGTAAAAATGTTCTTACATAATAACCATGTTCTGTAGGTTAGCAAATTCTAAAGGAATCTCACCACTAACCCCAGAGCTATCAAAATACCTGTCAAAGTGAACAATTTTCATCAGTTGTGTCACAAATCAGAGCTATCAAAATACATGTAAAAGTCTAATTATTCATAACTTGTGCCTGGTTAACATATGAAAAGAAAAATAGGTAGGTCAAAATGACATAAGCTTGTCATCGAGTAGTTATTTTTAGTATGCTTTAGAAACTATTCACAAGTTCCATAGTTGCACATGCAGTTATACTGGTTACAATCTAGTTCAGCTACAGGAAAAAACGAACTCAATTTACTTTCACTAACCCACCGTCTAATTTTCATACATTGTTCTGCTTCTTTACATTTTCTGGGAATTTGTTCTTTTAATATCTAACTTGGCCCTCTCTAGGAATTTAGTAACAAAACAACAAAACACTATAAGGGCCAAGGTCAATGCACACACCTATCATTTATTTTACCATGAAATGCATTAGATATGCTCAATTCAATGGGTATGCATGTTTTCCATTTAACTAAGTACACAAACAGTTCTTGCATCAATAATCAAACAAGATGCAGAATTAAAGCATTGAATTGAGTAATCTTATAAAGATTGGCACAGTTAAAATCGAATCCTGATGTTGACCATACCATGAAATCAATTTATGTAAAAGTGTCAAAGTCATGAATAATCAACCTAAAATGTAAAGAGGTTCACCAATTAACCACCATATATTTGGATATTAAGTATATAATTTGAAGTCTCAATTAAATTTCAATGCACCACAATGGCTTTGGAGGAAATAAAAGTTTTTCTAGCATATAACTAGAATCAGGAAGCAAACAACGTAGTATGTGGACAGCACTTTTTAGAATTCATATTGTAGGTATCTGCACAAAATTTTTAAAGAAAAGGAAACCGCAAAAACGATCACTCACCGTGGCTGCATTTGTCATCTGAATACACAATACCTCTCCTGCTCGCGATTCACTCTAGCATGAGGAAAAGAATAATTGCATACACCAAATTATGTTTCTATTTGAATT
Source organism: Jatropha curcas (assembly GCF_041381405.1). Lineage (NCBI taxonomy): Eukaryota > Viridiplantae > Streptophyta > Magnoliopsida > Malpighiales > Euphorbiaceae > Jatropha > Jatropha curcas. The sequence goes on from NC_143153.1 coordinate 26,222,047, forward strand.
ATATAGTTTTATATCCAATGAACCTTCATGTCCGAGGGACCGAGGATTTGTAGCCAGAAAGTACATTTATCTCGTGTTGCTAAACTATTGGAAGTCAGTTCAAAAGTAAGGCCTCTGTAGTCGTGAATCTAAGCGCAAATGTTGATAATGAAGATAGGAAGAAAAATCTGAGAGATTTTATATTTCTGTGTATCATGAAGTTTACACCAAATCCTATTTATATACACAAGCCTATCTCTAAGTAGGAAAGTTATAGAAAAGATAAGGACAAGAAATCCTCTGAAATAGGATATACAAAATATTCTATAATCACATAAGTCAATACTCCCCCTCAAGTTGGAGCATGGATATTGAATATGCCCAACTTGTAAATCAAATTATGAAATTACTCACTATTAAGCCTTTAGTAAGAACATCTGCAAGCTGATTACCCGAGGCCACATGTGTAAGTTTTAAAGCACCTCGGATAATTTTTTCTTTTATGAAATGTCGGTCAATCTCTATGTGCTTTGTCCGATCATATTGAACTAGATTCAGAACAATATAATGGCTGCCTTGTTATCACAAAACAAAGGTTTAATCCTCTCCTTTCGGCATTTGCAACTCTTCCATTATCTTCCTTACCCATAGCAGTTCGCAAACCCCTTGGGCTATAACTGTATATTATGCTTTCGCACTCGAATGTGCCATTGCATTATGGTTTTTACTTCTCCAAGTAACTAAGTTTCCTCCAACAAAAGTACAATAACCAAAAGCTGATCTCCTATCATCTAGGCATCAGTAAAGGCTTCAATTTTGAGGTGATCATGCTTAGAAAGGACTAAGCCTTTTCCAGGTGAAGATTTTAAATATCTTAAAATGCGAAAAACAGCTCCAATATGTGAACTACGAGGATCATGCATATGCTGGCTAAATAGATTCACAACATATACTATGTTTGGTTTAATGTGTGAGAAATAAATTTATTTTCCAACCAATATTTGATATTGACCCAGGTCAATTGATTCTCCCATCCCTGCTTGTAACTTATGGTTAACTTTAATAGTGTTAAGGATTAGTTGTAAATAGAATTTTATTAGGAGTTAGATTCCTAGTAGGTTTATAGTATCCTGTATGTGTATATATATGTGTCCCTATTGATGAATCAAATAGAAAAAAATATTTTTCCACATTAAATTTACTTGGTATCAGAGCCTGTGACTCTTTAAACTTGATTTTTCCCGTTTGCATAGAAAATTTCGGTGTTCCATCAAAATCCGGTCACCGGATACCCTGCGCGTGGTGGCTGTCAGTGTTGGTGACCATTCTAGGGTCACTGTTTTGCCTCATCGCCTACTCCAGCAGCTGCTCCAGTTGCCGACCGGCGTTCCCTCAAAATCCGGTCACCGGATTCCCTGCATGTGGGCCTCACGCGCCGATACAAGTTTCTGCTACAGTACCATGCGCCGATACAAGTTTCTGCTGTTTCCGGCAATCGAAAATTGCTTTTTGGCTTCATTTTTATGTCAGCAGTCTACTCAGGTAGTTGTTTTCCGATCCAGCGAAGTTCTGGTAGAAGCGTTCTCAGTTCTGTCAATTTGGCGTTTCAGGTTACCTTTCGCTTCTGTTTGCATTGAAAGACTTTTTTTTTTTGTGTGTCTCTTTCTGTGTTGCTGGTAGGGTGTTTAGTTTTTATTAATAATGGATCCTGAACCTACAGATTCTAAAAGTACTATTACTGAATTAATGCCAGCAATGAATAAAATCACAGAACATAAATTGAAAGGAACTAATTATTTAGATTGGAGTAAGACAATTTGAATTTATTCGCAAAGTGTTAAAAAAGATGATCATCTAATTGATGATCCACCAACTGTTGACACTAGGCAACGTTGGCTCAAGGAAGATGCTAAGTTATTTCTACTGATTCGCAATTCTATTGACAGTGAAGTGGTTGGGTTAATCAATCATTGTGAGTTTGTTAAAGAATTAATGGAATATCTTGAATTCTTGTACTCGGGAAAAGGTAATCTGTCTCGTGTGTATGAGGTCTGCAAAGGATTTTATTGGGCCGATGTTTTATTGCCTTTTAGTCCCGATGTTAAGGATCAACAAATGCAGCGAGAACAAATGGCTGTGATGAGTTTTCTTGTAGGTCTTGCTCCAGTTTTTGAAACTGCCAAATCACAAGTTCTTTCAGGCAGTGATGTTACCTCTCTTCAGGAGACTTTTGCTAGATTGCTACGTACTGAAGGTTCTCATACGCCTTCCCCTTCTGATAATAGTGCCCTTGTGAGTCGTAATCAGGTAGCTAGACAGCCAGGAAATAGAGGAAGAGGAGGAAATAACCGTAGTAATGGACCAATCACTCGGGAGGCAAGCATTCTTATCTGCCATTATTGCTATGAACCTGGTCACACTAAACGGTATTGGAAGAAACTGATAAATAAGCCACCAAGGGTAAATATGGCAACTCAAGATTATGCAGTTACTTCTTCTGACAACAATGTAACAATTTCTAATGCAAAGTATGCTGAGCTCTCTAGATACCGTTATTCTAAGTCTACTGATTCCTCAATTGTTGTTGTTGCCAATTCAGGTACTCTTCCTTCATGTCTTATGTCTACCTCATCAGAGTGGGTCATTGATTCTGGTTGCACCGATCACATGAAAGGTAACCCTAGTCCCTTATCCTCATTAAAAGAACCTGAACAATTTAATCGTCATGTTACTCTAGCTGATGGGTCCACATCTCCTGTCAAGTGTATTGGCACCGCCAATCCCATCCCATCTCTTCCATTGTCTTCTGTTTTTTGCTTACCTCGTTTTTCGTTTAATCTATTATCTGTTAGCAAAATTATTCATATGCTGAATTGTTGTGTCAAATTTTATCCTACATATTGTGTGTTTCAGGATCTTTTGACGAAGCGGATTATTGGTAGAGGACATGAGTCTGGTGGCCTTTATCTTCTAGATGAACACGTTTCATTAGCTTTGGCTTGTGCTAGTGCTCTATCTCCTCTTGAGGTTCATTGTCGTTTAGGTCATCCTTCATTGTCTACTTTAAAGAAGTTGTGTCTGCAATTTAAGTCTTTATCAATTTTAGAATGTGAATCTCGTCAATTTCCCAAACATCATCGTTTACCTTTAGTTCCTCGAGTCAATAAACGGGTTTCATCCCCTTTTGAGTTAGTTCATTCTGATGTTTGGGGTCCATGTCCTGTTATTTCTAAAACTGGCTTTCGGTATTTTGTAACTTTTGTGGATGATTATTCTCGTGTTACTTGGTTATTTTTAATGAAAACTTATTTTGAGATATTCTCTATTTTCCGTTCCTTTTGTGCTGAAATTAAAACTCAATTTAATACCTCTGTTCGCATATTGCACAGTGATAATGCTAAAAAATACCTATCTAGTTCCTTCCAATCCTATATGTCACAAAATGGTATTCTCCATCGAACATCTTGTGTTGATACTCTCTCTCCTGCAAGGGTTACCGGAAAGTAGCCTAAACTGACTTGAGAGATTTTCCCGATCTAATTCAATTTGTTTCAAAAACAAGCCAAAAGATGTTGGTGAGGCTCTGATACCATGTTGATAATAAAGACAGGAAGAAAAATTTGAGAGATTTTATATTTTTGTGTTTTTTGAAGTTTACACCAAATCCTATTTGCATACGCAAGCCTATTCCTAAATGGGAAAGTAACAGGAAAGGTAAAACCAAGAGATCCTTCTAAATAGGATATACAAAATACTCCATAGTCACATAAGTTAACACCCCTCATAGAAGGATTTCAAAAGATTAATTCACTTTAAAGATGTGGTGTGAGCTAGCGAAAAAGTCTTATCATTTTCATTCTTTCTCAATGTGAAGATACAAACTATGGAAGTCAAGAGTATGCACTTAAAACAGAACAGAATTGTATTGAAAACAACATAAGAGCACTTACATTTGTTCCAGCTTTGTACAATTCCCAAGCTCAGATGGTAGAGGACCAGAGAAGTTGTTTGTACCAAAAGCACTGCAAGATTACCAAGTAAATCAACAAATGAACAGTTTTATTTTTCATAATGAAGCCTAAGTAAATTATCATATAAAAAGGGTGTGTTCTACTATCATTTCAACCACACTTTAATTGAGCTTTGACTCGAAACTGTTATCAAGCTAATTCAAGTTGATACAGTGTTGAGTGCGAACTTGATTAGATTAGAAAACTCAATTTGAAACTCAACTCAAGCATAAACAAAAATTGGGCTTTTAGATACTAAATTCATTGTTGTTATTATTCTGAGATTGAGTTTAGCTATTTTAGCTTTTAAGCTCTTTATTACTGGAGCAGGTAATGATTTGAATAGTGAATTCTAATTTTTTTCAAAAAATCTGGAAAAATGAGCTAACTGAATCATTAACAGTGGTCATATGTTTTTACAGTTAATCAATGTTTTTTTGGATGTTTTGCAATTGGTCAATATTTTGAATTGAGATTGATTGTCAAAATTATTATCAAACAGCTTCACATCAGATAAACAAAATTTCCAATTGTTTGGATATCCAATCAGTACCACCCCTATTAGCCATTGCAAAGTTATTTTATTTAACTAGAAACACACAGTTAGAAAATGTTGACTTAATGTGATTATAGAAATTTTGTATATCCTATTCAGGAAGATTTCTTGTTCTTCCCTTTTCTCCAGCTTTCCTACTTAAAGATAGGCTTGTGTCTATAAATAGGGTTGATGTGAACTTCAATAATATACAGAAATATAAAATTCTCTCAGATTTTTCTTCCTCTCTTCATTATCAAAAAAAAATTTCAACAGAAAGCTGCAAACAGAATATATTCAATTATTTCATAAGTACCTCAATTTATATGATATTGTAAAAAATAAAGAACTCAGACTATCAGACTTTGTAATTGTAATTCTGTAAGCCCTAATAAACTAAGACATTACAAGGTAATTTTATATCCTCATTATTTATAAATATGCTCCGTGTTTTGTGAACAAGGGTGGTCATTTTTCAATGAAGTTTAACTAATGGATTAAACAAAATAAAGCATCGACACCATACGAAAGGAAAAAATTGTGAAAAAGTAAAACCTTGGTCACTCACATGTCTAAGCACATGCCTGCATGCTACTTTAAAACTTTATTAACTGGCTAAATGTCATAAAATGCAGTAGATAGCTGCTGACATCTGTTGAATAGAAAAATCAGTACGCTTACATTGATCTTAAATCAGTTAGCAACCCCAGTTCCTTAGGAAGTTCCCCTGACAGTGAGTTAATGCCAATGGTCCTAACCAAAATATAACTTTAAAATGTCACATGGTAGAAACAATACATATGCACAAGTTCAATGTGTAAATTAGAATTTAGATTGCTTACAGATATTCTATGCGAGTTAAGTTGCCAATGAATGGAGACAGGTTACCAGTCAAGTAATTCTGAGCCAAATTCCTTTATGAAATGAAAATGCCTTTAGTACATTTGGCAGCATATTATATTTGCTACTATACCATTGTGAAATGTAGCATCAAAAAATGCTTGATAATCTACGTAAATGAGTTTGACTTACCTTTAACACAGGGTAGAGGTGAATGATTGGGTAAGATGTTAGAATCCAGAGTTAATACTAACCAACTAGCTAGATAGTTTTCCATCCTTATACGCTCTTTATGAATTTGGTAGTTTAACAATGTGAGATTCTTAACAATATATATCCTTTAGGACTATATATAATTTATTAGAAATGAAATATTTTACAAGCAAATGCACTATAATTAAACTAAACTGTATTCAAAACATTTTCAATGGTAAAAAACATGGCCGTGGGTGGATAGCATAGTGGTGTTGATGACAAGCATCACTGTTATGAAATTCAAATAACAATTCAAATCCCAATAAATGCTAAAAACCTAAATTTTTTTTTTTTCACGTAAAGGAAAGCAATAAATGATGGTAAAAGGCTGATCAAGTATATGTATATACTGGAATATAAAACCATACAAATTGGTAAGATAAGTCAAAGTCCATAGCTCATCCGGAATTGCACCCTGAACATCCATTGCATAAACTTTCCTGTAAATTATCAACATTTCAATCAAGCACAGACCTAGACAAATATCTATAATATATGTAAGTTTTTACAGATATGAGGAAACATATGAACATTACCAAAGAGGACATTGATATAATTCATATTTACAAAACTACCATAATAAACATATCTAATAATTGAATTTATTTACAGAGGCATAACTAAACTTGCTTCTCCATTCTAGGCATGCGTATAATATATTTTACTTCCTAATCAATATAAATTCTTTCAAATGAATATATTTTCTATTTCTTTCTATGTAAGTTCGTTGATTCCCTAATTCACTACCTAAGTAATATGTTTTCTAGTCCTTGCTATTTAATTTCATATAATAAAGGTAAATATATGCAATTTTTTACTTATTGTTTCAATTTTTTCCCTTCATTGCAGTTTGAAACATCCTTTCTTCTTGTAGAAGGTTGTTGGAGAGAGATTGGAGATTTTAATATTCAAAAGATTTTTAGAGAAGCAAATACAATGGTGAATGCTCTGTCTAATAATGATTTAACTATGAGCAAGGAACTCCATATTCTTGAGCAACCTCTTTATTTGATTCAAAGTTTTCTTATTATTGATTGTGTAAGGCTGTATGGTCCAGAGATATTGTGTAATTGTTTCTTTGGGTTAAATCCCTCCTTAGCATTAAAAGAAAAGACATATAAAATCATTTTATTTATTCTATCTACATACAAATATCACAAACATATTTTTCAAGCAAACTAATTTGTGTTTTATGTTTATTTAATATTAATTAACTTCATAAGTTTTCAGAACATAAGTGAAGTTATGCTACGAGACTTTTCTCTCTTTTTTTTACCATTTTGATTGCTCATATATTGGACTATTTTAATAGTATTAATGTTTTTCATTTAACAATGACCAATTTTCGCATATACGCGAAAAAAAACTCAACAATTTTAATCTATAAAATTTTTAATATTTAATTTTATTAGAACTTACTAATATGGAAATACACACATATGCAATGTAAGAGAATGATTTGTCTAAATCCAATTTATGGGTCCACCTATAGATTAAACTAATAAAAAAAAAAATTTCCAACAGAGTAATTCTAACCATTCACTAGAAAAGAAAAGAATAAATGTAAATTTCTATTTTCATTAGTTTATTCGAAGAGTGAGCACATAGACCAGGAAGCCAAGTTTTGTATCCTACCATGCAATGCAATGCAACACAAGTACTAAAAATGCTAGTTAAACTAAAAGGATTGGACTTGCCTCGACTCAATCTATGTACTCGTCCATGGATCAAATTAATCAAAAATAAAGTCTCTTTTAAATATTTTTGCACTATGCTCGGAAATATTCTCATTTCAATAAATGCTTATTTTTCATTAGTTTGGTCCGGTTCCATATACTTGGTCTACCCAAGTCAGTCCCTATCAACTTCAAAAGAAGTGGTCATTTTTGCCATGGAGGCATAAATCAAACAGATAGAACGTAAGGTGAACGGAAAATGACAGATACCTACAGAAAATTGAAAAGGTAATAATAAGAAGACGTACAGGGCAGCGATGTGACAAGTGGTGCCATTATTGTAAGAGCAGTCGCATTTGACAAAGGGATTGTAATCGAAGTCGTCGATGGAGATAGAGGCAAGGACGGCTGCTCCACTGCACACCTCTCCGTTTATGTTCCATTGACTTTGATTAGCTGAAATCCCCCATTGTTGAAAGATGGAGTTCAACGCTCTGGCTGTGGCATCCCATTTTTTTAGAGTCAAGTTCAGCTTACCCTCCATTGGCCATTAACTTCTTTTGTTAAGACTTTTACTGGTAAATTTCTTTTTTCATTTTATTTCTATTTCAAAAATTCGTGAGCGTTGGAATGTCGCCTTAATTATTTTCTAAACCCAATGAAAAACAAATTTGTAACGCTTGCTAATCAATAGAGAAGTTTTATATCCTTTCATTTAAGTTCTACAAACAGAAAACCATTTAACAGTAAACAAAGTATTTGTGTTATGTATATACCTTTCAAAGGTAAAGATGGGTACCTACCTTCATTAAGCTCTGTAGTAGGTTGAGTTTGATTCTGTGCATAAACAATATTGTCCGCACCAATAAAGCAGAAAACATATAGAGCGCATAGTAGAACTAAAGATGATGAAGAATGTCTCAACATGGCCTGAATATCTTCCTTCCAAGATTGATTTAGTTGAAAATGAGAAATGTGAAACTTGCGCGAGACAAGTCTATATTAAATTTTCTAGATATTTGTTATATTTTCTAGATATTTATCGTAAGCCATAATTGTGATTATATAAGTCTTTCTCAGACTCCATAATTTCTATGTAATTAATTATATTTGTCATATTTTCTAGATATTTATCGTAAGTCATAATTGTGATTATATAAGTCTTTCTCAGACTCCATAATTTCTATGTAATTAATTATTTAGTCCTTGAATTCTGGTTAAAATTATTATCACACCTTGATGTTTGATAAAATTATATATTTGTCTCTGAGGTTTAGCATTGCTAAACTATTTAATCTTTTCTTTCAAAATGATGTTTCTCATTTGCCGTTTAATATTTTCCAAGCTAGGATAAGTATATTGGAGAGGCCTGATAGCCCGATTTAACATGTAAAGCTTTGTTATTCATAATTACAATTTAGTCACCCATTTAATAGTAAAATCGGTGCCTTTTGAATGGAGGGGCTCAATAGTTTAAGGATACTCATTAAACCTCATAGACGAATAAATAATTTGTTAAAATAGTAGGATTATGATAATAACTTCTACTAAAGCTCAAGGACCAAATATTTTAAAGGGTAAATTACTTTAATGTCCCTAAGTTTTTACTGAAATATTTTTTATGCCTACTATTGAGAGAAATTATTGCGAGCATTTATAACCATGTGACCATGATGTCCTTTCATCTAAAAATAACCATTTTTGTCATTGAATACCTTAACAATTTGACTATAGAGTTTTTTGAATTTACTCTCTCTGTCTCAAAATATAAGTCATTATTTTTGCATAATGATTAAGGAAATAATTAATTCTCTTATATTATAACAAATTCATAGATAATTTTATCAAATTATCTTCTATCTTAAAACCAATAATTACTTGTGAAAGTATTTATTGTAAACAAGGGCAATATTGAAAAAATATTATTCATTAGTTCTTGAAATATATAAAATGACTTATATTTTGTGACAAAATAACAAACTAAAAATGACTTATATATTGAGACAAAGAGAGTAATATAATATAATTATTAGTTTCTCATTTAACGGTAAAACAATCATAAGTAGAAGAACAAAGATCAAAGATAAATCGTTGGCAATCCGAATAAATGCTATCAGCACCTGTTCAATTATCAACAGCCCACACTAGCATAGCTCTCAAAATGATTTCAGTAGGTTTTATTCATATCAATCCATCTATATCTATATTAAAATAATCTTAACAAATTGAGTTGGCGCTCTGTTCTTTGAACATTTTTTTTTTATTATTATTTCTTTACAAATTTTCTAATTCTTAATAAACTTTCTTAACCATTTTTTACCTTTTTTTTTATTTTTAACTTTTACTATAATTTTGATTGGATTAATTATAAAATTTTATCTATTATTTACCACAAAACAACATTTTAAAATTTAAATTTAAGAGCTGAAACCATCTATCTATCTCTTCCTTTATGGCCCAAGGAAAGAAAGGATTTTCTCATTGTTTGGCTCATCATGTCTCCTTGGCTGAACGACAAGCACATAGGAAGAAAGAACTGAGGCAGTAATTTCAGTGCATGGCAAGGGTGAGTTAGATTCTGTATAATTTTTTTTGTTTCTTCTCCTCCTGGACTATCACGTAAGAAGCATAGTGATGTCCAGGATTTTTCTGATATATATAGCCGACAATTGAAAACTCTATGTTTTCTTTCTTCTCTTAGTCTATCACATAAGAAGCGCCAATTGCTAGTATATAGCTACAATTTTTTCTCTCCTTTCTCTATTTTATGAAAACTCCTTTATTAGTAATGCCTAGCCGTCTATTTCTCTATTTCTCTAATGCTCTCTGTTTATCGATTGGTTTCTCTAAGATTTTTATTCAGCAATTCGGCAAAGAAAAATACATATTTCTACAATTTCAAAGAGGTTAGAGCTATTTCGTAATACCTACTTTACATAAAATAATTGATTTTATAGGTTTCAAGATTGCATGAATTTGAGAAGGGTATTTTCCAAAATTGAAGGCAAGGTACTTTTTATTAGGAAAGCTACAAAGGAAATTGCTGAACGAATTTAACATTTTAGCTTTTAAAGCATTATTTTTAATTAGTAACTAGTCATTTTCTTGCCTTCGCGTGCAAATATTATATAATATTTAAAAATAAGAATGTTATTTTTATTATAATTAATAATTATTTTCAAGAATAAAAAAAATCTAAATATCCAATATGTTATACTTACTAATATACAAAAAAATAAAATAAAAAAATAATTTTTTTTCTAAATTCTTGCAAAAGGATCAATATATTGACATATGCATACATAAAGTTTATAATTAAGCTTAAAATTTTTAATTTTTATAAATATTTTAATAGATTTAAAATAGTCTTTTTAAATATCAATTACTGAATTCACTTTGAATAAATAATCTAAAATATGGGCATAAATCCAACAAATATTAAAAATTTAAAAAAATTCATCGAAATTACCTTGATTTGCGATAGGTTGAGAAAGTATTGTCATCTCCCTTCATAAAAGAAAACATAAACATCATTTTATCATTAAATATTTCTCTATTTAACGGATAATGACATTAGAAAATGAATTTTAATTTTAATTTCATTAAAAAAAAACACTGTGAAAAATGAATTTTATGATTTAGGTGGCATTGTGATGAAAAAAATAAACCCTTCGTTACAGTAACAATAATCTTTTTAATTTAACTAATCAATAATTTAATTGGCTAATTAAATAATTAAGTAAATAATTAAATTAACTTAAATAAAATTTAGGTGTCTACAGATATTGTTAATTATTTTAAAAAAGAAAGTGAAAAGTTTTTAAAATATTAATGATATTATAATTTAATAATTAGTTAAAAGCTGAAAATATTATTAATAATATTAATTAAGTTCTCTATTAATTATATTAAAAATAATTTTTAAAATATAAAAATATTTTCCAACTAGATTAACATTTTGGCACATAAACATTTTAGTATTTTAGAATTGTGGCACATAAGCTCTTTTGCCTTTGCTCTTATATATTTATAGATAATCGATAAATTCTATGACTATATTTATTTTTCAGTGGGAATTACTTGAATTTATGAACACAAACTTTTACATGTCTATAGGGATGAATTCACCAAAAATGTATTTCTGCAGGTATGTGCCTTTTGTATCATTTAAGATGTTTGACTAGACATGAAAGGTGAAGTTGAAAGCCATTGCTTTTAGAATTATTTGTACTATCTTTGAGAATATATAATATTTATATTCAAACTCCATAATCAGCAATGTTGTCATCTGCAGATTTATATATGGAAGTGAGATTCGGGAAACAAGACAATACTACAACCTACTCCAGCAGCAACAATTGATATTAGTGTAGATTGTTTGTAAATAATATTACTTCCGTAAGATATATGCTTGGCTGAAGTACGTGATGACATTGTTGATTTCTCTACTGATAAAGTGTAAACTTTCTTCATTCTTTGATAAGCCTTGCTGCAAAATTATAGATTGTATCCATAATCTGATAAAGATAAAAAATATGTATATATGTAATTTTAAATTCAAAAGCTTTCATATATTTTATGGATTGCCTTATTCAAATATACATAGTTCTACCTATAAATAGTAGAATGACATAATTTTTAATTATGCGTTTTGATATTTTATAATTAAATGGAAAAGCAAGAGTTGATTTTTAGGAGGGGATTTTTTTTTTTCTTTTCTCCATTTTTCTTCTTTTTTTAAAGATTTTTTTTTTTTTTTTTTTTTTTTGGGAAAAGCAAGAATTGCTATTGAAATTTGAATAGATTGTGTTTTTACCATTTTGTTTTGATAAATAACAAAAGATATATAATATCAACCAACTTGGCAATTATGGCAGAAGAACTTAATTGGCCTAAGACCATATTCTTAATATTTTAACATTAAGAATGTATTTAAGACTAGACTTGTAGATACGTGGCAACCAAGCCTTCGGCTTCCTAAAAACGAACGGATTGAATTAGTTACCAAATTCAAAAATTACGCGCAAACCAACCGACCTGAAAACCTTATAAATATTGAATAGCTACAGTGCACACTCTACTTGTCGCTGCTAATTCCTCATTTCCATCAAATTTTTGGCCCCCGTTTTTAGGCTTTCTTCTCCGATCATTATCTATACATTTTTATTCTCCTTGTATTGTCGGCGGCGGGACGGCAACAGAGCCCGACGGCATTTGTGATCTTCGTTTCTGTGAAAGTCGTAAAAATCTTGGCGGCGAGATTCCAATTCAAAGAGCAGCCGTTTCCGATTCCCGCGAATCGGAAAATCTGTAACTGGGAATTGAAAAACTGACCCTTGGTTTTGATGCTCTTGAAGATCGATTCCTCCATATACTACTGAATCATATTTTGAGTCCAGCGAATTTGCAATTCGTAACGCGGTTTCAAACCTCAAGGTATTTTTTACCAGTTTAATAGCAGTTCAGCTTCTTTCACTGTTGCTGCTTCTATGGCTATCTATTTCAAATTTATTAGCGCTAAAGACTATGATACAATTGCAGTAGATAGTCCTGCTATATCTGTTAGTGCTTTGAAACGAAAAATTTTTGAATTCAAGTATAAATCTAAAAATGGCTTGTGTAGGGGTACTGATTTTGATCTTGCCATCATTAATGCCCAGACTAATGAACAATATCTTGATGATATGTTGATTCCTAAAAATACTGGTGTCTTGATTCGCCGTGTTCCAGGAACCGGGCGTGGTAGCAAAAAGCCTATTGATACTGCAACTATTGCTGTTACTGAACGGCAAATTCCGCGGAGCAGGTCTAAAACTATTGGTAGCACTGGTTCATCCAGTTCCGCTACTGGTGCTTCTGTCAGTAGCAAACCTGCATCCACAAATACTGATTCTGTTGGCGAAGGCTTTGATACTGGAGCTAGTACCGGTTCTGTTAGTGTGAAATCTATTGTTGCTTCTGTTGGGAGCGGACCAGATTCTTTTAGGGGAGAAGTTGGGGGTGGAGGTGTGAATAACGGAGGTTCTGGGGTTGGATATGGCGGATTGGAGAAGAAAACACCACCAGAAGGCTATGTATGTCACAGATGTAGCGTGGCAGGGCATTTTATTCAACATTGCCCAACAAATGGCAATCCCGGTTATCATTTCAAAAGAATGAGGCCTTCTACTGTTTTGAAGGCAAATGATGCTGCTTTTGAGAAGGAAATTTTTGGGTGCTTCCCTGCAAAGAAGTCATCATCATGATGCAAGTGATCTTCCACCAGAACTTCTCTGCCCTCTGTGTAAGCAAGCAATGAAAAATGCTGTGATGACTAGTAAATGCTGTTTCAGTAGCTTTTGTGACAAATGTATTAGGGATTATCTAACCAGTTGCAAGTTGAAGTGTGTGTGTGGAGCAACTGATGTGCTTACGGATTATCTTATTCCAAATATGACATTAAGGGATACAATTAATCGCATTTTGGAGTCTGGTAGTGGTAGTAGCAGCAGTGGTATAAATGTTCAAAGCAACTCTGTTAAAGTTACAAAATCAGAGACTCATATCTCCTCATCATCTGAGAAAGAGCAGAAGCAATCACCATCACTTGCTAAGATTGAAGACAAGTCAAATAATGGAAAAGCTGTTGATGTTCCACACCCATTGGCCAAGAAAGCGAAGACTGCAAGAGCAGCTGATGTATCTGAAGTGACTACTGGGTCAATAAGGAAGAGCCAGAGAACAAAGGAGAAATGCAGCAAAAGGTGGTTTCAAAAAGGAAGAGAAATTTTGAAGATGTTGATGCTGAGAGCTACATGATGCCCATTAGCTCTTATGCATACAGCCCATATTGGGGTGGTATGCAGGTGGGAATGGGTTATGGGTTTAACCCTTTTTATATGTCATTCAGCGGTATGAATCAATACTCTTTCTATATGCAGTGAATGAACGGCATAAAATGAAGCTGTGGATGCAAAGTTCTCCCACTGACTTCTTTTAACAGCAATCATTAGTCTTTTTTTTTTTTTTTCTCTTTTTTCTGATTCTTACCTATTATGTAAAAATTTACTGATTTAGTAGGACATTGATCTGGTTTAGGACATTGGTTCTGATGTAGTAAGCATTTCCAGAAAGATACATGTAAAGGATTCTTGACGAGTCATTTGTATGTGGGTGATATTCAGAAAAAGAAAAAAAAAGAGATTATATTTTTGACATTGAGTTTTTGCTAATAATGGTAGGCATATATTCTCTGTGGCTCTAAACTTTCTACAAGAGTAACAAATCAATAATCATACAATAGAAATTTACTGAAACAGAACAAACGTGGTTGCAGTACAACATTTTAAAGCAGACTACATTGGTTACAGATTCACATTTAATTTAATTTCTATTTTGGCTCACAACTTGCAGTTTTATTATTGATCCAACACTTAAACCTTAGAGAAATAGATATAGTGCCAGTTTGGCCTTTCTATTGCTAATAGCAAATAGGACAGAAGGACCTATTAGGAGGAAAAAAGAAAAGAAAAATAGTTGCTAATCAAACCATAGGAAAACCATAACTAGTTTCTTTCCTTTACGAATTACAGAAATAAGAAAACTAATGCACAGAGAAATAGTTAAAAAAGAAGTGTCAAGCAAACAGAACTTTAAATTTCTTTAAGAGGCCATTCTCGGGAAAATAACAAAGCCCTAATTCTTATTCAAAAACTATATTAATAACAAAGCCCTAACATATGAAGACATCTAACAAGGATACTTGCAATGTCTGCTATATTAATTTTATAGTAACGAGTAGTTTATGTTTAAAAAAGAATATATATTCTATACCTGATTCCTCACAATCTTCAGAGCCCTTTTTTTTTTGGGAAAAAAAATATACTTCATACATGATCCTTCAAAAAATTAGTTATACAAAGCTCACCAACAAAAGAATGCACAGCAGAAAAGAACGTTCCTCATCTGTCCTCTTCAATAGTCTCATGGAGTATTGGTTTGGCAATTATGTGAGGATCCTCTGCATCAATTATCATCCTTGTATTTGTAGATGAATTGTAATAGTCAGTTCTGCTGCTTACATCATCAATCATAAAGCTGCTTATATCGTCAAATTTCCAGTGAAGCATGTATTTGGGTCTTGAAGTTACACTGCTTACTTCAATATCACCAGATAGCATTGCCACCACACGTGACATTGATGGACGGAGATTTGGTGAAGTTTGGGTGCACAAAAGAGCAACTCCTATCAAGCGTTTTACTTCCTCCTCACTGAATTCTGATAGTCTGTAGTCGACTAGTTCCATTGTACAATTGTTTTCATATAGATGCCAGGCCTAAAAAGATAGAAAGTACGATATCCATCAATAAACAGCATTGAATGCCAAGATTATAGATGCATAACATATTCAATGTCGTTATCCAGGAATATTCTAGTTGGACTTCTCATGCCTTTTAAATATGTGAGAAGTGGGGGATTTCATATTGAATGCTACATATCATCATGACATGAGTTTTCATGAGTTTTGGAAGATGGGTTACTCATGCAGCCTCCTAATGAATAGAAAATGACATTCAAAGTTGGTGGCTAGGAGCATATCTGAGTCCAATTGGTCTTTCATAACATGCTTAAAAGAACTTAATAAATTCCTTTGACAGTTTACAAACATTTTCAAGATTCTAAAAAATAAAGAAATGAATGAAAAAAAGCCCTTGTTTTTGGGTCATCATAGGAACCAAAAAAAAAAAAAAGAACACACACACACACACAATCATAAAAAAAATATAAGAACATATTCCAATTGCAACGTACAAGAAATATAGGCAACTCCTAAAAGTCATTAACTTGCACTCAAGTTTCATGATTGATGCTTCAACTTTTGGAAAGGTACAATACACAAATGCGGTAATTCTATAATAGCTAGATTATAGTAACTGGACTAGTAGCTCGGTGGTTCAGCATGTCTCATAGTGCAAGAAATCAGGAGTTCAAACATTTAAAATTTTCCAATGTACCCAAAAAAAAAAAAAAAAAAAAAATCAAGGTTAAAAATAAATGAATTGAAACTTTCCAAACAAAGGGAGAAAAAAATAAATAAAAGGTCCATTCAGAACAAAAAGAGGAATGAATTTAAAGAAGCACTACACAGACATTATATCATACCCAATCAAGAAGGTAGATCATTTCTTGTCCCAGGCTTGGGTCTGAATTTGGCCTCCCACTCACAACTTCAAGAGCCACAACTCCAAAGGCAAATATATCAGCTTTTTCTGTAAGGTGTCCATGCATAGCATACTCAGGTGCAAGATACCCACTATATTAGAAATGAAGTCACAAGATAAGTTAATAGCACAAGCACAGTTTGTTGCCTCCAGTCATGAATAGAACAGCACAGTTTATTGCCTCCAGCCATGACATCGAAAATTATCCAAGTAAAAACAAAATACAAAGCTTCTGTCATAAGATCTTACAATGTCCCAGCAACACGGGTACTTATATGGGTTTTCTTATCATCATAAAGTTTGGCCAAACCAAAATCTGAAATCTTGGGGATGAGATCAGAATCGAGAAGGATATTGCTAGCCTTCACATCTCTATGTACAATTCGAAGCCTCGACTCCTCGTGAAGATAAGCTAGACCTCTAGCTACTCCCAAGCATATTGCATAACGTGTTGACCAGTCAAGATTCAAACTTCTTTCTCCTGCATTATTCAATCCACTTGTAACTGTAATTCTATCGTGTTCTATACAGTAAGAATGTGTGAATGCGTGTTAGTGCATGTGCACATAGATACGCATATATCAGAAGTGTCATACCAAATAACGCTTTATCAAGACTCTTGTTCTGAAGATACTCATACACAAGGAGACGATTATATTCTTCAATGCAGCATCCATACAATTTCACAAGATTGCGCTGTTGCACTGCAGATATAATAGCAATCTCTGTAGCAAATTCACTATTTCCTTGGTGGGATCGCACAGAAAGTGTCTTAACAGCAATTATTCTCCCATCACTAAGTTTTCCCTATGAAGGACAGTTTAAACAAAGACAATAAAGAAAAAGGACAAATCCTGAATTAACAAAAAAAATTCTCATTTAATTATGTAATTTTCCTATTGCTGTGGACACAAGATTGCTCCTATTGCTGCAGATATAATAGCGATCTCTGTAGCAAATTCACTATTTCCTTGGTGGGACCGCGCAGAAAGTGTCCTAACAGCAATCATTCTCCCATCATTAAGTTTTCTCTATTGCTGTGGATACAAGATAAGATTTTCATATGCATTGAGTTTAGCAAAAAAGGATTTATATTTTTGGAACAGGTAAAAATGGAATCATTCTCCCATCATTAAGTTTTCTCTATTGCTGTGGATACAAGATAAAGAGTTTCATATGCATTGAGTTTAGCAAAAAAGGATTTATATTTTTAGAACAGGTAAAAATGGTGTCCTAGTTACAAGGCTTCCCACATTGTGGGTGCTGGGGAGAGTCAGATGCATGCATCCTTTCTGTTGCATTGTAGGCAGGTTATGGTCATAACAGAGCACTCTTACTCTCACCACAAGGTTCACTTGCAGACAGCTTACCTATGTACATAATGCAACAGCAACAACAACAAGAAAAGGAAGAAGAAGTAGGAACATAGGTTCAATCTTGAGGATCTAAATCAAAATACAAAAGATCCTCAGGTTTACAGCCGACTGACGGTAGTCTATCTAGTAAATTAGCAACCTCAATTTATTCCACACTATTGCTCATAGGAGAAACACTAGATAGGGATAAATGAATATTAGTCTGCAATTCGCAATCAACAATTTTTTATCTAAATAGTTACCTTATAAACTGGTCCGAATCCTCCCTCTCCAAGCTTATTGAAGGGACTAAAGTCCTCTGTAGCAGCCTTCAGTTCAGCATAACTGAAAATGTGTGGTCTAGCATCACCTAGGAGATCTGAATTCCAACACAAAAAGAGGAGATTTGAGAAACCATTTACACTGTCATTGAAATAGTATTGGCAGAAAAGGCTCTAGTAAAATTCCACACGGGAATATGGAAGATAAGGAGAAGGTTATAACCTTAGTTATCCCCTTTTGTGGATTGAAACAATACGGTACTTACATGCTAACATCGATAAACAGGTAAACATACATTGGCCAATAACATCGTGTACTATACATATGAAGACTGCATAATTATTCAGATATTACATATGCAACATGATTTTTAGTTCACCTTCACCATCACAGGTGGTTTGCCTTTTTCTTCTTCGGATGGATACAAAAACCGCAAAAACAAGCAGACAGCTTATCATTCCAACCCCAACAACAACTCCGACGAATACACCAGTCCTATCATTATCTTTCTCAATGGTTGGAGGATTGTTACTTACAGTTGGTATGAAATCTGCATAAAGAATATCAGAGCTTAATAACCTGATATTTGTACAAGTGAAAAATCAATAAATTCGGTAGTTAAAATAGTCATGGTACCTGGAATAGCGCTGATTGCTGAAATAGAAGGTCCATATGTATCTTGAGAAGGGATGCAGCAAGTCCCCTTTCCAGCCCAAAACAAATGGATTTCAAGGTAATTTTCAGATACCTGAGCTGTGAAGTTCTTTCTAACAGCTCGCTTAGAGACTCCACCAGCTTCCTTCCTTATGTCAAAATCCTTTAGAACAGGATTCCCCTGGAGTAACAACTTGGGGGTTCAATAAAAAAATAAAGAAAATGTAATAACTTTTGCAAGAAAGCCAGAGTAGGGTTTCGCCACAGCTTTCCATAATCAACATCACCAAGTGTTGAAATCTTTGTGATTAACGTAAATATTGTGTTTTCTAGTTTAGGTTTATTCCTATTTAGATTGCTTCCTATATTAGAACAATTTTTTTGTATATATATAGTGGAGTAGAGGTTGAAAAACATAACACAATTGAAAGAAATAAAACATATTCTTTCCTTTAATTTCTACATGGTATCAGAGCCGTTGCCGTGAATTTTTCGGCAACAGTTCCAGTTTGCAAAGTGGTCTGAGACCGGCGCCTGCAGCTGTTTCTGGCGAGCTCCGTCGACCATTCTTGTTCCGGCGACCTCGACTCGGTGTGGCAACTCAGACCTACTGGTTCTTCAGCACCAGTTTTTGCCTTTTTTGGAATTTTTTCCCTTTCCACCACTGCTGCTGCCTTTTTTATCACTGCTGCCGTTTAAATTTTTTTTAAGATATGGTTGACAGAAAGAAGGTAGATATGGTTTTTCACTCAGAGAACCCCTCACTTCAGATTAGTCCGCTGAAGTTAGATGGAACAAACTACCTGGCTTGGTCTCGGTCTTGTTTATTATTATTCATTGAAGCTAGAGGTTTGCAGGGATACCTTAATTGTGGAGCAACTAAACCAGTTTCGACAGATCCGGCTTTTAATAAGTGGAAATCCGAAAATTCTCTTATTATGTCCTGGTTAATAAATTCCATGCAGCCAACTATTTCTCGAGAATATTTGCTTCTTGATACAGCTAAGAAGATATAGGATGCTGCTTCATAGACATATTCACAAACTGGAAATTATGCTCAGAGGTATGAATTGTGACAGAAAGTTCATAAAACCAAGCAGGGAGATCTGACTATCGCTCAGTATTTTGCTGAACTTAGTGGGTTATGGTAGGAACTGAATTATTATCAAGCCTTTCAAGCAAGATGTATTGATGATGCAACTCAAGTTCAGAAGTTGATTGAAGTAGAACGTGTGTATGATTTTCTAGCTGGCCTAAATAACGGGTGTGATCAGATTCGAGTCCAAGTTCTTGGACGAGTTCCTTTTCCGTTACGAAAAGCATACTCATTTGTACAGCAAGAGGAGACTAGGAGGAACGCTATGGTTCACAGATCTACCATTGACAAAGCAGGGTTGATTGCTAATTCCGCAAGAGAAAAGAGCAATTCTTCAGATAGAGATCAATTATTTTGTGACTATTGCGGTAAGAATAGGCACACTAAGGAGTTCTGCTGGAAATTACATGAACGCCCAACTAAGGGGCGTGGAGGAAAGCGGGTCAGTTCTTCTAGACCACAGGCACACATATCTGATAGTGGAGCTTTATCTGAGGAACCATCTACTGCTAGAAGCTTTTCTGGTAAGGAGATTCAGTCCCTGAAACGATTGTTGTCACAGCTTGATTCGTCCTCAACCCAGACTGCAGCCTCTAATTTTGTTAATTCAGGTAATGCTTTCCTTACCTTTCTTGCAAAAATTGCAAAACCCTCTTGGGTTATAGATTCAGGAGCAAATAAACATACAACAGGCTCTAAAAAACATTTCCTCACATATTCTAAGTATCAAGGCACGGATAAAATTCGCATTGCGGATGGCTCCTTAGTACCAATTGCTGGCACAGGTTCTATTGACTGTACTTCCAATATTAAACTCTCCTCTGTTCTTCATGTTCCTAGATTTCCTATTAATCTGTTATCTGTTAGCTTAATCACAAAAGCACTTAATTGCTAAGTAACTTTTTACCCTACTCATTGTATATTTCAGGAACTGAACACGAGGAGAACGATTGGCAGTGGTAGCTTGCGCGATGGACTGTATCTGTTGGATGATGTTTATAGTTTTTCAAATTCGGGTACCAGTCAAGCTTTGTTAGGAACTTCTAGAAATCCTTCCCATAAAGTTATTCAATGGCAAAAGAGATTAGGACATCCCTCTTTCCCTGTTTTAGGACGTTTATTTCCCACTTTGTTTGCTAAATGTGATTTTAATTCATTAGTATGTGATGCTTGTGAACTTGCCAAACACACTAGGCATTCTTATTCTCCAATTAATAATAAGAATTTGATTCCTTTTGCTACTATTCATTCTGACATTTGGGGTCCTACTAAAACTGTCTCTCTTTCTGGTTATAGATGGTTTGTGACCTTTATTGATTGTTGCACTAGAGTGACTTGGGTTTATTTGATGAAAACAAAAAATGAAGTTTTTTCATGTTTTTAGAACTTCCACAAAATGATTTGTACTCAGTTCGATGCGCATGTTAAAATCCTAAGAACTGATAATGGTACTGAATACACAAATGCAATTTTTCGTACCTATTTAGATTCTAATGGTATTATACATCAGACTAGTTATGTCAATACTAGTGCTCAAAATGGAGCAGCGGAAAGGAAAAATAGACATTTATTGGAAGTAGCTAGGTCCCTTATGTTCACTATGAATCTTCCCGAACTATATTGGGGGGATGCTATTTTGATTGCTGCTTACCTTATCAATCGTATGCCTCTTCGTACTTTAAATTTTAAAACTCCATTAGAGGTTCTTCAAGGAAAAAACTCTTATATTGTACCTCCTAAAGTCTTTGGTTATGTTTGCTTTGTTCATCATAATGGCCTAAGCAAATTAAATCCTAGAGCCTTGAAGTGTGTGTTTGTTGGTTACTCTACTACTCAAAAAGGATACAAGTGTTATCATCCTTCTTCTAGGAAATACTTTGTGAGTATGGATGTTACCTTTCGGGAGTTTGATTCTTATTTTCCTTCCCAGTCACCTCTTCAAGGGGAGAAATATCAGATGGAAGAGGTAATGGATGATATTTCTTTCCAGGGGGAGATTCCAGTAGACATAGATAGTAAGAGAGAGCAACCGCCCAAATCTCTAGGAAGATTGGATAGACCTGATTTGAAAACCTACACACGGCGGACTAATACAGATACAACCATGGAGCATGAGACCTTTGATCAACCGTACTCTCCAATTTCAGTCCCTGAAGATATAGAAGAATAATAACTTGGTGAGTCTTCTTTAATTCCTGTTGATTCTGACCCTAATCTTGATTTGAGTCCTTCTGACAATGACCTTGATATTCCTATTGCTTTTAGAAAAGGAATTAGAACATGCACTAAGCATCCCATCTCCCATTTTATCTCCTATAATGCTCTGTCCCCTTCCTATAGAGCCTTTGTTTTGTCTGTTTCTTCTGTTTCTATACCGCAGGATTGGCAAGAGGCATTACAGGACTCAAGGCTGCAATGGTTGAAGAGATGAAAGCTTTGGCAAAAAACGAGACATGGGATATTGTAAATCCTCCACCAGGAAAGAAGCCAGTTAGATGTAAATGGGTGGTCATAGTTAAACATAGGGCAGATGGTTCAATTGAGAGGTACAAGGCTAGATTGGTCGCCAGAGGATTCAGTCAGAACTATGGAGTTGATTATCAAGAAACATTTGCCCCTGTAGCCAAGATGAACACAATAAGAATTTTGTTGTCTTGTGCAGTCAATCTTGACTGGGAGTTACATCAATTTGATGTTAAAAATGATTTTCTACATGGTGATTTGAAAGAAGAGGTGTATATGGAGATTCCTCCTGGATTTGATGATGACAAAACCAGAGGAAAAATTTGCAAGCTGAAGAAGTCATTATATGGCTGAAACAATCACCAAGAGCATGGTTCGAAAGGTTTAGTAAAGCTATGCTTTCTTTTGGGTATATTCAGAGCAATGCTGATCATACTTTGTTCATTAAACATCATGAAGGTAAGATCACATTGCTTAGTGTTTATGTCGATGATATAGTGATGACTGGAAATAATGAAGAAGAAATGACTCACTTGAGAAATTTGTTAGCTAGAGAGTTTGAGATTAAGGATTTGGGAAAGTTGAGATATTTCTTTGGGATAGAAGTTACTAGGTCAGAAAAAGGAATTTTTATTTCTCAGAGAAAGTACATCATTGATCTTCTTAAAGAAACTGGTATGTTGGGATGTAAACCTGCAGAATCACCTATTGAAGCCAATCATAAGCTTCAAGATGGAGTGGGAAGTTCAGTTGATGTTGGCAAATATCAGAGATTGGTCGGGAGGTTGATTTACCTTGCCCATACTAGACCAGATATTGCCTATGCTGTAAATTTAGTGAGTCAATACATGCATGACCCTCGGGAATCTCACTTAGAAGCAGTGCATCGGATTCTAAGATATTTAAAATCAGCTCCAGCTAGAGGACTTTTATTTTCTAAACATGGCCATTTAACAATAACAGGCTATACAGATGCGGATTGGGCTGGTTCCCTTGATGACAGGAGATCAACCTCAGGTTATTGTGTTTTTGTTGGAGGAAACCTGGTCACATGGAGAAGCAAGAAGCAGGCTATTGTTGCAAGGTCTAGTGCAGAAGCTGAATATAGAGCTATGGCACAGGGAATCTGTGAATTTCTATGGTTGCGCAGATTAATGGAAGAGTTAAAGTTGGTCGAAACAACAAATATATCCTTATTTTGTGATAGTAAAGCAGCCATCAGTATTATGAACAATCTAGTCCAGCATGATCGAACTAAGCAAATAGAGATTGATCGTTACTTTATAAAAGAGAAGATAGTTGAAGGTTTTCTAAGTGTCTCCTACATAGCTTCAAAAGAGCAACTAGCTGATGTTTTCACAAAGGGTTTGCATAGCAAGTTGTTTCATCCTTTAGTTTGCAAGTTGGGCATGAGTAACATCTATGCACCAACTTGAGGGAGAGTGTTGAAATCTTTGTGATTAAAGTAAATATTGTGTTTCATAGTTTAGGTTTATTCCTAATTAGTGTAAAGATTGTGTTTCCTAGTTTAGGTTTATTCCTATTTAGATTGCTTCCTATATTGGAACAATTTTTTTGTATATATATAGTGGAGTAGAGGTTGAAAAATATAACACAATTGAAAGAAATAAAACATATTCTTTCCTTTAATTTCTACACTAAGATTTCAGAAAAGTGGTACCTTATCAGAAAATTTTGGTAGTTATTCTTGATAACAGAACTTAAAACAATTGAATTACACACAAACTTCATCTTAAATCTACTTCATCAAATTATTGTATCCACTTTCAAACTTCAGACAGATATGGTGAACTTTCTCCTCATAACCCCAATTCCTAAACATGTGATGTAGTAGTCAATCCTAACATAAAACCAAGGTAAAACACTTTCTTTTGGTAATAAAAACTTTAGCTTAGAGGACAACACTAAAAGATCTCTAACAAAATTCATAGTATGAGACAGACCTGTATATAAATATCAAAAACGCGCCTCCCAAGACTCTTCCATGTCCTACCATTCTCAATTGCTGTTTCAGCAAATTGAAGTATGACACTGTAATTGCCATTCTCCAGCCCCAAACCATAGTATCTTAGTGATGAAGCAGAGAGCCGTCCTGTCTGAAATAGAGTATCTGTAAACTCAGAGGAATATCTTCCTGTGAAAAGTCCAACATTACTGACACCCCACCTGCTTGTATCAGTAACATAATATGTTGCTGAATCAAGATTCATAGTGTCGCTCTCATATACAATCCCATTAGAGGACATTATTTGTGGACCGCCACATTTTATTGCAAATTGAGAATCTGTTCTCCAATACAAATTAGGCATTATCATGAAAAGTTCAAAAACTATCTTGATTCCAAAATTTAGCATTCTATAAATTCCTGAGTGGCTTTTAGGCATTAAATGACAGGAGATTCTTTGACCCCACAATCTCACCCTAAGTCTAAGAACAAAAATCGACATCTTATACATAGAGTGTGAACATCTTAAGACGCAAGTATATTCTTCTCCCCTCTTCCTTTTCTGTTCTTTTCTTTTAATTGAAAATTGAATGACTTTTTTTTATAGGGCAGGTACAGCTGCAGAATTCTCTAGAAAAGACAATGAGAGAATTTCTTTAACAATTAAAAATTGCAATATATACATCCTTTCAGATGTTTCAGAATGATATCCAGTTATCCAC
The DNA here is from genome assembly GCF_041381405.1 of Jatropha curcas. Lineage (NCBI taxonomy): Eukaryota > Viridiplantae > Streptophyta > Magnoliopsida > Malpighiales > Euphorbiaceae > Jatropha > Jatropha curcas. The sequence continues at coordinate 26,247,081 of NC_143153.1, forward strand.
CAAACTTCTGTTCTCACCATGCATTCGGATACAGTAGCCAGAAAAATAACATCACTTTCACCCCAACTATCTAATTTGTGGCCCTAAAGATCTGGACATGATTTTTAGCCCATGAAAATTTTTTGCAATAAGTTGATCCATAAGCAAATGAATTTCATCAAATGTTCAAACCAATTATCAAATAAAATTAAAATAAAATAAGGGAGACACAAGCAACACTAATTATTAAATGTTCCAAACTTCATCAGAAATTTTAGACAAAAAAGGTACAAAAAGAACAAAACTGCCTTTCCAAATACCTTCATCATATATAAAAGTCTGCATTTTTAAATAACAGTCAAAATTGAGAATGGTCCCAAAAAAAATTCTTTTCTAACAAAAGAACAGACTATCACTTTCTTACTATACATGCATGGTGATATCTCTAATATTTTCATATGAATTTTTTTTTTTTTTCATGGATATTAATTGAACTTCAGGTATATATAGTTATATAAATTGGGCATCCCAAGACCTATGGCACACCCATCTTAATTGGCATCAAGAATATTTTAGACATTGAAAGATAGATTTGAAAGATGAGATTGAAACCTCTTGAGCAAACTACCTTACCTCCAAAGTCAATACTTTTTTTGAAGTGTATAACATAAGGTTTAAAGTCAACAAAATCAATTACTAGTCATCAATATAAATTGAATTATATGCATAAAATACTTAATCTAGCCGTCTGAAAATTAAATTTGGTTCATACTTATACTCTATACAATCCTCCCTTGGCCCTTACTGGCTACTGCCAAAATAAAAACATCCCAACTAGAAAAAAGCACAAAGAAGGAGAACATTTCAATTTTACTTACAGATTGGACGGTCTCGATTGCAAGGAAAATTACGTTGAAGACAGTTCAGGCGTAATGTCAAACCACTGGAAGCCAAAGACTCAAACATTAATGCTGGTTATTTAAACTGATAATTGAAACGAGTACAATATGTTATGGGATTGATCTGGTTCTCCTGTTGAGGACTAATCACATGATAAAGAAAACCAAGGATTTCCTTGCAATTCTCAAAGTTCCAAAAAGGAGGGTAAAATGGGTTATGGTACATATAGCAGCTGCACATAAAACATAGGACTAACTTTTTTTCATTATATTTTCCACAGATGAAGTGAGATGCTAAAAAAAATTCATAGAACAAATGTGTACTAAATTTCCTGCATTATTTAATCTGGGGTTAATTATATCATTGGTGTCCAAAATTTTCTCTCTTTTCAGTGTCTGAACTAGCCACAGTATTAAAATGGAATATTTTACCCCCATAAATATTATTATCTTCATATATCTACTCCATTATTTCCCTCAATATTACATTCTTCCGTCGTTTTTCCTTTCAAAAGTCATTTTTCTGTTATTTAGGCATCTATTAACATTTGTTCTAGGGTTATAAAGCTATTACATCCTCTTGAATAGGGATGTATTTCCATGGTAGTTTTCTTCTTTTTGTATCTAGTTTCCTAATAGGTTAAGTTAACGTATATAAATAGATTGCTTTGTGTACAAATGAAATCAACAAGAAATTCAAGAGAGACAACTTTCTCTCTCAATCTGTCTTTCTTCACTATCATTCATAATTAAAACACATTGAAGCAATTTCCTTTCCAGTTGCACATAAAATGCTCTAATATTCATAATAGGCAAACACTGCAGTAATTATTCTATATGAAATATTGTTCTTTTTAACTATTCTAGAGGACATATTACTGTGTTCATATCCTAAGATAGATGAGAAGCTAATGGTTAGATTATAAAAAGAATGATATTGTTTAAGCACCAGACTCATTACTGAAATGTATAAAAGCATTAAAACTGAATATAAAATCAAAAGAATTACCTGTTTTCTGAAAGGTCTAATGTGAAGTTGTTGGCAACTAAATTACTGAAATGAAACCATAACAAATTACAGATCTCAGTATTTCTTCCATAAAGAAGTCCATGAAGAACTCAGATTTGTTGAAAAATATCATTCAGGAAATAAATAATAGTGGAACTAGGAACCTACACTTGTAAGTTTTGACCATTAACCCAGGTAGGCAAGCTCCCAACTAAATTATTGTAAGAGACATCTCTATAGTTACAAATTGAAAAGAAAATAATAAGTAAATGTTCCTGCTAACTCATGAAAAAACATTGGCAGGAATCAGTAATGCCAATACCAACTATCTGATTTGAAAGTTGTGAAAAAAACTTTAAGCAAACAAACAAAGCAAGTAATAAACATACAGTTCATGATTAGTGTTTATGTCATGTATACATACATAATTCGAAGTGATGGGCTCTTTTGTGCAGGAAGTGGACCATCTAAATTATTACTTCCAAGAAACCTGAGCATGAAGGGAGCAGTACATGTTTCAATACAATCTATATTTAAGATATATTATATAATTAGCAGGATGAGATACTACAAGGTGGTGAGACTGTTCAACTGGAAAAGTGAGTCAGGTATCCGCCCAGCTATATTGTTGAAACTCAAATCCCTAGGAAAAGAAATCATTTCAAGCATAAGGTTAAGAAAAATAAATTTGCTGAACAAATAGCGATAAAAAGAATGCAATGATCCACATAGGTGCAGAATTTAAACCTTATACCTTACCCATTGCAAAGAGGGTAATGTTTTTTCTTTGTAATTACTTTAATGTGATTGATAACCCAATTAATTATGAATGCACAAACAAAACATTAAATGTGATTACTTCATAACAATTTTAGAATATTTTACAGTTCCCCACCACAAAAAAAGTGAAGCAACCAAATTATAATCATCAGATGAGTTATAGAATATTAAAGCCAACTCAATTTAAATTTACATCCATGAAGACCTAATAATAAAAATAACATACAACAGTGTCAAATATTGATATTCCCTGAAGCTAGATGGAATTGCATCTGCAATATTGTCATTTCTTAGCACCCTGCAAGAAATGAACTGAGTTCTCTTATTACTCGTCAGAAGATTACTAGAGGAAAACATAAAAGATGCATGTTTGATGCTAAGACATAGTGAATAGGAAAACAGAATTAGATTGCCTTACAATACAGCCAGAGACTTCATGTTCTCAAGAAATTCTAGTGAAGAGCTTCCATTTGATAAATCACTAATTCTCCTAAATTCATAAAATTACAGTAGGTTTTTAGTATTACAGGTCTGGTAATATATAAATAAAACCAAACAAAGATACAGACACTCACAGCTCTGTCAAAGAAGTTAAGCTGGATAATGCCGATGGTATTGGACCTTCAAAGCGGTTCCCTTCAAATCTTCTGCAAGAACATTTATGAGTAACTTCTGGCAACAGTGCAGATTTGGCATTTAAAGCAGTAACATATAGTTAACAACTAAATATTCTCTAAACTTAAATAGAATTTTGAATGTTAAGCTCAAGTGAAATTCTAGCTCAAGCTTTTATTAACTTAAGCTTGATCTGAAGAAAATTGAGAGAAAATATTTGATGAATTGTCTTACAAGGTGGCAAGTTTTGACCAATTCCATATAAAGTTAGGTATCCTGCCAGTAAGATCATTATCTGATCCCCACCTGAGACCAATAGTAGTAATATGTCACAAACAAATTATCAGCATAGGTATTTTCTCAACATCTTTCCAGAAAACATTGTATCAGCAAAATGTTGTAAAAATGTTCTTACATAATAACTATGTTCTGTAAGTTAGCAAATTCCAAAGGAATCTCACCACTAACTCCAGAGCTATCAAAATAACTGTCAAGGTGAACAATTTCATCAGTTGCACTACAATCAGAGCTATCAAAGTACATGTAAAAGTCTAATTATTCATAAATGCACTAGAAATGCTCAATCAAATGTGCAAGTACAAGCGCCAAGGTCACTACAAACACTTAATATTTATTTTATCATGAAATGCATTAGAAATGCTCAATTCAATGTGCAAGTACATTTGCCATTTCACTGGGTGAATAAACTGTTCTTGCATGAATAATCAAACAAGAAGAAGAATCAAAGCACTGAATTGAGTTATCTTAATCATAAAGATTGGCAAATCATAAAGATTGGCACATTTAAAATGGAATCCGTATGTTCATCACACTGTGAAATCAATTTATGCGAAAGTGTCAAAGTCATGAATAATCAACCTGAAGTTTGAAGAGGTTCTTTTGCTACCAGTTAACCACCATGTATTTGAATATTCCACAATAATTTTGATGTCTCAATAGGATTCCAATGTCCCTCAATGGCATTGAAGGAGATAAAAGCAGTTTCTAGCATATAACTTTAATCGGGAAGTAACAGATATAGTCTGCAGACAACTTTACAATTGTGATACTACACTTTCGATAATCCCTATTATAGGTATCTGCATAAAAATTTTAAAGAAAAGGAAATTGCTGAAACAATCACTCGTTGTGGCTGCATATGTCTCTGAATACACATTAATTCTCCTCCTCACTATTCACTCGAGCATGAGGAAAACAATAATTGCATACACAACATTAAGTTTGCATGAATTGGATAGTTTTGTATCCAATGAGTCTTCATGTCCAAGGGATCAAGGATCTGTGGCCAGAAAGTGCAATTTTCTTGTCACTAAATCATAGGAAGTCATTTCAAGTTCGCTAGTACGGCATACATAATCGTGAATCTATGCATGAATACCCCTCATATGGATCTTAAAAGACTGGTAGGCTTCGAGATGCAGTGCCACCTAGTCAAAAGTCTTACCATTTTTTACTCTTTCTCAATGTGAAGAATACAAATATAGAAATAAAGAGTATACGCATACAAGTGTACAGAATTTCATTGACAATGGTATAAGAGAACTCACATTTGTTCTAGCTTTGTACAATTGGCAAGCTCAGATGGTAGAGGACCAGAGAAGTTGTTTGTACCAAAACCACTGCCATATTAAGAAGTACATCAACAATGAACTGTCTTATTTCAGATAATGAAGGCTGCATACATGATCATATAAAAAGGTTGCGGTCTACCATCATCTCAGCTACACTTTAAGATATTGAGTTTTGACTCGAAACTGTAACCAAGTTAATTCAAGTTGATATAGTGTTGAGATCAAACTCCACTAGATTACAAACTCAAGGTTTAGAACTCAACTTAAGCATAAACAAAAGTTGGGCTTTTTAGATACCAAATCAATAGTTATTAGTATTATGAAATTGATTTTAGCTCTTAAGCACTTTTATTATTTGAGCAGGTAATGGTTTGTGTTATGATTAGCTGCTGTATTTAGCTGTATTACAGCTGTAATTAGTTGTAATTAGCTGCTGAGATTAGGAGCTATAATTAGCAGATCACTAGCAGATTATAGCAGATCATTAGCAGATTATTTGGGATCTTAGCAGATTATTTGGTATCCTTGATTAGTTACCTATATTGTACATATGTAGTACTATTTATATCCCCAATTCTTGAGGGAATAATCAAGTTAATATTTCCTCTCATTCTTCTTCTTCACAGTTTGAATAGTGAGTTCTAATTTTTTTAAAAATTATAGCAAAATAAGTTAACTGAAACATTAACATTGGTTATATGTTTTCACAGTTAATCAATGTGGTTTGGACCTTTTGCAATTAATCAATATTGTTAATTGAGATTGATTGTTAAAGTTATTATAAAAAAAGCGAAAAGGTTTGGTTACACAATCAATGGCACCCCTATTGTGAAGCTATTCAAGTTACATATGTTGAAGTTATTCTCAAAATTGAGACGGTTGCTGAATTTTGAACTTTTAAGTTTGAAAATATCAAAATTATGGAAGTTAAAAGTAATTAACTATTGAAAGGTTATGTCTAAATATCAAAATATGTGTCTAAATAACTACCAATAACTACTTAACCTAGTAGATCCTATTTATAGCCTAACTAGAGAAGTTATCAAAAGACAAACTTCTTCTCCTCCAACAATAGCAAAATCTACATTCCACTTTTGAATTTGTTTACTGCAGAAAACACATTCAAAGTTAGACAATCATGTGTAGCACCTTAGTTGCTCAACGTTTGATTCTGTCAAGTGCAAAACAGAATCAAACAGTGGGATTTATTGTATCTTGTAGACATTTCTGTATAATCTGTTGTACATATATTAGGGGCGAAAATCATCTTAAGGAAAGTGGCAGTGCTACACGCCTTGGAATCCTCCATATTTTATATCCATGTTAGTATTTTGTTCTAAAAACATAAAAACACACAGTTCTAAAATTTCAACAGAAAACTACAAAACAAACAGAATTTATTCAATAATTTTATAATTATCTCAACTTATGTGATATGTTGATAAAAGAACTTATAGACGACTAGAATTTGTACTCAGAATTCTTTAATCCCTTGTGAATTGAGACATTACAAAAAAATAGATGATATCTAAATTATTTTATAAATAGCCCCATGTTCCGCAAACAAAGGTCATTTTCAAATGAATTTATTTAATTTACATAAGTAATGGACTACTTAACAGAATGAAGCATAGAAACCAAGAGAAAAAAAAAGTGAAGAAAAAAAAACTTTGAATCTCACATGTCTAAGCACATTCCCTCCTGCCACTTTTTAAACTTTATTAACTAGCTAAATATCATAAAATGCAGTAGATAGATACTGATTTCATTTGAATAGAAAGTCACTAGGCTTACAGTGATCTTAAATCAGCAAGCAACCCAAGTTCCTTAGGAAGTTCCCCTGACAGTGAGTTAACACTAAGGTACCTAACCAAAATATAACTTTAATGTCAGCAAGGGAGAAATATATTCACAAGTTTAATGTGGAACATTAGAATTTTGATTGGCTTACAGATATTGCATGCGAGTTAAATTGCCAATGAATGGAGACAGGTTACCAGTCAAGTAATTATGAGCCAAGTTCCTGTATGAAATCAAAATGCCTTTAAATTTGGCAGTATACTATATATGCAACTAGACCAATGTGAAATGTAGTATAGAATGTATTTAATGATTCCTATTATAGAATGAAAAATGCTTGGTATAGAATGGAAAAGGGTGAAAACAGATTTTGTTGAGAAAATGAGAAACAATGCAAGCAGTTTACTACTTTTTTTTTATTCAGTTTTTTTATAATTTTTTCGAATAATGTGCTTTTTCATATATTCTTTTGGATTATTTTGCTCGAAAATGAAGTATTTACAGGCAAATGCACTATGATTCAAAATACAGTTCCGGAAATGAGATTAGCCTCGTACCCAAAAAGGGTATGAAAATACTCATGGGAAAACAAAAAAACAAGGTCGTGTTGAACAGCATAACGGTGTTGATAACAAGCATTGCTGTTATGGAATTCAAATCCCACCAGTTGCTAAATACCTAAACTTTCCCTTCATGTAGAAGAAAGCACCAAGTAATGGTGTATGACTGTTCAAGTAAATATATATACTGGAATATAAAACCATACAAATTGGTAAGATAAGTCAAAGTCCATAGCTCGGCCGGCATATCACCCACAATATCCATTTCATAAACTTTCCTGCAAATTATAATCATATCAATCAAGCATATGTCTAGACACATATCAATAATATTTTCAAATTTATCGACATGAGGAAACATATGAACTTACCAAAAAGACGTTAATATAATTTATATTTACAAAAGTACCATAATAAACAATATTAATATTTTTGGACATTGCCTATAAAATATTGAGAAATGCCAACTGCAGTTGCTCGTTCAAGCGACTGTCTAACAACCTCCTTACAGATGGTTTAAATAAGTTAATTAATTTTCAAGGTAATTTGTTTCCTATTAAAATAAAATAGTTAACCAATTAATTTAAACAGAGTTCAAACAGTGATAACCTCTGGAATTAGTTTCAAAATTACATTATTCAGATAAATAGTTTTCTAAACGATTATTATTTTACATAACACATAAAGGAAAGTGAAAGGAAAATGACAGATACCTACAGAGCTTGAGAAGGTAATAATGAGAAAACGTACAGCGCAGTGATGTGACAAGTGGTGCCATTATTATCAGCGCAATCGCATTTGACAAAGGGATTGTGCTTCCCATCGTCGATGGAGATAGAGGCAAGGACGGCTGCTCCACTGCACACCTCTCCGGTTATGTTCCATTGACTTTGATCGGCTGAAATTCCCCATTGTTGAAAGATGGAGTTCAACGCTCTTGCTACGGTACCCAATTTTTTACATGTCAATATTTTATTTTTATGTTTTTTTACTTCAAAGTTACAGGGGAGGGGTGATGGTGATGGCATGCCCGGTTCATTGAACCGGTGGTTTCTGTTGACCGGTTCAAAATTTTTATGAATCATCAATTTCAGTCTGATTTTAATTCCTTCCTATTTCAACGTAGTTCTGATGAACCGACGAATCTAGACACACTTCTAGTCACAGTTCCAGCAATCAACTTATTATTTTGTTTAAAAAAAAAAAAAAGAAATTCATTTATAAGGTTATGTCTTTTTTTCTATAAAAATTAATATAAATTTAAAAAATATTAATAAATTTATTTTAAATAATTTTTAAAACTGTTCATACTCAAATGAGAAATAAAATTCATTAACTTTATAAATAACTATAAAATTATGAAACAAATTATAATTTTTTTTTGTTTAAAAGTTATGAATTAAATAAACTGTTAGAAAATTTTGAAAAATATTTTTAAAAATGTAATTTTGGGCTAAGTAAAAAAAATTTAGAAGGAAAAATTGTTGTCAAAATGTTGATAGACTTTTCAAAGGCGCATAAGATAGACTAAGTGATTATAAATTTTTTTAACATAAAAATAGAATTTTGGTTTTATTCAGATTGAAACTGCCAATTAAGCTAGTTACAAATCTATTTAAATTCATTTTTTAACATTACATGAACATTAACAACCTATGAACCATAGGTTCTAGTTTAAAATCTTGAACCGACGTTATCAATTTGATTTAAGTTTATGTACAATACAATTTGATTTCAATTCAATTTTTTGATTCAAACCGAAGTGGTGACAATATTGTGTGGAAAAATTTTTATGTACAATTTTTTTTGTTTTCATTTAAATTAGAAGACGTCTTTTCATCTTTCTAGTGTTGCATAGATAAATTAATGTTTTGAAAATTTGATCAAACCGATAGATTAGATAGGTTAACTTGTGAATTGGTTGTTAGTTTGGTTTGACATGATTTGATTTTCTACTGCAAACTGGACAGAATTAATTTTGAAAAAAAATTAATTTTTTATTATAAACTAAGGGATTAAGTGATTAAGGCATAAAGGTAAATTTCAAAAAGTCATGAGTTCACCTAGAAATTCACAATTTTTTATTTTTAATTTTTTAAGAAAACAATATACAAAAAACTTTCTAGTTGTAAAGGTATTTCAACTATCATTAGAATATTAAGCTAAAAATTCATATTATTTTTCATTAAATTTTAACTTTTTGAACGTCATATAAATGAGGGCCATTAAAAATTTTTAAAAAATAATTTTAAATATTAATTGATATTATCAAATAGTATTCATTAAAATTTAATAAAAACTTATTTATTGAGTTAGTTTGAATGTTTTTTTTCTTTTTCGTTACTTGTCATTTTTAACTATAGAACTATAATTTTCTTTACTATAATTATAAAAGGTACGAATTTATAATTATCTTTTGTTCTCCTTTTTAGCTTCATTTCCATCCAACACAAACAAAAGAGGAAAATGATATGTTGTTTCAATGTAATTTCAAGCTAAACAGTTAAATATCACACAAAAAATTAATCCCTCTATCCCATTTTATTTGTTATTTCTTTTTTATGTTTTAAAATATTTATAATGTTTTTAAATTTATATATTTAAATTATTACTTTTCAATAATAATATTTATAATTGTTCATTAAATAAAAAATTTTTTATTAATATTTTAATAAATTAAGAGAAAAAAAAAGAAAATAATTTTTATTATTTAAATTCTTAATATAAGTATTTATCTAACTATATAAATAAAATTAAACGGAAAGAATATTTTTTTATAATTGTGATTTCAAGCACCAAATAGATTTTTTGTAAACAACTAGCTTGCTGGACGACTGCAGTTTCAATTGACGTGGCCGTTAAAATTAATTAATATAGACCTTGTATAATGGCAATATGTCAATACTGAATGACAAATTAATTGTATTCTAAAAAAAAAAAAAAACTCAATCTTCCGTATTGGGTGGATTAGCTACTTGGCCTTGAATTTTAAAATATTGCTATAAAGGAATTAAGTTTTTGATAAGTTGTAAAAATATGTTTTCTAATCAATTTTAATAAATGAATACTCATTCCGTCCTATTTTATTTACTTGTTTTTTTTTTAATGTTCCAAAATATTTATAAGATTTCTAAATTTAGACATGTAAATAATTATTTTTCTCATAATAATATTTATAATTGTTCATTAAATGAAAGACTTTTATTAATATTTTAATAAGTTAAAGGTAAAGAATGACAAAATAACTTTTGTTGACTTAATTCTTAATATACATATTTTGTCAAACCATACAAATAAAATAGGAGGAATAGAGTCATTTGTTTTCATAAAATAACTTGAAAGAAAATGTTTTCCACAATTTTTCATTATTTAGGACATTTAGGAAAATAAAACAACCGAAAATATTTTGCTAGTCAAAAGAAAATTAAGTCATTTTTTAAGAAAAATGACTTCTCATTTTCAAGAGAGTAAAACATTTCTGGATATTAACAAACTTTATAAATCTATATTTTTTTAATTTATTATTCATCATAGTCACTACCACTAATCACTATTTACCACCGGCCACCACCACCGGCAACCCACAGCCACCGTTGACTTTTATCATTTACACATTTTTTTTTCATTCTTCTCGTATTTAACAATAAAATTTTAAAATTTCTATTATTATTAATATTTTTATGGTTTTATGAGATAAAAACTTTAATATTTTTAACTAATTTTTAATATTACAATCAAAAAACAGAAAATAAGTCATTTGAAAAATATTATTCAAGGAAAATGTTTTTCATGCAACTATTTTTTAACAAGTTATTTTACGAAAACAATCGGAGTATTAATTGAATTGAAATAGCAACCATATGAAAATCACAATTTTGGTATAAAATGATGGAGAAGGTGTAGGCCAAAATTTAAAAAAAAAAAAAATATCCACTTGATCCTCATGACAGGATAAGGGATGGAAGCGGGATGGGTACCCGCGAATTTTGAATTATCTGTAACCATATCCGTTTAGAATTTTACTACCCGTTTCCATTCTAAACCCATTTAAATATTCATTTAAGTATTAGTATTCGAACCCGTTTAAAATACCTTTAAATGGTTCGAGTATCCATTCAGCTTAAACTATCCAAACCCAAACTTATTTTAAATGCATTTTTTACTAATAAATGGATAGGGCAACTGCGAATACTCATGGCTAAAGCCGTTTATTATAGCGGATAATAGGTAGCAGGTACCTAGAATCTAATACTCATATCCTATCCGTATCCATTAATCCATTACGGATAGTAATTTCACTATCCGTATCCGTGTAAAACTCATTTATAACTATCCGTACTCTCACTAAACAAATCAGAGCGGATATCCTACCCATCTGACTTCTATTCCCAGACAAAATGAAACCTATATACAATGAAATTTTTACGCTCTACTCGGCTGCCTTAGTAACTCTTGATTCCAAGACATCACCCTTGCTACTAGGCTATATAAACTTTCATATTTAGCCAACAAGCTCAATTGAATTTTTTAACACCATTCCATTAACATGCTTTTTACCAATTAGCAAATACCCAGTGCAAATTCAACTTATTGACCAGCCTTTTATTTTTAATAAATACAAACAAGATTTGAAATTTTTTAAATTTATTTAAAAAGACAAAATTTGATACTTTTCATTTAATTTATTAAAATTAAGTAAGCATAATTTTTATTAGTTCATATTTATACAGAAGTACAACTAAAAACCATATAATATATACAAATAATATAAAAGAGATAATTAACTATGTTAATGCAAAATTACCATCACATTTCTATTATTCGGCAAAATAATTATTTTCTCTTTATAATTAAGCACCATTTACTATTTAAGGCTTTTCATTTTCTTTATTTGCCCTAGTCTCTGTTCCCTTCTCTTTTAACATTTTTTTATTCTAATAAAAGGAAAAATTTCATTACAACTCATTACCTATAAAGTCATAAAGGTTGTGTCTTCATAATAAAAAATTATTTAAATTCTATATTCTTAATTTTATGAAATTAATTATAATTTAAATTGATAAATTGGTAATTATCAATTAAAGAGTTTTGTTATCAAGTTTGAGTTTCGGTTTCTAATTTCTAGTAATTAAAGCAAAACAATTTACCATTATTATTGTTTTCTTTTAAAAAAAAGGCTCTGTTTTGAAATTTTCCAAACATAATTTAGGAATTAGGTGTTCTTTACAAAATCTAATTTGCAAGCGAAAAAAAAAAATGAGCAGAGACCAAGTCAACAAAAAACATCTGTATGAGATAAAAAGATGGGGGACTTACCTTCATTAGGTTCTGTAGTAGGTTGAGCTTCATTCTGTGCATAAACAATTAAGCAGAAAACATATAGAACACATATTAGAACTGAAGATGGTGATGACGATGATGATGAATGTCTCAACATTTCTTCAATCTCTATATTAGAACTGAAGTTGGATAAAATGAGAAATGTGTGTGAGAGAGATCTAAAATTAGATTTTTTTATCATAAGTAAAAGTTTTGGTCAATGGTCTAATTTTCTGCTACCTAACAACCAGACAGGAATTACAAAATTCTAGCCACTCACTTATCTGAAAGAGACCCGAACCCGAAATAATAGAAAATGACTTGCAAGTGGATGCTTTTTTCAAGACTAGACTGGTTTATTCATTGAACCGGTTAACTTTAATTGATATGATTTAATTTTAAAAGTCAAAAAATAAAAAATCGGATTGGTCTAATAAAATCTGGTAACTCAAAAACTACACAAAACTGATAGAACCGGATTTTTTATTTTAACTTTTTAACAGTTAAAAGAAGAAATAATGATGAGATGAAAAAAGTTGAACGAGGCAAGAATCATTCCATTTTAATCCTAACGTAGACCGAAACACCAAATACTGGAAGGGCTCTATATAACATTTATTTTTTGGTGAATCAAAGCGATAAGTGGCTATGGCAAAAAAAAAAAAAAAAAAAAAAAAAAAAAAAAAAAAAGAAAAAGAAAAAGAGATGATGATTTGTGGCTTTGGCAAAAAAGAAGATGGAGGAAAGAGAATACCTATAATGTTTTCACAACTGGAGTAGAGTGATTAACTTACAAATCAATAACTAATTCGGTCTGATTTAATTTGAAAAATCAATGAGTTAAAAATTGCTCTAGCCAAAAACCTAGACCAACCGAGGATTGAAAACCTAGTTTCTGTGTTTACGATTACTCAACTCTATTCCGATCGCACTTCAGGTGAAGTTGTCATCTCAAAAATTAATTCTCTTGTTTCTACTTCACAAAGAAATTAATTTTCTCTCACGCATGACATCTTTTAAAGGTCTGATTCACGGCTAAATACATAAGAAAATGGATAGAAGGACTAAGGGCTAATGTACAATTTCATCAACAACTTTACAGAATGTTGTGGTTTTACCACAAAACGTTTCAATTTCTCTTAAACTACCTTTGTTCCATACACACCTTAATTATGAACTTGGATGATAATTGCACCCTTAATTATCACCAAAGCGATAAGTGGCAATTATCACCAAAGAAATTTGAGTGTAGGGGTTATTTGGGTCCCACCATTTACAATTTTATATTGAGAAAATTAACTCTATTTGTCATTTAGAGTGCAATTATATCCAAAGTTCATGATTAAAGTGTGTGTGGGACAAATGTGATTTTACGGTGAAATTGCAACATTCTGTAAAATTGATGTTGAAAGTTTACATTAGGCCGAAGGACTAAAGTGTCATACATAATCAAAACATAAAGACATAATCATGTATATTAACAAAAGCATTGAATTACTAGTGTATTTGACCAATCTATAACGACAAACAGTAATTCTCCCAAAAAAAAATTAAGGAAGATTAGTTTCTAGAGGGCATAATAAACTTAAAATCAAGATCCATAACAAAACATTACATATGCCATAAAAGATAAAATCAAACAAGAAGACGATAAGTTGGTAAGGCAAGTAAATGCTTAGCCCTTGGTGTAACTAAACTGAACTCCTCACTCATATCCAACTCATTAGGCAACATATCATTTGGCAGCTCCCAATCAAAGCAATGCACTAGCTGCGCCAACACAAGCCGAACCACAGTTACTCCTAATTGAATTCCAGGGCACCCTCTACGCCCAGACCCAAACGGCAAAAGCTGAAAATCTCGGCCGCGAAAATCTACGTTGTTTCCAGCAAATCTCTCCGGCAGGAACCTTTCTGGATCAGTCCAAGCACTTGGGTCTCGCCCAATTGCCCATGTGTTTATAACTATGTGTGAATTTTTTGGTATGAGATAGCCATCAACAATGGTGTCTTGTGTTGCCTGGTGAGGGATTAGTAATGGTGCAACTGGGTGCAGTCTAAATGTTTCTTTTATAACCATTTCTAAGTATTCTAAGTTTTCTAAGTCTGATTCTTCTACCATTTTGTTTAAGCCTACCTTCAGTTCAAGTTCTTTTTGGACTTTTTTCATTATTCTTGGGTGTTTCAGTAGTTCAGAGAGTGCCCACTCAATTACGGCAGCTGATGTGTCCATTGACCCTGCCAGCATGTCCTGTAACAAAATTATATTAGTTGGTTGGAAAAGGCTCATAGGCCTAATTCATCTATTAAATTGTAATTAGGCGTAAATAAAAGTCAAATATCTTTTCTTAAAAAAAAAACAGAGAAAAACAATATTTTCTTAAATACTGGTTGCATTAGAAAAATACTATGTTTAAAAATACTTGTCACATTATTGGTTTTCAATAAGTAATAAATTTTTTATCATGTTACTATTTACAAATTACACATGACCAACAATTATTTTTTCAATTTCTCAAATATTTAGTGTTTCTATGTATTAATTTAAAGATAATATAATCAATTTATTCAATAATTTATTGTAAATTTAATAAATTTTATTAAAAGACGTAAAATCACAAATATAACAATTATTTAGGGATAGATGTAATAATAAAGAATGAGTCTTTCAAATTACAATCAATTATCTAGGAAGTCAAAACTTTATTTTTTTTTTTTTTAAATAAGAAAACTGGAAATTTTTTTAATTAAGGTGAGATGTGTAAAATTGATGCCAATTTGAAAATTAGTGATAAAATTTATAAAATTAAGGAGAAATTTGGGTGTAGAGGTAATTGCTCTCGGGTTTAAAGGGCTCTCATCTAACCGTTAAATATGATTGAAAGATAACCTTAATAGTACCAAAAAAAAAAAAAAAAAAAAAGAAAAAGAGAACAGGTAAATTGATAATTTGTATAAAAGCTAACCCAGTTTTGAGCTTTCCCCTATAAATTTTATCTTATAAATATAAATAATTTCAGGCAAATAGAAAATTGGCATATAAACCTATACTTATTTAAATGAATACTAATTTAATTACTTACCAAGATTATAGCCTTGATGTGATCTCTACCAATATGATATTCAGATACTTCAGATCCCACAAATTCCAACATGACATCAACAAAATCCTTAGTTCTACTTTCATCCTTAAACTGAATATGTTCATCAATAATTTTCTCAAAAAAACCATCAAACACCTTACTAACAGCCTTCATTCTCTTAGTAAGACCTTGAAGATCAAGCCAAGCAATTTGAGGAATATAGTCACCTAAATTGGGGGCTGCTGCTAATTTCATACCCTCTTGAATCACAACTTTAAACCCTCTTGCATCAAACTCATCATCCATATATTTCTTCCCAAACACCATCCTACACGACATATCGGCACTCAGGGACGCCACCTTAGCGCTAAGATCGACCGCCTCTCGTTGAAAGGAAGCCTCTTTAATATACTTGATCAAAAGGTCTAACTCTTCTTTTCTAATGAACTTGAAAGAATTAATTTTATGGTTGCTTAGTAACTCAAGGGTGCACATTTTTCGCACGTTACGCCAATAAGGGCCGTATGAAGCAAACGATAAATTTTTTTGCTGGTAAGAAATGTATTTGGCTGACTCGTGGGGTGGCCTGCTAGCGAAAACGATGTCGTTTGTCTTGAGAAATGATTCGGCAGCATTAGGAGAGGAGACGACAATGGTTGTGACTAAGCCTAAGCGCAAGTGCGTAATAGGGCCATATTTTTGTGCTAGTTGATGTAGAGCACGGTGAGGAAATTTTCCTAATAAATGAAGATTGCCAAATATAGGAAAGCCTCTCGGACCAGGAGGTAGTTTATAATTTTTCTTACTTGTGCTTCTAACCCTTAGCCATGCTTGGAGGAAAAAGGCAAGTGCAACCAAAGCTACGATGGTTGATGTTAAATCCATATGCTGTTTAATTGGTTTTGGGTGTTTGGTAATAAGTGGTGGAGTTAGTCCAAGGAATGAGGGCTTGATGAAGTATATATATAAGCATAGCATTTCTTGAAGTGTCGAAATTTGATTCTTCTTGGAATTATCTATATAAATTTTTTATAAGGGGATGAGTTATCTTTTCATATTTGAGATGGAGCAGGACTTTAAATTAAGGGACCGAAAAAGAAATTGTAAAAAATTAGAGGGACTAAAATGATATTTTTTTATAATCATATTGTAATTGTAAAGTTGAACCTTAAAAAAGACAAAAGGAAAAACCTTTCCTTATGAACTCCACGATCGCAACTTGAATTATCTTTTAAATTTTTTTTGTAGATTAATGGAATTTTTCAGTGAGTCTTTAAACAAAATAATTGCCTCATTGCTCATTCCTATAAACTCCCCCACCCATGATCCAAATTTAGTTTTTCTTGATAGAAAAAAAAAAAATATATATATATATATATATATGTATGTAAAAGTCTTAAGCATGGAATTATTCCTTTACTAAAACCTTGTTATGGCAATCTTAGCCAGGCATGGCCACGGTTCCGGAACCGAACCGAAATGGTCCGGTTCCGGTTCCGGTTCCGAACCGTTCGGTTCCGGTTCCGGTTCCGGTTCCGATCCGATTACAAAACCGACGGTTCCGATTGGTTTTCCGGCGAATCGCATAATTTTAAATTTTAAATTTTGGATACCGGTTTAAAAAAAAATTTTATGTGAACATAAAAAATTAAAAAATACAGTTAAAAAATTTTAAAATATGAAGACCGGTTAAAAAAAAAATTATTTGAACATGAAAAATTTAAAAATACACCTAAAAAATTTTAAATTTTGAAGATCGGTTTAAAAAAAAAATATTTGAACATAAAAAATTAAAAAATACACCTAAAAAATTAAAAAATAGTTCAATTAAATTTATTTTTTTAAAAACTTGAATTGTTGAGTGTTGAACATAATGATTTTTTTTAAAAAAATTTTGAACTGAATTTTTTTTTTTTAAGTTTGAACAAAATTAAAAAAAAAAAATGGGCTTGAACTTAATTTTTTTTTTGTTTAAAAAAAAATTAAGTTGCCTACGTATCCTCTTGGGGTTTAGAGGAATCAAAGCCCACGTAGTTCTTACTTACCTTATATCAATTTCACCCATTTTTACCTTAATCGCTATTTGCACCACCGGTTGATGTTCCCGTTGAGGACCCATCGTATAAATCAAATAAATCTTCATTTTCTTTTGGATTTTCTTGGGCTCTTAGTTCGGCTTTGGTCCAATCATCCACGCACGCTTGTGCTTCTAATGAATCGGATGTCATACGAGATCGTGTTTCATCAAGTATGTTACCTCCTTGACTAAAAGCTTGTTCAACCGCAACAGTGGAGACCGGAGCTGCTAAAATTTGTTTTGCAAGTAAAGAAAGAATTGGAAAAGTATTTGCGTGACGACTCCACCAATTTAAAATTGGAAAATCTGCATCTGCATAATTATCACCAAACTCAAAAGAAGTTGTTAGATAATTGTCAAATTCAGAAATAGAACTGGATTCCCTTGTTCTTTTTTGTCTTTGCAATAAAACTTGTTGAGCAACATCAACACCACTTACCCTTTGTGTTGAAAATTGTGGAATATTAGATTGAGAAGAAGTAGAAATAGAAGTAGATGAACTAGAAACTTGAACAAATTCATTATATAATTGCATAATATTTTGTTTAACTTCATGCACTAGTACATTTATATTAACATTATCTTCTACATCAAGATTTAATACGTCATAATAAATAGTCAAATAATCACATAAAATATCCATTCTACATCTAGGATCAAATACAATAGCAACAAGATAAAGAGGTGGTATATTTTTAAAATAAGATAACCATTTTTTTTTCATTGAAAAAATACAATCTTTTAATAAATCATCATTTTGAAATTCTTGTAGTGCAGTAACAATATTAATACACATAGGTAAAAATAAATTAGATGTGGGATAATAAACTCCACTAAATTTATAGGTAGCATCATTAAAAATTTTTAAAATATCTAAAATTTTTGCACAAATCTCCCAATTTTGTGGATATAAATTAATATCCTCAATATTATTAGTAACAAAAAAACATAATAATTCTTTATAAAAAAAAGACTCGTTTAGTAATTCATATGTTGAATTCCAACAAGTTGGGACATCCCTTGGAAAACGTTTTGGTCTTTTATTATTTTCTTTACAAAATTTAGCCCAACTTTTCATCACTTGGGGATGTGTCCATAAATATGAAATAGCTTTTTTAATTGGAGAAATAAAAGAATCAAGAATTTTCAAACCATCTTGTACACATAAATTTAAAACATGGCATGCACATCTTATATGAAAAAATTTACCACCAATATTTGGTTCACAAATTTTTTTAAGTTCAATAATTGATCTAGTATTTGCAGAAGCATTATCAAATGAAATAGAAAAAATTTTTTTTGTCAACCTATATTCATCTAAAATTGAAACAATTACTCTATAAATATTAATTGCAGTATGTTTATCATCAAAAACACGAAAACCAATAATTCTTTTTTGAATTTTCCAATCATCATCAATCCAATGACATGTAATACCCATATAAGAATGCATTTGCCAATGATCACTCCAAACATCACAACAAATTGAAACACGAATTTTCAATTGAGAAAATAAAAGTTCTAACTCTTTTTTTCCTTTGTTATATAAAGAAATAATAGTTCGTTTTACAGTATTTCTTGGTACTCTTTTAGCACAAGGATTTAAAGCTTTTTGACAATAATTATTAAAACCTAATTTTTCACCAAAACTAAAAGATAAATGTTCCATAGAAATCATTTTTGCTAATTCTTCTTTTTGTATTTTATCAGAATATTTAAATAAAGAAAGGTTAGAAGCGTACCCGGAAATTTGTTGTTGAGACCGATCAACTCCTATTTTTGTTGGATGTTTTGCCTCCAAATGCTTCCAAAATGATCCATAGCCGCCCGCTTGTTTAAATTTATAAGATTTTCCACAATAATTGCAAATTACATCGTACATTTTCTCACCTTTGAATTTTTTTGCGAAATGAATGGAGAATATGTCGGAACTTTGTCTTGCTCTTCTAACAATTTTTGCTCGTTGCTCTTGCTCTTGCTCTTCATCTTCTTGAAATTGCTCATTAAATTCGGATTCTTGAGTTGGAATATCCAAATTTTCATTTGGAAAACCTTCAAAATTAAATTGGTCGGGAATCATATCATAGATGTCGTTTGTAGGGATAGATGATTCTCCAATTTTTCCCTTGCCCTTACCCGAATTTGAGTTTCCTCCACTTGCCATTATATGATAATAAAATATAATTTGGAAAATTGAATAAAAAAAATTAGAGAGAATAATTACTTAATAAGAGATATTGTAGAGTAGAGAAGAATAAATGAATAATATAGAGTAGAGTGTAGTATATTGTAGAGAGAGTAAGTAGAGAGTGTAGTATATTGTAGAGAGAGTAAGTAGAGAGAGTTGAGATTTTTTTGTAATGAATTTGTAAATAAAATGAGGTATTTATAATAAATCCAAAAATTCATTTTTCCAAAAATACCCTTAAAACTAGCCGTTATATAGCCGTTTATGGCTGTTGGGAGGGGTAATTAAGACATTTCACAACAAAAAAAAAAAAAAATCAAAAATCTGACAGTTACAACGGCTACGTTCTAACCGGCCGGAGAACCGGCGGTTCCAGTCCGGTTCCGACCGGTTCTCTGGAACCGCCGGTTCTGGTTCCTCATTTGCAGGAGCCGGAACCGAACCGGATTTTTCCGGTTCCGGTTCCGATTCGTCCCGGTTCGGGTTCTCACCGGTTCCGGTTACGGTTTCGGGCCGGTTCGAACCGACGGTTCCGGTTCCCGGAACCGTAATTTGGCCATGCCTAATCTTAGCTATCAGCTATTTTACTAGCGGTTCACTGTTACATATTAATTGTTAGTGGTTAGTTATTTACAGAGGGGTTTAGAATGAAAATGTTCGGTAAAATAAGTATTTGATTCGCTGTATAATATAAAACGACAAAAGATGTATGAGAGTGGAGAATAAGATAAAGATAAATGATGGGTATAGGTATCATAAAAAATTTATAAAATGCTAAAACGTCAACATTTTATGAAACGTTAGGATAGATATTGTATTACCGAATGCCACAATTAATTAAGATAGTGTTTTAACCCAATTAAAACACTAAACACTATCTCAAACACTCCTGCCGAATATGGCCTAAATGATTTGCATATAACTTTTTCTTCTCTTTTACCAATTTAGCGTTTGAATTCATAAGCTTAAAATCTTCATATATTCGAATACTCTCTATATTCTAAAATATAAAGCATTTAAGGTTTTTGTTTAGGGATTAAAGAATTAATTAATTTTTCTAGATTATAACAAAATCAAGAGTAATTTGACCAAATTACCTTTTATTTCAAAATCAAGAATAACTTTATTGTATCTAATGTAAATGAAGGTCATATTAGAAAAACATCATTTGTTACTCCTTAAACAAAACGATTTATATTTTGGGATAAACTTCCTGTTCAAAAACAATTTATATTTTAAGATGAAGGAAGTAATAATTAGAGCCGAAACTCATTCATGATAATGACTTGCTTTTTATTGAATTGATGAAAGTTTTAATATAATATTGGAAAACTGGCTTGTGATTATAACAAGAAACTTAGATTGATTGGATGAGCAATTAGACCAAGTAATTTTCATTAAAAAGCACAAAGGGATAAATTCTATGTCCTTGTCCACAACTTGATGAACAAGTACAACAATTCCAGGATGAATTTTTGTTTCTTTGTATCCTTGTCTATGTCAAGTGAATTTAAAATTGAAATTAAGGAAATTGAAGTATCCACCATTCTGCCGGAAAGGATTGTAAAATTAGTAAAATACAAAACCTGTAGAGATGCTTTTTATGTCAAGTAGCTAACAGGATTAGAAGTGGACACCTTCAAATCAAATGCATGTGGACATGGGTATAAAATTACTCACACCTATTACAAAACAGCCATTAACCACCATCCAATGGGAACTAATCCATGAACCAAAATGATTCATGCAGTGTGTTTAGGTCACTTGAAGTGTGATAATCCAGAATTATATTATTTATTATTTTAATTACATGGTTTAGGAAGTTAAAAATTATAATTACAAAATCTCCTTTTGAGGCATCCTGGCCATGGAAGTACCATAATAGAGAGAGACTGTCAAAGGGTTCTGTGGCAAACCCACTCGGATTTTTAAACGAGTATAGGTAATAATAGAATAAGACCTTCAGCCAACTCATAAAGATTTTTTTGAAAGATTGTTACTCTTTTATCCTTTTTTTTTCCCCAGTAAATGATAAGAAATATTCTCGTTAAATTTATTTTTGATTAATTTGGCATATGAGATGAGATACATATGTAGGTAAATGTTGACTGAAATGATAATTAGCATAGAATTCTAAAAGTACATAAGATAAAGAAAGACTTACCTAAACCAGTGTATGAGCTTGTTCTATATACCAAATCAATCAAAATAGTCATTTATTGGGAAAAAGAAGAATAAAACTCTAACGATTTCTTAAAAGCAAAATAGGTTAAATTATAAATAATTTTTTTTAAAAAAATTATTTTCATTAATTTGATTCACTTATGGGACCATACACAATGGAATCTGCTTTCCACAAGATCTAATCTTGTTAGGAGAGGGATGAAGGTTGATACCAGATGTCCTTGATGCGGTGAAGGTGTTGAATTGATGGATCATGTATTGATAGATTGCCCATTAGCGAGGGAAGTGTGGTTAAATACAGAGGTTGGTTATTTAGCATGGCTTAGAACTAAAATGAAGCAGTTGGAAGATCCTCAAATCGAGCTCATTGCAATAATATCTTGGGCCCTTTGGTGGGAACAAAATGTTCTTATCTCCTAAAATAAATTTCTGTCAACTCCTGATATTTGTAACATGGCTTTTAGAGTTCTTTTTGAGTTTCAGGTCATGATCGATACAGGTCCAGTGAGGTAAGCCTGTCTCGAAAATAGCTCATGGCCCTCGCCGGCAGTAGGAATGGTGAAATTCAACTCTGATGCTACTGTCAAAGAGGGTATTGGTGTGGGCTTGGCCTTTGTGGCTCGTAATGACACTAGCGAGGTCTTGGCAACAAGTTTAAGGAGGATGCGTAAACTCCTATCATTGGAAGAAGCTAACATAGAAGCTGCTAGCTTTGCGACTTCAAGATCAGGGGAGCTGGCGTTCAGTCAGGTTATGCTTGAGTCGGCCTACCTTGCTCTGATAAATCAGTTGAATAATAATTTTTTTCCTATGCTCAGAGTTGGGAACTAGATTGCTAAACTTGAGTCTGGTTACTAATTCTTTTGCATCTTTTTATTGTTTGCATGCCTTTAAAACTTGTAATAAGGTGGCACATGTCCTTGCTCAAATGGCTCTTACTAGTGAAGTAAAAGAGCTTATGTTCACGGAGGAAGTGTTGGCAATAATATAAATTACTTAATTATGAACAATCACAATACTCAAATACAAATAATCATTTATATTGCTGGAATAATATTACCTTCCAACAATAGTCCAAGTTAGGCATCGTCCAAGCCTTCCAACAATAGTCTAAGTTAGACACTATCCAATGACTATGCTTTCACTAACCAAGACTTTACTCACTTAGGAACCATCTTTGACCATGCATCCACCGTCCATGACTTTTAATTAGCTGTAGACAAGTTTAGTTTTCTATCAGGAAATCTCTTCCCCTGTTGATGTTATTGTTTTGGAGGATTTTGCTCCTTAGTTTATGAAATAATTCATTTTAGTCTGGAAAAAAAAACATATTAAAGTCATAATTATGATTAGAATAATATAAAAATGGACTCTATAGAAGGAAATGCAAAACAAACAAAACAAGTGTTATAATTCAAGTATTTAAATAACAAGGAAATTAACATTACCCTCCTCTTTAAAAATCCGAGAGGAGTTAAATTTATGGACATCAAATAAGATAAATATATTTTATTGTTAGGAATAGACAAGTTGTGAATCCGTGGCGCAATGGTAGCGCGTCTGACTCCAGATCAGAAGGTTGCGTGTTCGATTCACGTCGGGTTCAAATTCCATTTTTCAACGATTTCTTTTAATTCAAAACTGAAAGCTTTCTTCTATGCGGTTATTTCCACTAAATATTTTTATTTCTCAAATAGATCCTGTCGACATACTTTTGTTTTTACACTTAACCCCTAAAGCTTTCTTTATTTATGTTTCAGCCCTTATTATTTCCCAAAAACTCTATCATCTACTTTTTACTTCTTAGCGCAAACATCCACTTCTGCTGAAGAAGCAAGAAGATGCCATTGAATCTGTCACACCACAGTCTGCAACTCTCGGCGCTCAATTCTTCTTCCTTCGCACTCCATTTTTCACAAATCTACAATCCTAACCTTCCATGGCGTCCACAGGAAAATCTCCACAAGTTCCGGATATCCTGCGTCTCGTCCCGACCCGGAAAACTTGTTCATAGCAGCGATGAATCGCAGGCCGAAGAGTTTGTTCGGGACCTGATGAGGAGTTTCAGTGATAAGCAACCGTTGGTGCGTACATTGAACAAATACGTGAGGATCATAAGGACTGAGCATTGTTTTTTGCTTTTCGAAGAGCTTGGCAAGCGTGACAAATGGCTCCAGTGCCTTGAGGTATAATAGTTTATGACTTTTTGGTTCAGTCTTTATGTGATTTTAGTTTGTGGTGATAATAATCTTCAATTGCTTTGTTAAATTTCTTATCTTGCCTATCTTGGGTTTTTGATTTGTTTGTTTTGTTTTTCCCCTTTAATTGCTTTCTGTTGATTAGAGAATGAGAATTTTTACCGAATAAGGACTTCACATAACTATAACCATTATAAAGCTATAGTACAATGCTGTAGGATAACATAGCAATTTATCCCTGTTTAATTATTATACATTTCCATTAAAAGCATTATGTGGAATGAATAGGGTCTCTTATTTAGGAATTTTACGTTCAGGTGTTTAGATGGATGCAGAAGCAACGTTGGTATGTAGCTGATAGTGGTATTTATTCCAAGTTGATTTCTGTTATGGGAAAGAAAGGTCAAACCCGGATGGCTATGTGGCTTTTCTCTGAGATGCGCAATAGTGGGTGCCGGCCAGATACTTCGGTTTATAATGCACTCATCACAGCCCACCTCCATTCCAAGGATAAAGCAAAGGCTTTGTTGAAAGCGCTTGCTTACTTTGAGAAAATCAAAGGTATGGAACGATGTAAGCCCAATGTTGTTACTTACAACATTCTTTTGAGAGCTTTTGCTAAAGCTGGAAATGTGTCTCAAGTTAATGCTTTGTTTAAAGATCTTGACGAGAGTGTTATTTCCCCTGATATTTATACATTTAATGGTGTTATGGATGCCTATGGAAAAAATGGTATGATTAGAGAAATGGAATCGGTACTTTCTCTCATGAAAAGTTATCAATGCAAGCCTGATATTATTACATTTAATTTGCTGATTGACTCTTATGGGAAGAAACAAGCATTTGACAAGATGGAACAAGTTTTTAAGAGCTTGCTGAATTCTAAAGCGAAACCAACTTTGCCCACTTTTAATTCCATGATAATGAACTATGGGAAGGCACGGCAGAAAGAGAAGGCAGAGGGTGTTTTTCAGAAGATGATCAAGATGAAATACACGCCAAGTTTCATCACATATGAGTGTCTTATCATGATGCACGGATATTGTGACTCTGTTTCCAAGGCTAGGGATACTTTTAATGATATGGTTGAATCTGGAAAGGAGGTCAAGATTTCAACCCTAAATGTAATGCTTGATGTTTACTGTAGGAATGGTTTGCCATTGGAAGCGGATTTACTTTTAGAAACTGTGCGTAGTATTGGAATACTACCTAATTCATCAACATATAAGCTCCTCTATAAGGCCTACACTAAAGCTAACATGAAGGAGCTTGTGCAGAAACTGTTAAAGCATATGGATAGAGATGGTATTATACCCAATAAGAGGTTCTTCCAGGAAGCTTTGGGACCTTCTAAGTCATTACCGGCAAGTTCAAATTCTGCTGCTCCCACTACTGCTCCAAGTGGTCCACAGAATCCTGTTAAGATTTAGATTAATTTGTTTATTCTTCTAACTTTTTCCTATTCAAGTGACATCCAATGTAGACTTGCAATTTGCAAAGAAGCAGTTGGCCAGTTCAGCATCTAATTGCTTGGTCCATATTCGATGGGTAATATACTTTGAGTTCTTGTTTGTACATATCCTTTATTTTGTTATAAGAGTATTCATTTTCTATCTTCACTTCTGCTTCATAACTCAATCCATTCTGTTTAATTCAACAATCTTGAATGGTACGTCGCTATATGCATTCATCCAATTGATGTTTTGTTTCTTCTTTTACTAACAATGACATAGCTTGTTGGGTCTGAAATGCAGTTCAAACTATGCACTAAACCCAACCATTAAGATGATATATCGATTAATATTTGGGGAAGTATCCAATGATGCGGAATATTGTTGAACTTATGACAAGTAATCGACATCATCTCCTCCCTTTTCACTTTTTAATTTGTTGGTTTTCTTGTCATTCCAAGTGCTTAATGCTTTCTTTTATTGTTTGTTTAGGCAGTCAAAAAGCATCAACAAAACTGATTTGTGCCGATTGTTTACATGCATTTTAGTTTAATCTTAGGTCTATCCTGTGCCATTGAACAAAAATAATATCATATTTTAGAAATAGAATTTCTTTTTTGCATGTTCTTGTTATTCAGACCTGCAAACAGACTAAGATTTTTACCAAGTAATTCTAAATAATACCCTGTCAACCCGTTTTGAAGTTGTCACTTCAGTTATGCTCTGAAATGATCGTTGGTAACTTTTATTGGCAGAGTGCTTTCATCAACTGACATAATAAACTTCTTAATTTTTTCAGTAACCTGACCTTTTTTGTCTCGAATTCTTGATATTTTATTCCATTTCCATGCAGGTATCATGTAGCCTTAAAAGGAATCCAAATTGGACATTCAACCCAGTATATGCAGAGTAGAACAGTCAAGTGAATGCTGAGATATCTATTAGCAAAAGGAACTAGAGATCTTCCTACTTTTCGCGATGGCAAATGATTACCTTTTGCTCATAGTTAACAAAGTGTAAAATTGCAAGAGTTTCATGCTACCTCGGATCAAACTTACTGGGGAAGACTTATTTCTCAATCTTACGGTATAACGTCGTTAAACAAGGAGTTCCCTTTATCATTATAGCATTCACAAGCTGCAACTTGAATTCTTATTTAGCTAACTAGGTTTTGCATCTGTAACTTGGCGCACCCTGTATTTATTTCAACATCAAGTATATAAATATAGGTTGTAATTGAGAGCCATGTTTATAACTCCTAGCTCTTAAAAAGCTAGTAGATTAGTTTCTTAACATTCTCAAACTGGGGAAATGTACTATGATTTACGAGAAAGAAGTTCCATTAGGAGTTGCATTCCTCTTGATTTTTACAGGTAAAACTCGATGAAATACTTTCTTAAAACTGGAAGTTATGCTGAATTTAAGAGATGAAATTTTAGACTCAATTTAAAAGATGAAATTTCAGGAGTGCTTAAGTTATTAGTTGCAATATTGTTCAGAACCTTAACGACTGATTCAATTCCATGTAAAGCAAGACTACCTACAAATTGAATATATGCAGTCGTTAAAGGATCCAATTCTCTGTAACTGAAAAGCAGATAAAGAAAGATATGCACAGATCAATCTGCAGACTAATTAATTAAAGTTATGCATGAAGGAAACTGCAGATTTTATAAAAAATTTCTTGTATTACACAACAGTCAATTGTTCAATTAATGGAAGTACATTCAGACAAGCGTCACAAGCCCTTAGTGGCAAGTACTTCATATATATTTTTCTTAACTCTTAAATGAATGACATGAACCAAATTAACCCTCCTCTGACTCTGCAATCAGCAATTGACAGAAGTAAGAGAACGCAACAGAAGAGGCTTCAGGGTGAGAAAATCTATCCAAACAAAAGAAGCAAAGAGGAAGAAAGCCATTATAGAGAATATTCTCTTTGTATCTCAAAATCTTACCATTTATAGCTTCCATGTTGTCTTCCTTGTAGACGCCAAGGGGTGAGCCACGGACTGAAAGAAGCATTTCTCCTGGCTTAGGCAATCTTAGAGTCTTGGGTGTCATTCCAATAGACAACCTCTGGCTGCTCGCCTGCATCAAAATTTTAGTTATCTTAATCACTTCAGAAATCTGAAGTACTTAAAGAGGCAACCAAATTTCCTTTAGCTTGGAAGTATGTAATAATCATCTGAATTTCCAATGCAATAATCCTTCAAACTTCTGAATGCATCTCACCACATCAGGTCCTAGATAAGGTGTTTCTTCCAAGAAGCTATCTAACAACCCGCTAAATTATCTAGTATAACTATTACAGCATATCATAAAATAAAATGAAAGAGTCTTGTAATAATTTAAGAAATTGTCTGACAGAATTAAGCATTTATTAAGTAGAATTATCAGGTATTATCATGATAGACCTGGTTCCCAATATTATTAATTAGATTCTATAGTCTCTACTTAAAACTTGAATCCTACCAGAATCAAAATTTTCCTTGTTTCCTATGGAAGTTCTTCGCAGACTAGCAACACACACATAAAGGAAGTTCCAAAATGTAAAAGCATGTCTATCTAGTCTCTTTTAGCATACATTTTATGTTTACAGTAAGTCAATAGCAAAACATTTTTCTGGCAAGGGGAAAATAAAAAGAGAAAACAAAGAGAGATATGCAAACCCCAGGAGTTCGAAGACCGTCTGCAAGCATCTGAGAATCAGATGGCCCCTCCAAAACCTAGAAATAGAACATCAAAATTAGTGTAATAAACAGAATTCGTCTTTGCTTTAATATTTATTATCACAGGAAGTTTTGATGACCCATTAAAGCAAGCTTTTTGATGCTTGAAGCATGAAATGTATGCGAAATATATTTAGCTACAATCTCAGAAAGAGAACCCACCCATTTCTGTTTGCCAAATGTTAAACCTAAAACAGAGAGTAGATAAGGTAAGAAATATGAAAACTCTTCTGCTTTGGGCCAAGCGATTCTTGACTGCTCAAGAATTTGCCATAGTTTCAGATTTTTCATCTTCAACCAGCAAATGCTCTACAAAGAACCTTGATTTTTCCGGGGGGAAAAAATTTTGCATTCCACTAATAACAAATAAAACAACAAATATAAAAAAGATGAACCTTGAAATACCTATCACATTTTGCAACTTTTAAGGCTGTCCATAAATTCAATTCTTAGAAAAAACGAACTCTCTCCAGTTGCCCTTTCAAAAATTAAAAATGCAGTGAAAAAAGTAAATATAGAACATACGAAATCTTTTATCTGCAGACTGTCAACTCCTAACAGGCTTGTTCTCACTGCCACAAATCAAGTAATCTGTCAAATAAAACCAAATCAAGAAATCAATTGTCATCCAAAAAGAGACAAGAAAACTTCACCATTACTTGCATCACTTGATAATTCAAAGCCACCAAGAGGATAAGCTATGGACAGTCGATGTAGAAGAGAAGCATGAAAGTCTCTTCCATCAGGAGCTTGGCTCATTGATAAATTATCATCTTTATTGTTCCACTGCACTTCAAATTGTCCATTATCACCATTTCTCATGATAGATAAGTTTGGAAGGTTTTCTTTGAAGAATTGAAGAGCAGGGGTTTGCAGTTGTTCGTCGTTAAAATATGAACGGAGCAAACGCAACCCAGTTAGTGAATGTTCAATCTCCACATCACGTATACCCCTGATTGCAGCTTTTTGGCGCTCAACTTTATTTTTGGGGAGAAAAGGTCAAAAACCAAAGAAAAGAAACATTTAGCAGTAGCTTTTACTTTTGCATTGCGGAAAATGGAATATATAGACCATGAAAATTTTACATAAAAACTAAATCCAAATGAAAAGCACAGATTAAGCAAAGAACCATAAAAGAACCAAATTTTGCAAAATTCATTATAAAACTGCTAATTAAATTGTTAGGCAAAAAATAACTAAAAGAAGAAAAGACGAAGGAAGCTTGAAAAAGAATTGTAACCTTCCTGGTCTATCAGTGGCAATTGTTTTTCTGTTTCTCCAATTTGGGGCTGATTGGCATCATTGGCACTAGGCCCAGGCGAGGCTGCAGCTTCTTTCACTGTCCTTTTAACTCTTCGTCTTGCCATTAATTACTTCCCAACAAAAGTAAAACCCTAATTGAATCGAAACGCATCTAAGAACTGCACAAACCGAAGATTTTGAACAATCTCGAATAGATGGGTAAAAGATGAATGGCTGAGATAGAAATTGTCTCTGGTGGAGAATGGTTATGGCAGGCAAGAAGCGCAGCAACTTCTTATGCTTTATTCATCGATCCCTAAATGGAAGCTTGATTTTGATTCTGAAGCTTCTTTGATTTTGGCACACTACTGTAATGGGGAATTTGAATTCAAGGAGAGGGAAGAACCTTTTATTTATTTATTTTAAGAAATTTTTTATACGATACATTTAAAATAAATTTTTTATGTAAATTAATTTTACCTTACATTGAATACATTTAATACCCTTAAAAAAATATACATTTGACAGAAATATTTTACTAAATCAATATATATATATATATATATATATATATATATATATATATATATATATATATATATATATATATATATATAAAGCACATATTTTTTTTTTCTAGAAAGTTGATATATGGCATATTCACTTGACATTTTAATTTGACATGTGTCATATTCTTCCAATTAGGCTTCCACGTGGCATTGTTTGATTTGATTATTTAATATAATTAATGTATTGGCTTGATTTGATTTGGTTTGGATTTATTTTGAATTGGTGTTTTTGATTTGGTTTGATTTTGATTATTCAATGTATTAATGTATTGATTTAGTTTGGATTTATTTTGAGTTAGTGTTTTTGATTTGATTATTTAATGTATTAATATATTGGTTTGATTTGGATTTATTTTAAATTAGTGTTTTTGATTTGGTTATTTAATATATTAATCACTTTAAGTAATTATTATTAATTTCTAAAAAATGATAAAGTTTAATAACAATAAATTATTCAATTAATGTATTAATGTATTGCTTATAACAAATGTTTACTTTCAAATTTATGAAGTAATAAATGTTTCCTTTAACAACCGTTAATGTATCTTTAATGTTTCCTATCTAAATGTTTTCATTTTTTTTAATTGTGTACTAATTATGTACCTTTTTTTTAATTTTAAATTGTTTATCTCAAGAAACACTTTAGTTTTTTTAGAAATACTATGTATAAGTTGTATCATTATATTTTTCTATATTCTTGGCAAAGGTTTATCAGTCTCTGCTTTTAAATATATTATTTGTTTTTCTTTTAAGTTCAGAATTTTCTACATTTCAATTATTTTCACTAATGGAGTTAGTAGTTCTTACTCAAACTTTTTTGTCTCTTTTTTTTAAAATTATTTAACATGTTTTTGTAGCCGTAAACTATCAAATCAATATATAAAAAGCATTCAGATTTTCCTTTGGTTCTGCTATTTAGGATTCTAAATAAGTGATATGTGTAATTTTTGACTTTATATTAATTTAAATTTCATAGTAATAACAAGTGCTTTAGTTATTTATCTTTATGTTTATTTAAAAATAAATTGAATTTATTATTATTTATTAATTGAATTAAATTATATTTAGTATAATTGATTAGTAATTTATATCGCTTTTAATTATATAAATAAACTACTTAATTTATGAATTTAAATGATAGCATGATCATTATTTTGTATTAATTTTAAAATAAATAATTTGAAAGTAAATTAAATAATTATTTATTTTTTGCATTAAATTTGTAGATTTTAGTGATGATGGGAGTTAATTTTTTATAGTATTAATTATAAAATAAATCAAACTAATTAATTCTCCTTTTATTTTCTTTTTTTATTTTATTTTTATAAATTTCATTATCTTCAATATGTGTTTATCTATTAATTTTCATCTTCGTTATTAAAAAATATGAGTGCATTTTTTATTATTCATCTATCTTTATTTATATATTTTAATAATATAATATAAAAAATTTTACTCGAAATTTATCAACAAGCTATATATGCATTATATTATTTGTTTAATTTTTAAAATTTTTTTTAATGGTGCATGGCACGGGAATATTGCTAGTATTAAAGAAAGCTGGAGATTAAAGTTGTTTACCCCCATTAATACTATACTTGTTTTTTAAAAAAGGAAAAAAAAAAAAAAAAACTCATCAAATTTACCTTATGTTGCAATAAAATTTTAAAAAATAAGAAATAAAGGAGATATCAATCTGGTTGGCAACAGATTTTTAAATAGTTTTTAACGTTTTGATCTAATTTTTACAGTGTTTGATAACATAGCATTTGAACTAATTTTAGATATTAAATTAATGTATTATAGAAAGAAATTAACCCATTTAACATTTAATTTTTAGCGTTTTATAAAAAGTTACTCAAATAGTAACATCTAACCGCTGCTAAAATAGTTAACAATTACCAAACAGATGTATCATCTCATGAATTTGAATGATGATTTCAATATTTTATTTAACGCATAATCTAAGAATTTCAACCACGGGATTAAAATCCTAGATTATCAACCTTTAAACCAATGAAAAATTTGTCACGTGAAATTAGCTTTTTCATTAGTTAATTGTCCATTACATTGCTTATTTCGGGATTCTTTGCAGCATTATTACTGCTACTACCAATATCAGACCCCACACATAATATCATAACAATATAATACATAATCTTTAGGGATGACAGTTGTTCCTGATCTAGGTCCAAACCTCAATCATGTTCCCTATTTTTCCCAACTATGATATCACATGGGATTCATCCATGCTCATTTCGCTTGATTAAGTTCATTCCGACCTTAATCATCGGATAAAACTCGATCCATTTATAACCTGATATGAGCCGATCTAAATCCATCCAATTAAATTTTTTTCTATTATAGAAAAAGTAGGTTATTTTTAGTGATTTTATTATATTAATTTATTATATTATGATCCAGATTTCATTCAAAATTATATTCATAACGCTGCGCGCTGTATATATTTTTAATTTTCTCATTTGATGTTTCTCTTTTTCTTGGAGTGACGAGTTTCTAGCTTTTATTCCATTTGGTTGTCAAGACTTCTTTTTATGAGTATATTTTATTTACCATAGTTATTTTATTAATAGAATTTAATTTTCTTCGAGTGGTGAAAAAATAAAATAAGGAAATATTTCTCAAAATACCTAGAATCTTAATAATTTTTCATTAATATTCATGTTTTTATCTACTTAGCTTGTTAGATCTACATTTAATTCTGTTGTAAATTATTTTGCAAAAATAGTACTTTTCTATTGTCACTTAAAATCTTTAACAGAATTCTCATATAAATCGAGTCGATATCCATTCATCTAAAAATATCTGCTATTAGATTTGCAGGTTTGAGAGTATTTTGAAATGGATTTTGTATTTTACATGGTATAACGGTTGTATAGCAAAATTCAAAAGTTAGAGCATGAAAACATGTCTAGGGTGTCTTGTATTACAAGATCATGGTGAGCAAATTATTTCACTTCTTCAATGAGAAATGTTGGTTTTCCTTGACATATACATGCAAGAATTTATTTTTCGATTTTGATATTTATGCTTCTGTATTTTGTATAAGATACAGACGGAATCCTAATTGTAATTTCATATTACTACTATACTTAGCATGTTGCAGCATTGGTAATTGTGTTATTAATCAAATGCTGGCTACTGATAAAAATTTAATATTTTTAAAGCAATATTTAGTCCCTCAAGAATGTCTAGAAAATGACAGAGTCAATGCCGGACGAATGCCCGGAATCTCTATATAAACAAGTGTGTTAAGTTTTAAAGAAAGAGGTTGGAGAAACTCTAGATAAAGTGTGCTTCATTTAGCGGAATTTTACTTGCAAACATTTTCATATATGCATGAAATGTTATAGTTCATTCTAACTGCTCGGTGGCATCTATTTAGTTTATCTTGAACATGGTAATGTTTTAGTGCAATTGCCACATTAAAAAAATTAGCAGGATCTTTCCACAGCAGCCAAGAAGGTTTAGGACAATACATATTATTTTGTTCTTTATTAATTTTATAGCTCCTTGGTCTTGTAAAATTGAGATATATAAAGAGTTCATCTTCCTATATAACAATTTAAATTATTGCATATAATTATAATACTTTTTATTAAAATAAGAGAACTTATTAAGAGGTCCCTCCTAATCAATAATGTATAAAACTTTATATAAAAATGAAAAAAAATTTAATCACTCAAGGACTCTGTGGCCCAATGGATAAGGCGCTGGTCTACGGAACCAGAGATTCTGGGTTCGATCCCCAGCAGAGTCGTTTTTATTTTTCAAATTAACACCATTCAAGCCAAACCATTTTGCTAAACCAAGCTTTGTTTATGATGCTGTATTTTTCGTTTTTGATTGTTATTAATCTTATATTTCAATTAAAAATAAGGATTAACAATTAAATACTTATTTACAAATATGAATGCGTTTATTTTATCTTTACTAATCTAGCAATATGTATATTCATTGCAATGATGAATAAATTTATAAATCCGCAGGAAAGTGTAGATATCTTTTTGCTTGTGTTGGTAGGTATGACTATCGGTTTCATTTTAAATTAAAATCGAACCGAAATTAAATTGTACTGTAGATGAATTGAAACTGACCAAAACCGAAACCGGTAGTTCAAGAGCTGGTTAAGGTTTATGTGAATGTTAAAATCTGAACTTGAATCAATTAGACCGACGGTTAATCGACGATTCTGGTCCGATTTGAATCCAAAATTTTTGATTTTTATTTTCAAAATTATAATCACTTAGTGTATTCTATATATCTTTAAAAGACTAAATAATATTTTACTATATGATACACTTTACTTTAATTTTTTTTTTTTTAAATACACTTTATTTAAAAAGTTAAGAATCTAAAAGAGTAAAATGATAAAACAAGTGAATATTTAGTTTAAAATTATATTATTTGATATAAATTGGAGTTTAACTCTTTTCTTTTTAAATTATTTACTTAGTTCAAAATTATATTGTTCGAAGCATTTTAAAAAATTTTCTAACAATATATTTAATTAATAACATTTAGACAAAATAAAATAATAATTTATTTGATTATTTTGTAAAATTAATTTAATTTATTTTTATATAAATATAAACAATTTAAAATAAAATTTATCAATATTTTTTAACCTCGTATAAATTTTTTTGAAAGAAATACGAAACATTAGAATCGATTTGTTTTTGAAAAAAATAATACATATATTACCGGAAACCGTGAGCGAAATTACACCAAAATTAAAACCGAATTTAAACTAATAATTCAAAGCAGTTCAGATTCAATATTTTAAAAATTTTGAATCGGGTTGAACCAATCTGCCATGCCTATGCGTTGGTTCTTACGTTTGGATCTTGAATCCACGAGAAATGGCCCAGCCAAATCCTTCAGTAAAATAATAAAAAAAAAAAGCCGCCAAAATTAGTTGAAATCATACTAGAACTGGAATTTATGCCGGAACTGGTGAACCAAAATTGAAACAATCGATATAAAATTTATTTTAATTATAGTAATTGAAATTATACAAATAAAATAAATATTTGTCATAATCAAATAAGAAATATAAATTTATGAAATTTTGTGGCGGATGCTATTGCTAAGGGTGCTATTATGAACCCACGAGGCCTGCTGCTGGTTGATTCCCGTTCTCCACGGTGTGTGGATTACTGGCAGCAGATATGGTGGGGGGCTATTTGGCCTTGAGATAAATTTATAAATAAATTTTGAATATTTGGGGGTTACTTTATACGAACACTTCAAGCACTTATTTGTTGGGCTTAAATTTTTACTAGGAAGCTAAGATTTAATTTGCAGCTCCCTCCATTTTTGTTTTGTCAAGAGATTGCTTCAATTAAAGGAAAATATATACAAGTAAACTAGTTCCCAAAACTCATCCTGTGGAGCTGCCTAATAGCGTTTTTGTTTTTCTTCGTCCAGTCTTTGATGGAGATTTCATCTTCTGTTTCTTCAGCTTCAGATCTTTATGCCTTTCTTCTTCAAACAAACCTCAAATCCAAGAACCTATCAGTGTGCAAATCAATCCATGCCCAGATGATTAAATTAGGCCTCAACTTTAGTATCTACTTAACGAACAACCTCATTAACTTGTATGCGAAATCCGGGTATATTGTTGATGCCCGCAATGTATTTGATGAAATGCCTGTAAAGAGCACATTCTCATGGAATACGATTCTTTCGGGGTATGCAAGACAAGGCAAACTAGATAAAGCCCTTCATGTGTTTGATGAAATACCTGATCGTGATTCTGTTTCTTGGACTACAATGATTGTGGGTTATAATCAAATGGCTTGTTTTGAAAATGCAATAAAGATGTTTGTAGATATGGTTAAGGATAAAGTGTCACCATCCCAGTTTACTATAACTAACGTACTTTCTTCATGTGCGGCTCTAAGAGCTCTAGATATTGGTAGAAAGATTCATTCTTTTGTTGTTAAGTTAGGCCTTAGTGGGTATGCTTCTGTAGGGAATTCACTTCTGAATATGTATGCAAAGGCTGGTGACTTGGTTATGGCTAAAATTGTCTTTGATAGGATGAGACTGAGGAGCATTACAAGTTGGAATATTATGATTTCATTGCATATGAATTCTGGAAGAATTGACCTTGCCCTTGCTCAATTTCAACAAATGAGTGAGAGGGATATAGTTACTTGGAATTCAATGATTGCAGGATATAATCAGCATGGTTTTGATAAGGAAGCACTAGAACTCTTCTCTAGCATGTTGCAGGATTCTTCTTTGAAACCTGATAAGTTCACCTTAGCAAGTACTTTATCAGCTTGTACCAATCTTGAGAATATGAATCTTGGGAAACAAATTCATAGTTATATTATCAGGACAGAGTTTGATATTTCTGGGGCTGTTCAAAATGCTTTGATATCAATGTATGCAAAGACTGGCGGGGTTGAAGTCGCTCGGAGGGTTGTAGAGCAAAGTGAGATTTCAGATCTTGATGCTATAGCCTTTACTGCTCTATTGGATGGATATGCCAAGCTTGGGGATATAACCCCAGCCAGGCAGATATTTGACTCGTTGAGAAACCGTGATGTGGTTGCATGGACAGCCATGATTGTAGGTTATGTGCAGAATGGCCTAAATGATGATGCTTTAGAGCTTTTCAGAGCAATGACTAAAGAAGGACCCCGACCAAACAGTTTTACACTAGCCGCTATGTTGAGTGTCAGTTCAAGAGGGGCTTCTTTGAATCATGGCAAACAAATTCATGCAAGCGCCATAAGATCAAGGGAAGATCTATCGATTTCTGTGGGCAATGCGCTGATTACAATGTATGCAAAAGCTGGAAGCATTGACAATGCGCAGAAGGTATTCAATCTCATATGTTGGAACAACGATACTGTCTCTTGGAGTTCTATGATTATTGCTTTGGCTCAGCATGGCCTTGGAGAAGAAGCAATAGAGCTGTTTGAGAAGATGTTGGCACTTGGTATTGAGCCTGACCATATAACTTATGTTGGTGTGCTGTCAGCTTGTACGCATGTAGGATTGGTGGAGCAGGGTCGGAGCTATTTTAATTTGATGGCAAGTGTGCACAAAATTGAGCCAACTTTAAGCCACTATGCATGCATGATTGACCTATATGGCCGAGCTGGATTGCTGCAAGAAGCATTTAAATTTATAGAAAACATGCCTATTGAACCAGATGTTATAGCTTGGGGTTCACTGCTATCTTCTTGCAAGGTTTATAAAAATGTTGATCTGGCAAAAATCGCGGCAGAGAGATTGCTTCTTATTGAGCCTGACAACAGTGGGGCATACTCTGCCCTTGCCAATGTATATTCAGCTTGTGGAAAATGGGAAGATGCGGCTAAAATTAGAAAGTTAATGAATGATAGAGGAGTAAAGAAAGAGCAGGGATCTAGTTGGCTTGAGATCCAGAATGAAGTTCACATCTTTGGAGCTGAAGATAGTCTTCACCCGCAGAAAGATGAAATCTATAAAATGATGGATAAGATTTGGGAGGAGATTAAAAAATTGGGTTTCATTCCAGACACTGATTCTGTATTGCATGATCTTGAAATAGAGGTGAAGGATAAGCTTCTTAGATATCACAGTGAGAAACTTGCTATTGCTTTCGGGATAATAAGTACTCCAGAAAACACTACATTGAGGATTATGAAGAATCTCAGAATCTGTAATGATTGTCATACAGCTATTAAATTTATCTCCAAGCTTATGGGCAGAGAAATAATTGTGAGAGATGTTACTCGTTTTCATCATTTCAAGGATGGTTTCTGTTCTTGCCGTGACTATTGGTAGGCATAAGGAAGGGATCTGAAGAAAATTTCAGTTTTTATGTCTAAAAAACTTTATGCATTTTATCATGTCTACAAAAGGCTGGTCCTGACATATTAAAGAGGCAATGTTTTGATTAATTTTTCAGTTCATAACATTCTGTTACCCACTTTACTTGACTTTGAACTCTGGTATCTGAGGCCAATGGCAGAAGATTCTGGGCATGAGTTTGTTGCTGTTCTCATAGCCTTCAAGATTATCTCATTTGCTTCAGAAAGCTTGTTTTCCTGGAGATGGGATTGACATGTTCTGATTTGCTGAACAATTTCAACAGTATGCGGCATAATTGTTCACAACCATCAGTGTAGCATCTCGAAAGCTGGTAATACATTCATTGACCTTTATAACTTTCTTTCAAAGTCTGGTGGAAATATCTGAATGTTTTTTTGTCTTTGATTTATATGCAATTAACACTTCAGCATCTTATGTGAAAATTGATTGATAGAAAATATAGGTGTTGGATATTTATGCATTTGTTTCAGGGATGAGTTAATTAAATAAACATTTAAGGCTACTTTTAGAGTATACTAATTCAATGAGATTAATTTGAATCATTATTTTTGCTTTGCTTTGAAGAAATTTGATCATTCAAAGAATACACTTAAATATATTAACTAATTTTGTAACTTGGAGATTGATGTTATTTTTAATTTTAATTTCTTTTGACACGAATGAATTCTCCTCTTTTCTATAAAAGTCAATTTCTTTGATTCAAAATATTTGCAGTATTTTTGTTTCATGCTTCATCTCTTGTTCATCATTGTACAGGGGAGGCGAAGAATAAGAAACTTGACATGCTTAATCCTGAAGTTGATGAAAAAGATACTATAGTAAGTGAGAAAAAAACAAAAAATAAATAAACCAATTTTTATCTTTCTCGATCATAGATTTTTATTATGTGGTCTTATGTTATCACCATCAGAGTCTCCATTCAATCTAATTTATTATCCAATCTGAAACTTCGGTGTTTTCCTCATTCTTTCTTCTCAGATGTCATTAATACTCAGAGAATGTGCTCTGTAAATTGTCTCTTGTATATGGATAATGGATTAGTGCCAAATCGTACAAAATAAAGGTAATATCTACAACTATGTTATTTTCTTAGCTATGTTGCCTTTAAAGGTGCTTTGGTGTGAGAACTCATTTTTGCTAAGTATTTGGACCTGTGATTCTTGATACTAAAGAGCGTGATTGTTGCTAAACTGGTAGCATCTATTTATATTTTCATAAAAAATAAGTGTGAAATCTACCTCCGAGAAGTTTATAAAAAAAAAAAACTTTGCCATGTGAAAAGTTGCTAGTTTCTTTGGAATCTTGATAATGTAATTTTATTTGCTGAAACTCCTCCAATATCTCCATTTGCTTCAAATAGAATCAAAATAAAATATTCTCTGTAGTTTATTAAAGCAACCTATTTTGGTTATTCCAAGCCGCACATGAACTTGATCCTGGACTGTATTCTAGAATTTATACATGCAGCACATAAGTTCCTTTTGATTATATATAGTGCAAAAATTTAGTCTCTTGATTACTTGTGAAAGTTACTCACTCCTTGAATATTTGGCTCTGTGTGTGTGTATATATATGGTGCATATATGTCAGTTATCTCAACGAAAAATCAAACTTGGTATAGTGGTGGAGAATGGATGAGAGAATAAAATTATCAACTTCAAGTCCTCTATGGGGAAGTGCACAAAGAGTTTAGGACTGTATGAGAATTTTATGATCCACATACTATAAGAATACATAAAATTTGCTCATTTTTGTTAGCCAAATTGTATTCCTGGGTACTTGTTTGTTTCTTCCCCCCAACGTTCCTGCTATTTGAGATTAGATATAGAATTTCGAGGATTTCCAGTTATGATTTTTTTTTTTTTTTTTTATTCTTTTCCTAAGCAAAAAAATTAGAACCTGGGCTTTAGCTTTTTTTTTTTTTTTTTTTTTTTTCCTTCTCCATATCTTTTGGCAATCTCTTTGTATACTTCACGTAAACAGGTTCTGCACCTTCTTTTGACATTTTTATTTATCTGTCATAATTTTCCTAAATAAGAAAACAAAGTCACCGTTTTAGATTTTCTGAGCCATCAATTGACAAAAAGATAATAGTTTTGGGCTTTCCTCAACTTCTTTGAGAGAAAGCAAGCTCTTAGGCAATTTTAATACATTTGTTTCTATTTGTTCTGATTGTTTGTTTTCTTAGGAGGTACAGCAGATGAAACAAGAGAGGAGGAAGCAAACTAGTGGAGAATCTGCCAGGTTTTTATTTGATTAAGCATCCAATTTCTGTGTCGAAGGCTCTTCCTTGGCTCAAAGAGCCCCTTTTTTACAGCTTTAGTTACTGCAAACATCAATTCAGACATGATTATATATACTTTCACATTGTTGTTATATACCATGTATGATTTGGATGTATTGGATAATGTCGTGTATTTAAAATATTGTACTTGTAAATATAATTTTATGTTTATATGTCATTAGCAATATAAAATTTTAATTAAATTTGTATTTTACACTGATATTTTGTTAATCATCTAATATGGTATATTTTGTTAATCATCAATGACATCTATTTATACCCTGAACGATGATTGGTTCATATTAAAATTAAAAACTTTTAATTTCAAAATTTATTTTTTTAAAATAATTAAATCAAATCTAGTAGCCAGCTTTACCTAAAAGTTAAATTATGTACCTTAAAATGTTGGATGTATCCTTTTCATTCAAAATATCTTTAAATCATATTTTGCTTTTAAGTCAACAGATGAATTTCGTATTTCATCGTTTTTACAGTCCATAAATTCTATATAAAATTTATGATTTTGATTTTGACCGTCTATAATCCAAACGAGTACTAGAACTAATCACTAGCAACTGTACCTTCAGATGTAAAAAACAAATAAAAAAAGCAAAGCCAAGAAAGTAGAAACAAAGCAATCGTGGGATGCTGGAATCTTTCTTGTCTGACTCACTTCCAAGTCAATCCACAGCTAATCAAAGATAACCTAAAAAAACGGAAATTACACGTCACCGACACATCATCATTGCAAGATTCCAATCCTATAACAGGCGCGCTAAACTCTTTCCAATTTGTCTACTCACTCCCTGTCTCTCCCTCTGTGCATACGAATCTGGACATGGCGTTACAGAGCCAATTCTTGAAGAGAACTGTAGAAGAAGCCAAATCCAAGCTCTTTCTTTACAATAAAAGATTTATCTGCAGTTCTTTCTCTACCGTTCCTTCATCTTCTGCAACCGCCGCAGCCGATGCTCCTCCGCCTCGTCTCCCGCTGTTCGATTACCAGCCTAAGCCGTATAAAGGACCGTTGGCTGATGAGATTCTACAGAAACGAAAGAAGTATCTAGGTCCTTCTCTCTTCTACTACTATCAGAAACCTGTAAGTAGTCGCACTTTCTTTCTCTTTCTTGCTTTGCTAGGACAGTATCAATCATGCCATGGCTATGCTGCCGTTTCATATATGTATTTCTTTTTATTTTTAAATTCACTTTTTGTAATTTAATTTAGAGTCATCCAAACATGGCCTTGAAAAAATTCCGGTGCCATTATACTGTAGCATGTCCGTTTTTCAACATTTTCCTTCTCCTTTTCTTTAGGGGGAAGTGATGACCATTTTTAACTGAATAATCTTTTTTTTTTCTTCTTCTCTTTCTTGTGTTTGCAATTAGCTGAATATTGTAGAAGGGAAGATGCAGTACTTGTTTGATGAAAGTGGGCGAAGGTACTTAGACGCATTTGCCGGGATTGTAACGGTGTCGTGTGGGCATTGCCATCCTGAAGTTTTAAATGCTATCAATGAGCAGAACAAACTTCTCCAACATGCTACTACCATCTACTTGCACCATGCCATTGCTGATTTTGCAGAGGCATTAGCTGCTAAGATGCCTGGAAATCTTAAGGTTTTGAAGTTATTAACCATTTATGGATTTATTAACCCGTTTTGCTAAATTTTATGATGCCAATATCTCATAATTGAAATTAGGGTTATAGTTAATCATTTGAAGTTATGGATAAAGATATGTAGAAAATAATATGTACCTGCTTAAACTAATAAATAACTTTTAAGTCTATAATCTTATACATGTTTGCTTTTTGAAATGTAGGTAGTGTATTTTGTAAATTCTGGGTCAGAAGCAAATGAATTAGCTATGCTGATGGCCAGACTATATAGTGGTAATCTTGAGATGATTTCGTTGAGAAATGCATATCACGGTGGAAGCTCTAATACAATTGGACTAACTGCTTTAAACACGTGGAAGTACCCTATTCCACAGGTTTGTCTATGTACTAAAGTTTTAGAGAACTATATGATCTGTTCTAAATGCTGATAACCTAATATCAGTTTGTTGACTCCGTATAAATTTTTGGTGGTTTGTCATTCTTCACTGATTTTGCAATAAAGAATAATTGTTTTGAGATGCTCATGCTTATATGATGATTTGGACATCACTGGTCATAGTGAACCATGACTCCTTGCATTGTAAGGGAGGCTATGCACCTTGCTGTGTACTAAAGTTTTAGAGAACTATAAGATCTGTTCTAAATGCTGATAACCTAATATCAGTTTGTTGACTCCTTATAAATTTTTGGAGGTTTGTCATTCTTCACTGATTTTGCAATAAAAAAATAATTGTTTTGAGATGCTCATGCTTATATGATGATTTGGACATCACTGGTCATAGTGAACCATGACTCCTTGCAATGTAAGGGAGGCTATGCACCTTGCTGTGTACATTTGACGCTTTCTAGAGCTTGCTTCATTCAGTGTGATGGCCTTTTGCTGTGTTGTAAATTTTTGTTATGATTTGGTCAATTAGAAGCTACTGTAAGTTCTATTTCAGTTTCCTTTTTAATTCATGTTAACAAAATGCTCAAAAATATTTGACCAACAAAATAATATTAATCAGAGAAATTTAGTTGTTGATCACCTTCCTAAAACAATTTAATAATGTGACATTTATGTGCATGAATCTTATCTCGGATGCAACTTGCTATTGCTGAGATTTTGTGTTCAA
This sequence comes from Jatropha curcas, assembly GCF_041381405.1. Classification (NCBI taxonomy): domain Eukaryota; kingdom Viridiplantae; phylum Streptophyta; class Magnoliopsida; order Malpighiales; family Euphorbiaceae; genus Jatropha; species Jatropha curcas. The sequence goes on from NC_143153.1 coordinate 26,290,235, forward strand.
TTAATAGAATTGTCTAATATGCCAAACATAAATATTGTTTAGTTCTTTCTTTGTTTCTAATCTTAAAAACAATGAGAAGTAGATGGACAATGGAATATAAACTCCGTTTTCTGAAACTGTAAGGTTTGATTTTATTTAAAGAAAGCTAATTTATGCAGACACAGTTTGATGCTTCTGTTTTGAACCCAAAAAAAGGAAAAGATTGTCTTGATTTTGTTTTTTGAGATTGCATTTATCAAGACACAAGCTTGCAGAATTCTTCTCTTTAAACAACTTTGCCATCATGCTTATGCTATGTACATAATTAAGACAGGTTACTGGCAAGGCATGCCAATGACTCTAACCATTGCATGCTGCAGGGTGAAATCCACCATGTCATGAACCCAGATCCGTACCGAGGGCTCTTTGGTTCTGATCCAGCTGGTTATGCCAAAGATGTGCAAGATCATATTGAATATGGTACTTCAGGAAAAGTTGCTGGATTTATATCTGAAACAATTCAGGTTGGCTTCTGGAATTGATATTTCTTTCAATGTGTTCTGAATTTGGCAACTATAAAATGATACATTTTGTGAACTTTTTTTCCATGATATTAATGGTTAACTCCAGGGAGTTGGAGGAGCAGTTGAATTAGCCCCTGGATACTTAAAAATGGTTTATGACATTGTACGCAAAGCTGGTGGTGTCTGCATTGCTGATGAAGTGCAAACTGGATTTGGTCGCACAGGAAGCCATTATTGGGGTTTTGAAACACAAGGAGTCATTCCCGACATTGTTACCATGGCAAAGGTAATTATCGCTTCTATTTTTATTCCTCAATCCTATAGCCTGGACGCACAGCTAAAATTTCAAATCTCAGTTATTTCTCGAGGTTCATTATTTGCTGTTATTTTGTTTTATGCTTTAATTCATCACATTTCAATGTCTTGTTTTCAATCTTAATAACCTTGCCCAATCATCCTATGACATACCGCAAGTTTTTATCTCTTAGGGTATTGGCAATGGTTTGCCACTAGGAGCAGTGGTGACAACACCAGAGATAGCAAATGTGATGGCGCAAAAAATTCAATTTAATACTTTCGGTGGCAACCCAGTCTGTTCTGCTGGTGGACTTGCAGTTCTGAGAGTTATTGACAAAGAAAGGCGTCAAGAACATTGTGCCAATGTTGGTTCCCACCTGATTGGCCGCTTGAGAGATCTACAGCAAAGACATGACAGTAATTTCCCTCAAACTTTGGCATCTCACATATACTCTGTTTCTTCTTTTTTCTTGTGATGATATTTTCCTGTACATTAAGTGGGGAAAATGGATAAGGATGTATGCCTGTACATTGAATATTTGTCAGCTAAGACATCAGATTTTTTGCACCCTCTATATTGCTTGCAACAGAAATCGGGTGAGCTAAATATTGTTGGATTTTCAAAGTGTATCTCTTGTTGATGCATTCAGGACTCTTTTTCACATTATTATCTCAATGAGTTAGTATTAGGATTCTTTATATATCTAGGTTCAAAGGAACTTTCCTGTATGCATGTGCTACCATGCATTAAGAAGAGCTATCAGACAAATTAAGTTGCTTTCAAAAGCATTTTTTGTGATTATGCACACTCAATCTTCTGTAGAATACCCATGAGCAGGACTGATCTCTGTCTAGAGAAAGAAGCCTTGTATAGGACAAAGGAATATTCTACTTTTAAATGCTTGGACTTGACAAACAAAAGACAATAACAAATCTGATCCTTCTACCTTTTCCCTAGGAGGCATGATATTCCTGTGTTTTCAAATCCGATCATTTATAAGTTCTAATTATTACTTTTTAATTGTGTTTTTAAGCAGTTATCAATTTCTTACAATCTTGTTTCAGTCATCGGAGATGTAAGAGGGAGGGGTCTAATGGTGGGGATAGAACTTGTAACTGACAGGAAGGAGAAGACGCCTGCCAAGGCAGAAACTGCAATTTTGTTTGAGAAACTTAGAGGTAATATCTCCTACAATTCAAAAATAGAAAAGATTAACTCTTAAATATTAAATTAGTCTCTCCTAATTTCCTTGCATATATTCAAACATCATTTTCTTCTAATTTCAGAGCTCGGCATTCTTGTTGGGAAAGGTGGACTCCATGGAAATGTTTTTCGAGTAAAGCCACCTATGTGTTTCACTAAAGATGACGCAGGTACACTTTGTCAGTTTGTCCCTTGCAGCATTTTAATTTAGATGAGTAGAAATATAACTTTTCAGAAGAGATTATGAAACCTTTTTTTCGTTTTTTTTGTTAGTTCTTCTGTGGAAGAATGTACAATAACACACTATTATCACTGTGATACTTGTAGATTTTCTTGTGGATGCTTTGGACTATTCTATGTCAAGGTTATGAGGATCAAAATTTCCAGGCTCAGATGAATATGTAAAACGCGAATATCTTATTTTCTGTAAAATCAGAGAAAAAGCAAGGATATAATTATGATGTTCATCGCCATTTGTTGTATTCACTGTTTATTGTAAGCAAGAAGCCTTGTATGACTTTCTGTGAATAGTTCCTTGGTCTAGTTCTATGCAATAAAATCTTTTCCTCACTTTGAAAAATTGATAGAATAAATGTGATGAGTGATGACTTTATTATTTATGAAAAAACTTAATACAGGAGTTTTGGTCATGGGCAGATAAATGTTTTGCTTGGAGTATAGTGCTGCATATTTGGGTAAGTAATTATGAATTTTTTTTCTCATATTTAACAATAAAATATCAAATTTTATAAATTTACATTCTATAAAGTAAAAATTTTAATATGTTCTAACAAAAGTTTATATATTAGAACCAAATCATATAAAACAAATTATTTAGAAGAAAAGCATTTTCAAATATATAGATGGAACTTTACAGTTTTTTTTTTTCCTTAATTTTTTTTTTCCTTAAATTGGTGAGTATTAAAATTTGAGTCTAATTAAAAGTTAGAAACTAAGGCAGGAGTAACACCTATGACAATTTAAAAAAATATAATTCATTAATTATCATATCAAATATTACTAATTATATATATATATTTAAGAAATTGTATATATTCTTTGAATGACAGTACTAAAACTAATAATTGATTTAATAATTATAAAATACATAAGTTTAAATATATTTAACTATACATTACATATTTCCATGAATAAAAAATAAAAGTGAAAAAAAAAATTACTATAAATGAGAGCTCGGTTTCTTTATATCAAAAGCTCAGAAGTCATAACACTGAAAAACAGAACTGGAAATGGCATCCCAAACCCTAACAGATCCAACATCGTCCTCTATGGATCCGATATTCCACATCGTTAAAATCGTTCCCTACTCCATTCTTCGCCCTCCTCGCCTTCGCTTGAAGCTCCCATCACTTACTTTACCGTCGCCAATGACCGTCTTTGCCCTTGTCCTCCTCACCTACTTTATGGTCGTCTCCGGGATCGTCTACGACGTAATTGTGGAGCCGCCTGGAATCGGATCGACTCAAGATCCGGCAACCGGATCTATCCGACCTGTCGTGTTTCTACCTGGTCGCGTGAACGGGCAATACATAATTGAGGGCTTGTCATCTGGATTTATGTTCGTGCTTGGTGGAACTGGAATTGTGCTAATGGATCTTGCATTGGACAAGAATCGAGCTAAGAGCGTAAAGGTTTCTTATGCGACTGCTGGTATTTCGTCGTTGATTATCGCATATGTGATGAGTATGCTCTTTATTCGCATTAAGATTCCTGGTTATCTTAGGTGAATTTCAGTTTATTTAGTTCTGTTATTGGGACTTAATGGATTTGTACCTCTATGTTTGATCGTTCATCTAGCTTTCTCTCAATGGCAAAGTTTCTAATTTTCCTTTTAAGTGAATTATTGCTTCTGCTAAGAATTATCTCTGGTTCAATTCTACTATGCTCGCACAAAATTTAGTATTTTGGGAATAATAGGGAATGACCAACCGGATTTCAACAATTGACTCACTGGCTTACTGAGATGCTAGCTTGAGATGAAAAACTTGTCACTGGTAGCAGAATTAGTGGGTTCCATTATGCAGTTTTTACCTTGAAAAAATGTTTTTAGATAGGAAATCTGCAAGCCAATTGGCATTCTTGTTCTTTTGTCATGCTGTTGATTGTCAGCTTACTCAAATAAACGATAATTCAAATAAACCTTAAGCCCTTCCTTTAATATAAGAGTTTGTTTGTTATAAATGAATTTCATGAAATTTAAGGAATTCATTTCTAAGTTTACTCATGTTTGGTACAAATGAAAGTTTGTTTGGAATTTTAAATTTTTTAACTTTATGAAATTGATTACTGTTGATTCTAATTCTATCAAAATTGATAGAATTTGCAAATGAACACCAACCTTAACTAAGGTACCAGCTAAAGAAGCTAATAAATTATAAGTACTAACTAATATATTGAAAATGAGTTCCAAATATGAATTTTTGTAATGAAATGAATTGCATGTTCATTTAAAATAAACATTTTGTAAACGAATTTGGACTGTAGAATTAATTGTAAATATAATTTGTTTAGTATGTTGAATACTTTCTATTATTACATTTTCATTCATGCCAAACATGAAAACATGGAATTTTACATAACTGTTGTAAAATTTTATCGAACTCATTTATATCAAACAGTGTCTAAGCAAAATGATACTGTAAGTTCCATATACCTGGAATCCAATTTATCCTGATTTTGGCTATCCATCTTTAAGAAGAGTCTCTGTAGGGTTTTATCATTATGTTCTGAAGTCAAACCAAGCAAGAGAGACAGGTTTTGGGTAGTTAATGATTTCAGTAATTTTACCTTCTTGTAGGTTATCTTATGTTTGTATAAGAGAATAATTAGATTTTTATGGAATTGAGACTTAGATTGGAAAACAAAGGTCGAAGAGTTCTAGGTTTTGTCAGCTTCACACTAAAACTTGGCACAGTTACTAGAAAATCTATGTTGTTGCTGTTGGAACTATGGATTTGAACAAAATACTTTTGATTGAAGGTTGTTTGGTTGCATGAAAGCCAATAATAGGCTTAGCATTTGGACAATTTTACACCATTGAATCACTAAACTTGAATGCATCCGATGCTTACATTAGGAAAATCAGCCATCAAGACCAATAATAGGGATTGAAAGAAACTGAGAGATGCTGGATGCTCAACCCATATGTGTTTTGTCAATGGCTATTGTTTGTTCATTTGTTGTTTATTTTCATATATTATAGGTCTTACGTCTTCGGTTTTAGGTAATCATACACCATCAAATGTTCATCTACAGCATATATCCTTTGAAGACTATAAATGTAATATATCTTCTTTGATGAGAGGTAAGTCAGGTTGTTTCTAATTTGTTTACAGAAAATTAATTTCATTAAGATGGATCATTCAATTTTTAATTTGATCACATTTGGGATTTTCCGGTGAATTGCGCACCCAAACAATTGACATAAGCTGCAAGCTCACCTGAAACATACATGCTCACAGCAAAGTGGTATTTGTTTCGTGTGTAGGAGTTGCGTATTTGTCAGCTCAAATTGCATTATTAAATTCGTAGTAGGCATCAAAATTTTTAATAAAATTTTGCTGGGTAATTTCAAATATGATAAACTGAAAAAAAATAATAATAATTATAGTAATTTTATCTGTATCACATTGATGTTTTGTGATCAAATAACAATTAATCCTAAAGTTTAATTACCTCTAATATTTTTTTTGAAATGGTAATTACCTCTAATATGATTTGCCCTCCTAATGAGCATCAAAAGATGGGTAAATTTTTGTGAACATAGACAGTAATCTCTATTATTTTTTACAAAATTATTTTTATATCTCCTCATACTTTCATCATTCTGCACACAACAAAAGGAATGATAAGCTTCATTTTCTTACAAAATTTTTTCGTTTTTTAATAGATAATTATGGCATATGCTTTTCCAAGTTTAGTTATAACTAATAGATTAGTCGTGTTAATGTGATTTTGTAAATAATGTTAATTAGATGTTAGCTTCATTTTTTTGCAATTTTAAACTAAATTATGCAACAGTAGGTATTATAAAATAATTAGAAATAAATATCTCATATCATATTTGTTGTGCTTATCAACTGAAATAACATTGTTTATTAGTGTTTTTCTTTTACCAACATTTGCATGACTTTCTCATCTAAAAAGAAAAAAAAAAAAATTGCAGAAATGATTGTAAATGATGAAGATCTAAATTCATACAGGCTTATAAATGAAAGGAAAAGATCCATGTTTATACAATCTAAGTTATGAAAATATTGAGATGTTGGAGAAAAATTAAATATGATAATTAGAAGTCATTTGTAAATCCATTATTACAGTCAAATGTGCTCACCTTTCCAACACTAAAGAAATCGAGAAATCGATGAAATTGCCAACAGCACAAAAAAGCAAACTGTTGAGGAAGATGATTGAACTCAATACAAATGTCATAGGCTCGTATGACGCGCACAAGAGAAATGCGCTTGCTTGGAGCACCTTCAAATAAGCCAATTAAATATCTCAACTAATTATCTGCAAGATAGTAATAGACGTTAGAAGAATATGATACCAATGTATAAATAGATATTGGAATATAAATGTAAAAACAACCATATAACAATACATAACACGGTATTGCATATAAGGACAACAAAATGAATATTTTTATTCATAGATCAAACATTACATTAAAACAACAAGTGGCATCTTCTATAGACGTGGAAACACCTATGAAGCATCGAGACTAGTTCTCTAATATTGAAGTGACCTTGAGAACTAGTTACTCCCATAATATATAAAAAAATAATGTAAATCTAAAAATAGCATAAAAAGATATTGTTATATTTGAATCATCATCATCACCTTCCTTTCCATTAACTTAAATCTTCGTTAGCTTTTAAAATTATATTTTATTATATGTCTCAAATATATTTTAATCATACTACCGCATGTGCAAAATAGTATAAAAAAAATAAGTTGGTAAATTGTATATATATATACTAACAATTTTTGCAATTCTATGAATTATGTTCTCAAATGATAAAATCACACAATATTTCCATTAATTTATATGGTATGTCATTCATTAATGTAATTAAATCAAAAATAAAAACTGTTAACGTTATAATAGGTTTAAAGTAATTGTAATCATGATATAACACAGTTTAGATAATCAGAAGATATATCTTCGTGGTAAGGAAAAATAAAAAAAAAAATTCAATTTTTGAGACATAACAAGGAAAAACTATTTCAATATAAGCATATGAAATTTATGTATGAAATTTTTATACACATCAACAAGTATCACTGTTATGTTATTTATTCTAATAGAAAGGAATAAAAAATATCAGAAAATCTATAATGTTACTGTTGGAACCATGGATTTGAATTCTCAATTTATATTTGAACAAATTAATTGATGGTTGTTTGATTGCATTAAACCCAATAATAGAATGCATTTTTGGACAATTTAAACCATTTAATCACCAAATTTTAATAGCATCCGTGCTTACAAATATATATATATATATATATATATATATATATATATATATATATATATATAAATTCATTTAAACCATGGAGATTTCCTTGATTGATGATGAGGCGCATCATTTAAAAGACATTTTATTTTTCCGTACATGAGAAAATTTTCTTTTTAAACTTTTGAAATTTAATTATTTCCTTTTAGTATTTTTACTTGCGATTTTATTAGTATTTCCTTTTATTTACTTGATGTTAATCATTCCACTTTCCTTAAACGTTCCACATTTAATTTTTCAAATTTAATATTATTATAATTTTTAACCTTCCTAACTTCATTAAACGTTTAAAATTTAATTTTTTAAATTTAATGATCGTCAATACAATTTGAAATTGATATTAAAATACTAAAATAAATCTATATTTTGTTTCCAACTCTTTCATTTACCTAATTGAATTTCGTCAAATTTCTCTTCCTTTTCATTTGAATAAATTGAAATTAAGATACTAAAAATATTATCGTTATATCATTATCATTAAATTAAATTATATATACATATAAATGAGAAACATATAGTTTTTCTTGGTTGCTGATGCAACACATTATTTGGAGAGTAGAACTTTTCAGAATTTTAGCATTTCGTTTTTCCTTGCTTGAAAATTTTTGGCCTTTATTAAACCTTTGAAATTTAATTAATTCCTTTTAATATTTTTACTAGCAATTTAATTATTGCCTTTTAATTACTTGCTATTAACCTTTTTATTACTATTCTTCACCTTTTTATCTTCCTTGAACGTTTAAAATTTAATGATCATTATTATAATTTAAAATTTATTAAAATGCTAAAACAAAGCCTATATTTTTATTGCTGCCAAATCATCCATCTTCCTAATTGATTGTCACCAAATTTCTCTTTCTTTTCATTTGAATATTAAAATTAAAATACTAAAAATCTCTTTTTTATTAGGGGATGAGTAAATTATTGTTCCTCTTTTAGATTATCATTTTATCATATACCAAAAAAACTCACAAGAGAATTTCTTCCAATGATATCGTAAAATTTTTATCTTGTAGCCGATCAATTTTCAAAATTAGTCTCATACATTTTGAAAACAATAAGATAAGATAGTGAGTAATCTTTTTCCTTTTTTTTTCTGATTTATTTGGTTATGATTTTTAGTTTTTGAGTAATTTATTTAACTATTACAGTATCAGTTTTGTTTTCTATCTTATGATAAGTTAAAATATTTACATCTCATTAATATTTGACATCTTTCAATTCACTATATGGTTTGTATGGCTGCAGTTCAATTAATTGAATTATCTTGAAAAGGTTGCTTATGCAATTTTTCTGATTTTGATTTAAAATGTAAAAAAAATGAATTGATGTCGAATTAATGGTTATAGCTTTTACAAATTATATATATTTTTCAGCAAATTAAAATTTTTGATATTTATATAGTATATAAACAAAAGTTTAAGATTCTTTCTTTATTCATTATCGTATTTTTCAAAAAATTTTAAATTTATTTCTAATTTGGTTGAAAGCCTAATTTGATGTCTTATTTTGGCTTCTTTAGCTTATTGCCTGTTAAAAAAAAAAAAATGGTATTTTATTGCTTTGTTTTTGTTTACTTAGTTTTATTTTTTTCAATTACATTATCGTTTTGTATTTTTCTAATTAAAGTTTTGTTTTATTGATTTTTATGGGATCGAAGTACTACGATTCAAGAGATCTTAAAATATATTTATAATAATGAATTGATTATTACATTTTAATATGTTTCTTTAATTATATAATTTCAATCATATTAAATTTCTAAAGAAAAATAGAAACAAGTATTTAAATTATTTTAAATCGTATACAAGTTTATTTTATTTTAGTAATAATTACAATCACTTTTTTAGAAAAAAATTAATTTTTTTAATTTACTCAATACACTATGTTATATTTGCAGTTGAAATGAAAACATAAATATTTTACAGTCGCGCAATGCGTAGATTACGGGCTAGTTAAATATAAATTAAAATTTTAGTGACTTCTAGTATTATTTTACCTTCCTAATGAACATCAAAGAATTGGTAAAATTTTATGAACATTAAAATTGATTTTTATTTTATTTTTTACCAAATTATGTTGGATTTAATTTTCTATTGTGGGCTTAATATGTAAAATTAAATATGTACAGCAGTCCAATTGTAAAGTCAATTTCAAATGTGGTCTTGATTGTGAATAATTGACTATTGAGGTATCAACTAATTATAGATATTAAGTGTAGAGACCATTATATAATTCCTATTTCGTTAAAGGACCGAAATAGGAATTGTACTAACCCTACATGTATATAAAGGTCGTGGTCCCCAGAGGAGTTGAATACGATTCAGTTTTACGTTCCTTTCGTACTGCTTCCGCAAAATCGATTCTTCAATTCTCTGGAAGGCTGCAAACCTAATTCTACACATCAAGATCGACGAACAACGATGTCAGGTACGCAACCTTTTCTTATTCAATCTATTTTGTTGAATCTAGTGGTGTGCATGATCTAGGTTATTGTGGAATTATTTGAGATTAATTCATAACAAGTGGTATCAGAGCCTTGTGCATAATTGCTAGATTTTAGATTGATTTTCGTATGTTTTCTTTTTATTTGTTTACCCTACTATTTACGGATTGAGGGTTTTGTTTAATTAAAAAAAAAAAAAAAAAAATTTTTTTCTCACTGTTCTTCGGATTCCCCAAGAACAAGTAAGAGGTTTTGAACAAACGCCATTGACGATTAATTGTCCGTGTGATATTTTATATATATATATATATATTTTTTTTTTGCCGGATTTTGTTTAAAAAAAAAAAAAAAAAAAAAATTCAGATCGTTTTTTGGTTGGCGGCGGACCTGTTATCGTTTTTGTTTTTAGGGTTAGGGATGGCAAATTACAGTTAGGTCCCTGGAAACTTTCGGTTTAGGCCTTTAAGTTTCTGTAATTTCGGATTAGGCTCCTAATTTTTCTGTAACTTCAGATTAGGCTCCTAAATTTCTGTAATTTCATATTAGGCCCCTAATTCTCTGTAACTTCAGATTAGGTCCCTAATTTTTTGTTTTTTTTCGTATAGACACATAAACATATATTTAATTAAATTAGACCCCGAACTTTATTTATTCAAATTTATTTAGTCCTATTTTATAATTTAGTCTCTAATTTAGTGACTTAAAGACTAGATTATAATTTTTTTTTAGGCTAAATAATTTTAGATTATTAAATATTTAGACAATCAATTCATTTAATTGCAATTGTTTTGTTTTAATTACAATTAAATGAATTAATTTGTCGACTTGAGATTAAAATTTAGAGTGATTAAGTCCCTATTCTGTTTGATATTTATTAAAATAAATTGATTTGATCAATAAGTCACCAAAGTGACCTCTATTGCTTGAATTGATTTATTTTAGAATATTAGACAGGTGTATTAGAATTCGTTGCGGATAGTTAATCGGCCCAAAGGAAGGTTGCTATCTGGCTGAGTTTTGAATACATGTTGGCAATAAGTATGTGATAATTGTTTGATTATTTTCATGACAATGATATATCGGCCCAAAGGAAGATTTATTATTTGTCAGGACTATGTTATCAATATTTGATTGCTGCGTTGAGATACTAATTACAAGTTAATGTTTTACATCCAAAGATGAGAATATTAATGTTGTGTCTGTATCTTATTTCCATTTTTTGATCTCTACTTATGTGAATTGTTTCATTTGTGGATTGTGAGCTTATACTTATCTATTTGTTTATTTTCTCCGATGTCAGCTAACATGTCATTTAATCCTGATTGTGTCCCTAAACTTGAGGGATCAAATTTTGAGTCTTGGAAATCAGACATTATGATCTTTCTGGGCTGTATGGATTTGGATCTTGCATTCAGGATGGACGAACCTGCTCCTCTTACTGATACGAGCACTGATGTTCAAAGGGTTCAGTATGAGAAGTGGGAGCGTTCTAATCGCTTAGGTCTGATGATCATGCAGAAAGGAGTCCCAGAACATGTTCGAGACTCTGTCTCAGCTGAAAAGAACAATGCTCAAAACTATCTTGCCGAGCTGGAGAGGGCTTATGTAAAGAATGACAAAGCCGAAGTGGGAACACTTTTAGGAAAATTAACCTCCATGAAGTTTGCTGGCAATGGTGGTGTTCGGGAGCATATTCTTAGCATGTCTCAGATTGCAAAGAGACTGAAGGCGCTGGGTATGGCTTTACCAGATGACCTTTTAGTCCATATGGTTATGAATTCTCTTCCTTCTCAGTATGGACAAATTAGGACTTCCTATAATTGTCAGCCGAATAAATGGACTCTTAACGAGCTCATTTCTCATTGTGTTGATGAGGAGGAAAAGATGAATTCTAACAAAAGAGAGAGTGCTCATTTTGTTTCTTCAGCTGGGAAGGGCAAGAACAAGAAAAGAAAGAGGCCTTTTGCAAAGACTGTTGAAAAGGCTATTGAGAAACCTGCTGCTGCTACTGCTGTAGATCCAGTACAAAAGAAGCCTTATGTGCCAAAATGCTTCTTTTGTGGAAAGACGGATCACTTGAGAAAGGACTGTCCTAAATTTGCTATTTGGCTTGCAAAGAGGGGTAAGTACCTTGTTTTAGTCTGTTGTGAAGTTAATTTAACTTCAGCTCCTAAAAACACTTATTGGATGGATTCTGGTGCTACCGCTCATATAAGTGTTTCATTGTAGGGCTGCCTCAACTACAGAAAGCCAACTGACGGTGAAAGATACGTCTATGTAGGAAATGGCGATCCGGTTGAAGTAGAGGCAATTGGACATTTTAGATTATGTTTAAGTACTGGTTATTTTTTGGATCTTATAGATACTTTTGTTATTCCCTCTTTTAGAAGGAATTTGATTTCTGTTTCCTTTTTGGACAAATCTGGTTTTCATTGTTTTTTTGGAGACAGTGTATTCACTTTATCTATGAATTCAAAAGTTTTGGGTACTGGTTGCTTGAATGAATGTGATAATCTATATATGTTAGACATTGATACTAGTTATCATGAATCCCTGCATGTTACTACAAGAGGTACCAAAAGAAAGTTGAATATTGATAACTCAGCTGTACTTTGGCATAGACGTTTGGGTCATTTATCCAAATCGAGAATTGAGCGTCTTGTTTCTGATGGTATCTTAGATACACTTGATTACACAGGTTTGGATTCTTGTATTGAGTGTATTAAAGGAAAACAGACTAAACAAAAGAGACTAGGTGCCATTCGGTCATCCAATGTTTTAGAACTGATTCATACAGATATTTGCGGTCCATTCCATATTGCAACTAGAAATGGCCAAAGATATTTTATATCATTCATTGATGACTATTCTCGTTATGGTTACTTATATCTCATTCATGAAAAATCTGAGTCTTTGGACGTGTTTAAATCTTATAAAGCCGAAGTTGAAAATCAACTAGGAAAGAAGATTAAATCTGTTCGATCTGACCGTGGTGGTGAATATTATGGTAAATATGACGGTTCAGGCGAACAACGTCCAGGACCTTTTGCGCTTTTCCTACAGGAATGTGGAATTGTCCCTCAATATACAATGCCTGGTACTCCCAGCATGAATGGTGTATCTGAGAGACGTAATAGGACTCTTATGGATATGGTAAGGAGTATGATTAGTCATTCTACTTTACCAGAGTCTCTGTGGGGTGAAGCGTTAAAGACAGCAGCTTATCTTCTCAATAGGATTCCATCTAAAGCAGTTGCTAAAACACCTTATGAACTTTGGACTGGACGTAAGCCTAGTCTAAAGCATCTTCATGTTTGGGGATGTCCAGCTGAAGCAAGGCCTTACAAGCCGAATGAAACAAAACTGGACTCCAAAACTATCAGCAGCTACTTTGTTGGATATTCTGAGCGGTCTAGGGGTTACAAGTTTTATAATCCTACTTCCAGAACTTTTTTTGAAACGAGAATTGCAACATTTTTTGAGGATGTTGATTTTGGAGGGAGAAATAAAGAAAGAAACATTGTCTTTGAAGAGGAACCAAGTAAGGATGATTCGGTTCTCATTCCTTTTGTTGTTTCTGATAGCGTACAGACTCCAGTTGCTCCTGTCACTATTCAAGATCCAATTCAAGACAATGCTATTCTTCCTCAAGAACAAATTCAACAACCTCAAGAATTAGAGTCTGTTCAAATGCCTTTGAGGAGATCTACTAGGGAGAGAAGAAGTGCTATTCCAGATGATTATATAGTGTTTCTTCAGGAACATGAGGATACTGTAGACATGATAGATGATGATCCAGTTAGTTTCTATCATGCCATGCAGAGTTCTGACTCTCATAAGTGGATTGAGGCAATGAACGAAGAGTATAAGTCTATGCAAGACAATCAAGTTTGGGATCTTGTTCAATTACCTGAAGGAAAGAAACCCATTGGTTGCAAATGGATATTTAAAACCAAAAGGGATTCTCAAGGTAATGTGGAAAGATATAAAGCACGTCTTGTAGCAAAAGGCTTTACTCAAAAGGAAGGGATTGACTATAAAGAAACCTTCTCTCCAGTTTCTTCGAAGGATTCTTTTAGGACAATCATGGCCTTAGTTGCAAATCTTGATCTTGAGCTTCATCAAATGGATGTGAAGACTGCGTTTCTCAATGGCGACATTGATGAAACAATATATAAGGTGCAACCAGAAAATTTTGTAATTGGAGATCCAAAACATCTGGTATGCAAATTAAAGAAATCCATTTATGGACTCAAGCAAGCTTCTCGTCAATGGTACTTTAAGTTCAACCAAGTAATTGTCTCGTTTGGCTTTGAGGCAAATGCTGTTGAAAATTGTGTGTACCATAAGTTCAGTGGGAGTAGGTTCATCTTTTTGGTCTTATATGTGGATGTCATACTTCTTGCTACTAATTGTAAAGTCTTGCTACATGAAACCAAAGTTTTTCTTTCAAAGCATTTTGAGATGAAAGATTTAGGTGAAGCTTCTTTTGTTTTAGGGATTCAGATACATCGAGACCGTTCTCGAGGTATTCTTGGATTATCACAAAAGAGCTATATTGATAAAGTGCTCAAGAGATTTGGTATGCAGAATTCTAGACCATTGGATACCCCTATTGCAAAAGGTGATAAATTTAGTAATCAACAATGTCCAAAGAGTGAACTTGAAATTCAGGAAATGCAAAAGGTTCCTTATGCGTCAGCTGTAGGAAGTCTTATGTATGTTCAAGTTTGCACTCGTCCAGACATTTCTTTTATAGTTGGCATGTTAGGTAGATATCTCAGCAATCCAGGAATGGATCATTGGAAAGCAGCCAAAAGAGTCATGAGATATCTTCAGAGGACTAAGGGACATATGCTTACATATAGGAGATCAGATCAGCTTGAGATCATTGGGTATACTGATTCTGATTTCGCTGGATGCCAAGACAGTAGAAAATCCACATCTGGCTACGTTTTTCTATTGGCTGGCGGTGCTATTTCTTGGAAGAGTGTGAAACAAACTCTAGTAGCAACCTCCACCATGGAAGCTGAATTTGTAGCATCTTATGAGGCATCCAATCAAGCTATTTGGCTGAGAAACCTTGTCACTGGGCTGCGTGTAGTAGGTGGAATAGAAAGACCACTGAAGTTGTATTGTGACAACAGGTCAGCCGTTTTATTCTCCAACAACAACAGGAGCTCTTCTCGATCAAAACACATTGAGATTAAGTTCTTGGCTGTGAAGGAGAGGGTACAGAGTGGACAGATATCCTTAGAGCATATTGGAACAAACTCTATGATTGCGGATCCGCTTACAAAGGCAGTGATACCGAAAGTTTTCCATGAGCACACCGCTCATATGGGTATCATTTTGTTTGAGACTGTCTAGTTTTAGTGGGAGTTTGCTCTTTATGCATACATTATGTTTTTGAATGCTCTATTTTATTTTGGATATGTTTTATTATGAAATTTTGTTGAGTACTCATTTTGGTTGATGGTTACACTCTGTATTATTATTGTTGTTTTGCTTGATCTCACTTTTGTTGGTGACCAGTTGGAAACAAACATGATGATCACATTACATGTAGTTTTCATGCTACACTTCTATAATGAATATATGTCATTTAGGGATATTTGTAATGTAGTTGATGATGAACTTAGTCATGAGATCTATGGCGAATGTTTCTTCAGCTCTTTATCAATATAACTAATGGACGAGATTGTTTTTGGATACCTTGTATGACTGCGTTTGTTGAGCTCATTTTGGTGTATGTATTTTATTTAACATATGTTCGCCCAAGTGGGAGATTGTTGGATTTAATTTTCTATTGTGGGCTTAATATGTAAAATTAAATATGTACAGCAGTCCAATTGTAAAGTCAATTTCAAATGTGGTCTTGATTGTGAATAATTGACTATTGAGGTATCAACTAATTATAGATATTAAGTGTAGAGACCATTATATAATTCCTATTTCGTTAAAGGACCGAAATAGGAATTGTACTAACCCTACATGTATATAAAGGTCGTGGTCCCCAGAGGAGTTGAATACGATTCAGTTTTACGTTCCTTTCGTACTGCTTCCGCAAAATCGATTCTTCAATTCTCTGGAAGGCTGCAAACCTAATTCTACACATCAAGATCGACGAACAACGATGTCAGGTACGCAACCTTTTCTTATTCAATCTATTTTGTTGAATCTAGTGGTGTGCATGATCTAGGTTATTGTGGAATTATTTGAGATTAATTCATAACAAATTATTCAATGTATGATACATCAAATATTTGTAAAATCGTTTAATTTACTATAAATCAATTTTTTTTTCTCGTGATTTTTGTGTCTTCCCATAATTGTGTTATTTTATATGTATTTATTTAAATGTTTAAAATTATCTTTATCTTGTATTATTAAAAGGTCATGTACTTTACATAAAAAAACTTCCTGATATTCTTAATATTTATTTTGACTTATTAAACACTTCAAATTATAAATATCAAATATTTTAACTTGTAAAATTACACTATTAAATATTTGAACTTGCAAAAGATTAGATCGATTAAACATCTATTAAATAATTGAAAAATAACAAAAATTATTAAATTATACTAACTAAATATAAGTGATATTTTACACGCAAATATTAAAAACACAAAAAAAAATGTCATTGCTATTATGTAGAGAGGCATAATGTTATTAAAATTCATAACTTTAAGATAATAGATCCCTTGTAAAGTGTCCCAAAATAATATATATATTTTTTTTTTGTAAATTACATAAATAAATTTATGCATTTCCCTATTATCAAAAGTACCTCATCATTAAATTTGCATTTCTAATTTGAGGTTTCAAATCTAAATTTTGGATAAAGTGGGGGCATATATGGGAAAAATGAGGACTTAACAGTTAACACTATTACAGCTTTGCTAACTTTCAACTAGTTTGCAAATTACTGCTGTAGTTTTCATCGTACCATATATATTTACTTTTTAAGTTCATAATTTTTCTCTATTTTATTTTCATTATTAAATAGTATTCAATAATTTATAAACTATATTTAATAAATTTTGTGAGGTTCTTGCACATAAATATACCATATAATTAAAATGATATTTGAATTTTTTTTTAATAGATAATTATAGCATATGCTTTTCCAAGTTTAGCTATAATTAATAGCTAATTAGTTATTAACGTGATTGTTTATACAATTTACAGAAATCAAATGATTGGCTACACAATGAAAATTAGACAAAAAATTTGGATATATTTTTATCAATAAACTGTAAATAAATAGTTAGAAATTTTCATAATTTTAAACTTAAGTATATAGTCATATTTATTGTGCTTAACAAACAAAAATAGCATTAGATTTTTGTGTTTTCTTTTATCAACATCTGCATGATTTTCTAATTCAAAAGAGAAAAACTTTTAGAAGAACTAATCTTGAATGATCAAGATCATAGACTTTGCATATCCATTCTAAATTCCTACTACTAATTGCTTCAAAAAAAAAATTATATGTTGGAAATAACATACAATTAGTGAATAAAAGAAAATGAACTAGCTACTTATCCCAACTAACTTGAAATTAAAAGTTTAATTGTCACATATATATAATTTAATTTGAGAAACTTTGAGATATTGGAGAAAAATTAAATAGTTTCTGGATAACCAAAAGTGAAAAAGAACATATCTTTGGTCAAATGCTAGTGCTAAAGTATATTATAAAAAGGGCAACAGGAGGCAGAGCAGGAGGTTGAAGATTTTCTGTTATTATATAAAAACATTCAATTGCTATTGTATCATATGCAGAACATTTAATTTTTCACAGTGTTTTTAAAATTAGACCGGTTAATTCGCAAATCAAAGCAATGACTGGTCTGATTTGGTTTAACATAAAAGCTAGAAAAAATAAAAACTAAGTTGATCCGAAAAAAATCTGGAAACATCCAAAAACCAAATTTCTCCGCCTAAACCCAGTTTTTATTCTAATGGCAATGTTTTAATAAAAGATCCCATATTACATGAGCTGCCTAAGAATCAGATTTTTTTTCTTATGTGCTAGGGACAAGGCGGCTCTTTGCTGTGAGATCGCTACTTGCAATGAGAAAATATGTTTAAGTAATTAATAAATCAATGACCAAATGCATAAATATATTCTTGTATTTTACGGAAAAATTTTGTGACACCCTAAACTTTACGAGTGACATATTATATCCTTAAAGTTACGAATTTTGCTAATATTATAACGCATGTATACTAATAATAACATTTTTTTTTCATATTTAGAATACTATTCCCTACCGTTCGTTGAATTTTTTTTCCCTTGAGCTAATGAAATCATTTTCTCTTTCAAAAAACAATAATAATAATAACAACATTTTTTTTTTATGTTTTTGGCATTTACGTGCAATGTATTCACTAAATATGTGATTAGTAGAATTTTTGAAATAAAAATTTTCATATTTTTTAACTATTTAATAAGTGTTTAGTTGATCTAATTTTAGAAGTTTGAGTATTCAATAATTTTTTTTTTTTGCAAATTGAAGTATTTAATTGATAAATTTTATAAATTAAAGTGTTTAATAGGTCAAAATAAAAAATGAGAGTGTCATGAGATTTTTTACGCAAAGTACATATGAGATTGATTTGGTGGACTATATTGTAAAACTATTTGAGGCATCTGCAAAGGGGAGGGGTGTTTTAATTTTTAATGGGGTATCAAAAGAAAGATGAAAATAATCTAAATAAAAAAAAAAAATGGACTGGTTTGATGGGTATCGAATTTGAAATTCAAACATTGATTATGTTGGTTTTCTCAAGAGAGATTTGTCTTTGCTTTTTAATTATGGAAATAACAAGTGTTAGTTTAAAGAAATAAAAGAGTCATCTTGCATATTTTAATGTACTCAAAAATTTATTATTCTTTTGGCTTTGATTGATATTTAATAATAAATGACTTAAATTATAATTTAAAATTATTTGTTTATAAAATCCTTTCATTATTTTGAATTTTTATTTATAAATTTTAAAAAAATTTCGATTGAACCGAGTTGACTGAATCCAACTGCAATCCAGTCATGGCACCAACATAATATTGTCACGACCCATTTCCATGGGCCGGACCGGCACTAGGACCTGGGTAGGCTTAAGGCCCCCGAAGCCCGTAGTAAGCCTGTACTATTTAAAACTCGCATTCTAATCACAATTGTGGATTCAGGCCCAATAATTTATTTCACGATTATATCCAAAATACAATCCAAATAATAAATGTTTATACTCTATTTGTTCATTTACAACCCAGTTGGAATACAATTGCGGAACTCTACTCCATAATTCGCTACCCTTTGCATTTACATATTCAATAATTATTACTCTTATCGATCCACATCTCGTTCGTTCATTTGGACTCCAGGATTCTTCTTTCCATCTATTACCTGGGGAGGTTGGAAGGGGGGTGAGTACTAAACTCAGTGAGCAGGATTAGATAACTCTCTCACCCCACACAATCGTACAAATGCTAAAATATTTTAATGTGGTCACCCATTTAGTTATATGATCATGCAGTTTTTCACACAAATGGCAATACAACAGCAATCACAATTATTATCACCTTCATATAATCACATCATGTGGAAATTAGTCAGTGGCACCACCTGAAACCCCAACGAGCCGTCCTCACACATGGCTCGCCCTCTCATACATGTGCACCAGGGAGCCGATCCCCCATACGGCCAACTGGTCTAATCCTCACTGACCAGTCCTCTCATTGTTTTTCCATTCTCTCTCTTTTCTTTTCCATACCAACAGGAGGCAACCCGGTGGTCTCCATCCAATCTAGATCATCAAGTGCTCACAACAGGAGGCCACCCTGCGGGCTACAATCAAATCTAGATTATCAGGTGCGCAACAACAAGAGGCCATCCTGTGGTTCTATATAACCCATATCATCAGGTGCACACGGGGGCGCCGATCTCCCATTTTCCCGGCCGACGGTCAATATCATATCATATTCAGGATCCACATCACAGACCGTCCTCACAAACCCATGGTGGTCCACTTCATCCCAATTCCACACAAACAAGGCACAGTATATTCATAGCACAAGTAATCAAACAATTTTTACTATCAACAAATAGTGCATCATAATATGGCACTTCAATAAAATAATGCATGATAACATTTAGCCGTGAATGCATGCATGCAGGCGGATGAGGTGAATTATCTAACACTACTCACAGTTCTTTATTGCCCTCTAAAGGGACTGCCTTTCTAGCCACATGCTTCCAGCCTTTGTCCTCGCATTTCAGAATTTTATAAACCTCTAAAATAAACAATAAAATTCTAAGTAAGAAGTTTAATTTGAAAGATTCTCTTTCATATTCGTTTATTAGTTTTGGTTTCCAGTCATTTAATTCACTTATTAAGATATATATTGGGTTTCCTTATTTATTTATTTATTCTAATTTATCGCCTTTAAATAAAACGTTTAGTTATCCGTTAAGTAATATTTTATAATAACGCTAAGAAGAATACGAATATTAATCATAATAATATTATTAATAGTATTAATACGATTGATAATATAATATCACAAACGATAATCATTTTAGTCGTATTATCTATTACGGATTTCTTTACTAAGTGTTCGCCGAAATTTCGGCAGCATTTCCTCTATAAACTGTACTACCCAATTTATCAAATTTTCACAAATCCACACGCACAGCCCATCCATCGGGCAAATTCATATCCACTAATCCCGTCCGCCATAACCGTCATTTATTCGGTCACTTAATTCACATAGCCCATTAAAATTAATTGTTTTATAACTATTTATTTGTTAATAAAATTCCTAAAAGTTATTATTAGCTAGGAATATATATTTTAGTACCAACCTTATAATTAATATTCATGAAATATATTTAACAATATTTAATTTAATTTAATTTAATTTACTTAAATACTTAATTAAGTTCATTAATTAATTAATTCGGGATTTATTCAAAAATTGCGAATTAAGCTTTAGAGTGTACCGATTGAAAATCAGATTTTATGTCCGTGATCCGCGCGAAGAGGAGATCATTCTGCCTCTCGGGGTCTTCGTCGGAGTCTCGCCGGACCACCGCCGTCGCCGCCGTGCATGGTGGCCGGAAAATTTAACCTTCACCAAAATTGACAAACGATACATCATTTTATTCGTTTCGATGAGAGGATCACTAATATGTATTCAAATCAAGGTGGGTGTGAACTATTTGGCCGAAAATTGACCGGAAAGGTTCGGTGATACCCATTTTGGGTTTTCCGATTCCGGCTATTACAGTCGACGAGGAGCCTACCAAATGAAAGAGGAAGAAGAGAGGAGTCGATCAACACCTACCTCGACACCTCAAGTCATCGGAAACGATGGGAAATCGCCGGAGAAGTTGTTGCAACGGTGCTAAACGTTTCGGTCGAGATTTCTCTCAATCCGGGCTCAAACCGCGCAAACCAAAGTTTAAATCAAACTCCTTGCGACGAGTAGATATTTTTAGAGTATCTATTTGCCGGATTTGGCCGCCGGTGGTCAGAGAACGAGAAGAAAAGGGAACGAGAAGAAAAGGGGAGGGGGTTTGTTGAGAGAGAAGAGCGAGAGAGAGACCACTGAGTCTCTCTTCTCGTTTCTCTTTTCTTTCTCTTTTTTTTTTTTTTTTTTTTTTTTTTTTTTTTTGTTTTTGTCTAGAATTTTCTAATTGGTGGATGGGGTTTGGGTCGATTCGAGTCTGGTTTGGTTTAAATCATGGTTTTAGCTTGGTTTTTCAATTGATTTATGGATTTTTCATCTGGTTTTCGAAAAATTAATTTGATTTTTGGGTCCAGTTCAATTTATTTGATTATTTTGTTCAATTCCGTAATATTTTCTCAATTTATTCATAAAATATTAATAACAAAGATTTTTAATTTTAGGCTGATTAATTTATATAGTAGTTACATATATATAGACACATTTTTAATCGATTAACAATTAGTGTTCCATTTTATTTTCATCGAAATTTTAAGTATTACCCAAACGAAAATTCTAAATAATATGTTTTTGGGCTTGAGCCCAATTCGTAAAACTTTGGGCTCAATTAGAATTACTCGATCTTAATAGCCCATATCAACATAAATCTAGATTTTTGATTTAATAAAAATTCTAAAGTTTTAAAAATAAAAATTCGGGGTATTACAATCTCCCCCCCTTAAGACAATTCGTCCTCGAATTGAATCTAGTGGGACAGAATAAGAATGGACGCATGGAAAATTGTAAAGTTATAAGAAATTGCTTCCAATACCAAGGAGACAGCTCAAGAGCGAAAATACAGACCGAGGAAACAAAGTGAGTGGGGTATTTTGATTGTATTTCTACCGCCAATTGTCATGTTTAGAATAAAATTCCGTTGCTAGGAAATCTTTTGAAATAAAAATCTTATAATTAACCCAGCCTTTCAATAAAATGCTTACTATATATATATATATTAAATTTTATTACGCATTTCTTTATGAAAACCAAATATATAATTTGCAAAAACAAAACAATTTGAAATTTAATTTACCTACAATAAGAAATGATTCATTAAATTCCCATATGTTAGCACTAAATCTTTTCTTAATCAAAGTAAAAAAAATTGTTACTTTAATCCAAAAATTTAAGAAAAATTTTCTTGTAATTTTCGTTATCTATAATATCGTAGGGTTATTCGAGCTCACTCTATAGGAATTTCTACACTCTTTATTTAATCGCCATCCCTATGTCTATCACTTATTCCATAAATTATCTGAACATTTATCATTAAAAGTTGACTTTCATAATATCCTCTCATTTCACTTATGTTGCTTGTTAATTCATCTTAAGGATATTAAAGCATACTTATTTAAGTATTCCTTCCACTTAGTTTCTTTATACTACGAATCATGATTTTCCACGGCTTATAGATCACTATCGTTTCAACCTAATATCTATTATTTCAATAACAGTTCATAAGTCCCGACCTAACGGTGTCTTACTATTCCGACATCACACCAATTAAGTAGGCTTCATTAATTCCATTTCTTTCACCCAACTCTGAATTACATAATTTACTCGTTTTCATATGACAGTTCAGTTTATACCTTATTTATGAAATAATAGCAAGGCCCTAATCCATATTTATAATACATAAGCTAATTGTTTAAAATTATTATTTTTTTATTATTTTTATTTTTATTTTTATTTTTATTTATTCAAGTTTTTAATATCATATCAATTTATCTATCTTCTCTTTTATTATTTAGTCTAACAAGGTATTTATAACTTTCCTTGAATTTATCCATTTCACCTTATCATTTCTAGTTTCTCAGGTTAGCACATTGCCACCTTATTATCTACACCTCGACTTAGTTCATGTCTTTCATCCTTTCGTTGGCATAAATTTTATTAATTACCTGACGATTCACTTCACAGTTCGTTTCACTTAATTTTTCTCAACTAATATCAACTAGTAACTGTACATTTCACTAATTCAATAACTATTCTCGAACTTTCCTCTTGAAGTTTAATTGTTTAATACATTTATGGGTTGTTTACATCTACTACTGATATCAGTTTAAGATAGCCCCCTAATCAATTTAAGTCAAAGCTTTGTCTCACAGGAGGATCAACTTCGAATATTCTTTTTCTTTACCGACAACCATCCTGTCAGGATTTAAATTAATTAATTTAATATTTATTGAAGAGCTCGGAAAAATTAATTGTCACATATTTAAATTGTATTGTAGTAACATATCTTTTAACTTCAAAACATCCCCTAAAGTTGACTAGTTTTCTTATGATCTCGTAAATTACCTGAAAGTTTAAATTTACATATCAAGTCTCTTTAGTTCTGATTTGTCACAATTCCTTGTAGTCTAAAAGGCATAGTATTAAAATTTCAATTCTTAATATACCTCTTTCAAAGTTTCACTAACTTGTATCTCTTATACCAAGTTAATTTCTACCTTAATAAATTCATTTCTTTTATTGATGTCATATCTCTTTTTCTTAAGAAAGAATTTATTTCAGTGGGTTCATTTATAATAATGGTCTACAACACTAGTTATCTCATATCAAACCTTTCATCAAATGTGTCTACTAAGGATTTTTGAGCAATTTAAGTCTTTATTTACTAATATTCACTGATATAAATTGGTAGATTAATCGTTTATTCAAAAATTCGACGAATGAGTTAACAACTACAGCCTAGGTGGACCATCCTATGGGTAACTGACTATTTAAAAAACTTTTAAAATAATTTTCCTTTTGCTATTACTAGCCTCTCGAGTAGATTGGTCCACACCTTAAATTTTCCCAAAAGTTATTTTCACTAGTGATTTATATTTATATTATTATTTTATCTTTATTTATTTAGTTATTTATTTTATCATCATCATTATTTTTTTTATTTATTTATTTTTTTTATATGTATATTTCTTACATCTGAATTTTTCTTCTTTCCCAATTTGTTTCTAATTATTTATTCTAGTATTCCACAGTAGATAAATTAATTGACCATATTATCATCATCGGCTTTTCTACGATTTAACATCCCCTAGTCTTATCCAAATTCTTTAGCCTTTTGATTCATTTTAATCTTTCTTTTATCCTTCATATCTCCTTAGTGTACCCAACCTCATTTAAGTCTTATCCGTAAAAGAGTTTTAAGGATGGGTACATGAATCTAAGGCGTAAAACCATTATTTTACACAAAATTTATTTCCATCCTAAGGTCATTGCTTCTCAGATTTCTTTATTCTAATTTTTCAATCTCTATTTCATTATTATGAGTTATCTTTGACCTTTATTCTCTTCCGAATTTATTAACTTTTATTTTATTTTATTTAGCACCTCGATCTAATTTCGCACTTAATTCTTTAAAGCAGATTTTATATAAATGTTCTTTAAATTTAATAAGTAGTATTAGCCCTTTCTACATAACTCTCTACCTAGATACATCCAATTTCCTTAATTTATTAAGCTTTCCTACAGCATCCACGTTCCTTTCCCCATTCATTCCCCATTTGTGATTTAAAGTTATTCACCATCTTCTACATTTATTTTATTATAATAGATTTACGAACTTAGTCTAGCCCTTTAAGTATCCTACATGTGCTAGGATCTTAATTATATAATGTCTAATAAATTTATTACAAATTAAACTTTCACCTTATTAATTTTTTTAGATTATACCAACTATCCATTAGTTACACATTAGTCTCATAAGTCTATTATCGATTCAATCTAATTGCTCATTTTATTATAATAGATTCATAATTATTTCATGGCTTGTAATTACTTCCATTAACTATTAGTCAATCTTTTCCATATTAATCAAATTTTAACTTCACAACTTTTGCCCAATTATTCACTAACCACTTTAATTCTACATTAAAACACCCAAAATTTTACCCTTCATACTAATTGTTCAGAGGAAGTTTTACCTGCTTCTTTATCATGTTTACATTATTTTATATTGCTATAATTAATTTGACCTATTCAGTTAACATTATGTTCTTCACATTCAAGCACATAATTCATTTAACATTTTCTTTTATATTCTTAAGTTTCGCCTTGAATAATTGAGGATTTCTTGTCTATTATGATTATTTGTCTTAGATCCTCCTTTTCTAACCCTTGATTTAATTTAAATTACCATTTTCACTTTTTAATCGCTAACAGTAACATTTCTAGAATTTAATCTACATCTTAATTGACATTTTCAGTCAGATTCATATTCTATACTATTTATTATTAACTTATCAGTATTAATTTCTATAGGCCTAATTTAGTCCTCGGGATAGACAATATGATAAAAATTTAATCAAACATGCAATCATTGTAAATAATTTAAATTCTAAAATCAGATAAATTTTTGACATGCCGACAAAATAATAAAACCAAACAATTAATTGCAACTTCAAAACAATTTCCAATAAGCAAATAATAAAACATGTTTCTCAAATCGTAGTTCAAATAAATTTACTTTCTTATTATCTTTAAAACTCCAACTTCTTTTCTAAATAATTTCAAATAATTTTTGAAGCAGTGTCTCCTGTCGAATCATGGTGTACTGGGTGATCAGGCCATTACACCAATTTCCAACTGATCCTCTGCTTCAAAATAGATGGAGGGGATTTAGCAAAACTCAAAGTATTTATTTTAGAAACGTCAGTTACCCGGACTCTTTTTATAATTCCCTATTATTTCTGTACTTTTAATTCTCGTCCTAAGTTTCATACAGATTTCCTTCCATCCTCGTGCACGATGCGTCCACCGGCACTAAAATGGAATTCAATCCCGACTACAGCTCCTTTGTTGGTTACGGCCGATCCCAACATAGGAGTTCTCTATTTAATTTCCTATGTTCCGCAATTGATTCCTACGGCCCAACTTATGCTCTGATACCAACTTTGTCACGACCCATTTCCATGGGCCGGACCGGCACTAGGACCTGGGTAGGCTTAAGGCCCCCGAAGCCCGTAGTAAGCCTGTACTATTTAAAACTCGCATTCTAATCACAATTGTGGATTCAGGCCCAATAATTTATTTCACGATTATATCCAAAATACAATCCAAATAATAAATGTTTATACTCTATTTGT
This sequence comes from Jatropha curcas, assembly GCF_041381405.1. Classification (NCBI taxonomy): domain Eukaryota; kingdom Viridiplantae; phylum Streptophyta; class Magnoliopsida; order Malpighiales; family Euphorbiaceae; genus Jatropha; species Jatropha curcas. The sequence continues at coordinate 26,316,839 of NC_143153.1, forward strand.
TCATTTACAACCCAGTTGGAATACAATTGCGGAACTCTACTCCATAATTCGCTACCCTTTGCATTTACATATTCAATAATTATTACTCTTATCGATCCACATCTCGTTCGTTCATTTGGACTCCAGGATTCTTCTTTCCATCTATTACCTGGGGAGGTTGGAAGGGGGGTGAGTACTAAACTCAGTGAGCAGGATTAGATAACTCTCTCACCCCACACAATCGTACAAATGCTAAAATATTTTAATGTGGTCACCCATTTAGTTATATGATCATGCAGTTTTTCACACAAATGGCAATACAACAGCAATCACAATTATTATCACCTTCATATAATCACATCATGTGGAAATTAGTCAGTGGCACCACCTGAAACCCCAACGAGCCGTCCTCACACATGGCTCGCCCTCTCATACATGTGCACCAGGGAGCCGATCCCCCATACGGCCAACTGGTCTAATCCTCACTGACCAGTCCTCTCATTGTTTTTCCATTCTCTCTCTTTTCTTTTCCATACCAACAGGAGGCAACCCGGTGGTCTCCATCCAATCTAGATCATCAAGTGCTCACAACAGGAGGCCACCCTGCGGGCTACAATCAAATCTAGATTATCAGGTGCGCAACAACAAGAGGCCATCCTGTGGTTCTATATAACCCATATCATCAGGTGCACACGGGGGCGCCGATCTCCCATTTTCCCGGCCGACGGTCAATATCATATCATATTCAGGATCCACATCACAGACCGTCCTCACAAACCCATGGTGGTCCACTTCATCCCAATTCCACACAAACAAGGCACAGTATATTCATAGCACAAGTAATCAAACAATTTTTACTATCAACAAATAGTGCATCATAATATGGCACTTCAATAAAATAATGCATGATAACATTTAGCCGTGAATGCATGCATGCAGGCGGATGAGGTGAATTATCTAACACTACTCACAGTTCTTTATTGCCCTCTAAAGGGACTGCCTTTCTAGCCACATGCTTCCAGCCTTTGTCCTCGCATTTCAGAATTTTATAAACCTCTAAAATAAACAATAAAATTCTAAGTAAGAAGTTTAATTTGAAAGATTCTCTTTCATATTCGTTTATTAGTTTTGGTTTCCAGTCATTTAATTCACTTATTAAGATATATATTGGGTTTCCTTATTTATTTATTTATTCTAATTTATCGCCTTTAAATAAAACGTTTAGTTATCCGTTAAGTAATATTTTATAATAACGCTAAGAAGAATACGAATATTAATCATAATAATATTATTAATAGTATTAATACGATTGATAATATAATATCACAAACGATAATCATTTTAGTCGTATTATCTATTACGGATTTCTTTACTAAGTGTTCGCCGAAATTTCGGCAGCATTTCCTCTATAAACTGTACTACCCAATTTATCAAATTTTCACAAATCCACACGCACAGCCCATCCATCGGGCAAATTCATATCCACTAATCCCGTCCGCCATAACCGTCATTTATTCGGTCACTTAATTCACATAGCCCATTAAAATTAATTGTTTTATAACTATTTATTTGTTAATAAAATTCCTAAAAGTTATTATTAGCTAGGAATATATATTTTAGTACCAACCTTATAATTAATATTCATGAAATATATTTAACAATATTTAATTTAATTTAATTTAATTTACTTAAATACTTAATTAAGTTCATTAATTAATTAATTCGGGATTTATTCAAAAATTGCGAATTAAGCTTTAGAGTGTACCGATTGAAAATCAGATTTTATGTCCGTGATCCGCGCGAAGAGGAGATCATTCTGCCTCTCGGGGTCTTCGTCGGAGTCTCGCCGGACCACCGCCGTCGCCGCCGTGCATGGTGGCCGGAAAATTTAACCTTCACCAAAATTGACAAACGATACATCATTTTATTCGTTTCGATGAGAGGATCACTAATATGTATTCAAATCAAGGTGGGTGTGAACTATTTGGCCGAAAATTGACCGGAAAGGTTCGGTGATACCCATTTTGGGTTTTCCGATTCCGGCTATTACAGTCGACGAGGAGCCTACCAAATGAAAGAGGAAGAAGAGAGGAGTCGATCAACACCTACCTCGACACCTCAAGTCATCGGAAACGATGGGAAATCGCCGGAGAAGTTGTTGCAACGGTGCTAAACGTTTCGGTCGAGATTTCTCTCAATCCGGGCTCAAACCGCGCAAACCAAAGTTTAAATCAAACTCCTTGCGACGAGTAGATATTTTTAGAGTATCTATTTGCCGGATTTGGCCGCCGGTGGTCAGAGAACGAGAAGAAAAGGGAACGAGAAGAAAAGGGGAGGGGGTTTGTTGAGAGAGAAGAGCGAGAGAGAGACCACTGAGTCTCTCTTCTCGTTTCTCTTTTCTTTCTCTTTTTTTTTTTTTTTTTTTTTTTTTTTTTTTTTTTTTGTTTTTGTCTAGAATTTTCTAATTGGTGGATGGGGTTTGGGTCGATTCGAGTCTGGTTTGGTTTAAATCATGGTTTTAGCTTGGTTTTTCAATTGATTTATGGATTTTTCATCTGGTTTTCGAAAAATTAATTTGATTTTTGGGTCCAGTTCAATTTATTTGATTATTTTGTTCAATTCCGTAATATTTTCTCAATTTATTCATAAAATATTAATAACAAAGATTTTTAATTTTAGGCTGATTAATTTATATAGTAGTTACATATATATAGACACATTTTTAATCGATTAACAATTAGTGTTCCATTTTATTTTCATCGAAATTTTAAGTATTACCCAAACGAAAATTCTAAATAATATGTTTTTGGGCTTGAGCCCAATTCGTAAAACTTTGGGCTCAATTAGAATTACTCGATCTTAATAGCCCATATCAACATAAATCTAGATTTTTGATTTAATAAAAATTCTAAAGTTTTAAAAATAAAAATTCGGGGTATTACAAATATTTAGTTTGGTTTTTAAAACATTAATTTTTCAAGGATTCATATCAGCCAGATCATGTGGTCAATTGCTTAAATGTTTAAGGTATTTTTGCCGCCCATAAAAAACAAAACATTTTGTAATTTCTTGTTCTTTTTCTATGTTTTTCTTATAATCTAGGCCCATACCATCAAAATCTATGTATTGTACGGATGTGCATGGGTCAAGATAGAATCGAAATTATATAATTTTCAGTCTAATCTCAAAGTATCAAATATAAAAAATAGAGTTCTACTCTCCTTCCATCTCATCTCTTTTTTTAGGAGGGAAGAAATAATAATTTGGGTCTATGAAATAAGATAAAATGAATCGAATCGGTAATAAATCAGAATTTTTCTTAGTCTTACTAACTTATTTTTTCATAAAAAGATATTATACTCATTAATTAGAATCAAACAAAATTTATAAATTCAGATTTGAGTTAAAATAAATTAAATAATTAATTGAATTATTGATGATCTATTAGTAGAGTTATAATAGAAAATTTATTAATAGTTGCTTCCTAGTTAATAAAAGTATTAAATATACAAAACCAAATAACCCAAAAACTATAAACCAAACAATTTAACTTTACATTTGTTTTATGAATTTTAACTCATTACTGTTCTATTATTATTGTCTTTAAACTAATTTAAATTTGATACTTGATTTAATCCTGAATATCATCTGAAAAATAAACAATAATAGCATTAAACATAACAAATAATTCAATATAATAAAATAATAGAGAAAATATCTATGTGTTTAATTAATTGATTCATTTTATATTTAGAAAAATTGCATATTATTTTTTTCATATTTTTATTATCTTAACAAGAATTGATATTATAAAAAATTAAAAATAAAAAGTATGAAATGATTTTTGTGGACATGATTGAAAATTCATAAAATGCTCATACAAAAGAGAAACCAAAAATTTTAATGAGAAAATGGCACTGAAATATCCGATTTTTGGAATGAAACGAGACGGGATGGAATTTGACTTTTTATAGATCAATTTTAATCAAAGAACCAATCTCATCTTATAATTACTTTACTTTTGGAATGAAATTTGAGACAGAACTATTAAATCAATATTGGATTCTTTTGAGACAGAAAATTCAGGAGGATTTTCGAAAACGGATCCGGCGGTCCCGTGCACACCCCTAAATTGTAATGTAATGGGTTTAGCTTTACTTAAGGAAATATAAAATCAAGCAATTTTAGATTTGGGCTTATATCCCAAAACAATTTGGCCCAACACAACTCAATTAGGGTCTAAATTTCCTTGACTGGGATAAAAACCCGTATTATAAAAGGCCCATGTTAGAATCTCCTTTGGACTATCCTATATATGAACAAAAACCCTAACCCTAAGTGCCTCCTCCATCTCCTATCTCTGTCCGCTTCTCCTTGCACACACACTCACACACCCAAACCTAACAGAGCGCTCTCTGATTCAGGAAAATGGGTCGCGTACGTACAAAGACAGTGAAGAAATCCTCTCGCCAAGTGATAGAGCGCTACTACTCGCGCATGACACTTGATTTTCATACCAACAAGAAGATTCTTGAAGAGGTGGCTATCATCCCTTCAAAACGTCTCCGAAATAAGATTGCAGGGTTTTCTACCCATCTAATGAAACGGATCCAAAAGGGTCCGGTTCGCGGGATCTCACTCAAGCTTCAAGAGGAAGAGCGCGAGCGGCGCATGGACTTTGTACCTGATGTCTCTGCCATCAAGACTGATCAGATTGAGGTCGATAAGGAGACTATTGACATGCTTGCTGCTTTGGGTATGACTGATATTCCTGGGATTCTCCAAGTCGAACCGGCTGCAGCGCCTGCGACCCAGTTCGTGTTTGGGAGAGGTGGTGCTGGTGGCAGACCTGGTGGAAGGTTTTAAAAACTTATTAGAAAAATTTTTGTTTTTATTTCGTTTTATGTTGTTTTTGTTTGACTGGATTTTTAATCATGTTGGAAATATTTTGTTGCTATGCAATCTATAAGTAATTGTGATGATTTTAGTTAAATGCTTCGGTATTATTAATTAGTAATTTTTAAAATATTTGGCCACATTTTGTTCCCTAATATTTTTTTTGTTGGGATGCATGCTTTTTTTTTTAAAACCAGATTATTAGTTCTAGTCAGCGGGATGACTAATGAGAAATGCAGTTTAGTTTTAGTTCATTCATTTACTTAATTTGGTGATGAAAATCATGTTTTGATATTTGTGTTCGAGTATATATTTACTTTTGTTTGTGGTGGACAATAGTTTGTTGGGTCAAATAACTTGTAGTTGGGGATAAAATAGTCATGGCAAGAACCATTATTTGCATTCAGGCTTATCAATAGCTCTTCTTTGTTTCAGTTTTTGTTCTTTTTCTTGAGTAGTTGAACGGTGGAACTCCTTTAGGCTAGGTTTTTTTTGGTATTTGATAATAGAATTTAATGTAATTTAATTAGATGCATTTTCATTCCATAATGCTTACCGAACATGGCATTATTGTTGTTGAGACAAATTGAATGAGGGTTTTATATGGATTATTTTCTGGATAGTTTGCTTTGTTAGTGGTGAATGATTTCCAGTTGCTATAGCGTTTTGCAATTTCCAAAGCTCCCTTTTGAAATGACTTGTTTTATGATGATTGTGTTTGAAGGAAAATACTAATGCAAATGGATCAGCTATATGATCTTGGATTTTAAAGGTTTATCTATGAGCAGGTTTTGGCTTAAATGGTTATAGGTGTCTCTTTATGCAGCAACAAGTCACCGGAAGACGATTCCGGTATATAGATCAAACTATAGTTGGAATTAGATGATTGTGATACAAATAGTATTTGCTTGGTTTCTTGATGGGTCAAATTCTGTTATTTTTTTAAAATTTCTAACTTTTTTTTGATTGTCGTAAGAGTTTGCAAAAAGGATAATTGCCGTCTCATTTCTCTCTTGTTCAGAATGCAGTTTGAAAAGTTTCCATTTTTTGTTGGCTCTAATATATCTGATTTTTAGCATTTGGAATTGGATCCTGACCATTTGTTGCACGTTCCATGATAAAATTGTACTGTTTTTGAATGAGCTCCGATAATATTAAAGCTTGTTCCTTGTGAACATGATTATTATTACTACTAACTACTTACGGGTTTGGTTAGCACATCCGCGAATGACCACTTTCAGATAACCTGTGATTTGAACCAAGTACACTTCACATGGTTTTTTGGTTGTCATCGCTAATAGAAAAGCTTCGAAACCCAAAACAGGATACCTGAGGAGCATTTATTACTATATTACAGCTGCCATCTGAAATTAGGCTAACTGATTTTAACAGTTCAGCTATCATTTTATGTGTTTTTTTAATCGAAATGAAAATTGTGAGAACTCATTCTCATTCTCCACATTTGACTCGATTACATTATCGAAAATCCATTACCATTTTTATATATAATTTTCTTCAATCTCATTAAAATGTATATCCATATATAATTATTGAATTAAGTTTTATCAATGAATTAAATTGTTTAAATATTTAAAGTCTAATGAAGCCAAATTCTTATTCGGCTATTTTGTATTATTATAAATCGATTTCCTTTTTTGAGAAATATAAATTTATTCCTAATTGCTATATTTTATTTTTTCTATTTAATTTTATTGGGTGCTTAATTAATAAAAACTATCATTAGATGTGTGAAGCTTTGTCTAGTCAAAAATTGCAAGTGTCTTTAAAGTAAATTAAATTATGCTCTATGTTTATTGATATTAATTAAATTTATAAGTCCTTCAAATCCATAAAAATATTATTAATCAACATCTACTCATTCAAATTCATATCCATATATTATAATAAAGAGATCCATATCCAATTGTGTAGTGTCTCCTTCATACTACAGAAAAAATTGAATAATTTTTCAATTTTGATACATGAAAAAAAAAATCGTTTAATATAAGCATACAGAGCATGAAGATGAAACTATATACATATCAACCAGTTTCTCCGTTGTGTTATGTACAAGACATATCCAATACACCTAAGACCATTCTGCAAAAATTTACAAGACAACCCATCCAGTTATATAGAGACTGTGTAACGAAAAAAAAAATACCCATTTGAAGACAATACAATGTAAGATAGGAATTGAAAATTGATTTTAACTACCAACTTTGCTCTTTTGATAAAATGGCTACTTACTTTTACAACTTCTCAACTGTGGCAGGCTGCTTGAAAAATGTCAGCAGCTTCAATTATGTCTATATAGGTTTACAACATCATTACCAAAAGGCACACCTTTGGCTGCCAACTTATGGCTCTGTTGATAATTTATCTCGACGAGATTTTCACTTGCTGAAGCCCTTCTGATGCAATACTAGGCAGGCTCACGAGGACGAGTTATCCAAAGTGAACTCAAAGCTCGTAGACGTTGGAAGTACTCACCCAAGGCAAGCAGACCTCGAGCAGCTTGACGTGTTGTTAAGATAAATGACATTTGCTGCAGAGTTATCTGGCGGAGATGATCAGCCTGTTTGGAAAAGAAAAAAAAGTGTTCTATCAGTAATATGTGATCATGCAGAGGCGCAGAACTTCATAACACAGAAGAATCACTTGATTTTATTGTGTCCAATAAAGTGACAAGATTTTCATAGATTTCAATTCGGTTTAAAAATTTTTCTGCTCTAATTCTATAATGGATGATGACTTTTTAACTTGGACGACAGCAACAAAAACCTGACCAAGTCTACAAGAATAGAGCAATAGTTGCTTTATTCAATACAAATTAAAATCAACTCAATTTTATGCTAAAATTGAAGTTACCACACTGAAATTCAGTGATAAGTTGAATAAAGATAATGAAACTATATACATAAACTGATACAAACCTATGAAACTTAGGTTTGCAAGATACCTTGATGAATCTTCCAAGGATATCATGGAACATATTAGCTCCTAAACAAATAATGATAAATGATGGTAATAGATAATAATTTTAGTTCATGGTCACTTAAAAGAAAATCTGCATTCAAATCAAGGTTCCATGGAATAAAAATCAAAGCTATTTCCTCAATACTAAGAAAATGCAGTCAGATATGTTTCACAAAGTGAACTGTGCCTTGCAATGATATATCAAATGACTTCAAGTTTGCTGCCTCATCAGAACTGAGTGAAATATAGGTGTTTCTATTTCAATAAACCTCTTATGGCGCTACAAACTAGAAAAAAGTAACAAACAGGAGAAGGGAAAAATTAAAAGGAGAAACAAAGAAAACCAAAGGGCTTGTAAAAAAAAACAAACCTCCAGTAAAAATAAATATCCAGAAGAAAAGCAAATCCTATGCAAAGGGCTTTAAATTCTGTAGTGAATTGGCTAATCCATTAAAACAAAGAGTCAAATAGTTAGCAAATAGTGTGGAAAAGTATTATTTAGTTCAACTTTCTTTCACAAAAAGATAGACCATTTTGATTGAATTTTCAGTAAACAAATACATTTCTTCAAAAATATCCCAAATAAGTTCAGCCATATAAAACAAAAATATGTTATTCTGTTAATGCTCTTTACCTTGAAAAGGTTTCCCATAAAAACCTTTTCTTTCTTTTCAAGATGATACAATTATTATTCATTTTATTGTCAATAATTTATCAATACACATGTAATAGGAAGAAAGGGAGACAAAAATGTTACTGAGCAGTGGAGACAATGGAACCAAAGACCATCTTTTTTACATATCCTCATTATGCAACATTAAAGATAAGAGACAGGTTAAGAGAGAGGTGACATGTTAAAATGAACAAGATTACTCGTGCTGTTATTTAATAGATTATTTGAAAAATTATTTTTAATCACTTCTCTAATTGAATATGTGATACTAATGATGATTGTTGATACTATTTTCTTCATGACAAGCTCTCAGCATATATAAATTATGAATTATATCATACTCAAAAAGGATTCTAGCAACATATGAACTGCTAGAGAGCCAATATGATGGGCAAGAATATGGATGGAGACAGAGGGAGAGAGACAAATGAAGACCAACTGACTAAGTATTTAGTGTAAATGGGAGGATGTCTTATATTACCTGCTGCACAAAGCGGACCAGACCTTCCAACTTCTCCATTGCAGTATCCATCTGTGGCATATGACTTGCTTCACCTAATCGACCAGCTGCTACAGTCTCAGCAAGAGTTTGCTGGAGTTTTTCCATACCTTGTGAAAGAGCATCTTCCGCTTGTTGGCATGATTGTCTAAGGTTACAGACATCCAAAAGTTGTTGGTCCGTCAAGGGCTCAAGTTGAGGCTTGAGAACCTATAATCAAAATCTTATTGATTTATTTCAGAATAAGGTTGGATTAGAATCTCATTAAAAAAAAAGGAGGTTTTTTTTTTTATCTTTCTGTTCTTTTTTTTTTTCTCTTTTGTTTTTTTTTTTTGGGAGGGGAGACCACCAAAGAATGGAAAAGCAAAACGTGCGTTGATCATAACATAATAATTAGTGAAAAAATATGAAAGAAGCCAATGTACATCAAAGTTATGCACAACCATCATATTTTGAAGCTAAGATTCTTAAAGTTAGGCATGATTTCACCCAACCTCTCCAAATGTGAGTTTAGTCACAATCACCCCTTGGGAAGTGTAGGAAAACCATAATAACAAAAGTGCCTCATCCAAAATTCTAAAGTAATTTGTAACATACACCAAGCAGCCAATAGCCAATGCTCATAGAAGACAACATAGCCACACTATATGAATAGCATTTAGGTTTTCTAGAAGAGACCTAGTGATAATGAAAAATATCAATGTCTGAGACATTGGCACAGAAGATAGTTAACCAGATCCATCTGATCAGTTGGACACGTGAACATTTAGCAACAACCAAGGTTCAACTGTTAATGCGTATGAATGTCTAATCCTACCCCAGAGCCTCCAGTAGAAGAATCCTTGTGTGCTATTATGTCTCGAGATATTAACAGTATGCAGATCATAAAATTTCTAACCTTAGTTCAATACATTAACAACCCCATATAATTAAAGAATGCATAACCTTCACACTCACCTTAAGAAGCTCTGAAGGGCGAAATCCTCCTATCCACAAGAAAAACCTTTCTGCCGATGATTTCCACATGCCAGACATCAGATAGAAAACATCAGCTTTTGCAGCAATTGCCTTCAAACGGAAAAGTTCAGAATAGTGGTTTATGCCACTTTCTACAAGTATGCGAAGCTCGATATCACTTAAATGAGCATTTAATGCAGTCCTCAGATCACAGATGTGTCTATTTTGTTCTTCCAACCAGTGTCCATACTCCATCTCAAAAGAGGCAATCCCTGCAGAATTCTCTGTGTGGGCTTAAACTAGAATAAAAAAAAAATGAAATAGCTAAGGAATGATAGATAGTTAGGCATATCAATCTTTAAGACACGAATTTACATTCTCTTGTGGAGCACAAGTGAACATATACAGATAATTGACTACTAGCCAACAATTTGCTTTCACATGTGTTAGTCCCATGGTATCATTATCTTTCACATAATCTCAGAACAGAAGCATACACAATAAGATGCATTAAAATTTGAAAAAAGAAAAAAAAAAAAAAAAGAATTTACTTCAAGCTTGGGCTATTTTCCTGATCAGCTACTTCCTTATATTTTTTACTTGCCTTATTCTCTAGTAACAATCAATGCATGCCTAATACCTCATAGCATATAAAAAGAGAAATATAACATGTATTATAAACTTGAGTTTTGAATCATGAACAGTTAATAACCAATCTGACTGGAATCCTTGTCAAGGTGAAGTCCCAAATTTGTTGTGCTTGTAGGCTTAGCCTAGAGGTAGTGCATCTTCCAATTAGGGAATAGACTTAGGTTCAAGTCCCCCTTCCCACTACCAAAAAGAAAAAAGCAAAAAAAGTTTTGTGTTTATCACACCCACAGACATCGATTACTAAACCAATCACTGAGAAAGAGATGCAATCTGAAATGGGCAGATCAACATTCAAGCGAAATCAAAACAAGAATGTAATGGCACCAATAATTTGGTAAACAAACCTGAGTTTATTGGCCCAGAAAAACCCAGATGACTAGTTTCTACTCCACCACCTATATATAGTCCCTGCAATAAACATATAATTAAATTATTAATAAGGGGAATAGGGGAGGGTATATTAGGTCAATAGACTAATAAAGAAAAAGTTAATTTATTTGCTCATTTGCTCAATAGTAATCTTCTTCTTGCCTGTTGTCTAGCCCTTTCAAGCTCCTGCTCCAATTGAATCAGCTTTAGACGACTTGATTCTAACTGCTGAACATAAGCCTGCAGGGAAAAGAAAACTGAACTCAAATTAGCATACCAAGTCACTTGTTGCATGTAGGTCATCATTTCCAACATCCAATCCTTCATACCTTTTTCCGCAACCGACTTTTACGAGCAGCCTCACGATTTTGTGCAAGACGCCTTTGTACCTGTGATAATTAATATGTAAATTGGTGAACCAAGTAGTCAGGCATTTCAGAAAGAGCCCTCAAACAAGGTCATGAGTCAAAACATTTCACATCTGTATTAAAAATAAATTGAAAAGAAATTGATTGTAAAGACATGAGAACATAACATCCTGATTACTAAGATAAAAAAAAGTAGAAGAAAAAGAAGGAACCAAGATGGTAAATCAATCAGATTTGTCAACTTCAAAGGGTTAAAAGGTTTCTTTTCTTTTACCAATGCAATGCAACTCAATGATCAGTTAGAACAACTTGCTATCATATCTCAATTTGATGAACAAACACACACGCATAAAAAAAATGCAGGAACTAAAAGCTGAAAATTTATGTGAATAATATGAGAGTAAATTATTAACTCAGGAAGATATTAGAGAGACATAGAGACTGCGACACCATCGAACTTACCTTATCAGTGGGTTTGGTTGCTTCTTGATCGTACTTGCTAGGAGGCCCAAGAGTACCTTGTGAAGTATCTTCTGACTACAGAAATTATACCACATATATGCTTTAGTATTTAAATCAGAAAAAATTACCCCAAACTGTAAGGATTAGGCAGAATGAACTTGAACAATTTGCACCTGATTGTCTAGCTTTGTGTCTGTTGGTATAATTATTGATTGAGATGTATTTGGATTGCCAGCCATAAAAACTGATGCAGATGCATTTGGAATTCCATTACTCTTAAAGGCTTCTCCCCACATGCCAATCTGGTGGATCGGCTCATACATACCCATCCTTCCTGAGGAGACAAACTGTGTAGATGGGGAGTTCATGATTCTTGTACTGATGATAGAGGTAGCTCACTAAGCTTTGGTATAACTGCAGGTATGTGGTCACAAAAAGAACATAAAACTTCTACTCAAATTGATATTAAGAAGAATCTTCATAGACAAGAGTGTTGAAATAATCATTTTCAGGGTGGGAACAAAAACTGAGTTTCCCAAAAAAATGCTATGAAATGCAAATGGTAATTACTATCTCAATGAATAAAGCTGCACCTGGGGGACAATGTTCCCTGGAGTTAAAAGAATTGGAAGTGAACTAATTACATGACAGTGACACTACAAATACACGATTATGGTATCGTAGTACAAACAAAATGCCTTACTATGGATCAATATTCATGATGTTCTTCTGCCATCACTTGAATCTAGGGAGCAAAGGTAGATGCAAATTTTTTTTTAGTAAATGAAGGATGCATTGTGACTTGTGCTAGTGCCCAACTTGCAAAAGTTTCCACCAAAGGGCACACAATCTTCCAAGAAAATAAATATCATGCCCTATCGAGACGCATCTTACAACATCATGGAAGAAAAGATCATTCGCTAAGCATCATATTGTTTTTCCTCTTTATTTTACTATTTCCAGGTTCAGACATCACCAAGTCATTTCCAAATTGGATCTCACTGTTTACTCGTCTCCCTCGACATGCTTATAGTGCGCCTACTTGCTTGTCTTTGGAAATCAAGATAAATCAGGAAGAAATTATTGTGGATTTTACAGTAAGAAAAAGTCTCCATCCAAGGTAAAGGAAATAACTCTGGTCTTATAAGTAAAGAAGCATCAAGGGAAAACTCCCAAGTTGCCTAAATGCATACTTATCAACATAATAGTAGCAATGATGCTTTAGAATAGTATCGCTCGGTATTGAAGGATGATAGCCAAAGGAGATGTCAAATGAGAACAAATAAAAGTCAAAGATGATTGAGCTTGAGGTTACCACAACAGAAGCTCCACAAAAAAAAGAGTAAAACAAGCACACTAAAAAGGGTATAAATTCCCAGAAACATCTCCTTAAGCATTTTTCACTATCAACTTAAAAAGCATCCATGAAAGTGCAAATGCATAGACAAAAATTCGACTTCAAAAAGCGAAAGCAGTAGAAGAATTTGGTAAGTACACAATGATGTTTCCGCTCTCTACTGCAGCTAAACATTTCTAAATATGTAATTTGAAAAAAAAATTCACAGTTATTTGCAGCAATCATGTTTTTGGAATCTTACTTCCAAATAAACCAGAAATTCATTTTATAAAAAAAAAAAAAGCAGGAAAGCAACCCCTCTCCTCCCCCCTTCTTAAGAAAAGAACAATTCTTTCAACTAATCAATGATTTGTTATTTTCATCAATACCATGACTCCACCCTGCATAAAAAAGATCAAAGTCCAAAATTTTTTAAGCAACAAACAAACAGAACACCTTTTGGCTATTGGAAAACAAGACACCAAGAATGCAGAAACACACACACAATAAACATATATGTAACAGTATGTTTGTATGTATAATTAATATATCCAATATTTATCTGTCAAAAAACACTTCACTTCAATTCAATTGAGTACCAATATTCCTAGACAAACACGTTTTAGTAACAACTGAACAGCTGCAAACTCCAAAAGGAAGTTTAATTTCCTATTCTTTCCCTTCCTTCAAGTTTCTCAGCAACCAAACAGAGTCTTTGAAAAAAAAAAAAAAGCAGAAAAACCAAGACCAAAAAACGGTCTGAAAAAAATTACGAACCTTTATATGTTATTTGAAGTCAAAGAAACAAGAGAGAGAGTTTCCCGCCTCCCAAAACACGAGAACCAGAAGCAAAAATTTGAAGTCTCAATCGAAACCCTAACACTCCTAGTTGTTCAAATAATCCTCTCCATACCCTTTGTCCCATTATCATTTCCAACAAGAATCAATTTGGCAACACGACAGCTTAAAAGAGACTCTCCTTTCTTTCAACTGTTCTTTTTATTTTAAATTATACCATTTTTATATATTACTATTTATTTATATATATATTAGTTTTGATACTCTAAAATATCATAATAAGTTTTCAAAATTGTTTAACAAATGACATTGTTTTTTTAAAATTAAATCCGGATTTGGAAAAATCTTAAAGCAAGCCCTTAATATAATAATGAAACTAATTAGCTCTCGGCTGAAGTTCAATGAACCGAAAGAATATATATTTTACATAGTAATAAAAAACTATTCTTTTAAATAATATCTACTAAATTAATAATAATTTTTACGACGAGACTTTTCACTCCTCACGTCTTCCATACGAGATTGGAAGACCAAAAAACAAATCTAGTTGGCTAAAATTATAAATTATTAAATTACAATCTTCAATTATTTTTCATTATTTTCCCATAAATGTTATGGATTCAAATCTTTTTCATATGGCTCCAATTATGTAGGAAACAAAATATCCAAAAATAAATAATGTAAGTTTGTTATAAGGGATTCAAACATAAGTCTAGAAAATTATCTCAAAATTTTTTGGTAATTAATTTTAAAATTCAATTAACATTTAAACAAAAAAATTAAGTTAAAATCATAATTTATAAGAGTAAGATTGATGTGAAAAGGGAATTGAATTGATTTGTTGAAAAGGCTAATGATTTTTTCATATTCAGAGAGTGCTAATCCCTCAATAGAAGAATGAGTGACATCCACATCCAAACTTGCCCAACAAATAATAAAATATTATCCCATCAGCCACACAAAAAAAAATAATAAAAAAATAAAACTGTGCATACGTAATAATATTAATATATTGTTTTTTTTGTTTTGTTTTGATGTTCTTGGCTGGCTTTAACCCATAGTGAGCTACAGAGAGTCAAAGTTTACACATATTCTTCCACTATCGCTAATATGCACACCAGGTATCTATCACTACTTTCAGAATGCTTAACCTACGCACCCACACCGCTCTCTGCGTTTACATATGACGTCATACTCCGGTGACGTCGTCGACGGGACACATGGACATTATTCCATATAGGAGAGTTTTTCTGTTACGCGATGGCCAAAGTTCCCGGAATTTATTGTGTGTGAAGAACACGCGTTTTTAATAGCGTGGAAAGGGTTGAAGTGAGATGTTTTTCGCGGGAATTTGATCGTCAGTTATTGGAGCGATATGGATAGCGCGTGTGCACACGAAGGCTTATTGCGTGTATAGGTTTGATATTGAGGACAAGGGATTTTGGAAGCTGACGTTATAGAAATGAAAAGCTCTCCTTTATCAATGGATCTGGGGGTTCTTTGGAAAAAGGCAAAGAATATGTACTTGCACTGAAATTACAAAACTTTCTCTATGATCGAGAAATACTTTCTTCTAATAAAATTGGCTCTGATCAAAATTTTCCATATGCGACAAAGGTAATAGACTTAATCAATATAACATATCACAATTAATAGTATTAGATTTTTTTATAATATAAATTAAAAAATTTTTCCATATCCTTCAATTTCAATTTCATTAGAAAGAATTAAATTTTTTTTGTTTGAAAAGGTTAAAAATCTAAAAAATCTAAAAGCAAATTAATATAACTTAAAAAAATTAGGTTAAAATTAAAAATTAAATTGAACTAAACTGATTTAATTTGATTGGATCGTATTCAATAAATAGGTTGACTCAATTTATTTTTTTTATCCAAAAATGTTATTTATTCAATTTATATTAATTATGTTGCGGACCCCTACCGACCCTTAAGTGAAATTTGTTAGAATTAAAATTATTAATTTTACGGCAGATAGGCTCAAATAGTTTAAAGAAAATAAGAACATCCTTAAAAGGTAAGGAAATGAATGTACTTGAGAATGCAAAGTACGTCAACAGAGGAGGTGATCATTACAAGCATGATTGCTATTTTGAGGTGCGTTTGGGTAAAATTTAAAGTCATCCACTTCAACCTTAACCTTAGCCGTCCTATGTTTTGAGAGTGATAGTACTAAATACCAATAACCATATGTAACAAGTGAATATTCTTGCATATACCACCCCTCCCTTCTTTCACTTCCAACCTCCATATATAATTATATAAAAATTAAAAAAAATAAAATAAAATCACCCACTATAAAAGGAACGCTGTATAATGAGTTTTCTTAGCTACTAAATTTAATATTATAAAATCAACTGCAACCTTGTATTTTACCGAAAAAGTTTTTACAGCACTCTAAACCTTGTGAGTGATTTATTATACATTTTAAGTTACAAATTTTGTTAATATTATATATCTTTTTATATTAACAATAATATTTTTTTAGTGCTTTTTGATATTTATGTGTAAGATATTCATGTAGTTAGTATAATTTGAAATAATAATAATATATTTTTTTTAAGAATGGTATGATTGGATAACTAAAGGCCTTCAAGCCTCAAAAGATGACAATACAAATAGGAGGTGAATTAAGAAATTCAACCTGATCCGACACAGAATGGGATGCCTTTTGCTAAACTATGGTCATCACCATTTGCAGATCTACGGATAAACGAAATAACAATTTTCACATTTTTAAATATCTAATAAATATTTAATTAATTTAATTTTAAAAGTTTGAGTATTCAATACAATAATTTTTACAAGTTGGAGTATTTAATTAGTATAATTTTATAAATTAAAATATTTAATAAATCAAAGTAAAAATTAAGGGTGGCACAAAATTTTTTATATAAAGTACAATGATGAGACATTAGGCCTAAAACTTATTTTATTCGCCATTAAATTGAATATCACACTTATTTCAGTACAAATATATATTAATAATAATTGCATTTATCTCAATATAATTTAAAAATAAATAAAAGTTGGGTTTTATATTGGATAAATTGGAAAAAAGAAAAACAACAAAACAAAGTATAAATGGGGTTCCTAATGCACTTGGTAAATGTCTCTTAAAAAATATAAAAATTTATATGTTATTTCAAAAGTTTTGGTGAGGCTACCTAACGAAAGCCAATCCATACGTGCAAATTCCTATAGTAACATATTGACTCTTCATGTACTTATGGGGACAATCGTGACCTCAACACTACTCTCCATGTTCTTTCTACATTAAAATTCAAACTATTCTACTTCTTCTGTTCTCCACTTATTGCTATATTTTACATACTAAACTAACAGAAATTTTGGCTTATGTGCATCACCATGTTATTTGGTTTTGAAACTAGTTGCTTTTTCTTTATACATGGATTTGATTTGATTCGGTTTCATCAAATTAATATTTTTTAAATGTCATATATGTCAATTTATTGTATTTATATTATTGTAAAAAAATCAACATTTTTTTTATATATAAGTAAATATGTGAAACTTTATTCCATTTTGTTATTTACCGTATGTAAAAGAGAGAGAATTAAATTTGAAAATTAAAATTGTTTGTTTCATTAATTTTTTTTAGTTTGAATTAAATAGTGTTTGTGACAGGCATAATACATAAAGTCACCCCTGAATTTTGAAATTTTAACATTATGATATCTTGAATTATGTGAATGACATATTATACATTCGAACTCATAAATTTTTATAACAATGATAAATTTTTAAAGTTTTTGATTTTTATGTGCAAAATATTGATAAAATGTGTAGCTACAATAGCTTTTGAAATAATTACTTTCATATTTTTCAACTATTTAACAATTGTTTAATTGATCTATTTTTACAAATTAAAATATTTAATAAGTATTAATTTTATAAATTAAAATATTCGAAATAAAGATATATAGTTGAGGGGTGAAATTATGTATTTGGCTGTTTGCGAGAGAATATTGATGTTTAGTCATGTCCTAAGTATAACTTCATGTGTCTAATTTATGATAGTGATATATTGGTGGTGAACAGTAAAAAAAAGGTAAATTTACAGTCGTACAAAAGGAAGTTGTCTCAAAAGATCTATTATTTTTCAATATTAGTGCAGACTTAGTTAGGAATTGAGAATGGATAAAAACAAATAATTCACATAACCAATTTCAACTTATTTGAAAGTTATTTACTTGTTGAATCAAATAGTAGACACCCTTATAATACTTCATTTTTGGACACACGTATTCCAAAAGGAAAGAATACTATTTTGCATGATGATGATAGCACAAAGAACGTTTGAACAAAAGGACATTTCTGTTCTGAAAACTGCCCGTAGCTAATCGGTAACACTAACACATCCAATATCTTTTGCAAAACAAAGTTCCCTTTAACTCATTTGTCAATTGCCAAACTCTTTTCTTTCTATTTCTCTTTCTCTTTTTCTTTTTCTTTTTAGTTTTGTTTTTCAATAATAGGGTCTCAAGCTAAAATTGTCAAACCGACAAACCAAATTGCCTCTCCAATTATCTTTGTTGGCAAAGTCCAACATGTACAAGCCATTGCAATTTAAGACAATATCATATTCCCTTATATACGACCCACTTATAGTATTTTTAACTTTTAATCTATTTAACTCAATCATATTTAAAAATAAATTTTCACACGTAAAATGTATAAATTCTTTAAGATTTATAATTAAAATAAAAAAGTAATACAACAATAAAATTTAAATAGGTATTAGTTAGAGTATTTATATCTAACACTAAAATTACATCTTTACTCTTAAATAAACGGATTACTCGCCTAACCCGAGTGTCAACTCGCGACACAACACGTTTATATTCGTATCATAAATTAGTGATTCGTTTACGACACGAACTCGTTTAACCTCAACTCTAACCCATTTATTTCGCGTGTTAGGCGAATCATGTTCATGTGTCGTGACCCATTTTGACACCTCTAATGTGACCTACATCAAAATATACACACACTATTAATGTAGTTTTCAATAGCGATAATAATTTTGAGAGTTTAACTAATTATATTGAAATAAGAAATTCAGTATTTTTTTTATTTTATGTTTATGATTTATTATAAATGATTGTTTATTTAATTGAAATATTAATTATACTTATTTTGTGTAGTGTGTTATAAGCGTGTGGATCTCTTACCTTTTAAAAAATTATCGAATCGCATACATTCTCATATCGCGTGATGAAGTGTTTTTTTAATTTATTTTTGTATTCTTTTTATTAATGAATAATCAGAAAAAATAAGAATGGGCTAAATATTTTTTTGAAAAAACTTTTGTGACTTTTTTTTTGATATAAAAGAGAAATAAAATTAATTTTTCTCTATAAATTTATTTTTATAGTTTTTTATTTTTCTTTTAATTTGAAGAGAAAATTATCGAAATTCTTTTGCCTTATATTCCTTTTTTATTTTTAAATGAAATAATTTTTACTTATTAAAGGTGATCTAGGTTTTTTCCTCCCATTGGATATTATTTGAAAGTATAATTACTTTTTTCCCTTTTAATCAGCGCGATGCGCAGAGTAATATTAAAATATAAAATAGTATTTTATAACATCATTCAAAAATAGTAAAATTATATAATAAAATGATAAATTATATCTTATTGAGATATGCTGAAAAAGTTATGATGCCAAGATATGTATTCTTAAGTATCATGTGAAACTTTTCATAAGGTATGCAATAGCAAAAGTTATACATGGTATAACCTACATAAAAAAATACATACACACTATTAATATATTTTTCAATAGTGATAATAATTTTGAGAATTTAACTAATTATATTGAAATAAGAAATTAAGTATTTTTTATTTTATGTTTATAATTTATTATAAATAATTATTTATTTATTTAAAATATTAATGTGTTACTTATTTAGTATAGTGTGTCCTAAGTATATGGATGTCCTACTTTTTTAAAATTGCCGTATCCGTACGTTCCTGTATCTCATATCCTGTGTTTGTGCAACCTAACTCCTGGTATATGAGACTACTCCATACATCGCTAATTAACTAAGATTTTTTTTATTACCAATAAAAATGAAGTGTTTTTTTTTAATTTGCTTTTGTGTCGTTGAAATAAGAAATTTAGTGTTTTTTTATTTTATGTTTATTATAAATGATTGTTTATTTATTTGAAATATTCATTTATTATTTATTTAGTGTAATGTGTTTTAAGCGAGTGAATGTCCTACTTTTTTTAAAAATTATCGTATCCCGTACGTTTCGTATCTCGTGTCACATATCCATACAACCTAGCTCATGTTATACAAGACTATCTTATACACCAAAGTAATCACTAAAATAAGAAATTAATTATTTCTTATTTTATGACTTGGGTTATTTGTATTTTAATTAAATTTTAATTTAATTTAATATATTATCTTGATGGGATGTAACTAATAAATATTATTTAAGATAAAGACATTATCTAAAAGCAACTTATCTTCTTACCATTGCTGTCATTATAACTTATCTTCTTACAACCATACTAAATAACTGTTGTCTTCCTCGTACTTGGCAATTTTAGAGTCTTACACTTGGCTTAAATAAAATGCAAACTGCTTTGCTTTTGTATATATATATAGATATAGATTATAACTTGAAAATAATTGAAAAAAAAAAAGACCAATAGAAGTAGAAGATGATACTATTTCTTTGGGTTAGTCTTTTTCATCTCAAATTTGTTTTCTTACTTCTTTTATAATGCTTTCCGTCTCTAGTTTTACTTTAATGCACAAACATCAAATGAGATTTATGAACTAAAATAAATAATGTAATCATAATACTTTTAAGATAATATGTAAACTCAAAAATAATGTCACATTTCCACTCAAAATCTGTATTATTATCAAATAATAAAAAAAGAAAGCTTTCTTTTTTATATAATTAATTAAATAAGAAAATTATTCTGTGTTGAAAATTAAAAATAAAAATAAAAATTCATCCTTTACATCAACATGTCTCGACTGAAACCTTAATCATTTATTCATTTTTGACATACTTTTAACCACTTTGCCCCTTAGTTTTTGTACAATTTTCTTCTAACTAGATCATATATTATTTTGTCCTCCTAATTTCAAATGTTGGTTTGTCTCTGCTCAATCGAATTCTAGATAGAGATCAAAATTGACAATAAAAATAATTGCTAGAGTATTGATTGATAAAAAAAAAAAAAAAAAAAAAAAACTCAAAAGTTACCGACATTTTTTTAATAATTAAGCCTTAATTTTATTAGTCATGTTAATTAAATTTGGATCACAAAAACACAGAGGTTACAATTATTTTTAAAATAAAATTTAAGATATCAATAGTAAAAGAATTAATGAAAATTGTAAAAATCTTAAAATTAAAAAAAAAAAATTTATCACGTATACATATACAGTAAAAAGGAAAGGACGTGTCATTTTAGGGTAGGAACTAGGAAGGATTCACTACTTTTGGATGTGGATTGTCAAATAAAAGAATGCAAATGCAAAAGAATAAAATATATACTATATACCATATGATTTGATGTTGTTGCATGTTGTCTTCACGCATCACTTTACTATATAATTCTATTTTAACTTTAGAATAGAAACTCCATCCAAAATTATCACTTTCGCTTTACCTATGTCTACACCACACCACACTATCTGCTAATTGAAATTTTCTACATTTTCTACCTTTCCTCTTTTTACTTTTTTTTCTTTTTTTACTCTAATTCTTTGCTCCTTTTTCTTCTTTTGGTGTATATAAATAATTCATGTCCATTTCAATCCAATTATCAAAATAAAATATGCATCTAATTTTAGTTAATTTAATTAAATTTGGATTTAGGATCATATTTTCACATATATATTTTTAAAAAATTCAATTGAATTATCAAATAGTTTGAGACTAACACTAAACTATTGTGGTTGCTGTTATATTGAATCGAATTTTTTTCGACTTAGTTAGTTATGTTTATAATAATTAATTCAAATTTCTTTTTTACAATTGAATTTATAAAATTTTGAAATATATACACCAAACCCAATAGAATTAATTCATCCATTTTGACTAAGAAACAACAAGTTAATTTAAATTTAAAATTTAAAATTTCAATTACATCATCTTTACCATTTAGTTTAATTCTTTTCATTTTAAAAATGGTTGGGGAGGTGTAATGGCTTGACCATAATCTTAATTAACAAATTCATTAATATTAAAGTAAATGGATTGTCTAGTAGGAGAGAAACCTAATGTTATATATTTATATTTATACATATATATATACTAAGGAAAAAAAAATAAAGAAGATAGGATAAGAGTGTGAATAATAATTAATAAAATTAGGTAAGGTAATGGTGCCAATGATGCATATAAAGTTGGCAACTATATAGCAAGTGGGTGGTGCCTACTATGTATAATGGTTGGTTGATTCCTTAGTGATTTTCCTTTTCATATTCTCTATTTTTAATTCAATTCCTTTTTTTTTTTTTTTTATTTTGTTCTGAATAAAGAAACAGAAACGTCACGTAAACACTTGTCTTATTTATTCTAATTTTATAATTTCCTACTACTCTCAAGTGCAATCTAAAGTGGGTTGCCACTAAGAATGGCTAATGTGGCGTCAGAAATTTTGGATCTTCAAGAATAAAATGATGAGACAAAATGTTTCTTTAGATTCTTTTTTTGGTCACTCTAAATTTGGATGCCTATTTGCACTTTTTTCTTCAAATAAATTCTTTGCCATTTGATGCTAGGCAAATTTTTTATGGCCATTCATCCATCTATGTTGGAATACATGCATCCACGTATAAAATAAGTTTTACCTACATTCAATATCAGAGATTCAATTTTAAAAAAAAATTTAAAAAACTGTTATTATTTTTTTTTTCTCTATATATGATATGAAATATTCTCATTTGAACTAAAACAATTTGTTGATAGATAACGTGTGTATACACATTCTGCTGTTGTTGGTATGAATGTGTTTCTTTTGCGTCTTGAATAGAATCGTAAAGGGCAATGATTCTTTACTTATTATTCTTCTTGCAATTGATTGCAATTGATGAATTTCATTTCAAGTTCTTGTATATATCAATTCTAACCACAAGTCATTGTATTATTGGTTTGTTATATTCTCATAGTTTCAATTTTTGTTTCTTAAATTTTATTACCTAGACCAAACATTCATGAGGTAAATATATATTCATTACAGATTCTGTAAAATGTAAATAAAAATTTAATACAATAGTGAAGAGAATATTCTACCACTTATAGGTGGATAAAAACTCACTTAGGGATTTGTTATTCTATATCATGTTAGTGGAATTGCAAAATTTAATTTATTTAATGTATTATATTTTCGAGTAAAGGGCGGTTTGCTTTAAAATTGAACCAAATCGAGATTTAGAATAACAAATCTAATTTTTAGTATCAAAATCATACCGAATCGAAATTACTATTAGAATTGAATTAAACCGAAATGACTCAATTCGATCTTTTTTTTTTTTTTTTTTTTAGTAAATTCAGTTTAATTTTAAACCTAACGGATTAAATTTTATAAAACTGAGTTGAATTACCTTAGAACTTTGATTTGAATCAAAGTTGTCCTGACCAAGTCAATCAAATCGAACAATGTCAATTCCATTGAACAGGGCATATTATTTACTTCTGAAAAATAAATATGATTTGAACCTAATGGCTAATAAAGTCATTCTTATATAAAAAGTAAAAACATATTCTTACAGTAGAGAAACCTATATTCAATTTCCTTTTAATAAAAAGAAATCAAAATGATTTGAATCTTATGAAGTCAAAGACATAATTTTCTCCAGTTAAGATTCTTTTCTTAGAATAGTGTTAAGATTTTTTTTTTTAGAATAATCTGAACCCTAATTTTTAAATTTTATTTATTTATTTAACTTTGGCTTTATTTATATATAATTATATATTATGACTGCCCTTAATGCTGGGTGAAGAGTCAATGTGTCTCTTGGAAGAAAATAAGTGTGGCTTATTAGGACACAATTGCTTCAGGACATGTGTACAGTTGGACCCTCCAATCCAACATTGTTTAGCTACAAAAGTACAGCTAGTTTGAAATATTTTGCATCCTATGATACTATAATAGTACAAAGTAATAATAATTAATAAATCATATATTATAAAAAAAAATAATAGAAAAATGAGTGAAACTTGAAACTGAAATAATATATCCAATCTTTGTTGTATTATTATAATTAAAAGGGAGATTTATCCAATTAATAGATTATTTTCTTTTTTTTTAATTAAAAATATGAAATGGTTGTATATCCCCATGTCTTTATCATTATAATAAATTATTGATTATTTTTATTTAGTCCTTCTGTATTTTATATGCATTATTTAAATTCTTTTTAGCATTTAGGTCTATTGTACTATGATGATTAATGTTTGAACACTTCCAAATTCAGAAATTTATATTATTTTAGTAGGATACTTCACTTCACTTATGTCATCATTATTAATTCTGTGTTTTAGTTTTATGCTAATGTTTCAATTATCGATAATTAGATCATTGCAGGTATTTTTGATATTACTGTTTTGAGTAAAGTATCATATTAAATACATTGATTAAAATTAATTTACTAATAAATGTGATTTATTGAGTGGTAAAAAACTCTAAATTATCAAAAAATAAAATTAAATTTTTTTCAGCAAGTCTCGAGTTTGGATTTTGAATAGAGGAGAAGGATTAAATAAAATAGAACAACGGTTTTTTATTATATAAATCATTTCAATTTCGACATATTAAAATATATTTATTTTCTCATCATCTCTGAAATATTAAAATATTAAACTTTTTGAAAAAAATAGTTTTCAATTGCACACTAAAGCATAGCCAAGTTCCTGTACGATATATTTGCCCCAAATTCGAATCCTCCATCCCGAATACTAAAAAAAAAAAAAAAGGAAGCTTTCAGTTTGAATGCTAAACAAAAATATTTTAACACTGCCAAACTAAAACCTAAATTATCTTGCAATGACCTACATTCCATTCCTTGGAAAGAATGGTAAAGTACAATTTGGAATCATAGAACTTTTCCAATGCCAACCTCAGAAGCTTGAATCCAAATCTTGATAAAAATTTATTAAAATTAATAATAAGCCAGCCATTACACATAAAAAATAAACTAAAAGCTAATCAAGAATCTTTTCCTATTTGAAGAAAAAGAAAACATTGGGTTAGGTTCTTTTGCAGTTGGACTAAATTTCCAAGAATTACTTCTATATCTAAAAAGAGATACTATATATTCCAAAATTAATAAAGATGTCTCTTTTAGAATAATGGCATGTTTTATTCTTAAAATTGTCCAATGAAGTAATCGATAGGACTCAAACTCGAGACTTCTCACTCCTCACATAAGTGAAAAGACCAACCAAACCACTACCTCATTGACTTAACTATTCTATTTATTAGAAAATATCTTAAAAGTCAGTTTATATTCGCGCGATTCTAAATTATATAAATAACTAAAGGTTGATATATATAAAATTTAAAAATTATTTGAGATCTAACTTTCTTGCAAATTGCAAATTAAAGGTCCTTTGTTTCTTTTCCTTCTGTAACTTATCCCTACATTGAGTGCCTTGAGAGATTTGGCCTACTAAAGAAAGTTATTATGCTAACAAAACAGATTTTTTTTTCTCTCTTTGTTTTTTCTTCTTTTGTTGACTGTCTATATACCTATTTTATCCTTAAAAAAACATGATGGATGAGTATTATCTATCCAGAATGAGCCTTATCCAAATGGGTGTATAGAGGTAATCATACTTTACTAGATTTTGCATGCTTAAAAGTTAAAACACCTTTTCTAATCATGTTTATACATTGTTAATCATGTGCAAATTCATTGGGCCCTCTAGTTAATGGCCCACAAATGTTCATCTCTAAGCCTGTTCTGTTTTATTAGGTCCATTGTTTTAGATAAGTATTGGAATTTCTTTTTTATACAAAACTAATTGAATTAAATTATGTTTTATATTTATATTCATGAATCCTTGTATCGCTATCTATCTATTATTCAATTTTGTGATTCATTTACCAATAATTAAATTCTCTTTATAAAATTATTCTACTATAAAAATGATACATTTATCGTCTAGTTAGTCTTCTCACTTATGTGAAGAGTTAAATGTCTCGAGTTCGATCCTCTCGAATATATTTGATGAGTCTAGAAAAGGATACCCCTGTTGTATAGCCTGCAGTATTTTTTAACTCATCGGGACTCCCAACAAATCAAAAAAAGAAATAGTAGATTAAAAAAAAAGAGTTTTTTTGTTCTTTTATCATAATTTCTTTAAATTGAATACCACCTGAAAACATTGTCTACAAGCTGCAAAGAGTGGGATAAAATTTTCCTTATGATGGGCTGATTTCTTCTGTATTTTAGGCTATATAACAAAACATATAGCTTAACCTTAAGAACCTGGACCTGTGGGCTGATTTCTTCAGCTCTATTTTTCACTTTACAGTCTTCAATCATACTACCAAAAGAAGACTAAGTCCTGAACCTAGCTATGGATATTGACATTCAAAGCCCAAATTAATAAATTTATATTTTCTTTTAATTTCTTTTATAAACACATAAGTTTTTCTAAATTAATCCCTTTTAAAATTATATTTAAATTCTCTTTACATTATTTTATTATATATTCTCTTTACATTTATTTTCATTAATAAAATAGTGCTGCCACCTAAAATAATTGTAATATTTTGTTTAATAGATGAAAAAAATAATAAATTGTCTCCATATATATTAAATTATTGTTAACCCATTTCAAATTAATTTTGCGTCTAATAATTAAAAAAATTGATAATTAGTTTGAGATTTTTCTTTTTCTTATTATCAAAATCAATTTAGAGGTTCTATTATTAAAATTTTTCTTTTGACTATTGAAACTTTGACTACCGCATACTTTTCTCCCTTTCGTATGATCCGAGGAGTTGGTTTAGAGTACGTGAAGTTAGGTTCGATTAGGTTGTAGATTAAGCAAATTCCTTTATCCTTTCCATTGATTAACATTATTGTTTATAATAATAACAAATTCTTTTATTCAACGATTTTTAAAAACATAATTCTCCACATTGACTTATTCAAAGTGTTTTTAATATTTTTAATTATTTCTTAAGTTTTGTTGGATAATTGTTTTTTTTTTTTTTTTAACTATCCGGTGTTCTAAGTCTACTGGTCCGATTAATCTAGATTCGCACTGAGCAGACTTATAAAGCAGTAACGGATCCACTTAATAAAAAGAGATGTCTTCTTTTTTTTTTTTTTAGAATTTTCTAGTATATATATATTTGTCTAAATTAATCAATAAAATTCAACTTATTTATATTTTTACGCCTCTTTTTGTAAAAAAATTATATATTGATCCTAAAAAAAATATTTATGGATCCACTACCTGTAAGGGAGGACATGTATGGAAATTAGGGGTGTAGCAAAGCACTCTCTCCCGAGTATTTTAATTAAAATACTATTTCTATTATTTATAACATTATATATATATATATATATATATATATATATATATATATATATATATATATATATATATAGTACCTCTTGAGTGTTGTCCAATTATTTGGGTTATGATCCTCAACTGCCTCTCAATTTTCAACAACCGACCATTTTACTAAAATAATTACTACTATTTACCAGTTTAAACATTTCTTTCCTTCATTCTACGAGTACTAATAAATAAATGGAATTTTGATTTTTGAAGATATCAATGAAGTTCATCCAATTTCCAAAACTTGAAGATTCAATTATAGAAGGTTAGACTGATTCTACCATTCATTGAGTTGACTATTACTGCGTTCACAAAATATAAATTGTTTTACGAGTGCTTATTTTATTATAAAATATAGATCGTTTTGAATATTTTATGAAATAATAAATGATATTTTTTTAATGTTACCCTTATTTACATTAGGTATAATAACTATTTTCACAAGTTACTCTTAATTTTGAGACAAATGATCATTTGATCAAATTATCATTAATTTTATTATAATTTAAGAGAATTAATTATTTTTTATTAGTGTAAAAACCTTAAACGATTTTTATTTTAAGACTGATAGAGTATGAAATAACACTATCTTTTATTGGGTGAGTCGTAATAAAATTTTGATTAACATATACTCCCTCCATTTCCAAATACTTGTCACATTTGAGTATTTCATATTTCTTAAAAAAATCTTTCACTTTATTTAAATTACAATAAATTATTTGAGTGAAAATCATTCAATCACTATTGCTCATATACAACTGGTAACACAGAAAAATAATTTATTATTTATAAAATCCACAAACGTGATAAGTATTTGATAATATAATACTTTCTTAAATGTAATAAATATTTGGAAACAGAAATAGTAGTATAATTAAATTTTTAATTATATTTTATTACAGTTCATTAATTTAATATTCTAGTTAGTAAATTATTAAGTACATTTGATTTGATAATTATCTATAATATTATGATAGCATTATTAGTATAAAATGTTTTAAGTTGAAAAATAAAATTAAATCTGTATATGGATTAACATGGTTGGTTGAGATTGTTATGGTGACTATAACACTCCGTTTGGTATAAATGAATTAAAAATATGAAATTCATTTATAACTGAATTATAGTAGAATTCATTTGTAAATGAATCATGTTTGGTATGATTAATTTAAAATATGTAATTCAATTGAATTCTAATTGATCATATATGAAATAAATTTATAATTGAAATTTTATTTGCTTTTATTTCCTAAAATATCTTAAAATAGTAATTTCACAAAAATAAATAATAAATACTAATTTATATTTATGTTGTGCTATATAATTTTTTATATGTTAATTAAAATAAATATATAAAATAAAAATATTTCAGTTAATTTAGTGATAAATGTATATTTAACTTGAATCTCTCTCCTCGATAGTAAAAAAATGCTAAAAAAATTAAAATAAGAGATGAAAATATTAAAATAAAAAAGACAATAATAAGAAAATATTTTTCTAAAAAATAAAATTTTTAAATGGTTTTGGTCAAGTTTGATAAATAAATAAGTAAAAAAATTGAAAATTTGACTTTATAAATGGAGAAGAGTAGATGTACCATAAAAAGTTAGGTCGCTTAATTTTGTATAGTTCATTTGGAAATTCCACCTATTTTTATGATTTGTGGAATTTGTTGTAGTTATATTTAATTTCATGTAATTGAGTTTCTAGAATTAAAAGCTATATTTTTTTTCATTTCAACATAATAATATGGATTTATAAATAGATTTCACGAAATTTTGTGAATTTATTTATTCTAAAGAAGAGGTAAGACTTTGTATTTTATTTTATTAAGGACATATTTAATTTAGCTTCTTGTTGTGCAATCCATAACAATTGCAAATAGATTGGTTAATGTTAGAAAGCTGTTTGTTGACAAATGTTTGTCGTGTGATAAAATTTTAGTAATGTATGTATAATATGAATTTAAAATATTAATTTTAAAAAATAATTTTTACTAATTATTTTTATAAAGTCAATAAAGCCTAAACATGATATAAATATAAATTAACTAGCAAAAATTGATAAAAAAAAATACCAGTTAATGATATTTTTAGTTGAGTATCTCCAATGCTAATGTGAATCGTTTTTTTTTTTTTTTTTTTTTAATTGTCACATAAAAAAATGCAAAGTTTTTTGTAAAAATATTTTCCAATGCTAATGTTTATTTGGTATGCCAAATTGATGTGTTAAAAAAAAATAAATACACATGATCGATCACACTTCCTATTCCTGGAGGGTCTCTTAGACAATGTGTCATTTATTGCTCTATAGTGATTGGCTGTATATTAAATTATGGACCCAGAAAAATGAAGAAGAAAGAGGATATGCAAGGGGATTTGCAAGTAGTGCATTACAGATAATTTGAAATGCAACATCTATAAATAGAACATTTAATCACATAACTATTTATATCTTCTATTTTATATGACACATAAACCACAATCTACGTTAGCATTGGAGATGCTTTTAGCAACTCATGAGACTTTATCAGCTATTTATTTAAAATTTTTATAAAATTATTGAAAATTACATACAATCAAAAATTTTGCATCGATTATTGTTAAAATTACAATCTAAATAATAAAAATAAAATCTAGTTATTTCAATTAACATTTTTGAGATAAGCAAATTGGAAATAATAAAAAAAAAATTGTAAATCAACAAACAAACAAAAATCAAAGTTTTCTTGTCAAAGTGACTATATTTTATCTATTTAATTCCATTATTCAATTACAATTAAATCAAAATAGTCCACACTCCTAATTAAGATAACCAACTTGAGCGGACAAGTGCACACGCAACATGTGAATAATTTATTGCCACGCAAATTGGGATGATAAATAAAATTTATACTCTCTCACTATTTTTTTCTAGGACAGGTTGTATTTTACTTTTTAAATTATTTTTATTTATTTGAAAATAACTAACAATGTTATAAATTACAAATAATATTTTTATAATTCGGATAAGTCTACTCTAATTAAATTACCCTCTCTGTCTTAAAATTCTTATCTTACTTTATTTTTATATTTGTTGCAAATTATTATTTTATTTCCTTTTTTTTAGAAGTGAACGATATTTAAAGTTTGATATTTTTCATTTATTTAATATGCTTTTTGTCAATAAATATATTAGTTAAATTACTCCCTCTATCCCCAGTTGACAGATGCACTTACCATTTCACAAGAATTAAGAAAATTAATTATTTTAATTAAAAATATAAATTTGCAAGTATTTTTCCTATTATACCCTTAGTTTAATATGAGATATTATTTACTTTTTGCATCAATCAAGATTAATTAATTGTTCAAATTACATAACAAGATATAGTCTAGTAGTAACTGCATTGCAATCTGATAATAGATTCAGGTTCGAATCCATTTTTCTAATTAATTATATAAAAATATGTATTGAGAAAGGCTAAATTGAAAATGGAGGAAGCACTGTATTACTATTAATTAAATCTTGATATATTGCAAAATTAAAATATTAACTTTTAAACTTTCATTTATACATTAGCCAATTACCTTGATTATTGGTTAAATAATTATATTTTAATTGATTTTAATAATAGTTTAATATGCATCATTTAATTTTAATAAAATACTAATACAATACTTTAGATCTTGATTTACAAGTATGGATATTTGATCAATGGAGTTTGATAGTGTGGTCTGTTTCTCCATTGATGCTATTGCAGCATAGTGGCTTAAACTCATCTGTATTCATTATATGTTTCAAATTCTTTAAAAAATAATCCAGGTATAGAAGATCCAGAAGAGTTATTATTTTATCGTTCAAATCACTTAACGAATTAGGTAATACTATGAAGATTTATATCTTTTGTTAAGAACAATTCAAACGAGAAGATTGAATATTATATTTTTTAATTTTAATTTTATTGTTAAAAAAATATGAATTTTTTTGTCTGTTAAAAGATTAGCAAACTCTGTTAGCTACTAATAGTAAAGTTCTATATCTTATTTATATGAGTTTTTTTTTTGTAGTTTTTAATATTATTATTAATAAATTATATTTTCAAAAAAAAAAAAATCTTAAAATAAAGTTAAACTTTTAGTTAATGTTAAGTAGAGTAAGCTAACGCCAAGAGTAACAAAATGGATGAGGTGGAAGTGAGTTAATGAGTTGGAGTTAGATAACCCGAGTTAAACCAGATTCCGCGGTTAGGACCATGGTTAATTGGCAATAGAGTACAAAACACGACAGAGAGAGAGAGAGAGACTTAAACCAAAAGCGTTGGCTCAATAAATTAAAAGGAAAGATAGACACGGTGAGAGTGGTTATTAAAATAATTAATAAATCAAGATAATCATTATTTATCATCAATAAAAAGACAATTAAACAAATCAAAAACCCAAAACTTGTCGTTACTCTTACTCCGGGCAGCCCAAGCCCACGTTCTTTTTATACTGAGAAGGACCCTGCCCGTCCTGCCCGATACCTGACTGAGAAATTACGGTCAGTCAGTCAGTCAGTCACCCACACCAGTACTCTGTCTCTCTCTCCCCTTCTCTTTGAGATATTTTTTTCTATAACTTGGTGTCTCTGTGTCTCTACGATCACGATCGAACGGTGCAAAATGAACGGAGCATCCCACGCTTATTTCTCGAGGTTTTAGAGCTTCAAACCTCCAGATCTGCTATAGTTCTGCTCAGATCTTGATTTCTGGTAAGGTTTCGCTTCATGATTAGCTTTATTTTTCTTCGAATTGCCAGTTTGTAGTGATCTCTTGTTTTAGTTTCTTCAATTCGAGATTCTTTTCGACTTTTTGGATTATTAACCACTTTATGCTGTGAATTTCTTCTTTACTAACGATTCCGAGAGTTTTATGTCTATCTCTGATGATTTTTAGGCTCGTTTTGCTTTAATTTCCTCTTTTCGTTCTTTCTCAACGAAAATTTTCGTTTATTTTCCAAAAATTTAGTTATAAAAGATTAGGAATTTCCATTTCTGCTATGAAATCAACGTTTTGAAAGATTTTAATCGTTTCGGTTAAGCTTTTACTTGTTTCGGTGCAATTATTATGTCAAAATCTTCAATTTTCGGTTGAATTTTGACTAATATCTTCCAAGTACACCGTTAAAATCTTCTCCGGCGAGTTTTTCCTTCACTGAAAGTGCTTTCTTGTCTTTATTCTCTTGAAAAGTACATCTTTTCAGTATTATTATTTTTCTAAAAATAAAAAAATCCTTATTATTTCTCTATTCGAACTTTTACCACTGTTGGAGAAGCATTTTTTTTAAATTATTTCAATTTTATGGTGTGAGATCTGACGGCTCAATTAGATTTTTAATTAGATCTAATGGTCATCAGTTCATTGTCATGTTTTTGCAGGTCTCTATTATTTGTTTTCCTTTTTCAAAGCACGCAAATGGAGGCTAACTACAGCTCAGTGACCGTTACGCTAGGTAACGGTGTGCTAACGTACGCCGGGGATGCTGTAGCAAGTTTGCTAGTTTCGGCCCTGCTCAAAGCTCAGCTTTTAGCCCAGGTAAGTTAAAGTGTGCCTTTTCTTCTGATAAATCTTCTAACATGCTTATTTTCCTTATTTTTTCTTTAAATTTAATATTTTCAATTTCTTCTCGGACGGTCGATTGTTGGTACGGCCTTATGTTACATGTATCGTTACCTGCTTCAACTTTCTATTTTCTGCTAATATGCGCAATCATATATTGTTAGCTTGCGCTGTATGACTTTTGGGATTGGCTTTTTTATTTTTTCCTTGTCTTTTCCGTACGTTTAACGTGCGCCAATCGCCCAGTTTTTTTCCCTCATTTTTTGATCCGAGTTAGTCATGTCTAGGTTGGGTTGCGCTAAAGTGCGCAGTGGGGTTGAAGCAGTCTGCATTTGGAAGAGAATGTTTAACCATAGTTTATGATGCAGTTTGAGACTAGGTTTCTTACACGTGTGGCCGATTGAAATATAATATATTATCTTTTTTTTTTTTTTGCCAGTTTGTAATTAACTACTAATTATAGTAGGACAGGTCAGATCAGTCAAACGGAAGAGAAACATAGATATTGTTTTATAACAAGGCATGGTTTGGAATATTCTTTTGACGATGCTCTACATCTCATAGTCTGTCTTATTGACACGTGTAATTCGATGATTTGTTGTTTTCCAAAAAAAATAAATACATGTTGCTCCTCATGGTTTAATTTTGTAATACTATATGCAAATTTTTTTAATTTAATTTTTTTGGTCTATTTCTTGTTCATGGGTTGTCCTCTTCTGCAATTATTTTTATTTGCGGTGGGAAATTTGGTCGACTTTATAGCATAATCTTTTTTTTTTTTTTTTTTTCCTTTTTTGTTTTATTTGAGAGAAAAATTCGTAGTAACAGAAAGGGGAAAATGAAATTTTAAATTTTGGATATATTATATTAGACTGTTCAATCATGGTGATTATATATGTATATATGGGATTTGGATGAGTATTTCTTTTGTACAATTTATTCAAGGATTCAAGCTCAAGGAATAGATTATGTAAATTTAGGATGCTACAAGGATGATAAGCTTAATTTCTGCAAGATTGCATCTAGTTTCTAATTGGAAAAAGTGGGCGAAAAGAAAAGATGCCTCTGATGATGAAAGTTGAATGACATAATTCATTTATCAAATTATTTACTTTTCCTTATCGTGGGGGCAGCATATTCTACTGGCATAGAGGCAATGTCACCCCACTTCTTTTTTTAAAGAGAATCTATGCTGGCTATTCTTCCCCTGAAATAATATAGTTTATGGTCATATAAGGCATTCAGCTCTTGGTTTTTTGACTCTCTTTAAATAAGATAGTTTTTGCCCCCAATTCCCAAATGCTCTCATTTATTTCTGCACTTTTATGTAAATTCTATTAATCTGATGGAGTATTTTTCCCATGAAATTACAAACTTCGCATACACACTGGTAAAGCTTTTGTGAGATGGACTAAACAAGAATCAAATGTCCTGAACTATTATAGGCAGCAGTGAAAATGATCCTTTAACCAGTTTTTACACATGTTAAATGATGATAAACTAAGGCCGAAAGAACGGTGATGTGTGTTTTTTTTTTTAAAGAAAGTTTTTATGGATGAAAATGGGAATCAATTTAAAATGATATCACTGACTATAATTTTTGGTGATCTCAACTCAGGAGGGGTGGGGAGAAGTATTAAGTTTCGCTTGGGTCGTCTAATTTTGTGAGATAGATTATGGTTAACAGGGAATAAACACCATTTGTCTTCTTTATATGGCTAATTTTTAAAAACTATGCTTAATTGCTTTGTGTAATTGGTATTGCCTAACACTTTGCTTTGACCTGCTGCGGAATGTACTTCTTAAATTTGGTTTTCAGGACCCTATTGGTTCATTGCTGACTAACAAACCCAGGATGAAAGGAGATAACACAAACAGGCAGATCAAGCCAGTTGATGCAGGTGGAGATGATGGCGATGAAGACGATGGGGATGACGACGACGATGGAGATGGTGGATTTGGAGAAGGCGAAGAGGAAATATCATCTGAAGATGGAGGAGACAACGGCAACAACCCTAACAACAACAAGAGCAATTCTAAAAAGGGTCCTGGGGGTGGAGCAGAAGAGAATGGAGAAGAGGAAGAGGATGATGATGATGAAGAAGATGGTGAGGATCAAGATGATGACGATGACGACGATGATGATGACGACGACGACGATGGTGGGGAAGAAGATGAGGAGGAAGTTGAGGAGGTAGAGAATGAAGATGAGGAGGATGAAGACGAGGAAGCCCTCCAGCCCCCAAAGAAGAGGAAGAAGTGAGATAGACAAAATAGTAGAGGCTCCTCAAATACGTTATTTCCTGTGACTTGTTCTCTAACTTTTTATGGAACTACTTAGATTATGAGGTAGCCTTCTTAGGACAAACATGTTATGCATAATTATTTTATTTTCGTTTGCATGATTAGAGTACTGTAGAACTGTGAGCTGCGGGAAATGATCAATTCGAG
Organism: Jatropha curcas; assembly: GCF_041381405.1. Taxonomy (NCBI): domain Eukaryota; kingdom Viridiplantae; phylum Streptophyta; class Magnoliopsida; order Malpighiales; family Euphorbiaceae; genus Jatropha; species Jatropha curcas. The sequence goes on from NC_143153.1 coordinate 26,352,434, forward strand.
AAGATGTGGTGATTATCTTAGCAACATTTAATCAAAGCTTACTTGTAGAATTCATCAGCAATTTCCTTTCCTTGTTTTGTTAGAGCTGATTTATTTAGTGCCCATTTGTTTCATTCTTAGTTCCTTTTTTTTTACCTAAAACTGCATTTAATAAAATGTTTATTGTTTTAGAAAATAAATGCAAGAATAAGCAAGTATATGAAGGAATCCATAATTTTACTGCAGATGAAAAGAGTACTGATTTTAAAACCAAGACTGATTTTATTTTTGAACTATTTAAAGAAGAGATCCAATTGAATCGATTTACCTATAGTTAAACCAATGATCCAATGATATTATATTATTAATATTTTGATATTATATTTATTTTATTATTATTATTATTATTTAATTAATATATATTATTAATATTTTTATTACATATTAATTGAACCAATGATCCAGCTATCCCATTCTTTAGCCGAATCAATGTTCAAGCTGGGTTTAATAACACTGTAGGAAAATTTTTAAGGCTTTATTTGATTCTGAAAAAATAAATGTTTTGTTTCACTGTATTTAGAACAAAATGCAATAATAAAACAGGTTATTCTGATCCTAAATTACAATTTCCCTAAATTTTGTTTATAGTATTACAATTTCCCTAAATTACAAACAGGTTATTATAATTTCAGATTGCGGTCTGAGTTTGTTAATATTATATTACTTGCCTCCGTTTTTGACGTGATCCAACATATTAAATGAATTTTAAAATATGTGACTTTTAGTATTCCTGAAATAATTCAGTTGGTAAGGACAATAAATATTATTCCTTATCAATTAAACTAACCAGACATGGCCACCGGTTCGGTTTGGCTCATTTTGGTTTCATTTGAATGTATTTCATTTGATCCAAAATGAAATTGGACGCAAACAAGCACATCAAAAGAAAATAAAAAATAAATAGAAAAGGAGAACATTGGAGAATAGACGTCCAACCAGAAAAAATATTCTCAAAAATATGGGCAAGGCACAAGAATCATTTTCCATTGAAGTTCAGTTCACAGCATTTGCTAACCATCTCAGAGAAGAGACAAAATAAAAACAGCCTGCATATTGTTTTTCTAATTTTGCAATAGCAAGCTCATCTTATAACTAAAAATAATTGCTCGATCAAGTTGATGTTTTGGCATTCACATATTCATAAAAGCAAAAATGTGAAGGGCAAAAAAATAATAACAGCAATTTCCAGGACAACAGAGAAGGGTAAAAATCTATTTTCTCAACCCAAGAAAGGCAGAACAATAATATAGTAGTTGATATAAAATTGCACTTACAAGCATCCAAGCTTAAAATCCAACTCTCTACCCACTGTAAAACCAATTTTTTGCTTGACCTTGAAATCCTAAATTTTAACTAAATTAGATATTCTGATCCAGAACAAGTAAAAGTCTAGTACAAATACAGATGAGACCAGTAATTAAAGGGCAGCCTAGGTGCATGCTTCCTGAGCGAGGAGGTGCAAAAATAAAATAAATAAATAAAACACACATAAACATGAAAATTATATTTAGATATCAGAGAAAAAAAAAAAAGAAAAACAAAATCAGAAAAACATGGAAACAGAACATGCATAAATCAGAAAAAACAAACCAGCAGAATAACAGTCTATATTTTAAGATAAATGGAGTTAAAAGGGAAGAAAGTAGAATTAAGAACATGTAAAAATAAAAGAAAAAAAAAATGCAAATATAGTAAGAGAAATTAAGAGAAACATATTTGAATGGCTGCTGGCTGGAGCCTGGATTGCAGGAGGTGAGCACTAGATGGAGTGGGGGCTGGATTGCAGAGCACATTACTGGATCTTGTGTTGCATTCTATTTCTTTTTATTTATTATCTATCTTATGTAAAGAGATGCTAGCTAGACAACATTGAAAAGAAAACCACAGTTAACTCTTTGGGGCTTTTGGGGGTGGGAATAGAAAACCGCAAAAAAGGCATGTGCCTCTACCCAAAGGCAATAGCCCCAGTGAGGTCGCGGCTTGTGGATTTTTGAGGTGCAAGCTCTTGCGTGCTAACCTTTAATAACTATGGCTAAGCCAATCCTTAAACAAGTAAGCCATATTTATAAAATGCCTAACAACAAAATAAAATAAAAAAAAAAATCCCAGAGCTTCTTTTCAATTTTGATTAAACCTTCAAAGGTTGATCATAATTGAAATAAAAAATAGTTTTCAAAAGTAAATCCCCACCCCTAGTCCCTCTTTCTCTCCCTATCCAGCATTGCTCCCATCTAGTGCCAGCAATGCTTTGTCAAGACTTTGATTCCTGGAAAACTCAAAGTTGAAAACAAAATTTCTATTCCATCTTTTTTCCTCCTCAAATGGTTCAAATCCATTATCACTGAGAAGAAATAACAATAATCCGCCACAATATTCACTTGATCAAACCCAGTTGTCTTTCATATCATTGAATTACCAAGAAAAAGACTCAGTTAAACCCCATCAATGACACTCAATTAATAGAAGTCAACCATAAGCAAAGTCAACTTTCTCAAGTTCATAAATATAGCACCCAGATAACCCGATTAAAGAGCACATAAAGGGAGTTCTAGGTTTGATTCTAAATAACAAGAGCAAGACAAAGAGTGGAGCATATCGATTGAAGAATCAAGGGCACAAAGATCTGACTCTGGAGATTCAATCCAAGACTTTGACAATTTGGATCACTTAAATTGAAGCTGAGGAATATACAATGATACAAATAACAAAGATGAACCTGAGAAGATATAACTTGAAATGGCTATAAGGAGAAAAGAAAGGGAAAGGAGACAAGGAGGAGAAATTAAAACGTAAAAGAATAGCAGATATTTTTACAAAAATCTAATTTAGTAATAAAATATTACATAATCAAATTTGCCTAACTGGCTAAAAATTGCAACTAACTTTTCAAATTAGACTAAAAATAACAAAATTAGCAGTTTGGTCAAAATTGACAAAAAAAAAAAAAAGAGGGCATGGACTCTTTTTGGTCATTAAGCCCTTCAAAAATGAGGGCTTTCTGAGTAGCGACTTTGTGTCACCGGATTCAACTTCGTGCTCCCATGACAAATTATCAAATTATCCAGTAGTTTAATTCCAAATCACTCATAAGATGCATATCTATAGAATACAACAGATAAAAATTTTGTATATTTCAAATCATGATAATTATATTCTTAAAATTGATACTTGGAAAAAATATTTTAAAAAAAGAAAAGAAAAGAAGAAAATATTAATTACAAGCCTATAGCTATCTAAATATTAGATGAAAGATTTTAGTATAAACAAATTACCTAATCTAACAATGCTGAATATGTTTGGACTTTGAAGTAAATAACAAAAGTAGAATAAGTGAAAGTTCTACATGAAAGAAATACTGTCTGTCCAGCATATCCAAATTGTCTGCTAATGATGAACATTAGAGTATGCATTGCCAAATGTATAAAAAACAAAAAGAAAAAAAACATCACAGGGCCAAATTTCAATGTAAATAAAAGAAATCAGAAGCAATGGGCAAAAAGGGCCAATAAACAATAAAATTAAAATTTCATAAGGAAACCAAAGTTGTCAAATCTTACAACAAGCAGGTCTAAGATGGAAACAAGGAAGAACGAAATGATGAAGGTTAAGAAGAAGAGAAATGGTTTGCCAAGTTCTGCTTTAGCTTGGCTATAGAAGATTGTAAACTATGAGAAATTCAGTCCAACTGCAAATTTCTATTAGCAATTGGCCCACAATAACTTCCTAGGTAAATATTCCCCAAAGGTACATGGACATCATTCCTCAAGCTCTGCAGCAAATCATCTGCAAATATGGAGCCCAAGCATTTAAAGGGAGTTAAGAAAAATAAAATATCATTGACCTCTCAAACCAAAAAAAATTATTAAAAACATGCAAACTTGCAAGTAAAGTATTGAGAATATAAAACTAGATATAATAAACATCAACAAAAAGAATGAAAAGAAAATTGGCGAGCAGATCACCCAAAAAAAAAAAAAAAAGAGAAACTGAAGTTGCTTTGTGTTGACCCAGCCAATGGTCATTAGTCAAAACTTGTAACAGAAACTTTGCTTTTCATGGATGGATTACCATCCAATGAACAAACCTTTTGTTAAACAACTATAGTTTAAAACTGACCAATTACAAGCCATCTACCCGCACTGGTCTTAAGCTTGGGATCCAAATCTGCATGCAATTAACGAGATGAAAAATTGAAAACCTTGTGATGAATAGAATTAGAAACACTTGAATAAAATAAACCTGTAAAATGAGATAAATTTTGATTATGAATGCTAGAGTGAAAATATTTTGGGAATAGCATACAATGGCCCTTGATAGAATTTGTGTTTAAAATTACGAAAGCAGCAATTTCCAGGAGTGAAATGATGACATGAGAAGAGAAAATGCTAGGTAACGAATTACAGGAAAAGGAGAAGTCCATCAAAATGAAGATAAAGGAGATTGTTAAAACCAAAATGCGCTAGTTTTTACAAAGGAGAAAGAAAGAATAAGAGAAATGAAAGAGTTATGTATGTGAATGGTGTCCCATATGGAGATTTGGATGCAGGTATGTAAAGGAAATGAGAGTACAAAAAAGATAAGGTTTAATAAGGACACATGTACTATAATATTAAGCAGCAGTTTATATATTCAGTCCAGCTATTTTGCAGACCACAGATATCTTGTTAATAACAAATACTCAGTGGGTTCAAGATTATCATTTAGGATAAGTAGTTTTCATTCTCATTCTCATCCTGAGACTAAAGTTTACTAGAATTTGCTATCCTAGGTAAATGCAATACGAACTCAAAGGCTTTCAGCCTTACTACTATCTTTTTGTTTTTGTTTTCTCTCGCTCCTACCTCAAACAGTTACATCAGCAAACATTGTAACTTTGCAAGGGACAAGAAGAAGCGTGAGTGAAAATATGCAAACCTTCAGCTTTATAAAATATAGGAATGTGAAATGAATGAATGTGGTGAAAAAGAAACAAAGAAACTTGAATCTAATAATTAAAGCCTCATTAATAAGCATTCAAGCAAGAATTAATTAAAATGCATAACATATAATCTGTCCAGAAAATGAGACAGTTTTGACCTCAATCTTTGCACAAAGTGAAATTTAAGTGAATTTGTCCTATTCCATATCATATGCTAAAATGTGCATGCATAATTTTCAGCTAAGAATGCACAATTACAGTCCATGACCTGTACCAAATTTTAGTTGTTCCAAATCTACAAAAGCAATAATTTTCACAATGTACCAAAAAAACTAAAATTACGCATGCATAAAAAAATAAGGTCATAGAATTAAACAAATAAATAAAATTATATAAACCTGGCTTAAGTAAATCATACCACATATATGGTGGATATCCGGCAAATGAACTGCCAAGTCCCTGACCCCTACCCACCCCACCCTGTCCTGTCTGTGTGTTTGAGTAAACATGTTGCAATCCCCTTCCTGCCCCATAAGTCCCAAGCACTGACTGAGTTGCAAGTCCCAGCCCACCTATTTGACTTGTTGGCACAAGACTTTGGCTCACTGCACCAACCATCAATGGATTAATCATGCCAGCAGGAGCAGCAGCAGCCGGATTACTCAACAACCCACCATACACTGGATTAATCCCAGGTTGCTGTCCAAACAATGCCAAATTCTGTGCTGCTGCTACTGCTGCCAACATCTGATCTTGTGATTGCTGCTTCACCTGCTGTTGTTGCTGCATTTGCACCTGATTAGTCTTGTTCTTCCCTTCCGTAGCTATAGAGCAATGCAACTGCTGACCCTCAAACATTTTGTGAGGCTCCTCTAATGCCCTTTTAGCTCCCTCTACCGTTTTATAAACAAACAAAGCATACCCTCTTGACCTTCCCGTTTCTTTATCAAATCCTATTGGCCCAGACTCAATTTCTCCAAATTTAGCTAAGAAAGCTTTCAACTTTTCTTTATCAGCATTCACTTGCACATTGCTCACATATATCTTCCTAGCTCCAACTTCCTGATCTTTACCTACGTTAGCCGCTGGACCAATAGATGCCAACTGACAGCTTGCAAACCGATTATTTATATTCTTCTTTGGATCTTTTAAGGCCATAGCTGCTCCCTTTCTCGTCTTGAACAAGACGAAACCGTACCCTTTAGCTTTTCCAGTGACTTTATCCGTTACAACATTACACTCCTCGATTTCACCAAAGGGTTCAAATGCAGAGAGAACGTTTTCACGCGTGGTGTCCCAAGTAAATCCATGGACGAAGATTTTCCGGTGGGAGGCATCCCGGTCAGCATGTTCATTAATTAGGGGATAAATAGAGGGGTTATTTGTAGCAGCTATAGATATGAGTTCGATAAGCTGTTCTTTGGTGTAGGGTTCAAGGAGGGTTGGGATATCAACGGGGTCGGAATCAAAATGGGAATTTGAACTAGAGTCGGAATCTGAATCAGAATCTGTTTGAGTATTTTTGGGAGGACAGCTGCTGGCGGTGGCGGCGGCAGCAGGTGATGAGGCGAAGGTTTCACTCTTACGTTTCTTTAAATTGGGTTTTTGAAGGGGGTTTTGTTTGGAATTAGCATCAGATACTTTTACCAGTTTTATTTTCTTGGGTTTTTGGGTTTTCGCCATTGGAGACAACTGAGATAGACCGAAGAGAGAGAAGGATAAGGTGTGGGTATTAAGCGGAAGGTATTGTATAAGTTACGGTTATCTGATTCTCAATGGAAAGTTACAGTTGGCGACCTTTGTCCTCTATTATTTACAAGTAATATAAAATAAATTAATATCTTTTTCCAATTGATAATATTGACAATATGAAATAAATGTGGGAAATTTTAATTTATCCAATTGATGAAATGATATTTTGATTAAAATTTGTAATTTAATTTCCTCAAACAAAAATTGTAATTTAATTCTGAACAAATTGAAGAACTCCATATATTACTCTGACATCTTTCTTATTGTAAAATCTCCTGTGTATCATAAAAGATACATTTCATGATTTCAGTTTCATAGAAAGTTAATAAATTATTTATTTATTTATTTATAGGTGGAGAGAAAAATAAATTACAAATTATTTAGGTGAAAGGATATAACAGTAAAAAAGTCGAAAGATGAAGACATGTGAGGTAAACAACAAACTTCACTTTTGCTTCTATTTCTAATTTCTTCATTCTGCAAACAAAACCGCTAGCAAAGGTCAGAGAGTAGACCTACATACCTCTCCTGCTCTCCAAACTCACTAACACAGAGTTTGGAAATCCATGAAATCCATAATTTCTCAATAACTTGTCATCTGTCTCTTTGGATCAATTTCCAATGGCTGATGACGCAGACTCTTCCCCCCTTATCCCTCCTCCTCCGATCGCCGAGCCTAGCGAGATCGACCTCGAGGCTGGCCCCGGCGAGCAAATTCAGTGCCGAATTTGCCTCGAAACCGACGGTATTTTGTTAATATTGCTTCTCACCCCCTAAAATTTGCTCGCTTAGGTTGCACAAATTTATATTTCGTTCTTCTATTGTTACTAATTTTCTGTTTGGTTAATCGGAAAGTTGAAAAAGTTTGAAACTTGTTTCCTCTCTTTTCCTGGTCTCTGGATTATAGAAATTTGGAAATATTTCAGCATTCTAGATTGGTGAGACTGTTGTTTAGGCTGTCATTTTTCATTTTTGGTATTACTGTCTTTAGTATTGTTGTTGTTGTTATTATTATTGCCGTAATGATGTTTATCTTAAACCACTGACGGCGACAACAGTGGAAAATTGGGTGAAATAATATCACTTGAGTCTCAATCCTTTTGCCGTTATGATTGTCAGTTTTCTTTTGGAGGCTTTTTTTTTTTTTTTTTTGGAAAGCGTACAAATTTGTCATTAATTATGATTTTTGTCGATTTTGTTTTTGTTCAATATTTAAGATTTTGGTAACTAAGATAACTTTTTTTCCAGCATCTGAGCTTTGATGAAATGATTTGATCTTAAGAATACCTGCATTTTTTTTTGTAGCTTTTGTTTTACATGCTCTATTAATACGTTTTGGACTCTGGAGTTCACTTGAATATTTCAGGCTGATCGGGTTTATTTCATACCTTTTCCTCCCTTAGGTAGAGATTTTATCGCACCATGCAAATGCAAGGGAACATCAAAGTATGTACATCGGGAATGTTTGGACCATTGGAGAGCTGTGAGGGTATGATCGCCATCTTCATTTCTCTATCCTGACTCCTAATTTAGTAAAATCATTGCTTGTGTGAGCTTAGTGATATAGGTGTATCTGTTACAGATCATCCACTATTGCTTGCATTCCATGCAACTGCATTTTGTGACCTAAGTCTCTTGTGATCCCACTGAAGCCTTTCTGAGAGGCCAATGAATAATCAGTGGTGTTGATCAAAGTTAAACATGCCCTCGAGCTTGTTCATGTGGGTCTATGCTGTAAAATTATTAAGTTTTCTTTTCAGTATATCTCCTTTGGTAGTACTTGAAGTAGGTTTGCATATTTGTAAGAGGCACTTCATTGAAATGATACAATGTCACGTGTTTGTGCACTTCACTGTTGCATCCATTATTTTTTCTGTGCAACATACATTATGTTCATGTAAAATGCATTAGTTCTTATTTATTGATTAATGTGATGCTTTAGCAGTCTTAACTTGGCTTAATGGAGACCTTATTCATATTTGATATGGACACACTTTGTTGTCCCCTTCTCATGGCTGAATTGATGTGTTATTGCATAAATGATTTTAAACTTGGCTATCTGGAGGCTGATATAGATTGTTTTGTACATATTTACAGCAGTATCTCATCTTACTTGTAGCCATTCACCTCCTTTAGTTTTCATTTCGAGTTTCATAAACTACTGATGGCTGATGAAGAAAAAGTTGATCTTTTACCATAAGCTGTGTTTTTACTGTTTTAGCCAATCTAATAAGTTAATTGGACATGCATGCCCATTCACTTTTTTGGTGAAGTTATAATATCTTGATCTTTTGCAATTGTTGCAGTAATTTCTTTCTTATGTTTGCAGGAAGGGTTTGCATTTGCTCATTGCACAACCTGCAAGGCCCCTTACCATTTGAGAGTTCATGTTGCTGCTGATAGGAAATGGCGGACTTTGAAATTTCGATTCTTTGTGACTAGAGATATTGCATTTATTTTTCTGGCTGTTCAGCTTGTAGGTTATCAGTTTCCTAACATCAATTCTTTTAAATTTTAATGTGTTTGCTATACTTATTTTCATTTGTTCCTCATGTTCAGAAAATTTATTGTTATATCTTTATGTTCTTTGTGTCCAGGTAATTGCTTCTCTTGCATATTTGGTGTATTTAATTGATAGTTACCAGCAATCCTGGCTTCGCCATGCTTGGGGCTTTGATAGTGAACTTAGCTTCTATTACATATGTGGTAAAACTCAAGAGCTTGAACTAATATTTATCAAAATGCTTCCAAATGTGTTCTTATGTTAGGTGGCATTGTTCCCCATAATTTTCTATGTCTGAAGTCTTTTTAGTAAAGAGACTTGTTCTTATGGATCTACTCATGGTCTTATTATTTGCTCCTTAATGGTGCAGAAAAATGCCTCAAGTGTTTCATGATTAGAGCTTCATACTTTCCCTTATTTTCATGCCACATAAAGTTGCAAAACTTTTTGGCCTTGGTTTATCATGCCAAATATTAAACATTGGTTGGGGTTAGTTCTACTTTTCCATTATGTATCTTTTTCACCAAAAATTACAAATTAAATTATCCAAAGTGACAGTAACCAAACTAAATGTAATGACGTGTATATGATACTAATTGAAGCTTTTTTATTATCGTAGGTAGGTCCCATTCATAACTGTATCACCTTAATTGCAATCATTTGATTCAAAGAGAAGCACTTTGGTTCTACCTATAGCTATTATGATTTTAAGTGTTTTTTTTTTTAAAATTTTAGGTTGATTTTAGAATTGGAGCTGCTTTTGGGGGGACAGTCAAGCTGCCTTTTTACTGGAGTCAAGGCATTCATAATCCAAAAGAATTTTAATTTGCCATTTATTAACTTTTTAGATTAATAGAACAATTGGCATGACTTCAGGTCAAAAAAAAAAAAAAAAAAAGATAAGTCCAGATATCCACTTTTTGTATCAAACGATAGTGGTTCTTCATTTTTATTTTTGACTTTAATTTAGTTCATTTGGTTTTAGATTTTATTTTCTTTTGACTAAAGTTCCATTGGTTGAAATTCAATACTTCATGGATGTACAAATCTTTGGTTTTAAATTAGACATAAACTAGAGTTAGTTTTGAAGCTTCCTTTCATTTTAATTGACTTATTTAATCAAATGAATGAAAGTTTCAATCTTATTTTAATCAACTTATTTAGGCTTTAATTTGCTTATTAATTAAACTAAGTTAAATCATTTAACAAGTTCAATTAATCAACTATTTTGAGGTGTATTTATTTCTTCAAAAGAAATTGACTTTTAGTTATTGTAAATAAATATAAAGGTGGAGTTAGGAACTCCATGAATTTGATAAGTTGAAAACTTCATGAATTGGACATGAGTTAGAAACTCAAGATTTAAAGAGTTAAAGAAATATAAACCTAAAGGAGATGGAGTTAAAACTCCAAAGTTATAATATGGATTTAGAAAATCCCTTAAGTTTGAAAAAAAAAAAAAAAAAAAAAAAACTTAAGAAGCCTTTGGCAATAGAATTGTGTAGGGAACTCCAAAATTGAAGATGAGAATTTGAAGGAAAAAAAAGGAGGGTTCCAACATTTATTTTATTATAGTTGGAAAGAAAGTGAGTCCTGAGAGCAAACATCTGTTCACACCTTGCCTTTTTTTCGCTCTGCTTCATACTTTTGACGACGAGAATGTAAAAAGGAGAATTGCAAATTATACTAACTGACGAACGAAGGAAAAAATAAAAAAAGCTAAGTCCTGAGATCAAATCTTTGAGTAAGCCATTGCCTTTCTTTGTTACTCTTCGTGCTTGCTAGAAGTAAATTCTGCACTTGCTAGTCTTTATCAGGTGTTGCTGCCTTATTTTGCCTGAGTTCTTCTGCATAACTAGCTCCTTGATTGAAGATGTTGTCTTTATCAGTACTTTTCATATATTTGTCTTTACTTGTATTTTTTTGTCTTTTCTTCCCATCTCCTCCCCCCCCCCCCCCCCCCCGCGGCGCGGAAACTCCGTCTAACCCTTTTGTCAAGTAGTAAGGTGGCTGTTAACCAGCCCCGCTTCATATAAACAAGGCCATGTCCATCTTCTCCCCTTCCAACACCCACAATTCTCTCTCTTTCTTCTTTCACAAGGTCCAGAATTGCATTTTGAATTGACATACAGGTGACTATTGTCCTCTTCCCCATTTGATTTGGCAGATTATTGTATGTGTTTGCATAATATGTTTGTTTCACTTTTTTGTATCCTTTTCTTTCTCTTACGTTATTATCTTGCAAGTAGTTATCTAAGGGAGAAAAATGATGGGTTTTATACCAGCCCTGTCAAGAGAGGGACATTTATATGGGCAGCTCAAGTCAACTTTTACTTTCTTTTTTTTTTTAAAAAAAAACAAAGGAAAAAAAATTTTGCCATCTGTACGCAGTGACAATAACTGATTCTCAACTGATCAATTCCCTTGTTAATGCACTTTCTGTTTTGTTCATGTGATCTATTATGTGATATTGTTAAATGCTGGATATATGATTTCTTCCCCTCCTCTTTTCGACAGCTTTGTTTAGAACCAAACATTCTATAAGTTGACATGACACAAAATAATTTAAAATAGCTTCCGTCCGTACACCACATCACATTTTCACTCTTCTTTCCACCTCTGCAACTTTACTTTTGCATTGGTGATGCACCCATATAACTATGTCAGATGACTGTGCATTAACTTATGCTCATATGGTGTTATTGTACATATTTTAATTGGTCAGAACTCAATGCACCTGTTCCTTTTTTATCATTTCTTGGATTTCTGTGAATGTCTTAATATTTCTTTTCTGCTACGCTAAGGCTATGTTTAGTAATGGAGTGAGGAATGGAATGGAATATGGAATATAATTTCTATTCCTATATTTAGCATGCACCATGGAATAGGAATTTGGATTGCATTCATTCGGATTTCTATTCCTATGTTTAGCATGCATTATGGACATGATATTTTTTTTTTTTCTACTGCCCAATAATCATTACTATGCAATAGTTGGCTTAGTTTTGATTTTGTGAATTTACCTTTCAGCCTACAGAAACTTTATATATTGTCACAGAGCATTCTAGTTCTGCTCTGTGTTATCTCACCTTGAGCTGACTGCAACAGTTGGTCATTCTTGGTGGATATTTTTCCTTTTTCTAGTTATGATTCATGGATTGGATCTTTTTTGTTGCTTGCTAAGTTAGAAATTTTCATTGAAGTTCGTAATTTAGATTAAAGATAAAACAGTATTAGACATTTCTTAATTTTAAGGATTAGTGTATTAGCTATTACAACTTTTGGCCTGATTATGTGGATGGTACCTTTACATGAATGTTTTACTGTACAGGAGCACTATTATTTTTTGCTTTGCTGGGGCTGTCTGGCTGCTTCATTACTTGTTATGATCGAAGAGTTCGCAGTGATTTGGCTCAGCCTTGTCGAGAATTATGTCTTTGTTGCTGCCAGCCTGGGTATCTCTTTTATTTATTTCAAAAGCTGATGCAAATGATATTGTTCTTTCATTTGGTTTGATCTTTAAGAGAGCTATGAGTATTAGAATTTAGACTGATCTTGACTGTTTGGTATCTGGAACAATTAATTTGTTTTTGCTTGGTAGATTATAAGGATTATCATATTGGGGAGAGACACACATTTGGTTTACCATTGCTTCTGAATGTTCAGTGGAAGGAATGAGGAATTTTAAATGTCTTCTTAGATGTTGAAGAATCTTGAAAACATTTTTGCAAAACTTTCTTGCTATAATAATTCTTTTATATCCAGGCCCATAGAGCTAACCCACCCTCCTTTTTCTCCAAGTTTAAGATGAAAAAGTCTTTTCTGATTGTGTTCTTTCCTTGTTAACTTTAAGGCGAACTACAGTGACTGTCATGCATGTACACTTTTTTTTTTTTAAAGGATGATGTATGTACTTCCGTTAGTTCTTCTACTTTTCATAATTATTATATATTGCACTAGGGTTTTGTTTTTGTTTTGCTTGCCTATTTTGTCCTGTCTATGCAGAGGAAAGGATGGAGGAAATTTGAAAGCAAATTGAATTCAACCTTGAAATTTATCAAATTGTTTTATCAACTGATTTACTGCACAAAATAAGCAATTAGAAGTGACAAACTGTCTTGCTAGATTGGTTCAGCCTTCTTTCTCCTCTCCTCTCCTTCATTGTAAGGTATGGTGACTGGAGAGGATAATCATAATGGATGTCACTGGTACAACAATGTGCCTTAAAAAAAATCTACCTTTGTGCTATTGTACTGGATTACTAGGCAAAAAATAAATGAAGTGCCGAAGGAATGTCTATTTATTTGATGAGCACTAATATGTGAGTTGTGCTTTGGTATGGGATCGAAGTTCATTAAACTTGAGCCCATTAAAACAGCAGATGCTAGACATTCTTTAGTATTACACGCATTTACATGAATGGTGCGAACTCATGAAATTTTTTTCATCACTTGCATCTTACTGAGCTGCAGTTGCTAGATTTAGCAACTCAATTTAGTAATAATTTGGGTAATTCATTTGCTTTTCTTATTTTTGCAGAATGTGTGCAGACTGCCATTTACCTGGTACTCTTTGTATGTGGACTGACTGTACCACATGCTTTGAAAGCTGTGCAAGTGCAGCCGGTGAATGCGGTTGCTTAGGAGGTGCTGGCGAAGCAGGGTTACCATTGTTATTTATAATGGCTTTGATTGTGCTAGGACTATTTACTGTGATTGGCATATTCTATAGTGTTTTGGTTGCTACTATGGTTGGACAACGAATTTGGCAACGCCATTATCACATACTCGCAAAAAGGATGCTAACAAAGGTGAGTGGGTAACCATCTTCTAATCTCATCAGGTCCAAGGTCTTTCACCAGTATGGGGTTTGTGACTTTGACCGTATGGCTGAAAGTTGAGTGTTAACATTCTAAGACTGGATATGGACATAAGACATGATATTTGATACAACACAGATACATTGACACAGCTATTCTTTAAGGAGTTAGCACGTGACACTAGTATTGGCAATGTGTTGTGCCATGTTGGAAATGCGTCTGACACATATATATTCATCTAAGACTGAAGTGTCGGTGCTTTATATAATTGATTCAATCCTCTTTTTCCACTACATAATCTTTGTTAAATTGTTGTGCACCACATATTAACTCTGATGTTTATGCAAATTTTATTTGATTAATATTTCTCAACAACATGAATTGATTTTTTCTTTTATTCCTTCTGCTTTCTCAGGAATATGTTGTTGAGGATGTCGATGGCGAGATGACAGGATCTGATTGGTCTCCTCCGCCTCTCCCACCAGAACACATTCACCAGCTGAAGAGTCTGGGTCTATTATGAGTAAATTGAGTGCCGTATCATTGATCACAGGAATAACATACTGTAGAGATGGAGTGGTACTTTATCCGGTAGGTCAATCTATACTGCAAGCCTTTGAATTTTATTCAACACTAAACGCCTCCTGCAGTTACTATGTAAGAGAATATCAAATGCTCTTTGATGATGTTCAAATTACATTTACAAATCTATTAATGATAAATTGTGAAAAATTTCCTCGTATTGTACTATGATAGTAAGATCAGTAAAGAGAAGTGAACTACGGTGTCCTGAAAATAACTAACAAAAAATTTCTCTTCATATTTTCTCTCTACTGTAATCTATCAAAAAAGAATTACACTCTGTATTAGAGATGTGTTTATGGCATTAACCATTTGTTTTTTTATTATGTATACACTGTTAATTTTCATAATGGATATATGGATTTTCTACATGAAATTAGCTTACCTATTATTGTCACTGAACAATTTTTTTTTTTTTTTTTTTTTTTTTTTGGATGGCCAATTTGTATCAGATCTTTTATTTAAAAAACTTTTCACATTAGTTCAGACTAGATTTTGCTCGATCAGTATCTTTCTTCTTCCACACGTAGATTTCTCTGTCGTAATATGGGGATAAGGCTCAATTCAGCTCTGAACTTTTAAAAAAGAAAAAAGAAAAAAAATCTGTGGTTTACCTGTACAGAAACGGACAATTTGCCACCTTTCTGACTTGGTGAGCACGACTTGGTGGTCTATGTAAGTGCAAGAAGTATTCCTAAGTTTAGTTAATTTCAATTAGTTATTTAAAAATTTATCTTATCTATTAATAAGTTTAGTTAATTTTAATTTGATTTAATTAAAAATAAAACTTAAAAAAGGGTTTAGTTTAATTGATTCTTGTATACTCAATAGTTTGGTTATTGATGTTTGATAAAGATTTTAATTAGTGATTGATTTATAACTCGTTCATTCCATCAGTTGTGTTTTAAAGTTTTTTTATAACAACTGATTTTGTATTTATATCATTATTTGAACCTTTTTAATGTTAATAAAATTATTTTTTTATTAATATTTTTTATCATTTTAGTTATAGTTATTTAGGAATAATAATAATTATTATTTAATAATATTTTTAAAAAATTGAAATAATATTTTCTATATTCACTTTAAAAGTTTTATATATATATATATAGGAAAAGACGGTTTTGCTTTTCTTTATTGTTTTTTAAATTTTGCTGGTGACTTAAGACTTAAGAGGGATTACTGCCGACAGACTTGTAAAACCCACGTGGCAGATGACATAAACCTCACGGGCAGGACAGGGATATTTTATTTATTTATTTTTAATTTTTTAAAAATTTCAACTTTTGTTTCACAGGATGGATACTTGGTACTGAATGATACTACGCGTGATTTAGTTTGAGAATCTTCCAAATCAGAGGTGGATTCATTGGATTATGTCAAACTTTTCTTAAAAAATTCGATGGCTAGGCACATAAATTTTCTGAATTTTTTTATTTTAATTTTATGGTACCTTTAATTTTAATTTTTGATCCATTAAATATTTTAATTTATAAAATTACTTATAATAAATATTTCAATTTATAGAATTATTTTATTGAACACTTCAATTTACAAAATAAGATTAATTAAATACCTATTAAATAGTTAAAAATATATAAAAATTATTGTTTCAAAAGCTATACTAATTATACATCAAACTAATATTTTATATAGAAGTAAAAAATCCTAAAAACTATGTGCAATGATATCAAAATTTACAAATTAAAGTATATAATAGGTCATTCATAAAATTCAGCGCATCATAAGATTAAAGTTGCAAAACCAAAATTCAATTAGATTTTAGGATTATTTTTATAAGAGATGTTGGTAGGGTAATATGTGGTCCGGTAGCAGGAGAATTGAAATATTTATGTTACTATTTTAAAAATTCTCTATTTGTTATTTAAGATTTTTATATGGTAATTAAAAGAAGAACTAAATGACTTGAGTTATAATAAAATATTTCTTTATCTAATAAATTGCATTTTATCTAATTATTCAACTCTTAGTGATTTTCAATTAATTTTAAGAGAGGAGAAAAGTAAAATAAGTTTGAATAAAATGTAAAAAATACTTAACGTATTTGATGGAAATAATAATAAAATTCAAAAAAAAAAAAAAAACTAATTAATACTATTTGGGTGGCATTCTATTCATTTAATTCATACACTTGATAGCTAATTTATATCCAGCAACTAAACGAGAGATATTTGACAAGAATTTTAATCTATAGCAGCTTCCATCATAAGCTGAATGGTATTTATTAACTACAATTATTTTTTTAAATTAAAACTTTCACATGATCATTTTATTTTTAATTATCTAAAAATATAAAACTATTAAATCTCACTATAAAAATTTTAATTAATATTTTAAATACATTAAAATGAAACACATTAATCTAAAAAATAAAAGAAATATATAATACATAATAATTTATAAAAATAGTTATAGCTCTAACTATAATTTTACATTTCAATAGCAATTGTTATTAAAAATATTTTCAAACAACAATCATTCATCAACCAACAAATAGGCCTACTCATGGCCAAGCTATAAGTTTCAATTTGCTTAGAAAAAAGTTGATCAAACAAGTGGGAGTTTTAATTTCTTCATTCTGAATACCAACAATTTGGGAATGATTTACCAGGAATATCAAATTTTATGAATAAATTCCAAAATGTAAAAATCCTATGAAATTGCCACGTGTAAGTGCAAAGAGCGGTTTTCCAGTTCATCGAATTTGTGTGCGGGTTTCAATTAATTTCAGGAAGCGGTTTTCGGTTTAATTTCGGTGGTTTTTATCACAAAAACAAACCCACCGTCTCAAAAGTGAGTTGTCCAAAATTGCTTGCTCTTCTCTTCCCTCTTTGTTCTAGGCAACAGAAAGCTCCTGAACCTTGTTTTAATAAAACAGTGACAGTGAAGCAACAGAAAAATCTATTGAAATTAATTCTCTTAGAAAACGTTCTGTTTGTTATATCAAACTATATAGTAGTATTCAATTGGTTTCTTCAATTATAAATTTTTTTCCAGAATTTGGTTATAAATATATAAATTCATTCAAATTTCATTAACCTATGAACGAAGAAATGGAACCAAAGCCAGCGGCCTTCCCAAAGACATGGAGTGTTAACTGTTAACAGCTTGATGTAGACAATAATCATTAATTAATTTTTTATTATATTATTGTTTTGGTTATGAACATTCATCTATCTAATCTAAGTTTAGAAATTAGAAGTATCATAATAATAATAATAATAATAATAATAATAATAAGAGAACGCGTAGTCGGTGAAAACTGCCACGTCCAAAACCATCAACCCAAAAACCAGCATAAAAAATGCTGAACATGCTCCAATAAAAAAAAGGCAAATACATAAAAACCAGTCCACCTGTAAATCTTATCCAGACTTTATAAACTAGTGCTGCCCTACTGCTACTATAAATGCCTCTCATCTCACCCTTCTTGTCCATCAGTTAATCAAAATTTCAATATTTTTAACCTGAAGAGAAAGAGAGAGAAGCGAAAATGGCGGATATTGCTATTTTGGTAGCAGAGGAGTATGAAAGGAGAGTCAAGAATTCAAGAAAAGGTAGCGGTGCTGATACAAAAATAGAGGTCAATTGGGTTTCTTCTATTTCTGAAAGGGTCAAGAATTTTAAGGTTGAGCAAGAAAATCTTGAAATTGTGAAATGGTTTTTGGACCCTAAAACCCAAATTGGCGTTGCTGCTTCTAATGGTTTCTTCTCTGCTTAATATTGCTTTGATTTTCATATAATTTGTATATATTTGTATTATCATGTTCTATTTCCTGTAAGATTTTGAATCATACATTGAAATATTATCTTCTTTTGGAGTTTCCTTGAATTGAAAAGATCTGCATTTTCAGATTTCTGATTTTTTCTTCGAAAACGTTATTTTGGCCTTATTATATTGCCTTATCCTTTCTTGATTCTTCTTTCTGAGTTTGGATAGGATTTTCTTTTTCTTCGAAAAAAATAAAACGAGAGAGAGAGAGAGAGAGAATTCATCGGGAAATATGCCGAATCAATTTTACCAAAATCGCGATTTCTTATGGTAAATTGACCATTTTAACATGTAAAAACGCGTGGACTCAAATATAAAATTGTAACGTCGTACTATGGTAAAATTGTAATAATCGGATAGATATTATATTAAGACTGAAATTGACTAAATCGGGTGAATTTTTCCTTTTAATCATCAGCGAGCTTTTTTCTTTTAGGTGTGGTAAAAATGAGAATTAAAAGCAACTAGTTAGGAACATTACGAACAATCCATAAACATCGGTATTAAGCAATGGTAGTAAATCAGAAATGGCAAAATAAATCAGAAGGGTCTTCAAGATTTTGAACCCTCCATAACAGCTTATTTCTGCAAGTGAAGTAAATATATATATATATATATATATATATATATATATATATACCAAAGCCAACCCTCTTCTTCTCTCTTTTTATTAAATATAAAAATTTATTTACAACTGAATTTCATATTTTAACTGAAATGCATACCAAACGGGATGCTAGACATAGAACGTTTGACATAGAAGTAAAAATCAGTTGAGCTAACTCATGAGCGTTTGGTATGCTAGACATAGAACGTTTGACATAGAAGTAAAAATCAGTTGAGCTTACTCATGAGCTTTTCCAACTCGGTTTTTAATAAATACAAAAATTTGTTTATAAATGAATTTCATATTTTCACTAAAATGCATACCAAATGGGATGTTAAATAGAGATTATAAATTATTCAAATTTAGTTTGAGAAAAATTCAAAAAAGCTTTTACATATGCATAGATATAGTGTTTATTTTAAACAATAGTTTGAACTTTTACGTATACATATATATATATATATATATATTATATTTATTTTAAACTTATTTGAGTATCGAATCACGAACTCGAGTTTAAAATTTTTTGAATTGGAACTCCGACCTCAAATCGAGCTCCAACTTTCATCATCTGAGCTCCGAACTTGGCAGATTCGAGCTGAGTTCAACTTATTTGCAGCCATAGTTAAGTATTTTTAATATTCCACATCGGAGGATAACTTTTTTTAGAAGCACGTCTTTTATTTTTTTTTCTTCTGCTTATCGCATATTCGGTGGTACAATTAGGGCCAAGTTTTTTCATGTATAGGATTTCTCTTCCAATTGGAATCTCACACTTGAAAAAGAAAGGCTTTGCTGGAATGAAGTGAATAGGCATATGAATAATGTAAGTACTTCAATTCAAAACTGATTAATCCTATTATTAGTGCTCGTTGTGGGTTGCAAAATTACATAGAAGACCAGCAAAAGAAGAAGGGTGATTTACTGTTAAATGAGATTGATGCTGATTTTGAAGTTCAAACAATCAAAACATACAAGAGTATGCGACGTGCATTATCCACTAGTCATGTGTCCTTATGACATCATTTGATTCTTTTACAAACAGCATATGATTTATGGATATTTATCACATAAGATAGATATCATGTCGAGTTCAATCTACCATAAGTTTTTGGATTTGTGTTAATAAAGCATTATTCATATAATATGACAATCACATAATTGTACCATATGATATATTTGTGACTATAGTTTATGATGGACAAATGGCAAGAAAATGGCCAAATGCATAAAATATTTTACTTTATCAACATAATTTGGAAAATCACCCACCTGATTATGCCGGAAAATAAAAAGGCTTAGAAAAAGCAACGCAAGTGTCCCTATTACTAAAGATAATATTATCTCGCTTCAAAACTTGGGATAAACATCATCAAAAATGCAAAGTGCTTGCTTAACACAAGTGGTTTTGGATGGGATTCCGACCACAGTTCGCTCAGCACCTACTGATGCTACCAAAATGACTAGTCATTAGAGAATTTGATGCTAGATAAAGTGAAAAACAGTAGTGTAACCACAAATTTTCAAACATAAGTATAACAAAATATGCCTTAGGGGTGTTTCAGTAATTTACCACAACACATTTGCCGACACAAGATCTATAACTGCATCTGAGACTCAGCATGGGCATATGCATAACTAGGGTTAGAGCATTGATTGTAAATGATTTCCCATAAATAAAATTAGTAACACGACAGTAGTCATCTCCAAACTAGGCAAAATTTGACAAATAAGTCCAAACTACTGTTTAATTTCATGGGAAAAGAGAGGGGGGAGTCCAAATTGAGAGGCCTCATACATTTTAAAAGGAAAGCTGATATTGAAAGAGAAATGTATTTCTACTCAGTGATCACCAGGGAGGCTCTTGATGATATCAGAATCACCTGTACAACAGAGACATTCATTCAAATGTCAGTGGATCACATATATTCTTTAACACAATATTCAAAAGACAAATTCGATATGTTATCACCTGGATCGATAATGCTAAGGCAAGAAACACGGAAATACTTCCCACAAGCAGTTCCCAAGTCGACATTGTCTACAGAACCACATAACATTGATGACGAAATTAGTTTCAAAGTTATAAACACTGAATAAAGAATACGGCTGTTCATACATGCGGAAAACTTGGGCTTTCAATAACTAGTCGAACAAATTCAGGATCTAAGATACATATTAGATGACAGCATGATATATAAGAAACATACGAGGATATAATGCAATCATAGACAACCACATTCCCAATCCCTCATATTTTCTCAAAAAAAAAAAAAAAAAGGATTGCAATTCTGTTTGATTTGATGCTGATTTACTTTCTTACAAATGACTTTATAATCTTCATATGAATTGCAATCAATCAGTCTTTTCGTGGATGTTTCATTTTACATTTGCCTGTTTAGTTCAAAAGACGCAAAGACTTAGTATTTGATACTAAACTATATTTTCAAAGACTACATGTCCAATAAAGAACCCTGCAAGATATACCAAAAAATGTATAGCAAGAAATCTGAAAAAACCATATTAAGTAAATCCAACTCATATACAATCTTAAATATACATAAAACAACACAAATTTAATATGACATACAATTCTAACTTCAGAAGAGAATAAAATCCAAAAAATAATTGTCTAAACAGGGTGTTAGTTTCATTTTTCAAAAAGTGACTAATTTTTTTAACCAAAAACTAAGGAAGCTAAACAGTATATGACATCGCAATTCATATAACTCGAATTTTTAGACAACATGCAATTAAAATCTAAAATGGTATGCAAGTAACATCTAGAAGCTCATCATATCAGCAGAAAATTTGAAATTAAAATATATAAGCTAATGAGGTGAACAGTATTAATCTTATGGGTGCAATTACCCCATTCTCATATTCAGACACAAACATTATTCTAATATCCTCAACTATAATGGATATCTAAATGAACAAAAAAATAAAAATAAAAATAAACATCATATGTAAAAAATCTAAGATCCAGTATAAGATATAAAGTTACTTACTTCCATTATAATGGTGTACTCCAACCTTAGAAAGCATGGCATAGTACTCGATCTCAGATTTTCTCAGCGGTGGGCAATTGTTTGAAATTATGATAAGCTTGCCTACCAATAATAAATACCCACAATTAAAATAAAATAAACAAAAAGAACACAAAAAATGAAACGAGTTATAAAACAGGGTTTCACCTTTGGAAGACCTCAGAGACCGAAGCACGGTTTTGTAACCGAGAGTGTACCTTCCACTCTTCATCACGAGAGCTAATCTGTTATTGATGCTCTCATGGGTCTTCTTCTGTAATATCACAAAAGAGGGGGAAAATTAGGAACGACAACAAAAATTACAAATCTAAATAGGAATTTTGCGAAAGATGAGATGATTGATAAGGGGAAGAAGAGAAGGACGTACAGTTTTCTTGCCAGAAACCATTTTCTCCGCGAGAGTGGTGCCGCCGAAACCCTACACTTCTTGGCTGCTCCCAATCGGGTAGGGTTTTTGAACAATCTTCCGCTAAATAGTAGGGTTTGAGTGGGTGGACTGGACTTTATTTAAAATTGAACCTGAGCCCAATCCATTTCCAGGTAGCCCCAAGCTGAGGCGGTTCGGGTTTGGGCTAAGAACAAAACCTTTCTGATAATCTATCTTAGAAGAATTCTAAAGGAAAAAAAAAATGGGAATTTGACTATCCTCCCTCGTTTCCACGTGCCCTTCATACATAAATTTTACGCTCCTGGACTTTGTGGTATTTAATCACGACCCTACATTTTTATATTTAAATAATAATTATATCTCTCGTTAAAAAGAAAATAATTTTACATGATTTCAATCATGACTTTGCATTTTCATGTTTCATTTTCATTTTTGTGAGAAGCATAATTATTATTGAAATATGAAATTTCTGATTCATAATAAGGTTTTGCGAAATTTAAGAATTATAAGTATAATCGTCGAAAGTATAAAATTTATGTATTAGAACTTTCCAAATTACCATTTATAAGGTTATGGTAAAATTATATGCGAACTTTTAATTTTGAGAAAGACATTTCAGTGAGAAATTTATATTGGTCTAAGAATTGATATGTCAAACAGCACTCGACTTAGCTCAACACAAATTGTTTATAGTCCTATTCAAAATATTTTAGATATTTTACCACAATATTTCCTTAAATGGTCAACAAAAGCTAAATGACCGATTTGTTAAGAAAACTAAAGTTTATGAATATTTTAATATGGATTTCAAAAAATAGTGGAGTTGTAATCAAATTTCAGGAAGCAAATAATAAACTGACCTTTCAAATATATTAAGTATGTTTGGTTGGAGTAAGTAGACTAGGGAAGTGCAACTCTTCATTAAATGCATAAAGTGTTTGTATTTAGTTTGCATTATCAATTCTACATTCTGAAAAGTAGATCATCCAACTTCCTTATACAGAAGACCTAAGTTCCTTAAATATGGATAGGAAAGTTACAATTCCCTAATTAAATACAATGAATTTACTAATTTATCCTATTATTTAAATTCACTCAAATTTATATTATGAATTGTAATTTATAGTTCAAAAGCAATTCACTTCTTAGAAAGTTGATTTGTATATTAAACACGTACAAATTTTACTTTCTTGAAAATAATTTTCTTGGAAATATATTTTCTAGAAATTATATTTTCGAGGAAATTAACCATTTTAAACCAAACGCAGGCCTAGGAAACTTATCATCATTGAGATTACCCTCTCTTTTATTTAACTCTCTTTTATTTAACTATTCATGTCTTCCAATCATATCTTTCAAATCTTCAACACTAACGATCCATCCTATACATATACATAAGTAAAACCGTCCGAAAAAATCAACGCTATTAAAAATAGATTTAATTGAATCCTTTTATGTACTTGAACTTAATTTAACAAAATTTAATTCGTTAAAAAATTTAATTTTTTTTCTTGTTCTTAATTAAAAATCCAACTATTTATACCCAAACTATTGTGAATATATAAATTTTGAATATAAATATAAACATTATAAATTAATATCTAGATATTAGATATATAATACAAATGCATATTAAATGATTTAAAAATCCTAAATGCAAGTATTGTAAATATTTCTGAATGATTTTGCTCACTCAGTAATCAGTATACATACGCTTGACTGATACATCCGACCAACAAGTATAAATAACAAATCCTAATTATAGCATTGCTGGTAAAATTTTGTTGAAGTGCACTTTGCGTCATAGTAACTTACCTCATAGGTATAAAAGCATATGATGCGAAAGCATGTAAACAATTCTTCAGCTACTATAAATGATATGAAAAGCATATTTACAATGCCACTGCTTGGGAGGAACAGCTCTTTCTACAGGCAGGTCTTCGAAGCAACTATCTGATAGTATCGAACCATTTACGTAACATACAGACTAAACTGTAAGAAAATCCAAAGAAACCTTATTCTTTTTGCACCGATCTACCAGTTTTGCCGTGACTTGATAATCCTAACAGTTATAGATAGTAGATCCAAGCAACTGCTTTGGTTTTACAAAGGAAATTACTCTAACAATTAAAGAGTCGCGTTAGTCTGGGAGAAAAGGTTAAGGCTCAAGAGCTATCAATCCAAGGAAGCAGATGTGGGAATGGAGCTGTTCTTGCTGTGAGTCACCATGTAACCGCAAATGTAGTAGGATTCTACCTACTCACTTTCATCATCACTTTCTTGGAAGTTCAAATGATTCATATTCCTTTCGAGTGGTGGAAGCCCATCATCTGAATCACTATAAGATCCCTCATCTTTGCTTACTTCTGCTGCTGTAGTGGAGAAATCAGACATACATGTCAATAATTTGAAATTTTTATTTTCTACAGATTGTAAGTGCCATTCGAGGAATCTAATGAAAAGATTTAGAAGCAAACCGTACATAGCATTCTCTTTCTAGTTAATCAAAAAATAATAATAGGAATATCAGATAGGCCCCCAAGCAGACTTATATGGAGAAATAAGGCATACAAAGATAAGCTGAATATGATCCCAAAAATGTATTCTGAAATCAAGAGTACCATCAGAAAACAAATGAAGCTTACATCAATTTGAATTATAGCTAGCCAATCTTACAGGGTAAGGACCAGTTGCAAGCTTTATTTATTAGACCTATGGTTAATAAGATGCAGCAAGATAAGTGAAGTCATCAGATAGCATTCTTTACTAAATATCTAAAAATAGGATAAAAGCACCTAAATTAAATAGATTTTATAAGAGCACAAACATTGTATGATGTAAGATTATTTGTAAAATAAAGATCCCAACAATGAATGTCTTGCCATCTAAGTTTAGCTTATACAAAGAGAAGATATTCGACGGTAACGTAGAAACTAGGGAACAATAGGTAAGAAGCATTGTTCTATAATCTGGGTGCAGAATGCACCTTTTCAAATTTTACCGTAATCCAAGTTCTACACATCTTCAATAGACAAAAAGAAAAAAATTCACCAAGATGGCAAAACAGGTCCAATCCAAGTATAGCGAGAGGAAGAAAAGTTGCATGCTATAAAACTAAAGGGGAAAGTAACAGCTAAATGGCAGTTGATTTAGAAGGTGTGGCACAAATGATGGTTGATTTAGGGGGATCCACGAGAAGAACACAGGCCAAACTTGTTATTACCATTGAGTAATATAATTTAAATCACATGTAATGGAGATGTTGGGAAGACAGTATGAAACTAGTTTTAGTGAGAATGTCCTGATCCTTCTATGTAAAGTAAATCACAGTTGAGATTGCTAACTGGTTCAGCAGTTCCAGAACAAGCAGATCCAGTTTTCCATTGTACTGGAAAAAAGAGGTTAGGAAGAGTTTTTCTATAATCTAGGCACAGAATGCACCTTTCCAAATTTTACTATATTCCATATTCTACAGATCTCCAATACACAAAATAAATTCACCAAGATGCCAGAGAGGTCCAATCCAAGTATAGTAAGAGGAAGAAGAGTTGCATACTATAAAGGTGAAGAGGAAAAAGAAGAGCTAAATGATAGTTGATTTAGAAGGTGTGCCACAAATGATGGTTGACTTAGGAGGATCCACAGTGAGATTCACAGGCCAAACTTGCTAGTACCATTGACTAATGTAATTTAAATCACAGGTAATGGAAATGTCTGGGAGACAGTATAAACTAGTTTGAATGAGAATATATAGATCCTTCTATGTAAAACTAAAAGTTGAAATTGCTGACTGGTTTAACAGTTCCAGAAACAGCATATCCAGTTTTCCATTATACAGGATAAAAGGTTCAGAGAAGTAAATAATCCAAAGCTTTTGCTGATAACAAAAGCATTTGTATCATTTTTCACTTTCAAAAATAAGATCTTTCAATTTTTGAGTAGCCATATGATGTGAAAAGAGAAGTCTGATTATCGGTGAAGAAGAAGTACCTTCAACTTCTGGGACTGCTTTTGGAACCTGACTTTGTGCAGAAAGCCAATCATTTTGGACAGAAATGATGGCAGCACTATTTTCACATTCAGAGTATGCCTTTAGAAGTTCTCTGTATCAATTGGAAGCCAAAACAACATAACAATCAATGCCAAAAGAAATTTCAAACTCTAGTTATAAAAGTATTCTGACATAGGAAATGGAAGGCAACATAAAATTCAGAGTAAACAAGGGAACACCTATCCAGAGAACCAGATACAAGAGAATTGTTGCAAGAATAACATACTTTGTTCTTCACGCACATGAACATAGAGAAAAAATGTAAAATAGAATAAAACGAAACAGTAATTACAAAGCATAGAAGTTATAGCCACTGAAGAGTCTTCAAACAGCCTTTTTAAGCTCATGTAGAGGAATATTTAATTTTTGTTTTCTAATAATTGAAGATAGAAGTTATCAACTTTAGGTTGATTGGGTTTAAAGAAAACCATGCTTCATAAAATATTTAAGTAAAATGTCACTCAGAATACATGAAAACAAAGCACCTGTTAAGACTCGAGAAAGCATGACCCCATTTGAATTTCCCCAGCAACAACTCTGCAGTGTCCTCTTCCCCACTGTTAGAAAATACGATGTTAGTGCGAAACATAAGACAATTTAGTTTATGACCAGAATATGAAACTCACACTCAAAGAAAGCGAGCTTAAACAGTTTCCTAGAATATTATCAATCCCATTGTGTTAGATACAGATTAGCGCAATTGCTTTGACTTGGGTAAGAATATCCTATATATACACAATTCCAGAAGCCTTTATTTGGAGTGTCAAAGTGTCATAAGCATGTTGAAGCATCCCTGTCTGACAGATGCTTTAGGGTAAAGTGAAGGTTCAAGTATCCGTCTTGAAGTAATTCAAATTTATCAATTATGATCATCTAATCTAAAAAATAAATAGGATGACAGAATTCAGGAACTCTATACTATAATCACATACTTAAACTGAGGGCTCTTGTTTCACATTTTCACCAAAATGACCTATATTACCAGCACAATAATTACCTATGCCATTATCACAACCATTAGTTTTAACATCGCCAGCTTGCTACAGCTGCTAACCAATAAACTGCCAGTCTGCAACCTATGAATCATGAACACTTCAGCTTTCAGCATGTGTCCAAGTCATAGGTCTGTGTCGTGTCGTATTAGAAACTTATCTAACATAACACTCATAAACATGTATATCGTGTTAATTTCTGTAGACACAGAAATTTAGGCATGCATGTCTAACTCATGTTTTAAATATCCCATGTACCATGTCGGTACTTCATAGATTGCCACTGACATGGAATCATACCTTGCCATGGATTTCATATCTTACAAGAAAAATATTCATGGGGTTCATTTGGCTCCTATTTTCAAAAGTTGTATATGGAAAAGAAAAGGGCAAATTATCCTCTGAAATGGACCTTCTTTTGGCCGACTTTCTCTTCAAGAACTTGTAAGATAAGTTTGACGTACCCAAAATTCCAACATTTTTCAGGATATAGCTTTCTGATTTTCCAAAAACTGTTTTCAATCCCTAAAAAATAATTGAAAGATTTTTTTTTTTTTCAATGAACAAAAAAAAAAAAATACTCTCATTTTCAGAAATATAATACAAGAACAGAAAATCAAAACCAGAATTAAACATGCCACAAGCATTTATCAAGAATATTCATAATATTCTTGAGGAAAAACAACTCTTTAAATTGTCCTCACAAAAGATGTTTGCAAATGCTGGTACTTAGGCATGGTCAAACGCACTGAACATTGATAATTTAATGTGAAATATATCAAAAACTGTACTGATAATATCTCATTCTAAAAGTAACAAGTAATTCAAGTGGAAAAACTTGATTACAAAACAATTAGAAGCCTAATGCGTAAATAGCGCATCATTGTAACATATTTCAGAAAAGTCATTAAACATCAATGTTCAATATAAAATAGTGTCAAAAAGTATCAGATATATAATTAGAGAATTAGTTTCAAACCCCATTAAGGTTTATCAATGTATAACAACAATAACAACTAAGCCTTAATCCAAAGCTAGTTTTGAGGCGGCCAATCATCCATTCCACTCTGTCTTGCGTTGGTTCTTGAGAAAAACCTAGCACATCAAGATCTTTCTTAATCACTTCTTCCATGTCATCTTGGATCTTCTCTCCCTATAGTAGCCTTATCTACTTCAAGGTACTCCATTTACCTTACGAGGGCTATGGTGGTGTACGACATAAATGGCTAACCCACCTTAACCTTTCTTCTCTCGTTTATTACTTGATAGGTGCCACTCCTACCTTCTCACAAGTAAAGGTTTATCAATATCTTATATTGATTTGGAACTATTGATTCAGTGGTGCACCTTTCATCAAGCACATTAAGGAGATTTGACTGATCCTTACATCTAATAACCTTAAAATACAAATGTGTAACATGAACTTCCTTTTATATTGAAAAAATTTTGCCAAGCTTCTGTCAAATGCTAGGTTTCAATGGCTATATAGTGAATTTTAGAGGTCCTTGGTGGAGTTCAATGAAAAGGTCTTCATCAGTGGGATGTAACAGAATGCAATATTTAGCATCTAAAACCATTGGCAGCAACAGTAGTGATTTCAGATGGGCATCTCGAGCTGTGTAAACATATGCTGCCTAAAATTTATTCCTTGTCACTTAAACAAACAGATAGCAAAATTTCCATCATCTAATCGTGTGCAATAACAGCAAGAATGCTTCATTAAGAGCCAAAATCAAACAAAAGAGCTTGCAACATAAAATGTTATAACTTGACTCCAGACAAAGAAACTGGTCTAGAAATGACCAAAATGATTATCAATACAACTTCTATTCTACAATTAAACCTTAGATATAGTAACCATAATTCAGTAAAAGCGGGATATTTAAAGGTAAAAGAATTGTCACAACATCAGCACATAATAAACATTTCATATGGGATTGGGTTGGAAATTTTGGCACCATATTATCAAAGCTGCAGATAATGCTTCTACGCAAGACAGTTCACAGGGTCGACCATAATTTACAGGATTTGCTGCTACAAGCCACGGTACTGCAATTCATAGGAAAATTCCAAATTTATCAGAAAGCAACCAATTCATTATATAAGCATGGAAAATTACTCAATTGTAGATAATCACCTACTTTGCAGGAGCTATTTACTCTGCAAGATTAAAGTCATTAAAATCAGGCCTTATATTAGAGAAGGCCCTATAGGTATTATGTTAAAGAAGGCCCAAATTTAAAATGGGGGTTAGGTTTTAAAACACAGAGAGGAAGAGAGGCAGATAGAGAAACACCATAACGTAAAAAAAAAAAATAAAAAAAAATAAAAAAAAATAAAAAAAAAAATTGTCTTCTTCACATTGCAACTCTCTCCCATTCCTCTTCTTCTGTTTATGACCTGCCCATAAGTTCATTGATGTTTTCCAAGCCAAAACTTTATCATCTCCTTCTTCAAATAAGAACAGGATTGCTACTTTTGCGGATCCAGATCTGTACCATTGTGATCCAGATTGCGAAAGTACCACAATCCGGCACACACATCCCAGTCTGTGCTACCTAGGGGTTTGAGCAAATTGGGTAACCATGCCCATTCACATCAAAATGCTACTTCATAGTACAAAACAACTGCAAACACAATTTTCGGAAACAAACACCCGCCATCTTTATGAAACTTTCTTTTCATTAATTTTTTTTGACAATAGACAATTCTTCAAATGAATACAAAATAAAAAATAAAGAAAACTGAAAGAAAATTCCCAAATTCAAGGATAATAAGGTTCTCAATGATTACGCAATGAAATTACACAAATACATTCCACTATTATGGTGGCAACTTGAAGAATGATCAGAAACAACACTGAACCATAAAATGCACAATTAATTACTAATGATCCCTAAAGGAAAACCTGTATAAGATGTATGTGACGGACATCTGGTAAAGGAAAGTGCAGATGCATGTGGTCACATTCTTATGTAAAATAAGATAATTCTGAAAGGTAAGATTTAAAAAGAGTTGATGTTCATACACAACCGAGGAGCAGCACAACGCAATTTCACAAATGGTACATCACTCAAACGTGCCCACGAGCAATCCACGACAGCTAATCCTTTCCTCTTTATTAAGCTATGATCTTCTTTAGAGACACATTGAGTCCCAACAGGACTGCCAACAAAGAGATACAGCACATAGTAAGATGAATAAGGAACTTGACAAATGATTTCCATATTGAGAACGAAGCAAATGGATGAAGGAAGTATGAAAAATGGATTAGAAGGGAAGTCACTGAAGGGGAAGAAATGATATCACAAACTTATAAGGTAATGAAGAAAGGGTGTTGCTGTTACCTTAGAACAATGCCTCCAAAACCATTACTGACACGTAACTCCTGCATATAGCCATTCAATAGTTCATTTAATGACACGAGTAGCAACTACTTGCGATATTGAAAGTCTCAATGCAAAAAAAACCATAATGAACACAAGCCGGATGATCCATGAAATATGTGAAACCGACTACAGTGCTTAATCTTTATTATTTTGCCTAATTAGCTGTGTGATTGCAAATGGTGACAGAGGTTTTTAAAGTATGAAATGATGCAACCCGCAATATTGGTTATGGTTACTAATGAAAGCAACGAATTTATCATAACAGACCATGATGTCTGATGGACCTCAGCCTAAGCCGTTAAGGGTATATTCCAGAAGGTCCAAAGAAGGGCCCAAGATCAACATGGGGATTGCTGCCTTGGGAATTAAGGGAGACACATCAGCCACACCAATGATTGGGACACCTGTCCAAATTTAGTTACAACCAAGGGGGTGATCGTGAATATAGTACAGCAGAGTGCAAGGAGGAGGGCATCTGAAGAAAACATTCCTTTTCATTTGTATTGATTCTTAGAGGTGCTCTTGGCTTGATTCTTAGGATTCAAGAATTCCCTTTTGTTCTAGTTTCTATTTCTCTTCTTCTTCATTTTCAATATCTGAAGATTGTAATCTGTAACACTTGGTTCTGAATTGAGATATAGATTTCTTCTTCTCATATCCATTCTAGAATTCTTTGATCTTCTGTTTGGTTATTTCCTTACTCTATCAATGTCACATATTTGTATTTATGGATATTTTCATTAATTAACATCGACTTTCATTAACCAATACATATATCACCGTGGTACCAAAGGGATCTATGAAGTAATACTTTGATGATCTCAGACCTAGATCCTCATAGTTGATTTCCTTTTCTTTTTTTTTATTGCATCTGTTAATAATTTGTCTATCAACCTTCTCAAATGAATATCTCCTTTCACACGACTGCTTTCTACATATAAAATATCTGTATTATGATCTAAAAGAGTCCACACCATCTCTCTTTCCAAGCTTTCCTGTTAGCCACCCAGTAACTAAATAATAGAAACAATAATGAGTCTTGCATTGAAATTGCATCTTATTATTATGGGAATAGAGGTGCTCTTGTCTTCCCCACAAGCAAGTGAAATAAACTAATTCAAGATGATATGTTAATGATATAAAAGACGACATGAGATCTTATACTCATCCATATAATATGGTTAGCATAAGACAAACTCCTGTCACACATAATGAGTAAACAACTGGTGAAAATATAACATGGAGGGAAAAAGTTGTAGAAATACTTTCTTTCAATAAACTAAATCTTGCAAGTTTGCGTCCTGTACACCTTTTTGCATCACATTGTCCAAAGTCCTGAACAAGGCATAGCATAAAGTCGTAACAATTAGACTGAAGCTTACAAAATAAAATCAATCAGAAAAAGTTAGCATCAATTTAAATTACTAATTACAGCTTTTCTACGAAGTTTTCTTTTACTATATATGAAATGTCAAAAGATTGTATTAACAATAAAGGTATATAAAAGACAAGAGAAGAGAGACAGTAAAAGGATCATACCCACATTGCAAGCTGTATTCTGGGGACATTTGCGTTCGCTTCCGGAACTGCAAACAGTAAGCAATTAATTTAAATATTAAAAAAAATGGTACTCACACCAATGCGAACATATATCAAACACCTGATACGCAATAAAAAAAAGGAAAGAAATCAAGTACTATATTAAAAAAATAGCGAGAGAAGAAGTAATACCTTGATCAGATGGAAGCGACTCATCTTCTCTGCGATAGTAGAGACGAAAACCATTCAGTCAGCGAATTTCCAACAATGACATGATATGAATTTAATGTTTAAAAACGGAATTACCGATCCAGTTGATTGGTCCTGCTGGATTGCCCACGATGGGAATTGTGAATTTTCGATCGCCTAGTTTTGTTATGACCCATTATTTTGGTAGTAATTGATTCTGTTAGTAAGTTACAGACTTACAGGCTTTCTCCGCAAGAATTGAAGGAGAACCTTCACAGCAGAGAATAACAACCAGTGGGGTTTATGCATGCACGTGCAATTCACGTGCATTCTAGGCAGACTTCTCTCTTTTTTTTTTTTTTTCTTTCTCTTTGATCAAAGATGAGCTCAACTCACATCATTAGTTATTACACGTATGTCTGAAAATCTAAATCGTTTAAAGTTTTTATATAAAAATTAAAGAAGCAATTAATTATTTTATTATAATAAAATTAAGGATAATTTAATTTAAATTATCTTTCATCTCAAAATTAATAGTAATTATTTGTGAAAATATTTATTATATCTATTATAAATAAGGGTAAAATTGAAAACTATCATTTGTTGTTCCTTAAAATGCTCAAAATGACTTATGTATTAGGATAAAATAATCACCCAAAAACAATTTATATTTTGTGATAAAAAGAGTTCTTTCAAAAGATAAAATCTCATAGCAAATGAGCAACTTAATTCATTTGCTTACTAATAAGAAAGGGAAAAAAAAAAAAAGAGAATTTATTACCAAATTTCTTATAAAATTAGTGAGCACACCACACCTTATTAACAAAAAATATATATATTTCAATACCTCTAATAAATTTTTAATTGCTGATATATGATTTTCCTTTAACTTACATGAATTCTTTTTTTTCCAAATATGTAATTAAATTACTTATATATAGATTTATTTAATAGGCATAGAATTTATTATAGATAAATGAACTGATAAAAAATAAATTATGTTATAAATCAATAAATTGGTTTTCATTAAAATAAATTGATAATAATTATGTCCATAAATTAATTTTAGTATAAAGGATTTATTCAATCAATAATTCATGATGTGAAATTTCACTGGGACAATCATCCACGTATTACTCCCAACGGTGAAAAACATTTAAAAAAATGCTGACATGACAGCTTTTCTTTCACAACATTCTATTTTTCTTTTTTTTTTTTTAGAAATTTTTGAAATTTTCCTTTTTTCATAATATTTTCTAAATTAATATTTTATAATATGATATTTATATTTAAATTATTTAAATTTAAATTATAAAGGAAAGTAGCTCAAAAGTTTTATTAGTTAAAAAGAATTTAATTGTGTTAATAATTTTATTAATCATTAAAAAAAATAAAAACAGTCCGTTAATGTTATTAAAAATATTAATTTTCCCTCTATTAATGTTGAAATTAAAAGAAAGAAAAAATATATCACAGCAGGGTTAATTCTCTCATTTGAATAATTTTCAATAAATTGATAATAACCTCTCTAGTGGAAAGGTATATTTAATTTAACTCTTGGTGATATTTGATTGCTCATAGCAATTGTTCATAACTATTAACTAATGCATATTTATTACTTAATAAAGTTTCAATAATGATTGTTCTTAAAATATAAAGTATATATATATATATTTTTTTAAAAAAAATAATTTTAGTAATTATTTTTATAAAATATAGAATCGTGTTAAATGGTCTAATTTAGATTTGACATAATTTTCATGGTACACTTCGAAATGTTTGTAATGCCCTTAATAGATTTCTGTGGTAAATTTTGCCCACAATATACACATAGAAATTTAAGTGTTTTGACCTGATACAATGAAAATTATGCGAGAACCAAATTAGACCAAATAAATTTTCCCTATAATATATGCAAATTAACTATTAACTGAGTAGCTCATTAAAATTCTCATCAGCTCAACCAAATCCCTCAAAATAAAATGCCAATAAGATTTCATCAATCAATGTCAAATACCTTCTTTTTTTTTTTTTTCATTTTTGTCACAATATTTTAAAGGTTATAGGTTTTTCCTCTTTTTTATTCTTTCAATATTCTTTATTTTGTCTCCTTTTTTTAATAAAAACTTACTCTTAAATTTGATAAATTAACTAATTTAATTATAAAAATTGTCATATTTCATCTCAAAAACTTTTATTACATTTAAAAAAACTTAAATCATGTAACTTAAAATTTAAAAGAAAGATCCAAAATAATTGAATAAAAAATTTCAAAACATATGGACTTGTCAATTGATTTTAAAAATTATATAGTTTCTATAGAAGTTTTTATTATTTTGATGTTTTGAAATGATGATCTCTCTCTCTATATATATATATATATATATATATATATATATATATATATAATCCTAAAGCAAAATAATGTGAGTTGGCACTCTATTATTTGAGAACTCTATTTTATCCTTTTTTTTAGGAATTTTTGAATTTTTTCTTTATTTTTCCATATTTTGATTGGATGGTTATATTTTTTAATTTTAAAATTAATAATATTTAAATAATACCAATATATTTTGAAATCTAATCTAATTTAACAACTATTCTATTTTATTTGGTATTTAATTTAATTTTTTTTAATTTGAAAATTTTTAATTGCAATTTTTAGATTTTTTCTTTATTTTTCTATATTTTAATTGGATAGTTATATTTTTTTTAACTTTAAAATTAATATTTAGATAATAGCAATATATTTTGAAATCTAATATAATTTAACAACTATTCTATTTTATTTCGTATTTGATTTTTATTTTTTCAAAATTTAAAATTTTGAAAAATTTTAATTGAAATTTTTGAATTGTTCTATATTTTAATTGAATGGTTGTACGTTTTTTTAATTTTAAAATTAAGATTTAGATAATAACAATATATTTTGAAATCTAATCTAATTTAACAAATATCCTATTTTATCCAATGTTTGATTTTAATTTTTTAAAAATTTAAAACTTTTAAAAATAATTTGGCTTTTGAAATTTTTAATTTTATACATATTTATCTATGTATAATCATAGTTAGTAGCTTAAATGAACAAGATAATTGTTTTTGCATAAAATATATGGGTAAAA
Source organism: Jatropha curcas (assembly GCF_041381405.1). Lineage (NCBI taxonomy): Eukaryota > Viridiplantae > Streptophyta > Magnoliopsida > Malpighiales > Euphorbiaceae > Jatropha > Jatropha curcas. Next base: position 26,388,167 of record NC_143153.1, read on the forward strand.
AAAAAAAACTCTAGCCGATTATTAAAAAAAAAAAAAAAAAAAAAAAAACCTCTAGCCGATTATCAAACAACTTATAAGTGGTTTGATTTATTTATAACTTTAATGCAGGCTATATTATTATTATTTCAAAATCTACAAAACAAATTATTGGTACAGCTTCAGTTTATTTTTCTAGAATTCTATCTTCAAAATTCTTCTGATTAATTAAAAGGAGGTTGTATTAATTATCAAATAATAATAATAATATTTAGGGTATGATAATTTAATATTCAGGCCACAACATAAAATATCAAAATACAACTTTTTTTTTTTTTCTTTTGGAAAGGAATAAAAATACAACTTAGTTCTTCAAATGTAATAATAGCTTGGTTCACCGAATGAAATGCACTTGAATCCACTTGTTGATCAATTGAGTCGAAAAGTCGACATTTTAGGGAAGACTTCAACATAATCAATCTTCGATCCAAATGAGACATTCAACCATTAAACAGAGGGTGAGACTAAGGTAAGCAGTATTGGTTCGACCAAATAATCAAACTGGATCAAATTGGCTCATTTCAATTTTGTACGGACAACATTTTAAGAGTTCGGTTACTATTCGGTTTGGATAGTGATAACCGAATGATTTTTGATTTTCGATTCAGTCGCTTGCATTACTAATTGAATTGACTTTTATGTTCAAAATAGATGATTTGATTTTCATACTCTTCATTCGGTTACCATGAAATCTATTTGGTCAAATTAAACCGAATCAATTCGAAAATAATCCAACAATTAGGATACATTTATAAATCATAACAAAAGATAACATAATATAACTAAAGACATTGCTATTTTAAATTTTTAATAAAAAAATGAGATTTATTTGTAAGAGCATACAAGCCACTTATAATTTGTTTTCTTTCTTTTGTTAATTTATTGTATATTGAATTTTTTTCTTTTCTCTCCTTTTTATAGCACATCAGTTAGTGTATTATATATATTTTTATTTACATTCACAATCCAATTATCTTTTCGCAAGTAAGCATAAACCATCATACTCCTAATCAGGCTCAATAGTATTTTTAAGAAGAGTTTTTCGCTTCCGTCATCATTCCTACCCGGCAATGATATTCAATTAAAAATATGCATGATTTGAAGTTATATATTTAAAATTGTTCCACCTGACTTTGAAGCTGTGATTATTCTCTTTTTAAAATCTCAACTTGTAACGGTGTTTGATTATCAATTTATTTTTTAATGTTCTTTGTTGCTTTTATTAATTATTAATATTCAAAAATTTATGTTAGCATGAACTCTTTCTATTTTTTCAGTATAGCTTCAAGTAGAAAAAAAAAAAGATTCTGCATATACTAGATTGATACTAATATAAACTTTCACATTTGCAATATTATTTCTTTTGATTGTGGTGATGTTAAACTATTTAATTTTATTAATGCATAAACCTGACCTTGCGGGATTGGTTGAATTTTTCAAATTGCTGAATGAAGTGATTATGAATGCAAAATATGGTCATTGCTCCGTGTATATATATATTCTAGATTTTATATTTTTAGAAGAAACTATTAAACAAGACTCTTAAATTAGTTTTTCATTTTTGAAACTTTATATATACAACTATATTTATTGGTTTACACCTATAAAGATAAATTTATTGGTTCACACTAATTAAAAGATCTTTTTGTTTTTGTTAATTTATTAGTAAATGCAATTTATGAAGTATAAATTATAATATACTAATAAAATAATTCTTTAAAAAAATAATAATACCGTAAGCCGAGCAATGCACGGGTCTTCCCTAGTTTTCTTATATTTCTCATGTATTTTTCCAATTTTAATTTTTTTAAAATTTTCGGGTGCATCATAAATAAATTAAAACCAATTAAAAAAGAGAAAACGTCTAACGTTGTCAAAACAAAAAAAAAAAAAAAAAAAAAAAAAACCTTAAAATAAGCAAAAATAAACGTGTTATGTAGGATTTACATTTAGACTTAGGATGAGATTTAATCATTGCTAAGGCCATTCCACGGTAACGTTTGAGTGTGTTTTAATCAAGTAAAAAATTTTGTTTATGTTAATTGTGGTACTTGATAACATAATTTTTATAATAGTTTTTAAAGGTTGAGAAAATTTTTTATAAAACGTCAAATACTCTAACAATTTCACAAAGATTGATTAAATTTTTTGACAATCATACTGATCGTTGTTTCTTTAAATTTAGCTAATTAAAACAACTAATGTCTGCATACTAAGACATAGTTTAGTGGTAAATGCATATACGATCCGGTAATAAATCTAGATTTGATTCCCCCATTCCCTATTCAAAAAAATAATCAATGTCATTTTTTATTATTCTAAATTAAACAGCTATTTTTAATAAATACTAAAATAGCTAATATTGTTTAACAACCCTAAAGTAATTAAATGTACCTATTTAGATGATTTTCATTCAACAACTATGTCCTTTTATGTTTTTAATCCCAACCTCTATGGGATAATATTCTAACAATAGTCAATCAAGTTTGAACATAAAAACATAATATTGCCTTAATTTAATTTCTGTTCGCAATATTTTCTTTTTCACATAAATAAATATTTAAATATATAATTTTTTTGAGAAGATATTTAAATATATAGTTAAAGAATACATACAAGAACCCAAAATATATGGGTTGCAAAAATTTACATTATGCTCACATAATTTCTGCAGAAGCTAAATAAAAATTTCTTCTGCAGTCAAAACTCAGAAATCAAACACTTTCATAACTCCCTCTATATCCTAATTAATAAAAAAAAAATCCTAATCTTTTACAAATAATTAAAATAATTGTTAATTGATTACCAAAAATAAGTGAAAATCCCATTTCCATGCAAAGGAGATACCAAGAAAACAATTTCCCCCTCACTTCTATCAAACTCTGTCTCATCATCATCTTTCGGCCGGCGATAACTGCCCACCACCTTGTCCGGCAACACCATAGTCCGACAAAGCGGGCAAGTAGACCGGCATTGTTGAAACCACTGGTCAACACAATCTTTATGAAACAAATGCTTACACTTCAAGTTTCTCACACTTTCATCCTCCACAAACTCCGACAAGCAAACTGCACATCCCGGTGACTCTGGCAGCCAGATTAGCGATTTCGTGTAGCGAATCGCCGGAATTTTCTCCTCAATATAAGACAGGAATTGCGCGGCGGTGAGTACGCGTGGGCCGGAGCTGACAACCACTGCGATTAAAGATTGGATGGCAAGTGTTGTGTTGATTAGAAAGAATTTGATGAAGAGGAAAGATAGGAGTTTGAGGACAGAGAAGAGTTGAGAGAGAGATAAAGCCGCCATGGTTGGTACAGAGAAAAAGATTTTTTTTTTTTTTTTTTTTTTTGAATACAAAATGCACATAAGAAGTAAAAGATCGTACATCTATATATAGTGATTGAGGTGAATATGACTGGATACATTGATTTTAGATTTGGCATCTTTTATATTAATTTTTTATTATTATTCCTTGACGACACGTTAATATATAATTTTACTTATCTGTGTAAGGAATATTGGAATTTAAAATTAAGATTAAACTCTAAAATTGAAATAGTTTAGGTATAAATTAATATCCATCTTATCCAAATTTTATAAATCAGTCCACCAAATTAAATAATTTATATGAATGACTGATTACATATGACACACTGATAATTCATGCAACCTGTCAAGAATATTTTATTTTTTAAATTGATTTTTTTTACTTTTCTTTGCGTGAGTTTTGTTTTTCTTTTTTAAAAAAGTTGCTAATATTTGAAAAATCGTGTCCTAGTTTTGGAAGTCAGATTTTTTCGTATACGAGGAAGTTGATTGTCTGGTTCCAAGATGTTTCTTAAAGATAAGGCTCCAGCCTCCAGTTCACATGCGTATCTTTTAGCTCAAAATTTATCTAATAATCTTCATCCTAAAAATTATATCATAAATATTTTATTGAGTTTCAAAATAGAAATAAATCAATTTAGATGTTCAAATTTCAACTCAAGAAAGCGAAATTAGGGGTGGCCATATTACGGTTTCGGGAACCGGAACCGGTGGTTCGAACCGGTCTTGAACCATAACCAAAACCGGTGAGAACCAAAATTAGTCCGAATTAGAATCAAAACCGGAGATTTTTGGTTCGGTTTCGATTCCAGTTTTGTTGGAACCGCAAACCGACGGTTCCACAAACCGGTCGGAACCGGATGGAACCGTTGGTTCTCCGGCCGGTTAGAATCGCCGGTTCGAACTGGCGGTTCTAGCCGTTAGAAATTGTCAGTTTTTTTTTTAAAAAAAATTATTGTGAAATCTCTTAATTACCCCTCCCAACAAACATAAACGGCTACATAATGGCTAGTTTCAAGGGTATTTTTGAAAAAATAATTTTTTGGATTTATTATAAATAGCTCATTTCATTCAATGGATTTTTTTTAAACTTATGTTCAAACTTTTTTAAACAAAAAATAAATTCAGTTGAAGACTTTTTTTTAAAAAAATAATTAAGTTCAAGTCTTTAAAAAAATAAATTTAATTGAATCATTTTTAAATTTTTTAGGTGTATTTTTTTTAGAAATAACTTTCACAAATTTATTAAATTTTGAAAACCGGTCTTCAAAATTTAAAATTTAAAATTATGCGATTTGCCGAAAAATCGATCGGAATTATCAGTTTTGAAACCGTACCGGAACCATTCGGTTCCAAATCGAAATCAGAACTGAAAATTTTCGATTCGTTTCCAATTTTAATTTTTTTGGGACCGGAACAGGTTCCAGTTCCGTGGCCACCCCTAATTTTATTTGCCCACTATAATAGTGGGCAAATAAAATAAATTGCTGCAAATGATACATAACCTGAGTGATAAAGCTTAGATTGTCAACCGTTAATGTCTAGTCAACAATAGCTTTTGAGATAGGAGTCGAGTGTTTTGACTAAAGTTAAAAAACTACTGTTCCCTCCGTTAATGTCTAGTCAAAAACTACGGTTCCGTGTTCCTTCCTTCCAAAGAAACAATTCGATTTTTATTTTCATACAAATTAAAAAAATAATTATTATTATAATTAAAAAATAATTTTATTTATATAATTTTTTTATTATGTCCATCTTAAATAATACATGAGCAATATTATATTGAAATAATAAATAAAAATTAATGAAAATCATTGAAAATAAGATAAAATTTAATAAGAGTATAATAGACAATTTAAGGATTAATTATAATCTAAAAAAGAAAAATAAACTATATTTTGAGACAAAACAAAAAAAAAATATAAATTGTATTTTTGAAACGGAGAAAATATAAACATTATTTATTTTAATATTTGATGACATGCTAATAAAATATAGTTTTTGCAATAGTTAACAACTACTAAATTAGTTAATTTTCTTAAATATGACTTCGGTGATGTTTGGTTGGGGGTAAATTGACTAAGAAAGTGGAACTTTTTGAAAAATGCATAAAATGCTTGTGTTTAGTTTGCACTATCAATTCTACTTTCTGGAAAGTAGATCATCCAACTTCCCTTACACAATGGAAGTAAGTTCCTTAGATATGGGATGAGAAATTGCACTTCCCTAATTAAGTGCAATGCATTACCAATTTATTCTATTATTTAAATTCACTCAAATTTATATTACATATATTATTATAATTTATAGTTTGAGAGCAATTTACTTTACTGGAAGTTTATTTACATACCAAACACACACAAATTATATTTTACTCAAAAATAATTTTTTTGGAAGTGTACTTTCTGAGAAGTATACTTCCGGAAAAATTAGCTATTTTGAATCAAACGAGGTCTTAAAAAGTTAAAACAATTAGTACGCAAATTGAAATCTAGTTTATGTTTGACCAAATTAATTAATTTAATAGTTGTTTTAATAGTTATTTTAATAGTTGTTAATTATTTTAGTAATCTATAATTTACTATCATTCATTGAACATTAAAGTGTACCACAGCGATGGTTTATGTTAAACTTTAAAATGTTAGTATAAAACATTGAAAAGCTTACCAAAGAGAGTCTCAGCAGCTCTTAGTTACTGGGATAGCTATCAACCCTGTTCTAACAGTGTTAGCTACTAATTGCCATCTGTTTACTCATTTTATTTATATTTTATTACAGATTATACATAGATTTTCTTTCTATTTTTTCATAGATTCTATTGAGTCGCCAGACAGGAAGTCTTGTTTAATGTGGCCCACACGAAAAATTGGAAAAAAATGGAAGCAGATGTGGATGAGATATTCCGTTCCAAGTTTGCAACAGTATGGAACAAAAACCCTTCCCTGGATAAGATAGTGGGCCATATATTTTGGTGGACCTTTGCTTTATGATAACGTGGTACTGCCAGTTGGTGGGGAGGAGCAGCGCTGGCGGAAACGGCTGGAAGTTGCCATCCATGTGGATCATATCGTTATCCACCGCCTCTGCCAACCGTAAACGCGGCCGCTGATTGCTATTTATTTATTTTTGAAAAGAAAATAATTAAAAAAAAATTTCACAATAAATCATTTATTAAGAGATAGCAGTCGATCTCTTCTAGCTACTTCTCCTACAATACAAAAATAGTCAAGGTAATTTGCAATGGACGTCCTAATTTCTGTGAAGTTACATGAGCTCTCTTATCTTATGACGTTGAATATATGCGAGGCCTTGAGGGTGCTCTGCTATGGTGACTACTGGTTCATATATTAGCCTGAGTAACTGGTTCTGTATCTGATTTAAATGATTGATGTATTTATTTATGATTTACTGTTGATTGATGCTAATAATAATTATAAGATTTTTTTTATAAATAATTTTTATGGAATCTTGATAATTTTTTTTTTTTGGGAAATTAACCCTTATATAGAAAATCTACATTTATAAAATAGCGATGCCTTTTATGGAATCTTGATAAAAATACATTTGTTTTGTAAATTTGTGGCTGAATCATAATTTTTATAAAAAATATCACTTTTTACAAAATAGTGATATTTTTTATAGAATCTCTTGTTAAAAAAAATATATATATATATATATAATGTATTTTGAAATAGTGATGTCTTTTACGTGATCTTGATAAAAATATATTTTATTCCGTAATTGATTTACCTTTTATGATGAATTTAGAATGTCTATCTGTAAATTATTAATTTTTACAAAATAGACTATGTCTTTTGTAGAATCTTGATAAAATCACGTTCTATTTTGTAATTGATTTACCTTTTATGACCACTGTGACTAAATCATTAATCTTTATAAAAATAATATCACCTTTTATAAAAGAATAATGTTTTTTTTACGGAATCTTAATAAAAATATATTTTATTTTTTAATTCATAGTTAAATGTTAATTTTTAATCCTGATGGTGAATGACAATGATCATTTCTTCCTTAATTAGAGATTTTGAATTTAAACATTGAGTATGAAATTCTTTTAAATATTTTAGAAGAAATATTTTGCTCCTTCGTGAATCTGTTCGACGCAAATCCAAGAAATAAAAGGCTTATACTTGGGATAACATAAATTTTAAGCCCTACATAGAAAAAAGGTTCGAGCTTGAAAGGATTTCAAAAAGATTTTGGATTGATATGTAGTATCACACCAATAAATATAGTCTCCCATAAGTCTATTAAAAACATCTTACAATCAAATTTACCTCCAAAAGCTTTCATTTCTTTGACTTGTGCTTGGTATACATAATTGTACGGTACATACTGCGACTTTTCAACTCACAAAAAGGAAAAAATAATTATAAAAAGTGAGATTAGTTGCTTCTTAATTGTGTTTTACTCTTGGATTTTACGGCAAGGTGTCCCCTCTTCCTTCTGGAAATATTTAAACTTTAAGCTTTTTCTAGAAAAGAAAGTTCTAAAACTTAAATTTAAAGGCTATTATATTATGTATTAATTTAAATATTTAAATTCAAACTATTTGCGTTTTATTTTTCTTTTTTTTTTTTTTTTGATGACCTATAAATTGAGAATTAGTTTGATTATTTAATCTAATTTTAAACTTTATCTTAAAATCTATTATTATATAAGATTATAAATGAGTTAAGTCGTGAAATTGGACTTGATGTTGAGAATCTGGGCTCTAAGAGCAATTCATTAAATCAAATTTAATTACATATTTAATATTGGACTTATAATGAGTTGGACTTATGTTTAACACAAAATGACCTGGTTGGTTTACTCTTCACATTATATGCCTTTTTAGTATTTATCCGATGTGAGATTATCCACGTACTCCAACATTTGATGGTAACGTATATAATCAAACTCAAACTTGAGTCATCTAAATTATATTTTATAGATTCATTCATAAAATGAGCTCGATAATTAAACAAGTTCAAACTTAATTTATATGAGGTTCTCTTGTTAATAAATGAGCTTAAACGAGATAATCAACAGCTCAACGGGCAACTTAATTGGTTGATGTATATAACCTTAAATGTATTAATATTTAAATTGTAATTGATTAATAAACTAATTTACTTATGGGCCAAAATTTAAAAACAATAATAATAAAATGAATGGAGAGAAATTATATTTATGACATATATCAAATGTCAGGGTTTAGTCTCTCCCACGGTTCTAGGAGTGAATGGTAGCTCCATTGTCGATTCCACTAAAATCTTTACATTAAAAGTTTGTCGATGGTTGACCAACAACAATGATTTGATTAGAATGGTTAGCAACTTCAATCTTTGTTAACGTGAAAATATAAGTTTAATATTAAAAAATATATTTTGCGGGAGAGTAAAAAACTTTTACTCTCTATAGCTTGAGGGAATTAAACCTTTTGATTATATATATATATATATATATATATATATAAAATATTATCAATCATTAAAAAATAATATAGTTTTTTAAATAAAATTGTATAAAAAGCTTTTATTGATGTCATCAAATATGTCAACTTGGTTATTTTTGTCTTTTACTTATAGAAGTTTTTATTTATGTTATCGAATACATAAAAAGAAAAGCTAATTCTACCATTTGAATAACATATATCAAATTGATAATAGCTCTTATACTATAAAAGACTTAAATTTGATAATTCACACATACGAGATAAATGCACTATATCTAAAACCTCAAATCTTACATATTTTTATATTTATAGTTTATCTTAAACATTCAAATGTTCATACTATAATTTAAATATTTATTGATGGTTGTATTATTATGTAAATTAATAAAAATATAATATTTTATTATTAATTTATACATGGGGAGATAAAATCCATAGTACGGTCAATTTTATAATTGTACTAGAATATCACCTCTTAATTCACATTAGAGCCATCATTAATTAAGCATCAAGTATCAAAGTGGTTATTAAGTCACTTCTGTCTTTCTTTCTCTTACAGAATTGACATTGGAGTAATGGAGAATATTTCAAACCACATTATTAATATAAATTTTAAAAAATTAATTTTCAAAATTTATAATTTTTCTTTCGTCTCTTCCTCACGTAAACTCACCCATACATAACCATTTTTAATTACCACCACCATTTTCAATTTTCAATTTCTCTTCTTCTTCTTGAAGTAATTAAAATTTTTTCATAAAAAAAAATTAAAATGACATAAACAATCTCTTTGATTTTTTTTTTTTTTTTTTTTTTGACTTGCATGTAATATTACTAGTGCTGATTAAGTTTTTCTAATTCACGATTCATTATGGGCTGAGCCTAATTATGGGCTTACTTTTTTTACCCAAATTTTGTTTTTCTTAAGTATTTTCCAACTTGGATTCTTCTTTTTTTGGGAATAAGAGAAAAGAAAGCTAAGAACTAAACATTCACTCATCTTGGATAGCTGACTCCACAAACATCATAGAGCAGCAAGCTACAAGATATCTTGGGAGGGGCCTCGAAGAAATGAACACCCAAAACCAGTTTGCTTCCAAAATGGACATCCAAGCTAGCTCCAGCCCATAAAAACTCTCCATTCAGCCATTGGCAAATAGTAGATTTCACAGTTCATTATATTCGCTATATGATCCCTCTAACAAATTCATGTCTAGGAAAGCAAAAAAATATGTATACTTTAGGCTTATGAAATTCTGAATTGAGGTAATTTGTATGCTTTTCTTAAATAGTTTTTTTTTTTTTTTTTTTTTTTTTTTTTTTTTATTTTCTTTGTAAGATGATACTATATTTGCTAAGAGATATTCATTTTCATTAACTCAAGGCAGACAACTTAATTTTTTGGCATAGACACTCGACAATATTTGGGTCTTTGGATCAAATCCCAATCCTTGTCAATTGCAATTGTAAATTTGCATTTCTGCCTATAATAAATATGCAATTTATAATTTCTAATCTAGTTAGATTTAGACATATTAAAAGTTTTTTTGAAAGGAATTTAGACATATTAAATTACAAAATTATAATAATATCCTTTGTATCATAATATCTCTTGACAAAAAAAAAAAAAAAAGGGGCAATTATTTTCTGCATATCTTTTTCATGTTTATGCACCTTTTATTGTTCAGTTCCTTAACGCAAAACAATTTAATCCTCAAAAAACGTATAACAAATTAATAAGCAACTTCTATACTTGAAATTTCCATATAAGGATAATTATTTTTCTTAGCTTTGGAGATTCATAACCCTGATTTCTTTTTCTGTTTGGGTTTGAAAGTAATAGGACGAGGAAAAATTGGAACTGTATCTCTTGGAAACTTCCACCTTCCCTTTTGAAACTGAATAAGGATGGATCACTAGTTAGGCAGTTGGCTTGTGGATGGGGATTGATTCGGGACTACGAGGGTAGATGAATTTCTAGATTCGTTTCTCATTTTGGCTCTTGGTCTGTTCCAATTGAGAACTATAGGCAATAATGGAAGGGATTAAGCTTACTAAGCAACGGGGTATTAGCCATCTCCTTGTGGAAAGTGATGTTGGTGGTGGTGTGCCCACTCAAGTGGGACCCACTCACATTTGAAAAGGAAAATAATAATAATAATAATAATAAAACACACGGTTTTCTTGCCAGTCAAAACCATACCGCGGAAGAAGAAAAAGGAAATTCAAAGGTTGGTGAAAGCAGCTCATTCTTAGGCGGTGATTGCGCTATTCAAAGGTTGGTAAAAGCAGCTCATTCTTAGGCGATGATTACGCTGCATATTCGCTAACCTCTCCTATAAATAGGAGAGGAGTTGCCTCGTTTCAGTGTGAGCCACAGATCAGTTTTATCTGTGAAGAAAAGATTTGAGAGTTTATAGTTTTAAGAAAGGGTTCTTAAAACTACGGGTTTAGAAAATAGTGAAGATTATTAGGGTGTTTTTTGGGAAACACTTGTGAGTGTCACTATTTTGTATTACTCTCGTGTAAGCCTATTATTTTGTAATAGTAGAAGAATTATTCGGAGTTGGTCTCGTGGACTTAGCCCTAAATAGTTGAGGGTGAACCACGTAAATCTTTGTGTGTCCCATTTTAATTTTTCCGCTGTGTTATTATTCTCGTAATTTTATTGCCGGTATCCTAACAAGTAGTATCAGAGCCTGGTTCAGCCGGTCAGATAACGGTACCGGATCTGTGGATATATTTTGAAAATAAATACACCACGAAGACGAGAAAATTACGACGAGTCCGTTGGTGCAGTCCGCTCGGAAAGACGTTGCAAAATCAACCTAGTGGTAAATAGTAAAATAGTAACTCGTGGTTGATGGTGAATAGTTACTATTGGCGTTGTTGCTGAGCCCGTCACTGTTAAGCCCAGCACTATTTACGTATAGTACTATTCACGCATACAGATACTATTCACGCATACAGGTACTATTCACATATAGTACTATTCACGTGTACAGTTACTATTCCCGTATACTGATACTGTTTGCATATACGGATACTATTCACTCAAAAATTATGGAGGCTAGGATGAGCAAAATGATCAGTCTAAATGGCGCAAATTACCATATATGGAGAAATAAAATGAGAGATCTCCTTATGGTAACCAAAATGCATCTGCCCGTGTTTGGTTCAAGCCAACCGGAAGACAAGACTGATGAAAAATGGGCTTTCGAGCACGAGCAAGTTTGTGGTTATATTCGACAATTTGTCGATGATAATGTGTACAACCACATCTGTAACGAGACTTACGCTAGAACATTATGGGACAAGCTTGAACAGCTATATGCCTCAAAATCCGGCAACAACCAATTATTTTATTTGACAAAGCTGATGAATTTCAAATACCAAGAAGGTACCTCTGTAGCAGATCACTTGAGTGAAATGCAGACGACTATTCACCAGCTGTCAAATATGGGTATAAAATTTGATGATAAAATCCTCGGCCTTATGGTGCTTGCCTCCTTACCAGAGTCTTGGGAGACTCTGAAGATATCAATAACAAACTCTACACCACAGAGTGGAGTTAGCTGGGAATTTGTTAAAAATGCTGTTCTGAATGAAGAAATGAGATGCAAAGCACAGAATCCTTCTTCATCTCAGTCAGACATTTTTTTAGCAGATGCTAAAAGAAATAACCAGTCCAGAGGGAGGAGCCAATCTAGAAGTACAAATACAAGAGATAAGAGCAGAGGTAGATCAAACAAATTTACCAATATTGTGTGCCATCATTGTGGGAAGAAGGGGCACATTAAAAGGTATTGCCGGAAGTTCAAAAGTGATCAGGAGAAGATCAAAGGCAAGGCAAAGAAAGAAGAAAGCAGTGATGATGAAGCTAATGTCATTGCTGAATTCCAACTGTTCATTGAAGACACTATCAATCTTGCAACCCAAGAGACCAGTTGGGTAATTGATAGTGGGGCTACACTTCATGCAACATCCCGGAGAGAGAATTTTTCATCTTACACACCAGAAAATTTGGGTGTGGTCAAGATAGCAGACGGTAAACTGTTGAAAGTCGTCGGTAAGGGAGATATCTGCCTGGAGACAGAAAATGGTTCGAGATTAATTTTAAAAGATGTCGTGCATGTACCAGACATGCATTCAAATTTAATCTCGGTTGGCAGACTTGATGATGAAAATTTCTGTAGCACCTTCAGAAATGGGAAGTGGAAGATCACAAAAGGTTCCATGGTGATAGCAAATGGAAAGAAAGATCCAAAGCTGTATGTGATGCATGCGAAGCTCTCCTGAGATGCTTTTAATGTAGCAGAGGATGACAGTGCAGTTGAATTGTGGCATAAACGACTAGGCCACATGAGTGAGAAAGGAATGACAACTCTGGTCAAAAACAACATGCTATCTGGATTGGATAAAGTCCATTTAGAGAAATGTTCTGATTGTATGGCAGGAAAGCAAAATAGAGTAGCCTTCAAGATTTCTCAGCCTTCCAGAATGAAGAATGTGTTAGATCTTGTACATTCTGTGTGGACCATTGACGATGTCATATGGTGGAAATCGATACTTCGTTACATTTATCGATGACCATTCTAGGAAGACCTGGGTATACACTTTGAAGTCCAAAGATCAAGTTTTAGATGTTTTTAAACAATTTCTAAACTTGGTTGAGCGACAGACAGGCAAGAAGCTGAAGTGCATCAGAACAGATAATGGTGGAGAATACACTGGGCCATTTGATGCTTTCTGCAAAGAGCATGGTATTCGACATCAAACAACACCTCCCAAGACGCCGCAGTTGAATGGTTTGGCTGAGAGGATGAATAGAACTTTGATGGAGACAGTTCGATGTTTACTCTCACATGCAAAGTTGTCTAAAAGATTTTAGGGTGAAGCTCTTCTTACAGCAGTTCATCTTATAAATCGTTCTCCATGTGTTCCTCTTCAGTATGATACTCCAGAAAGAGTATGGTCAGGAAAGGATGTTTCCTATGATCATTTGCGGGTGTTTGGATGCAAAGCCTTCGTGCATATTCCTAAGGATGAGAGGTCTAAACTTGATGTCAAGACTCGACAATGTGTATTCATCGGCTATGGCCAAGATCAATTTGGCTATAGATTTTATGATCCAGTCCAGAAAAAGATGATAAGAAGTAGAGATGCTGTATTTATTGAAAATCAGACTATTGAAGATGTTGAAACGACTCAGAAGGAAGCTGCCGATAGATCTGAAAATGATTCAACAGATGTGCAAATAGTTCCTCCAACAACAGAACAAAGACAAGTTGGAGATGAAGATAATGTTCCACAAGAACAAGAGCCAGAGTTAGAAAATCCAGAAGTTCCTTATCAAAATGATCCAGAAGAAGATTTTGATGGTGTTCATGTTCAGCCACCAGCACCGGAAGGTTCTCAAACATTAAGAAGGTCTAGTAGAGTCAGACAACCATCTACTAGATATTTAGCAAATGAATATGTATTGATGACTGACGGGGGAGAACCTGAATGCTTTAAAGAAGCAATGGAAAGTGAACACAAAAGGAACTGGATTGAAGCCATGCAAGATGAAATGAAATCCTTGCATGAGAATAAAACATTTGAGCTAGTAAAGTTGCCCAAAGGCAAGAAAGCTTTGAAGAACAAGTGGGTGTTCAGGATCAAGCAGGAAGAACACAGCTCCCAACCACGATACAAAGCTAGACTGGTTGTGAAAGGATTCAATCAAAGAAAGGGTATTGATTTTGATGAAATCTTTTCACCAGTTGTGAAAATGACATCCATTTGGACAGTGCTCGGAATGGCTGCCAGTTTTGATTTGGAAATCGAGCAAATGGATGTGAAGACTGCCTTTCTACATGGTGACTTGGAAGAAGAAATATACATGGAGCAGCCAGAGGGTTTCATCGAAAAAGGAAAAGAGAATTATGTTTGTAAGTTGAAGAAAAGCTTGTTTGGTTTAAAACAGGCACCAAGACAGTGGTACAAGAAGTTTGAGTCTATTATGGGGGAGCAAGGCTACAAAAAGACTACTTCAGATCACTGTGTCTTCGTAAAGAAATTCTCTGATGATGACTACATTATTCTTTTGCTCTATGTAGATGATATGTTGATTATTGGTCAGAAGTCTGTCAGAATTAATAGCTTGAAGAAACAGCTAAGTAAGTCTTTTGCTATGAAAGACTTGGGACCAGCAAAGCAAATTCTTGGTATGAAGATTATGAGAAATCGAAGGACCAAGAAATTATGGTTGTCACAAGAGAAGTATATTGAGAAGGTACTTCAAAGGTTCAAAATGGAGAATGCTAAAGCGGTTAGTTGTCCTCTTGCTAATCACTTTAAATTAAGCTCAAAACAGTGCCCTTCTACCGATGGAGAGAAGGAAGAGATGGAAAAGATCCCATATGCTTCAGCAGTTGGAAGCTTGATGTATGCCATGGTCTGTACACGGCCAGATATTGCTTACTCAGTCGGAGTAGTGAGTCGGTTTCTTTCAAATCCGGGAAAGGAACATTGGGCTGCAGTGAAATGGATTTTCAGGTATCTTCGAGGTACGACCAAAGTATGTTTATGCTTTGGAGATGAGAAGCCAGTATTAGTCGGTTATACCGATGCAGATATGGCTGGGGATGTTGACTCGAGAAAGTCCACATCAGGGTATCTAATCACATTTGCAGGGGGAGCTGTGTCATGGCAGTCAAGATTGCAGAAGTGTGTTGCTCTATCAACAACTGAGGCAGAATTCATAGCACTAACAGAAGCATGCAAAGAGTTGCTGTGGATGAAGAAGTTCTTGAATGAACTCGGAATTCATCAAGAACGATATTTGATATTCTGCGATAGTCAGAGTGCCATTCACCTTGGGAAGAATTCCTCCTTTCATTCAAGATCAAAGCACATTGATGTTAGATATCATTGGATCAGGGATGTACTGGAGATGAAGCAGTTACAGCTTGAGAAGATCCATACAGATGAAAATGGATCAGATATGTTAACGAAGATTCTTCCAAAAGACAAGTTTGAATATTGTCGATTAGCTTCAGGGATGATGGAGAATATGGCTGACGTCCCCACTTGAGCGTGCAGGGGGAGATTTGTTGGTGGTGGTGTGCCCACTCAAGTGGGACCCACTCACATTTGAAAAGGAAAATAATAATAATAATAATAATAAAACACACGTTTTTCTTGCCAGTCAAAACCATACCGCGGAAGAAGAAAAAGGAAATTCAAAGGTTGGTGAAAGCAGCTCATTCTTAGGCGGTGATTGCGCTATTCAAAGGTTGGTGAAAGCAGCTCATTCTTAGGCGATGATTACGCTGCATATTCGCTAACCTCTCCTATAAATAGGAGAGGAGTTGCCTCGTTTCAGTGTGAGCCACAGATCAGTTTTATCTGTGAAGAAAAGATTTGAAAGTTTATAGTTTTAAGAAAGGGTTTTTAAAACTACGGGTTTAGAAAATAGTGAAGATTATTAGAGTGTTTTTTGGGAAACACTTGTGAGTGCCACTATTTTGTATTACTCTCGTGTAAGCCTATTATTTTGTAATAGTAGAAGAATTATTCGGAGTTGGTCCCGTGGACGTAGCCCTAAACAGTTGAGGGTGAACCACGTAAATCTTTATGTGTCCCATTTTAATTTTTCCGCTGTGTTATTATTCTCGTAATTTTATTGCCGGTATCCTAACAAGTGATAGCTCTACTGTGGTTCAGCTTATTCAAGAAAAAGTTTGCTTGTCCAGTGTAGTTCAGCAGCTTGTGCTTGCAATCCAAATCTTATCAAGGATAACCGGAACTGTGATGTGGCTCATGTGTGCAAAGAGATGAATTTTATTGCGAATTTCTCCAACATTGCTTGTGCCTATGCTTTTGGTACACACATTTTAGAAGATCCTCCTCAAGGATTGATCTCTTGGCTTTTGCATGATTATATAAATCTAATATAGTATCGTTAAAATGGGATTAAGACCGTCGACGGCTCAAGATCGCTTATATTTTTTGTCGGATCTGAATAATAAAATTGAGAATCGTATTCAAAATGAGCTTCTTTTACTTGGTCTGTTTTGGGGCCAAACCAACGTGGATCGAATCGGATGAATACGCAGATGGCCCGCTTTAGAAGGAAAACTAAAAATTTACTAGAGTCGACATAAAATTTTTTCCCAAAGTCCAAAGTAATAATTAAATTTTTGTCCTCAGTTGCTCTCATTAGAGTCGACATACATACAACAACTTAAATTTTCTGCAAATAGAAATATATACACACGCGTGGAAGAAATAAAAGCCTTCAAACTTTTGACTTTTGACGGTACTTTATTTACTAACTATATAAGTAAATTAATTAAGCTTTATAAAGTTGTAATTAGTTTGCATCTGTCACCGTTGTTTGGCAAAAGAAAAAAAGGATTATTATATTATTATATTTTTGGTTGAAAAAAAAACTATATTTTTAGTGTTAGAACCTTTACTTCTTTTTTATTTTGGTGTCTTAATAAAAAATGACAATAATTGAATATTAAATTATTTAAATTTTGCAATTAAATGTTTCTAGATGACATGACTAATCAGAAATTTGATTGCGAAAGGGTGAGACCCACTTTTTAACACGTGACAACTGATTTGGCGAAAAAGAGTTGCACTTTTGCCAAATAAACGGAAGCTGACGTGGAATTATGGAAAAATGTCAACTTTAACCTCTATTTGACATTTTTCTTTAAAATAATGGACATGTTCACGGGCTCGCTACGGGCAGGGCTGAGCTTTGAAGCCCGTTTTTTAACAAGCATATTCGGCTTAGCCCATTTTGGGACCAAGTCAGCGTAGGCCAGGTTGTCCATTTTGATAGTGCTAGTATAATATACACTAAATTGTTTTTGCCTGCATTACATTGTACTATAAGGATAGTAAATAAGCCGAGTTGAGCCAAATAGAGCTCTAGTAAACTAGAGCTCCACTTATTAAGGATACGTTCGAGTTTAGAAATCATACGTGGAGCTCAAATCATTTGAAAATAATTAAACTCAAACTTAATTCATTTATAACTTATTAAGTTAGCTCGTGAATTATGAGCTGAGTTTAAGCTTATTTTTTTATTAAAATGAGTTGAACAGCTCAATTTAATAAATTCATCAAATAAACTCAAGTAAACTTTTATTAAGTCTAAATTTGAGCGGCTACATCCTAATATATAATTATTATTATTACATTTTATTACAGCTCGCCGAATTCCACTAATTGCTTGGAGCTTGGCTTCCAATTTTAATTTTTATTGAAAAAAAAAATACTAAAGGAAATTAAAAGAAAAGCACACTTATCCACTAAAGTTATTGGATGAAAATGAAATATCGTACATCACTCATAATTAAAGTTCAAGGTCCCTACCCACTGGTACCCACTCAAAAATTTCTTCTTCTACTATTATAAAATTTCAAGAACAATTAAGAGAACTATCTATTAATCTTTAGTTTATTAGTTTTACATAATATAATTATTAAATCCCCTAATTAATCGAATAATATTGATTAATTAACTAAAAAATTCTATGTAAACCATTACCGTGTATACCGGATAACAAGAAGATCATCTCTTCATCACTCCCATCGTACTGATCTACCTGATCTTGCAATCGGTGATAATCAGCCACAATCTCATCCGGCAACACCTTAGTTCTGCAAAGAGGACAAGTAGCCAGATATTGTTGAAGCCATTTATCGAGACAATCTCTGTGAAATGTGTGTTTACATTTCAATTTTCTCACGCTTTCACCGACCAAAAACTCCGATAAACAAACGGCGCATTCTACCTCCGATTGCTGCCGGAGTTTTTCTGTGTAGAGAATTGCCGGATTTTTCTCTTCGATCAATTTGAGATATTCAGTTGTGCTAATGACGCGCTTGTCGGAATTCGCGACGGTTCCGGTGACTGAACGGAAAAGAATTACAGCTTCGAGAACTAGAAGGCTGAGAAAAACGATGGCCACCGTGTAGAGGCGGCAGAGGAATTCAGAAACAGCTCCCATGGCTGCTGAGGAAAAGCTTTTTAAGTGAATTAAATTGGAGTTTATATAGCGCGGAAGAGATGGCTACTCGCTAGGTTCAGCTAATCATGCTTTGGTTTGGTAAAATTACACTTTTTTCTTTTTTAATGTTTTTCTCACCGGTGAAGTTACGGAATTACGCTTGTTACCTAACCCAGGTAGTGCCACGTGGAACATCTCTATTATCCGTTTAAAATGGTCGAATTGTCTAAATTCTTGTATTTTTATTTCTTTTATTTAGTAAATATTTAGATTATAAATTTTGCTGCTCCTAAAATTTATTGCCTATAGAAGAAGAGAATTATTATAGGTTGACGGTTAGCATAAAAATAATCAAACTCTATTATGAATCCTTTGAATGTATTTTTATAATTAAAAAATTTAAAGTTTTCATTTGACTAAAATATATGTTTGGCATTAAAAAAAAAAAAAACAGAAAGAGAGATTTGAAAAAATCCGCCTCCAATGTTTTGATTTCTCATTGTAGAAAATTACAATCAAAACTTATATAATAAGATCTGATTTGATTTCCATTATACAAAACTGGGACCAAAATCTATGTAATAAGGTTTATTTCGACAAGAACAGTTAAAATTTTATATGTTTTTAAGAAGGATTTTGAAAAGGTTTGATCAAAATTCAATTTTTATTTTTTAAATTTATATCAACCTTTAAAAATTATTAAAAAATTTGATAAGAATTATAAAATTTTCAATTTGGATAAATTAATGAGTTAATAATAAGAAAAAATTAACTAGACTTTTATTTTTTATAAATAATTAATAATTATTATAATATCTTAAAATCATTGTTTTTACTTGTGATATTACATATATTTTATTTTGTTAGAGGAAAAAAATAAATTAAATAATTACATTTGCTTAATTAATCATTTAATTAATTACTTAATAAATTATGGTTAAACATTTTTTAAAAAATCTCTAAAATGTTAATCCAAAGTACTCATTTGAAAATAAAAAATTTGAGAAGGTCTCACCTATATATTGTTTCGATTACAATTTTTATAAAAACTAGGATATAATTTTTTCAATAGATTTCAATTTTTATTTGTTCAATTTTAATTGATTCAAAAATGATTCAAAGTGATTCAAAACATTAAATTTATAAATAATTTTCATTTCGCATCATATTTGAAAATAATTTTTTCAAAAGCATTATTCTTGTTAAAATTTCAAAATTTTTTTATTATCAAAGTTTATGTATTTAGCGAAAATAATAAAGAAAAAGTTGTGATCACTGCCATTTCTTAAGCATTTATCAAAATTTATTTAACAATAGATACCAATGGAAGCGGCTAGGTGGCAGAGATGCCATACGACATTGAGTTCACTAAAGAAAAAGTTAGCTCCGTCTTCAATTGAATTCCAAGAAAAAGCAAGTCCTTCGATGGACACTTTTACCGATCGAAATAACACCGTGATCTTTTTAAGAGAGGGTAACTTTTTCATTAACTCACCAAATTGATAAAATAATTATGATCAAGAAAATCTGAATTCGAGATCTCCCACTCTTCAGATAACTCGAGATCTATACAAAAACTTGAGTTTGGTTTTGGTAGTTTGTGAAATATAACTAGTATGCCCCTGTTTTTTAGGAAATAAATTAAATTTTCTTTATACTTTACTTTCGTTAGTACATAAAGTCGTTTCGTCCAATTCATTCATCTTTTCCGTTAAAAAACTTATAAAATGATGAAAATAACCTTTTTATTTTTAAAAATACAAGAATCAAGCAGTTATATTTTTCAAACCATAGAGATCTTACTGTAATTTTTCTAATATAATATTTTAGTATCTCTCATTTAATTTTTATGTTTTCTTGTTGACTTAACAGAAAAGATGCAAAAATTGAATAGAAGGACCCAGTAGTATAACGAAAGAATCCGTACAGACTTCGCTTGAATATTTGAAAAATTGCGCGATATTTAAAATATGTCTACAATAACCAAAGACAGTTAGATGGGTAAAATTCTTTTTATCAATATAGAACTTTTCTCTATTTTTTGTTGTTTGTTTAATTAAATTTATGGGTTATTTATAAATTTGTTATCTTAATTTTCTAAAATTTTTTTTATTTTGATGTCTCAACAGAAAATATTTGTAATCAAGTATTTAAAACTCAAAAAAAATTTTTAATCAAATGTTTTCTGCTTACTTAGCATGCCGAAAATACAAACAAGATAGAGATATCATGCAAGGTTGATTTTTTTCCTGACACGGAAAAAAAAAATGCTAAGTTGTCAACTAATGCTAGATATTGTTAGTTCATTATGAGGCCATCGAATGAGTCAAAGCTCCATAAAGTCAGTCAAAGAAAGATCCATTGCCTGAAACCTCCTGAGCAACATCCATTGCCTAAAATCTATAAATAAATTAAATGGATAAATATAATCCAAAAGTCGATCCCTTTGCAAAATCAAAAACAAGAAACAAGATTAGAAGCACAATTGTTGAATAAAGCATAGTTCGGCCATATTCGTGTTTGGAAAGAAAGAAAGGGAAAAATGAAGAGATAGAGGGGTTAGTACTGGAAAGTTGTCTCGGGTGTGGCTGTCATGAAGTCGCCTTGGAGTGTACCAGTCTGATTGGGCTATTCCAATACTGCTTGTAGACTTGTAATTATCTTCGACTTTCTTGGCGAGAAAAGCTTGCAAACGTGAGCAGGAGTCTCCATTATGATAAGGGAGAAAAAAAAAAAAAAAAAGTAACGGAGAAGGTTTGCTGAGTTGTCGACTAACAATATCTATTCACTAGTTGATAACTCAGCATTTTTCTTAACGTCACCAAAAAAATCTTCCTTGTACAATATTTCTGTACTATTTATATTTTCAGCATATCATGTAAGCCTGAGACATTTAATTGAATTTTTCTTCTTGAAATTTAAACACATAATTACAAATATTTTCTATTAATACACTAAAATAGAAAATTTTAGAGAATTGAGACACTAAATTTATAATTAACCATAAATTTACCAATTTCATAGTTGAATGTATTTCATACTAATATTGGTTTAAGCCAAATTATTGCATAATATTAATAGAATTTTGTTTCAAATGTCAATTCTAAAAGAATTCAGTACCTATGTTTTTGGCAAATCACGAATTTCAAATTTGCGCGTCTTTTTTTTTAAAAAAAAAATTTAACAATTCATTCATAATAAATTTAAATTGAATACCTCATAATATTTCTTTAGAAATAAGAAATATAAATATAGAAAATTGAAAATTTCTTTTTAGAGATTTTCTTAATCTTGGCAGAAGTTGTTAATTTTTTGGGTAAAAATTGGTACATGTTCAAATAAGCCGATAAAAGAAATATTCCGCAATATTGTTCCAAACATTGCTTTTTCGAAAACTTGTTATAAATGACATTTGCAGAATAATTTAATATATCAAACTTTAATTGAGAAACATGCTGCACTACCAGGCTCCATTAGTAAAAAAAAATTACCTGAACTTGAAAATCTAAAGCCTTTAACCACAAGCAACTAATAATCCATCTTGTAATTTGAACTGGTCGCGAAATAAAAGATTCACATAAAAAACTCTTCAATAAAGAGGAACAACCTCATGGAGAGAAACTAATAACCCTACTAAAAGAATTATATGTTTGAAAATTATTAAAAAGAAAACTAAGTAAAATAAATAAAAACAATAGAGAGAAATGAAAAGAAACCATTGTCAACCAAAAAAGATGGTCGGCGATAGTTTATAAATAAAATCTAGAAGAACACAAAAAAGAGAGAGCCAGAGAGAGAAGGACGACCAGATCCAGTTCACGTGGTAGACTCCATTTAACTTGTTTTCTTTGAAAAATATTTTTAAATATTGTACTTTCCATTATTTGGTTGTAATATTGAAAATTAGGTAAAAAATATTATAGAAAAATTGTAACTTATGAGACCACAATAAATTGTAATTATAGAAATCTCATATTTTAAAAATTTATTGTTAAATATGAAAAAATGTATAAAAAATGAAAATTATGTAGTCACCCTTTACCGGTGGTGACCAACGATGATGGTGTCTCTCGATAGATTACAATAAGTTTATCAATATTCATAAAATGTTTTCCATGCTGCAAATTGGAAGCCATTTTATTTAAAAATTAAAAATTATTTTCTTTAAAAAGAATTTAGTTTTCTTTGACAAAAAATTATATTTCATTTATTAATTTTCATAAAAATTTTAAATACGGAAAAATTTAAAAATATTTTTCAAACAATTTATTTTTAATTAAAAACGCAGCCCTAGATAGAAATATTTAAGTAATTCAAACTAGGAAAATAGTAAAGATTTCACCGATTTTCCATGCAACCGTCCGGCCTCGGCCTTCAAATAGTACAGGCTAAAGTCACGTGGAATGAGAAGAATGTTAAAAGAAGGGTTTCAGTTGAAATGGACACGACATTCGTTCCATTGAATCGTAAGCAAAGCTCATATAACCAAGATGTGTGATTAGCATTGCAAACTTCCATATAATAGTCTTCCACGTAGTACTACCTTTTGGCAGTCCATTGTCAACACGTTACTGTCGATGTGATGGATAAATGGCTATGGGGGGCCGGCCGGCCGGCAGTGCTGCGTTGTACTGGTTTGTTGTTAGCTTGTTCATTTATTTCCCACTAAGAAACAGGAAAAATTACTGTACAATTTTTTTATAGTTTGCAAAATATAACTAATCAATCAATATCCTTTAGCAAATAGACTAAAAATATTTTTATAGTTTATTTTTGTTAGACTATAAAATATTTTTGTCCAATTTTCACATTTTTTCCTTTAAGTGATTTATGAAATGACGAAAATATTTTTTTTATTTTGAAAAGACATAGGGACAAACCTTTGATGCACAGACTCGGAAACAGAAAAACAGGGAAACACGAAAACGGACGCGGGTGACATTTTCAAAAAATATAGGAAACGGAAATACGAGGAGAAACACATAAATATAAAAAATATGGGGATTTATTTATAAAATTGAAAAATATATGAATAGATATAAAAATAATTTAGAAAGAGCTCCTTTAAAATTTTTAAAGGACAATCAATTCATAAGTTTCGCACTCAATAAACAAAAAAGAAAACAAAATATTAAAATGTCAAAATAGAAAAAGATAATGAAATTGTATTAAATTTGAAGTTTGAATGTTAAAATTAAAAGTAGGATTATTTCTCATTTCCCAAATAAGATATACAAATCATCCAAATTTGATTTGGATTTGAAATCTGATTTTTTTTTTTTTTTTTTAATGCAAGAAACGTTTCCAAGGAAGAGAAATAGGTGTCTGATTTTCTATTTATGGAAACGGACGGGTGTTTCCGTTTTCAAAACGTGAACGTCAAGCCTCTTGCGTGTC
The DNA here is from genome assembly GCF_041381405.1 of Jatropha curcas. NCBI lineage: Eukaryota > Viridiplantae > Streptophyta > Magnoliopsida > Malpighiales > Euphorbiaceae > Jatropha > Jatropha curcas. The sequence goes on from NC_143153.1 coordinate 26,412,400, forward strand.
CATGCATCACAGCGACAAATTAGTTGTATTTTTCAAACCACAATGACTGTATTGTAATTTTTCCAGTGTAAAATTTTAGCATCTCTCATTTGAACTCTATGTTTTCTTGTTGACCTAACAGAAAAGATGCAAAAACTTAGACAGAAAGATCTAATAGTGTAACGAAAGCAAAATATGATAAATTAGTATGTTTTAAAAAAGACATGGATGGATTAATTGTATTTCGCAAACCATATGGATCATACCGTAATTTTCTCAAAAAAAAAAAAATACCAAATGCATAAATTCACTAGCATCTTTAATTTTTATTTTCATACGTTAAACACTTCAATTTATAAAAAAATACATCTATTAAATATTTTAATTTTAAAAATTAATTTTATTAAATACTGCAACTTGCTACTTGTGAAATTGATTAATTAAGCACTTATTGAACAATTGAAAAATATGAAAATTATTGTTGTAAAAATTATACTAATTAACCACATATTATATTAATGTGTTTTATATAAATGTTAAAAATAATAAAAAGATGTTATTATTAATATGGAGAGATGAACAATATCATCAAATTGATAACTTTAGAAGTAGAATAGGTGGTTCGTAAAATTTAAAGTGTTACAAGTTTTTTTTTTTTTTTTATAAAGTATAACAGTGAAGAATAAAGCTTAATTTTTTTGACAAAAAGATAGATAAATAAATAAATAAAGCATAATTTATTTAGCAATGATATGCAATTTGCTTAAAAATTAATTTTTTTTAGTAATTCACCCCTTAAAATTTCATTCACTAAACAACAGGCCAATTTCTAGAAAGAAAATTTTGATTTTTAAAAAATATAATTGTTAAGTAATTAAATAAAAGAATATTGTATAAACCAAATATTCAATATAATCAAATACCTTTCTAATTCTATAAATTAAATATTTTGTTTAATTACTTTTTAAATAAAAGACATGACATAATTTTATAAGTTTATAATTATTTTTTATTTTTTATTTTCTTTCCTAATTTTAAACTTTTAATTTATTTTTATTAGTAAAAAAATATTTACAATCATTATGTTATTTTTTTGCCGAAAACAAGCAACAAATTATACAAAAATATTAATTTTTTGATAAATTGCATCCCACCGTCAAACTGTCAAATTGAAGGGGCAAATTGAACTTTATATCTAAATATAATTTCTAATTAAATGAAAATAAAATAAAATATTTGAAGGTCATTGCATCCACTCCAAGCTAAACTGTCAAAAGTTGATCATGCTCGAGCTTCTTACAGAACTTTATTTATTGGATTTCACACTTTTTAAAATTTAAAAATTTAGAAAATAAAGAGAGACAGAATGAATACAATTAATATTAAAGTTTTCAAATCAAATTATAATGGATACAAAAAAGAATACATAGTGTACAATTGAGAAATAAATAAATAAATAGAAAAGCCATGTTATAATGTAAGAATTTGACTCATTTAAAAAACTCAGTCTAGAAAAAAATAAAATAAAAAATAAATGCATTTATTTCATGTTTTGATAGTACTACTACTAAGTAATGGAATTGAATTAATTATTGCAATAAATTCTATCTTTAATTAAATTCAATTCTTTATATAATTTTTTTAGACAAATTCAGAAAGCAAAATAAAAAAAAGGCTATGCATTCTATTATTTTTTTTAAGTCCATAGTTCTATAATTTTAGATATAAAACTATTCTCGTCTTTTATTCGTGACTGCTTCTCTTATAAATAAACTTTTTACGGATTGAAATTCCGATTTTATAGAGATCCATTGAATTTAAATGTATTGTATCACTTAAAACACTTTACACGGGTTAAGCATGAGTTGTTAATTAAAAAAAAAAAATTATTGAGAAAAATTTGGATTTATTTATATATAAGGAAAGATGTCAAGTTGACGGGAGAGCCTGGAGTTATGATAGTGTGGGATGTATTGTATCAATTACGTGGATAAGTTACGGAAGTCTCTATCAGTTTGTAATTTATATGTTGAATTGCTACGAGAAAAAGAGAGACAGAAAAGGGAAAGGGTCATCGAATCTGTATATGACAAGAAATTACCTTATCCTTGTTTGGGTCAGAACTCAGAACCCAGAAATGTATAAGAGAATCCAAAAACCTTCTTATCTTTCGTTCTTTGGAAAGGGGACCTCACCACCTGCCACCTGGGAACTTAGAATTATGGTGGAGAAAGGCAGCACAACGTTTGGACATTTCTATTTCAATAGCATAGGACGCTTTTTTTGTTTAAATATAATTCAGTAGTAGTAATATCATGTAGAACTTTACTATAAGTAACTGAAAAAAAATTCGTTAACCCGAATGGAGTAGCTCAAAGATAAAAGTACTTGCGGGATTAATCACTGTGATTTAAATTATAGGTTTGATCTTTCTATTTGAAGATGATTTCAATAATAAATATATATATATATATATATATATATATATATATATATATATAAATGATGATAGTAGCAATTAGTTTTTAATTGATTTGGATGACAAAATTACTTTTTCAAAACCTTACAACATATGACCTACACAAATGAGTTTCCGCTATTATGCATCAATAATATCAATAGATGAACAAGGTATGTTACCAACCTCTATTGATCAAAGACCCACATTTGCAAATCAAGATTTAAAAGTCTTCAATCAAATAAAATTAAATGGTTGAATACATAAATTCACCTATGAACTTTACAACTTTAAGCTTGTGGCATACTGAACTTCGCAAATGATCTATCATACATTTAAACTTATAAATTTTGGTAATATCACACTATTTTCGACATTATTGTCAATAATTTTTAGGATTTTTGACTTTTGTATGTAAAATATATGTATGTAATTAGCATGACTTTTACAATAATAATTTTTATAAATTTTAACTTTTTAAGGAGTATCTAATTTGATCTAAATTTTGTAAGTTGAAGTGTTCAATAGAATAATTTTGAAAATTGAAGTGTTTTATAGATGTAATTTTATAAACTGAAGTGCTTGATGAGTCAAAGTAAAAGTTAAGAGTGCTACAAAATTAAAATTGTAAAGCTGATGGGTGAATTTATATATCTTGTCAAAATTAAATACCATACATTTATTTAGTAATAAACTCTTAAAGAATGGACCAAATTCTCACAAAGAAGGGATAAAAAAAAAATTAAAATCGGTGATAAAACAATAATAAAAACAAAAACAGATATAATATAGGAAAATATATTTAAGTTTACTAAAAGGTGAAGAAAAAACATGCATAGAAGGTAGGTTATCATTGACCAACAATGATAGTACCAAACTCAAATTAAGATTGGACGACTAGAGCACATCTTGGTTTTTATTATTTATTCATTTATTTATTTTTATACAATAGTTGATGAAGCTAAATGTCTCCATAGGCATAGAGGTTATATAGTTTATATTTTTCAAAATTTTAATAAATATAATTTTATAAATTTAAATACTTAACGAGTGAAAATACAACTTAAGAATGCCTTAGAATTTTTCACAAAAGGTACTAGTATATGCCAATCGTAGTATAAAGATGGATAATGACGAATTTATTAGGTGCCAGCTGCACTTTTATAGCGATAAGGATAAGGCGGCTTCGATGAAATAAATTATGAAGAAAATGATGAGGATGAGGTGGCAAATTAAGAGCTTTGCTTGTTTGATTTACTAGGATGTCTTGTTAAAATAATGATGTCGTTTTAATGCATGCTCAACGGTCCAACTTTCATTCCTGTTCACTTTTTTTTTTTTTTTTTTCCAGAAGTTTTTTTTTTTTTTTTTAAAGGATTGGAGTACTGTAATCTTGTTGTTGTACTTCCTACAATAATTAATGTAGCATATCACTACTTGTTGTTGTACTTCCTCCGTTGCATTTAATTTGACAGTTTGATTTTTTTCTTATTCATACAATATTTAATTATTTTATTTCAACTTTATCCTTATTTATTTTCACTAAACTTAATTAAGTATTAATTAAAATATAATTTACTCAATTGCCATTATTTTTTTTTAAATTAAGATAATTCAATCATTTTCTTAACTATTCCCTAAAGTCAAAAACTATGAAATTTAATCGACCAAAGGGAATATTATTTAAGATTTTCAATAAAATACAATTTACATTATCATTTAATCAATTAAGAAGGATTAAAGAGCTTTACATTAGCCTGAATCAATAAAATTGCATTTATATTATTTTCGAAGACATTTTAAAAGAGAATTTCTCATTGAGAATTTTTATTTAAAACCTCATATTTCCCATATCCTATCGCTTTTTTTTTTTTCTCTCTTTATTAAAGGGCTAATAAAAAAACTCAACAAGATAGTTTGGCAAAAAATATCCTTACTTTTTTGGTACAAGAAAAATATCCATTTTGTTGATACTTTGTCTTGCAAATATCACATTTTGTCAACGAAAAGGATAGCAACTATTTGCCTGAGTTTGTGCGGTTGCTTTCTTTTTAGCTGCTGTCACATTTAACAGATCGCAAATATAAGTAATTTGATAAGTTAATTTAACAGATAGAAATGTAAATTCTGAAATTGTGTTTGAAGGAGGAATTATGGTTTAAAATTTCAAATTGCGTGGACGGAGTCATAAATTAAAGACCTCTTAGTTAGTTTTTTAAATCATAAATTTTCATGTATTAATTTGATTATAATATTGGGATCAATTTATTATTTTTCTTTAGAAGAAATTAATTGTTATTTTTTTTCTGAAAAAAATTAATTTTTATTCTTAGCATAAAAAAAGTTCAATAAACATAGAATAAATTAAAGTTTATTTAAAAATTTCTTTCAAACATAATTTTATAAAATTCAATTGAATTTTTTATTTTAAAATATGGTACATTAAATATGAAAAATTCATTTACAGTCATGATTTATTTGTTACAAACAGAATGTTAATATGAAAAACACGAAGATGAGCAGTCAGGGGAACAGGAAGAAGAAGAAGATGACTGAGACAGAGAGAGAGAGAGAGAGAGAGAGTTGTGATGCGGAAGAAGACGCTCTTTTCCTTGCTCTTCTATGGGTTTATTTGTTTGACAAAATAGCTGTGGACCTTCTATAATATATATGGGCCTTCTATTTAATCATCTTATTCTTGGTTAAAATAAATTTTAGCCCACTCTAATAAAATCAATAGAAAATAGATCTTATTTTAAATAGATTTTGGTATTCCAGCCTAAGGTTGGTTAATTAGGCCAACGGATTTCATTTTCATATCACAATATAACGTTTAAAAATTAATATTTGTTTTCATAATATAACTAAACTAAATTAATAAAAAATAATTACCGTTATCCAAATCCAAAAGCTTACTGAACTCTGTATAGTTTGATTACCGCAGAAGCCCATATATGGGGCAGCATAACAATTTTCATACCCAATGCTTAAACTCAAGACGTTCGATTAAGGGAGAAGGAGTTTCAACCACTCCATCCCAACCAACGTTAATATTATTGTGGGTTCTTTCTTTGCTCTTTCCTTTCTATTTTTAATTTTCTATACTATTTTTTAGGAAAATAAAATTACATATTAACTCAATTCATTCATTATTTTAGAAGGGACGATGTGTGTGTATATATATATATATATATATAAATGTATTGGAAATCAAATGTGATTAATTTAATATTATCAAAACTCAATAAAATTGAGAATAAAATCAAATTGAATTATTAAAAAAATAAAACTATAATAATTGAAATAAAATGTATTCGATTCTATGTTTGATTAACTGAACCAAATGCTGACCCGTAGATACAACTATGCAATTGATTAGTTTTGAAGTTGCTATCACTTTTTAGGTTCCAAACAAATACATACTAACAAAAAGATGGGAAGAAACATGTAGGCCATGAAATGAGGGCGGTCTCCACCAATTGGGTAGACGGTGAGTTTAGAATTAGATAAGCACATGTTACATTTGTATAATACTATATATGTAACTTTATAAGTGAATGCTACTATATATAATGTTCCATTTTTATATTATCCTATCAAACTGAATTAATTGGCTAATTAATCTAATGCCATTACAAGTTTTATAATTAGGCAGACAAACATCATTCTAAACTATGATTAGTTACACTTACTATTAATCAAACAACCTAAATAGCTTTTTGCAAAAGTTGTCCACTAAAAATGGCATCTTTCGTAATCAAGGACACTAACCTAATAAGAAAATTTATCTTCAAGCACTTCATGTAATAAAACTTTCTCTTATCACTTACATATTTGTACAAGGATGTGGCTATTGTTGTATTGGCTGTCATTACCAGAATTTCATTTTGCTATAATTGCTATTTTGGGCACCAAACACTATTCTTATTTGACAAGTGACATATAATTTTCATTATAATTACTTAATTAGGTGATTGTCAAAGCTGTTTGTCACTTGTACTTTTTTTTTTTTTTTTTTTTTTTTTTTTTTGCACCCTTTGTTGTCATGCTTCTATTAGTTGCCATTACTTTTGACAGTCTATTTCTCTTTTAAGAATTTTAGATATATTAAAAGAAAAATATTAATTATTAGGAGTCACATCTCTTCATAGGTAAAAAAAAAAAAAACAATTTCTTTTACTTTGTCGGTCCTAAAATATAATTCTCCTAAATTATAATAAAACTAAGAGTAATTTAACTAAATTATCATTTGTCTCACAACCAATAGTTATTCATAAAGACAGTTATTGTAAAAGAGTAACATTAGAAAAAAATATTATTTATTAATTTTTAAAATATTCAAAATAACTTATATTTTGGAACAAAATAATCACCAAAAACGGTTTATATTTGGAACAGAAGGAGTATGTTTTTAATCTAGATAGGGTAGACAATTATCAAGGGTAGGGTTGATTTAATGGTATAAAATCGTCTTTAAGACTATTGTTGATGGTGGTTTTAAAAGTTAGGCTCAATCAAAGTTATAAGCACCTAAGATTGTGCCTTTTAGTTTTCCAAGTTAGACTTCTATTTTGGATTATAAGCACCTAAGATTATCCATCCATCAATAAACATCAAAATAAGTTTTCCCTTTATTCATCTCTCCAATGTTCTTTTCCTTTGACTATTTGCTTGATCTCGTTTATAGATCTATTTATAGACCAAATTAATGAATAATAATTTATTTTTTTTTATTGAAATAAAGACATATTTAACCATTCAGACAAAAGAATAGAATGATAACAACTTAAAAAAAACCTCTGTTTTTAATGTTTGGATACATGAATGAAGTTATAGACTAAATCTAGATAACTCGAATTCTTTTTGTTTCATACATCTCATTTAGAATTGAAGGATGATGCTCGATATTAGGAGGTAGGACTGAGTCGGCATGAGATGAGATTAGATAATTCTCAATTCTGTTCTAAAATAGTGGACGTAAAGTAGACTTCCAATCCCATTTCAATATGGATATAGTCTATCCTTTTCATTTTTTGGACGAGGACATAATGAGGATTCAGCTTGATGGAATGAAATATAACTAGACAAGTTGGAAAATTGTTCCGACTTTTCATATTTTTACTAAATTTAAGTCTTAGGATATACAATAGCATTAAATTGATCGGACCACCTTTTTTTTTTTTAATATAGGAGACACGATGAACCCAAATAACTCTGTGGGCTATACAGTAGGGGTTGCCCTCTCCTTTGAATATCATTCACCAAATTGGTGATAACTTATATAATGGAGAAGACTCAGAACTTGAGACCTCTTATTCCCATACCACATTTAATTGGCGCCTCATCAAATTTTGATACTTGATCTATGCCTAGGATCATTTTATGTTGCATAACCAGCAATTAGATTAATTAGGATTAATGTTTTCTCGATTAATTACGATTAATGTTTTCTCTTATATGGATTAATGTTGCATAACTAGCAATTAGAAAATTTCTAATTAGAGTATCTTTTTTATATAGAGAAATTGCTTGATTTGAGAACTTTGGAAAAATGTCAATAGGAAAAAGATTATAATGCTCTTAACCTAGCTCTGTTTTCTTGGCTAATTTTATGAGAGAAACGAGATAATGGTAGTCAAAATATATGGATTATGCATCTTAAAAATTAAAAATTGAATTGACTAACATTAAAACTTAAGACATATTTTAATGGTGCTCTAAGGGCAAATTAAGAAAAAAAATGGACAAAATATTCACTAAACTATCTCATTAATTCTTATGCAAATACTATTTTCTCTACATAAAAGAGAGAACAGAGGAAGTAAGAAAGAATATTATGCCCGAAGTAATTGAAATGTCTTTTATCTATGATGTGGATGGATTAACTTATTGAATGTGGCAATTATCTAATGGAGCAGTAATGATAAACTTATTGAATAATAGAGTATCATGAATTGGAACAGAATATTTGTCTAATAAGCACTAATTAAATATTATTACGGTTGGATTGTGAGTGTCTATTGAGTATTTTGTATCTTTTTTTAATTAATTTGATTAATGAATTTGAGGGGGTTTTAATTTAAGCATGATCATGCAGTGACATTAGGTTGAAAACCAATGTTTAGTGTTTGAAATTACCATATATTTTTTATACTGAAAATTAATATTTTTAACGATTGATATTTGGTTTTCTGATCTTTAATTGTCAATTGGCAATCACAAATAACTAAAGTTGCTCATTAGTAATCAATAGATGATTGGATTAGTGAAAATCGATTATCTATCTAGGTAAATTTTACATGTAAGATTAAAGATTCAAAATTTAAAGACACCGTAATCTAAAAACATTTTACTTAAATACTACTATCAATTGAACGTGAAAACGCTTATAAAAAGTTGCTTACTACCGACTAAACCAAATGCACTCTAAACCACAATATTTATTATTATTATTATTATTATTGGTGTACAAAGTTTATTGTGGTTTTAGTGGTAGAGCAACCGCAACATTTTAGACTTAATTAATGCATGACAATATGGTTAGTGGTATATATTATAGTTAGCTTATGTGCACAGCTCCCACTTTGTATGTTATACAATAATGGTTTTGTGCTAGAAAAACTGAAAAAGGAAGACTAGCTTGTTTGTGATCAATATAAATAGTTGTTTGAGTACACGTTTGCATCCTAAGGAAACCTTCAAAGCTACAATAACCACACATTATATCCTTCTTTATGATTGTGGCTCACTAATTTATAATGCATATGCTTTCAGGTCATGTTTGTGCTTTACAAATTACTCAAAATTCTTGCCTATTCTATGTTTCGGATAACTAAGAGTGGGGTCCCGAGCTTATAAACGTAGGCATTTAAGTTGTATAGACACGGACATAAGACATGATACGACGTGGACACAATAATTTTTGAAAAGGTAAGATACTGACACGTTTAGAACACATCATACAAAATAAGTATAATTTCAAAAATTCTAACATCTTTAAAAATGTTAAATTAATTCTGACAATTTTCCACATATATTTTAGTTTATTCAATATAATATTATTGATTCTCTTTTTTTTTTAATATAATCGTAGTTAACTACTGATTTCAAATCAATCTTGTGAATTAATTTTTGAATTTGAAAATAATAGATATGTAATAAATTATCAATCTTAAATAATAAAATAGAGTTTTTTTTTATTCTTCTGGGTTTCCTTTAATTTTGTATTTGAAGTATTAATAATTTAAAAATATATATTTAAGATAATCATTTTAAAATTTTCATTAATGCTTGAAATTAATGAAATAAGATAATTAATAGAATATGGTTTTGCAAAATGTCTGACACATGTCTGAAAGAATCTGAAGTGGGTAGGACATGGATTCATTGAAACTTTTAACTTGGGTGGGCCTAGTAGTCTTTTGGAAAGAGAATAATGGCCTCATAACAAATTAAAGTAGCTAGTATAAAAGCTAACCTAGTTGGTAGAAAGGGGCAACGTTGCAAGATGGGGGTGTTCGAGAAAAATTATGAAATCTCACATATATAATTATGGACCTTGTACACCTTGTCTTTTAGAGAGAGTAATGTAGCGAAGCCACGTGTTACTGAAAGTGCGCAATTGCCCCCTTCCTTCCAAGGAGAAAAAAAAAAAAAAAAATCTCAAGCAATAATCGAGGTTCAAACCAAGATTGATAAGCTTTTTTTGTTGACCTTTCAATCCCTTTGCCCCCTTTCGTCCATTATTACTTTTCCTTTGGCCAATGCATTAATTTATTTTGTATTTTAAGGAAAAAAAAAAAAAAAAAAGTCTCACCGCACTCTAAAACTTCTAAACTTAATAAGTTATAAGTTATGATACGTCCATAAAGTTATGAATTTTAATAATATTATAATCCTTGTTATATTAATAATATATTTTTTTATTTTTAATATTTGTTTGCGAAATATTCACTTAATACATATATAGTTAACATAATCTTTGAAACAGTAATTCACACATTTTTTAATTATGCAATAAGTGTTTAATTGATCTAATTTATAAGTTTAAGTGTTCAATAGAATATCTTTTGCAAGTTGAAGTATTTTAGCGAATGTAATTTTATAAATTGAAGTATTCGATAAATCAAAGTAAAAATTAAAAATCCCATTAAGTTTTTACACTGGATTCTTTTCTTTTAGATAATATTTACATTAATTGTGCTCTCCCTATAAAGTTTTTCAGTTTCACACCTAGGACTCGACATCACTATCTAACAAGAGAGGTGATATCTTAATGTTTTATTTTATTTCATTCATAAGAAAATTAAAATTTTTTTTGTATATTATATTTAAATAATATCTATTTGTAATCTTTGAAATAATAATCAAATTCCACTAACGGTCTTGGTCAACAATTACAATCAATTATTAGTAGTTGAAGTTGATTAGTTATTAATCAATTATCTTGTTTTCAAATATTATTTCCAAGATTCAAGGTCTTAATTGGCAGGTTGTTATCTTCCATTGTTTCATAAAGCAAATCAAGCAGCTGATGATTTGGCTAATTTGGCTACGGATAATGGCTCGATAGACATATTCTTAATTACTCATCATCCTCCAATAGAAGTAATGGATATCCTTAAATGGGATATGGAGCAGGTGGTTTGACTGCGTTTGTGATGTATTTGTCTCAATTCTCCTTCTTGATGCTTTGCCACTCTATGTAAAACCCAAAAAATTTTTTAAAAAAAAAAAATTGCAGCTAAATGTCAATGTCAAAGGGTCAAATATTGATAGCTAAAACTCCTGAACTTCATTTTTTTTATTTGAAGAATTTCAGCATTTTTATTACAAGATTTGAGTTGTTAGATGCTAAGTTTGGAAATGGTACTACAATAATCCAAAACAAAAAACTCATTAATTGCCAAGTATTTTAAATTGTTTTTTTTAAACAACTTCATTATTATTTTATTTTAAAAAAACTTCTTTTTTGAAACTTGTTAATTACTTTATTAATATATTCTTATATTTTAAGTCTATTACAATAGATTTCCTTTCCAACTAATATTTGTGATTTTAGAATACAAGAAACTGCATTCCATCTTAAATGGCTGCCATTGCCATAATCTCTCATGCTTCGATGCTCTCTTGCAAATCGTTCACAAATTCTTTCTTCTACAGTGAAAACTAAAAAAAAGCCGCCCAGCTCCTGACAGCCAACCGAAGGAAATGAGAATTTAAAACAAATTGCATTCTTGACAGTGATAAATGTGGTTAAAAAACACAAGAATGCATCAATAAATCAATAAATGATATAAGCATTAATCAAGCATCAATTACTAAACAATTTCTTTTGAAAAATAAAATAAGAAGAGTATAATAATTCTGCAATATGGAAGAAGATCGAGTATGATAACCTGCATTAAGAAGAAGGCACCAATTGCAGCCATATGCTCTTGAGACTCTACGTGTTGGAAACCTCCAATTACATACAGTGAAAAACCTCCAAGAAAATCGAGTTCCAAATTAAACCCACAAAAAATTGAGATTTAGGCTGAGATATTCTCTTCATCAAGTGGCAATTGAGAATTATGGTTTTGAGAAAGTATTGAAGGATGAGAGAAATTAGAGACTTAGATAGGTAGAATCAGGACCAATCACGTCGTGCGCATTTAACAACTAAAATCACAAATATTGAACCGCAAAGCAATCTAATATAAGAGACTTAATAGACGAGGATCTAATTATCTAATTTTTAAAAAGGCAATGATAAAAATAATTTTTTTTTTTTAAAATGATACGATTATAATTTTTCAAAAATTTAATTTTCACATTATTTTCTTCTCGTTTCATCTTCAAGACAAAGACCCAAGAATGTACCATGAGAATGCCCATTGCCCATTTACTGTCTTATTGAAGGACCACCCAACCCTAATTTGTTTAAGGTCAATTTGAGTTCCAATCATGCACCCACCATTAATTCTGTCCCATAACAAGGCAAAAGCTGACGTGGTGCTTTATGGTCCTATAATGGCCATATGAAGAGAGTCACCCCTAAAAGTAGCATCCACTTCTTTATTTTCAAGTTCTTTAAAACCAAAGAAACAAAATGGGGAAACTGTTTCTAACTATCTGTGTACTACAAACGTGTTGTAAATTTTAAATTTGAAAAAATTGTCATAAATGCTTTATACATATATATGATGGAGAATATTCACCTATACAGAATGTATATTCAATCGAATTAATTATATTTTTTAGTTTTAACTATCAGGTGTCTGAAACTCAGTTGTTCAAGTAATTTGTATTCACGCTGGCAGACTATAAAAGGGCAGAGCGCTCACTCTCAAGTATTTAAAAAACTCCATGCCTATAGTTTAAACTCGAGATCTCGTTAAGAAAAAAAAGAATCTTTGTCATCCATATCACCCATCGGAGTTGAATTATTTCTTATATTTTATTGAATACATATAAAAACTTAAAAATAATCTGAAAGAAAATGCAACCCGTGCATTCATAATTTTCTAATGACCAGTTGCATGCTCTCTCAAAATAAAATAGATTGATAATGCCAAGTTTGTCAGATATGATGCATAAATAAACATGCAAGCACTAATTAATTATTAAAATTAATGTACATACAAACCTTACTTATCACTCACCAACTCCTTAATTATCAAGTTCTATAAATTCCCTCGAACCCTCTCCTACTAATGTCACCATATACACATTTAACACAAATATAGATTTGGGTTTTTGAGTGATTCTAATTAGCATTCAAGCCATGTCTTCCATTGGAGCTGCCTGTGCTGCAGTATATGTGATGAGAGAGAGGGAAAAGGAGAAACTGAAGAAAGCAGAAGAGGAAAGAAATAAAACCGGACGAAATATTTCCACCGCAGAGAGGAAAGTCTCTTCTTCTTCTTCTTCTTCTTCTTCAAGTAAAGTAAGCAGCAACAAGATCCATCCTGGTAATTTTCCAGGAAACTAAACAATAAGGAGAATGATGTGTGTGCTTCAAAACGTACATTTTCTATTGTGTGAGCTGTGTTAGTTTTGTGCATACTGTTAATTACTGGGGTGATTATGCTATAGTAAACTTGGGAGTTCATCTGTTTAGTTTTTAATTGTTCTGTAATGCGTTATAGTGGTTTTATGAAATAATATTAAGGTGTTTGTTGGTGATCTTTGCTTAGTGCTTGCATGTTGTTAAGTTCCAACAACCTATAGCTCCTCACATGGTTTATATATAATAACTAAAAGAAATTTAACAAATATACTTAATGGGTTTTGTCAAGTTGGTAGGGTTGAGAACTCTCCATCTGTCTGAAAATTGCCAAAAGAGAGACTTCATTTTAGTATATTCTGGGATAAATAATTCTGGAAATCATTAAACTTGGAGCTTGTTAATTTGATAATTTCTGTCAGATGAACTTCGAAGCTTTAAATTCTTTTACAACTTAATATGTTTTGACTGTATTTTGCTAAAAATTATGGATAAGGTATGATTAAAAAAAAAAAAAATCGAGGATGATTGTTGTCGATGTTAGAAGTTCTTCGTAGAGCTTAGTATTAGCATTAAAGACCAGAAAAATCTATGTATTGGGTGGAAAAAAAGGCCCAGCTTATATCTATATATCAGAAAACACTTATCGTTATCAAATCTATCTCGTCTTAAACATCAAATCAATTAAAAATGAGTTTAGTTCTAACCAGTGTATTTTATCATCTATACACTAGACAGACAAACTTTATTATATATATATATATATATATATATTGAAAGAAATGAAATTAGATTTGAGTGAGTTTATCTAAATACTTTCTCTTGTTAGATCAAAACTAATAGTGGCATCCACTACGAAAAAAACACGTGAATTGACAACCTATAAATCTGTCTCTAATTCTGACGTCATTCACTATTTACTAATCAGCAGAGATTAAGAACATTGACAGTGTGTCTTGTCACTAAATTATTAGCAACAAATTAGAAATTCGTAGCTGATTAGCGACTAAGTAATCCAACATTGAAGTAAAATAGTCGTTGCTGTTTTAATACCCCAAATCACAATTTGTTTTGTCATTTTCTCATCGCTAATCTATCGCAATTCTCGTTATTCTGTTGCTAAATTTTGCTAATTGATGATAAATTAGTCACTACTTTGTATGAGTAGTTTTACAGTCTATCGCGGTCACAAATCTATCGCTAATGTGTATAGATAATTTTATATTTTATGGCTAGTCCGTGGCTAATCAATCTCTGATTTATATAATAAAAAGAAATAAAATTAAAATCTAAAATTCAAAATTTTAAATCGAGCCGAGTCATTTGTATACGAGCTAGAGGAGCATCCAAATAAAGAGAAATTCTTAGATAAACTCAGTCTAACATGTTAGTTATAGACTCACCAATGAAATAAAGATACATCAGCAGCTTTTTTTTTTTTTTTTTAAATTCATTCTTTGTTAATTCTTTCACGTTTCCCGTTTTGAAGATAAAAAAAAATGTAGTTGTATTGGTTTAATGTGAAAAAAAAAAAAAAAAAAAAAAAACAAGGTACTAATGTGGCTTTATTTAAGTTTATAGCTAGCTCAGTTGCATGAGAAGCTGGACGAGCTAAAGGAGCAGTAGATTGTAAAACTCCAACATTTTCTGTTGTTGTAAGGACAGTTAAAATTTAAATAACAATACTAAAATTCATCAAACTAAAATAAAATGAACAAAAAATTAAAATTAAAATTACCTAAAATTAAACTAAAATAAATTAATTTTAACTAAGAAACCTCTAAATAACTAATTTCAAAATAAAAAAAAAAATTTTCTAAAATTGAGCTTAAAAAAATTCATCAAAGTGACACAAAATTAACTAGATTAATCAAACTAACATAAAATTAACTAAATAATAACTTTATTTAAGATTCAATTAAAATTAACTTAATTGAACTAAACTGTCGAGAATCTGGGCCCTAGGAGCAAATTAATCAAATCAAATTCAATTATATATTTAATATTAGGCTTATAATGAGTTGGGCTTACCGTTAACACAAAATGACCTAAGCCATTTTGATTGGTTCACCCTTCACATTATATACCCTTTCATTTAGTTGTATTTATCCGATGTGGGATTACCCATATACTCCAACATAAACAATCTAAAAAACAATTAAACTCGTTTAATTTACCTATTAATTAACTAAAATTATATAATTTCAATAAAACAACCTAAAACTAACTACATTTAACAAAAATAATTTAAAATTTAGTTCAACACTATTAATTAATATAATTAATACTAACATAAATCAAACTGAACTGCATGGAAAAAAAAATATTTCTGTCGCTTTGTCCATTCCTAAGTAGAATCCACTTTTTAAATTGCTAACTTCTTTATGGACAGAAACAAATAAAGGAAAACCGTTTTCTATCTGTGTACCAAAACTGTACATTTTGCAATTTTTTTTTTGGTAGTATGCAAATTTTAAATAATAATAATTAACTCTCATAAAGATGCTCTATTCCATCCTATATATACCATGAATCATGACAGAATCATTATTTTTTTTTTAAGGAAGTTGAGTGATTTACGTTTCTGTAAAATGATAAAATAAATAAATTATTACTACTGAAAGTGCTATCTATCATTATTAGGTATGATTGTTATTCTATAAAATATATAAAATTACCGGTTATGCTTGCTAATAATTTATATTTATAAATGAGGAAAACAACAAGTGTGACTTGTAATATTGGAAAATTATACTGCTTACCCAATCAAATTAATGAAATTAATAAAAATAAAAGATTTTGTTCTTCATAAAAAAAAGAATTTACAATCTCTTAAAAAAAAAAAAAAAGAATTTACAAGTTTTTTTTTTTTTTTTTTTTTTTTTTGTTGTGTGTGTTAGTATAAATTTCTGCATGCTCAAGTTAAGGTGGACCTTTCAACTTTAAATAGTAGTAGCTTCAGGTTTTGAACTCCTAAATCTCTGCTTTGTAGGTCAGAATTACCTAAAATTTACTGATATAGGCTCCGTTTGTTTTCGTAAAATAACTTGCAGTAAAATATTTTTTATAATTTTTCATTATTTAGGGGCTTTCAAGAAAATAAGTCAACAGAAAATATTTATCTGGTCAAATGAAAATTAAATCATATTTAAAGAAAATGACTTTTTATTTTCAAAAGCGTAAAACATTTTTTGGACTTTGACAAACTTATTATAACCTTATAAATTCATATTTTTTAATTTATTAATCATCGGTAACCACTATCATCACTCACCGTTCACCATCGACCACCGCCACCTACCACCATTATCGGTCACCGGTGACTTTTATAATTTGCCATTTTTTTGTATTATTCTCATATTTAATAATAAAATTTTTAAAATACGAAATTTATATTGTTATTATATTATGAGTTAAAAATTTTAATATTTTTATTTAATTTTCAATATTACAATTAAACAATTGAAAAATAAGTTATTTGAAAAATATTTTTCGAGTAAAACATTTTTCTTGAAAAATATTTTCCAAAGGTAAATTATTTTCCGGAAATAAACGAAGTCTAATCACTTATTGATTACCACATGGTTAAAATTATCGGAAAAGAAAATTTGTCAAATTAAATAAAAATATATATCTAGCTATAATAAATATATAAATAATCAAGCACCCACCAATTAACTGTTGGAATTAATTTACTTAAATATAACTTACTTATCATTCACCCACTCCATAATCATGAAACTCCATTAAATCCCTCCAACCTCTCCTATTAATCTCACCATATACACGTTTAACACAAAAATAGATTTGGGTTTTGGAGTAGTTTTAATGGCCTTTAATTCATGTCTTCCATTGGAGCTGAAGTGTATGTGATTAGAGAGAGGCTAAAGGAGAAACTGAAGAAAGCCTAAGAGGAAAGAAATAGAACCGGCGGAAATGTTTCCACCGGAGAAAGGAAAGTCTCTACTTCTTCTTCTTCTTCTTCAAGTAAAGTAAGCAGCAATAAAGTCCATCCTGGTAATTTTCCAGGAAATTAAACAATTAGGAGCATGATGTTCTTAAAACGTACATTTTCTGTTGTGGCCTTACAGTACTCCCTTCGTTTTGGGCAAATATTGAGCGCATTCTTAAAATTTTCGTTCGTGAATCTAAGTAGTCCTTCCATGCAATATGCAGAATATTTTCCTTTCAATCACTAAAAAAAAAACCACAGAGAGCCGAGAGAAATTTTTCAAAATGACAAAACTGCCCTTAACGTCAAAAGACATAAGCAACTCATCCAGTATTACGTTTCTTCAATGCTTGCCATGAACAGTCAATACCATCCCAACAATTAGACGAGCCTGGAAAACCAAAATCAGCAAAACCCAAAGCTTATCAAAACTCCTAAAATATTTCAAAACCACCTCTGCTCCTTAAACCCATTCTTGCCTACTCTCTTAGCCTTCTCAACTGTTGCAAAATGATTATAACCAAAACTAATAGTCCATAACTTAATACTATTATAGTATAATCCATAATTTGTTAATAAGATTAAACTTTGAAAGAATTCATGTTCAGTCAGGAATACCAAGCCTGCTTGCCATTGCCATGGCTTTCATGAGCACTCAAGTGGTCTCTCCCTCTTCTCGATCGTCGATTACCTTACTGACTTCGCTTCGCATCTGGCGCCAATTTCTCTCACCAAAAGCAAAAGCAACAACACCAACTGTTCTGTAGGCCTCCATCGCTCGAAGTCGTTAGCTCCGCTAACATGCAACCTGTTCGACTCTGAGGCGACAAGTGCTTCTATTTGCTGAGGATGAGAAAAGGAGGTGGTGATCAACGGCGACATTTTCAAAGAGGTGAGAGTAAAGGCGAGAATAGAGGAAGGACAAACTGAGTGGATCGGGTTTGAATATTGGATTTTAGCTCCGGTGGTGGTTTGGTTATGGAGACGAAGTTCGACGGCGACACGGTGATGGTTTATGGCGGCAAAGAGCGACATTGGGCTGAAGGAGGCGAAGAGAATCTGAATTTTTAGAGAGAATTGAGATCGACATGGCTAAGAATTTTATAAAGATTAAATTTTCCTTTTTACCGTTAAAATTAATGAAAAAAAGTATATTTTTCAACCGTATGATTAAGAATCACGAGAAAGATAAATATAAGGACATTATAAATATATTTACAAAAGAATGTGCTATTTAGATAATTATGGTAAGCTTCACGTACGAAATAATTATTTTTCCTAATTCTTATCGATGAGTTTTGGGTTGAATTCAATTCAGACTATTCAATTTCTTAATTATGTTGAATTTAATCGTGACAATAGTAACTCTAATTGGTTGACCTGACAATAAAATCAGACCGAAATCTAGTTAGATTGATGACTAGATTGCAGTTAGATTAAATTAATTCGGTTCTATTGGGTCTTTACTTTTTTATATTTTTATAAGTAATTAATAAAATATAGTCATGAATAATTTTATAATGAAAAAGTAATAATATAATTAATGTGTATAATTATTTTTCAAACCATTTATCATAATCAATTTGTAACTATTGATTTTTATTTATTCAAACCAAATATTATATGGTCAAGATATTAATAAACATATCAAAATATAAGTCATAATAATTTAAATCTATCCAAACACTGCAATTTAACTATGTAATGTGGTTACATAGTTGATTATATTCGACCAATTGTAGCCTTTGGATTAGATTTTGACACCTAATTAAAATTTTTTTTTTCACCATATAGCTTGATGCATTCATTTTCATTTTCACACCAAAGATTAGGAGTATTTTAGATATCCAATCTTCATTAATTAAAAAAATCTTATTTTTATTGTCTGAAATTAAACCTATTGAGTAAACTATTTTTATGTTACGGTTGGGTAAAGAGAAAATGTTAGAAAATCATTAAAGAAAATAATAAAAAATAATTAACTCTAAAAAATAAAAAAATATATACTTCGTCCGTCCTAAAAAGACAGTTCATATTTTTTTTTTGTTTGTCCCAAAATATAATCCACTTTTTTTTTTCTATATTAAGTTAATTCTTAAATTGTCTATTTATCATTATTAAATTTTATCTAATTTTCAATAATTCTAATTAATTTTTATTTATAATTTTAATGTAATAATTATTCATGTGTTATTTAATATGAATATAATAAAAAAATTATATAAATAAAATTATCAATTTTTTTTTTAATCTGTGTAAAAAAATGAAAAGTAGACTGTCTTTTTTGACAGAGTAGTAATACTAACAGAGAGAAAATAATTTTCTTTCTTTCTTATATATAAAAGGAAAATATTTTCCATTTTTCTCTTAACTTTCTCGATGAGAAAAATACTATTCCTCACACCGAAACCGAAAAAGGAGAAGCCTTGTAAGAAATGAGAGTTTCTTTTCTTGGTATCAACGAAGACCCACTTTTTATTTCCAATTATTTCGTTAGAAATCCCTTCAAAATATTTCCTTTCCAGTCCAATTTTTTCAGTTACAAAAATCTCCTCCTCTTCAATCAACAAACCAGCAAATCCAATCCAATGGAGTCTATTGGCCAACAAGTGGTTCTAATCTCTGGTTGCAGTCAAGGAGGCATAGGCTACGCGTTGGCAAAGGAATTTGCAGCCAATAATTGCATGGTTGTGGCGACAAGTAGGTCCTTGAATTCCATGAGAGATCTTGAACAAGACAACAGATTCTATCTTCAAGAACTTGATGTTTCATCAGATGAGAGCGTTCAACATGTGATGTCTAATGTTCTTGAGAAGTATGGGAGAGTTGATGTTTTGGTGAATAATGCTGGATTTCTGTGCGTTGGCCCTCTTGCTGAAATCCCTTTATCTGCTATGCAGAGCACTTTTAATACCAACGTCTATGGTAATTTTCTTGTCCAATTTTCTACTTGATCTAGCTTAAGTATTAAATTAATCAGAAGTGAAATGAATTTTGTGAGTTTTGAGGAAATTAAGCTTGATATTAGTTTAGGCATGGTACTGAAAGTTATAGAAACTTATTGCTATTTTGTTATGCTAGTCTTGTTTCAGTTTACTTGTTTTTCCATTCTGGATTTGCTCTTTTCCTCCTTTACAGTGGCTTTTGGGGCATATTATTTGAAATTAGACAAGTTGGAAGTTAAAACTATATAATAATATATATGGAAACTTATAACAATGAACATCAGTTCTTGATATTTGGATTAATGGTAATAGTCTATTGGCCAATCTATACCAACATTAGTGAAAACATAATAGTACCAGAATGAAGAAGGGACAGTTGGAAAGTTGATTGCTATAAAGGATATTCTGATTGCCTAAATTGTTCAATTTGATTATGCATTTAAGTTATACGATAAATTCACTTGGGAGTAATCGTAGGCCTGAGATAGACTGGGGACTTTGGGACCATGTTGTTATAGTCTCTTGACTTGAGATAAGACAGGAAAATAACTTTGGTGAGAGGTTTCAATTCTGTTGAATGTTTCATTCATTAGCTCAACTCTGGGTTGTACATTGTAATAAATGATGTCTTTTTACCCTAGATATTTGTGGCTGGTAGGACCATGAAGTCCTAAATTTCAGAAGAGTATATTATCTGGGTAGGAAGAGTTACATGTTCCTGAACTTGAAATCACTAGCCTAATCTTCCAGTCTTATCAAAAGCCTTTAGAAATCCCTTCATTCTCAGTGGTCAAGTACACTATCTTGAGGAATGATCAATATGGCCTTCACTCTCCCTTTGATTGGAGTTCTTTAAGATTGCTAAAAGTAGTCATATATTTCCATTTGCTGTTTTGCAACTTATTTTGAGAATCTGTGAATATTATATGAGGACATTGAATTCTCAGTGATTGCTTCAAAGCTTCATCTTCTATATAAATTTGACTTTGGGGAAAATTTGATTGAATATTCAGGCCTCTTGCTATGTCAAATCCTTGTCCTGCCAATGCTTTCACATATACTAAGACAAGCAAACCAGTGATTTATAAGCACATGCATTCTGGGTTTTTAAGGGCAAAGCCTCCTCGAAGAATTTTCCCTTCTGGAAAGCACTTAACTCAAGTCTTCTTGTTTACTCGCTGATAATGGTGTACTAAGTAGTGATTTGCTTTATGTTCCAACTCACTAGA
The DNA here is from genome assembly GCF_041381405.1 of Jatropha curcas. Classification (NCBI taxonomy): domain Eukaryota; kingdom Viridiplantae; phylum Streptophyta; class Magnoliopsida; order Malpighiales; family Euphorbiaceae; genus Jatropha; species Jatropha curcas. The sequence goes on from NC_143153.1 coordinate 26,433,950, forward strand.
ATTGGCCAGGTTACTGTTTTTATACATTAGAGCACATTGTTTAGCCTCTCATAAATAGGTCATAGAGGGATTCCTTGATATCCCTTTTGGAAAGCACTCCCCTCAACGTATCTCACTCTTTTAATTAGAGATTTGTGGAAACATTGTCTGGGTGGTCAGTCTCATGAATATTGTTTTTGTTCTTCCTTTCCAGTAGAATGAACTTGGGGTCTATCATTACCTAATTGATTGTGTAAGCACTAGTTATCTTCAGTAGACATGCTATGCTATTTTTTTCTTTGCTTTTGTAATATTGTTGTCAAATGCCATGTAGGTCCCATGAGGCTTATTCAAGCTGCTGTTCCTCACATGGCATCGAGGAAAAGGGGAAAAATCGTAAATGTTGGAAGTGTTACTGTCTTGGCTCCCACCCCTTGGTCTGGTGTTTACACTGCAACCAAAGCTGCTCTTCATTCGCTGACAGACACCTTGAGGTTTGTTTATGGAAGTTTAGTTCATGCCTTCAATAAGCATAGTAGCACCTTGGTCCTTATACAAACCTGATTGTGTATGCGTGTACGTAAATGCACAGGTCTTAAACTTCAGCTGCTTACTATTTCTCATGGAGTTGATATTGGCATATCTTGATTTATTGATACTAAAATATTAGAGAATAACATATAGAAGTGAACCTTCATTGCTTTGACAAAATGCATTAGACATGAATCTCAATGTCAAATTTTTTGTAAATTACCAATATTTGAGACGCATTACTTATGTCCTCTACTTGGGATTCGTTGATGGGCAACTAAAAGTAACTTTTTTGAACTCTATATCAGGACAATATGGTTTTGACTTTTGATTGATAAAAATGCTCTCAAATGTAGATTTCTTCACCTTTTGGTTTAGATAAGCAAATGGAATTGCATTGGACTTAGTTTTTCTCAAAAACCTATTAGAACTCAAAGGTATAGGAAAAAATTCCTGAGAAATTCTCTAATGTCAATTTAAAGCCATTGAAAAAATTGCTTTATTTTTTCACACTAGAAATTAATAAACCTACAAAAAATGAAAAACTCATTTATGTACCTGTAAATTTTTCAGATTATGATGCTCACAATAAGCAATTTAATGTGGATAAATCAAAGTTTAGGGCCCCATGATGGGTTTTTCCAAGAATTATACATTGAAGATACTTTTGCAGAATTGTTAGGTATGGTGTTCATTTCATATTATAAATTTAGCTAATTGTTTTATGTTAAATGCAGGTTGGAACTGAAGCCATTAGGTATTGATGTTATCAATGTTGTTCCAGGAGCTATTAAATCAAACATAGGAAATTCTGCTTTGGCCGTCTACAACCAGATGCCTGAGTGGAAGTTATACAAGCAATTTGAACCACAAATCAAGGAGAGGGCATATCTTTCACAAGGAATCAAGTCCACCCCTGCAGAAGAGTTTGCAAAGAACACTGTCGCTGCCATTCTAAAGGAAAATCCACCCTCATGGTTCTCTTCAGGTCGTTACTCTACTGTTATGTCAATCATGTATCATCTGCCACTTTGTGTCAAGGATTTTATCACTCGGCTGAAGTTTAAAATTTGAAATCCACCCTTATGGTTCTCAAAAGTTTACATGCTGAGCCCTGGAGGTTTAGCTGAAGGCAAGTCCTTTTTATTCAAAAACCCCACTTTTTAACGTACAGTTACTTCTGTCGTTCTGTCATAGCCTAAAATTCTTCATATGCAGGTATATTATTGTAAGCTTTTTAACCCTAATAACCGCCTAGGCAATAGTAGTAGTCTTAGCTTAGAGCAACATAGAGAAATAATGTTTGCCATTCGTGATTTTGAATTCTTTTGTTGAACAATTATCATTATTAATTGGAATCTTTGGTATTGAGGTTTTCCCTTGTTTTTTTTCTGGGTCTTGCCTTTTGATATGCTTATATATTTAGTCTTGAATTTTGAATAGGAAGAGATTACTTGTTAAAATCCTAATGTACTCTCAAAAAAAAAAAAAAAAAAAAAAAAAAGAGAGAAATCGTAATGCAAAGATGTATTATCCTTTTTCCTTTTTTTTTTTCTACAAAACATACAACTTTTTTACTTTGGCCTGTTGGATCAGTAAAACCTAAAATTTTATAGAATTTCAGCCTAAAGTATAAAAATCGTAAAATATTAATGTTTTTTGGTTAACCAAGCGGGCGGCCTTGTATAAAAACATTTTCAAATCCACTCAGCCTCAGGCCCTCAGGTAGCATCAAAAGTTCCAAACTGAAGTTGCATTGAATTTGAAAGCGCCCAAACCCGCCCAAGCTAACTCATCTATCACCTAATTGTTTCTCTGCAATTGAATATTTACAGTTTTGACAAGAAAAAATTCCTTTTAGTTATTTTCAGATTTCTATATATCACAAACTACTCCACAAACAAAATTTCAAAATACTGGAAAAACTGATTTTGCACTAAAACCATGGTCGTAATGACTAGGCTATCTACCCACCTAAAAAGGACATCTCTTTTACACTAAGAATGGGGAGGGTGACTGTAAAACATCATTCCAGGGGGCTGAAGAGGGCGAAAACTAGGACCCGGGGCTTGTTGAGTTAGGGGCATTGGTTGTTGCTGTGCCAATGGCATTGGTTGCTGCTGAGTTATTTGTGATGGTTGTTGAGTCAAAGGCACCATTGGACTCACCATATAGGGCGGGGGTGGCGGTGGCCCTGGTGGCATGGGGTTGCCATAACCATATGGGGTCATAAGGGGCCCCGACGGCTGCAAATATTGTTGGGAGGATGGGTTTGGTATTATGTGAAACTGAGGTTGAGAGCTTGTCGCCTGGTTCTGCATTGTAGGTGGTGGAGGTAACATAACTGATTGATAGGAATGGTTAGTCGGAGCAGAAAGCGACACTGCTGGCATAAACACACTGGGATCTGAAATGGGCACAGATTTTTCAGGCTTTGACAATGAATCTGTGACTGAATTCGCGGGCATGGATGTGTATGAATTTGATGGTGTTGAGGCTTTCGTCAAACGTGCATTCTTTGCTTCTTCAGCTGCAAATGTAGAAAGAACAGAGTGCATAATCATTTGAGAAGAGCTGGAAGCTGCAAGTTTATCAGCTACTTCAGCAGCAATGGCTGCAGCTGTTCTCTTATTTGTTTGTCCTGCTTTTGTATTTGGGTCGACTTGTAAGGATGTGGAAGTAGATGTGCTGGAAACATAATCTTCATCATTGAGCCGCTTTCGCATGTCGCTGGCTTCCTCTGCCTGCGCTTGTGCTACCTGAAATTGTCAAATGCTATTATATTTACAAGCAGTTTGTCAATTTTTGTCACATATTCATCCCTAATGACAACATTTTCTTGGGCATCCAAATCAATGCAGACCACCAAGAAGGTGATAAAAGCACTGATATTTTGTCTCACAAACCAAAGGCAATTTCAAACAAAATTTTACACCCAAAAGAAGCATATATCAAAATGAACATATTTAATTGTTACGACTGAAAAAAGATTGGCAAATTAGCTCGAGTCTTCATTAGCCCATCAAACTAATTTAAGCAGCATGACCACCACATAAAGGAGCTCACTGAAAAGTGGTTCTTCCTGCTTAAAACTTATCAGAGCAGCAAAATCCTTAAAATTTTATTTAACTGGAACATTAATTACATCTAGCAGCCTGCAATAGCTGTTTTGGGAAAATGGCCTATAGATTTGAATCCAACAACTTAAAATGATGAACAAACTTGAAAAACAGCAAATTTTATAAATGTGTCTGCAGTCATGAGAATGCAAAGACGTAGAAAGCAGTTCTTTGGTTTTCTGGTCAATATCAAGCACAAAGCTCCCTGGCAAAAATCATTTCCAATTTGATGAATTGGCATACTATCAATATTATAATATTTCCAAATTGATAATTGTGAAAAGAGAATCAAGTATCAACCATTTAGTTTCCTATCAACCATGCAGGTTTGGTTTTTCATATACAATATGTGGGAAAACAATACAGAATATAATATCTAAGAGTGTAAAATTTAATTGGCGTATAGAGATCAATGATTGTAAAACATCCACCAGAACTTCAACAGATTCATATCCTAGTACCTAATAGTTTATATTATAGCTTTATCAGTCTTGCACTTTAGCATTTGCATCAATTTCTATAACTTCTAAAGATAAGACAACTAAAACAAAGTATGAATTTCAACATGTTAGTGGCCAATCCCATATACATAGATCACTGACAATCAGGAGATCATTTCAAAAGCTGAAAATTAGTTCAGACTTAGTATCACTGCAAGAAAACACTATGCCATGAGTGAAGCGGGAGTATGATATCCATGAAGTCATGCAGATGTTCAGTACATATGTGCTATTTATAAAAACCCAACACCAAACAAGTCAAATCAAAAAATATCTTTAATGTAACCAATACCTGCATCTGAGTTCGAATGTTCTCCAGTTCAGATTCCTTAAAAAGAAAAATGAAAATTTCAGCACATAGAATTTCACAAACCCCCTCTCTCATGCATAATAGATAATGGATACACTACGGATAAATAGAAACATTTAAACAACAATGATGGTGAAAATATGATGGGTACCTGTTCATATAGAGCTTCTTTTAACTGAGACACAAGCACTACTCTATTTGCTTCAACTGATTTTAGTTTCTCAATACATTGTTTCAAAAGATTTTCTTCCTCCTCTAGCTCTTTTGCCAAAGTTTTTCTTTTAGGATCTTTTCCTGAAGAGCCAAAGAATTATACTTTAGACATCCAAAAATTTTGAGACAGCACAAGCTCTGGAAGTTTCTAGGAAAAATGTACAGGTGGCTGGAAAAACATTTCAAAGCGACAACTTCTTCCGTGTATTCACTTTATTTAACTTTTTCCTTACCATTACTACAGGCAATATCAACACCTTTCTCCATCTTCCTCACACGATTGACTGCAGACTTACAATTACTCATCTCTGCCTCCTCAGTGGAATGTTCACTGACCACCAAGTGAAATGCTGATACAATTTTTTCCGCAGCACCACCAATGGTCAATTTCTGGTTTCCGAAGCAATGATAGAATAGTGAGGCACATGTCAAAACAAATGGGAGATGGGCATGGAACACATACTTTTATCACTTATTGGAAAATAATATCACAAGATAAATGCAGAGAGAAAGAAATCCAGCACATGCGCAGAGAATGAAAAACCCAAATCTTTATGCTAACCGTCTTAATGGAGCGAGAATCCCGTTTCATAATTTTAACAGAGCGTGAACGTTTTTTGCTCAACTCCAATGGTGGAGGTGCATTTTCACCAAGCATTACTTCTGTGAGACTCTGGGCACGGGATCCAAATACTCTTCTTTCTTCCCATATATTTACCTAATACAAATATGAAGACTATTTTGATAAGATCAACCATATCATTCCCCTTTTTAGAAGATAATACAATATTGAGAACATAAGCAGCCTCATATGGGCATCTTGTGCTTGAGTCAATCATTAAATAATTATACACGAGAAATTAATAAATTGAGGGAAGAAAATTGTTGACACATTCTATTTTTGAATCAGTTGGCCCGGAAAATCAGAAATTAACTTACCAATCGAGAAACCACATTCTTGCCACGATCATCACCTTTCTCAACAACATCTTTGAGTGCCATAGGAAGAACCTTCCAAAACTCTGAGACAAATTCATTTCCTTTACGTTTACTGTTCTGCAAGATATCATTTGCAAGATACAACAGAGGAACTTTCTGAACCATCTCTGAACTTTGGAATTGTTTATCCCATGTTGCAACAACTTGTTCTGCTTTGCTTCGATGAAATATACACCAATGTGACAAAGCTACATAGCAGAGTCAAGGCAACATACTAATTGAATAAATAGTTCTTATGATAGCATAATAACCTTCCAGCAGGACAAAGAAATGGTGAAAGAAGGCAGTTCAATACTAAAAATCCACCTGGAATTTGAACTACGAGCGGCAAAATTAGCAACTATAGATGTCAGATGTGATAATTTGAAAGATTAGCATTTTAAGAAGAAAGTCATCACGGCTCCAATAAATATCCAAATGATAAGATTCAGGGATGCATTTCAATATTTCAACTTCATAAAGCAAAATCAGGAATTAAACAACATACAGCCTTCAACTAACTTCACTTTCTCAGCCATAAAAGGATTGAGGACGCCTTCAACAAGAAGCTACACAATTCACTCACCCCCAAAGAAAAAGTCAACAAAAGCAAAAGGATACTTTCAATACATTGTTGAGTGCTGTTGAGCTTAGAGAGCTTGTCTGCAAGTATCTGTTCACTGAATACACTATTCATCCCCCTTAACAATGCCCCAACCAAACAACCAGCAACTAAATCAATAATAAAAACCCTAAAATCTCTTGAAAACTGAATTGGACAAAGAAGTTTAAAAACTAATAACAAATGACCCAGCAAATAACAAAGTTTTGATCTTTTAAACCCTAACAATTCATCAAAGAGGACTGCAATTGCCAAAACTGATATATCTTCAAGAAAATGCTAATGAGGGAATAATGCGAATTGAACAAGGAAACAATGTGAAAACCCTAAATTTGGAAAGAAGATAAAAAAAACAACGATGTTGGGGAAAATCATCCAGAAAGTAGAAGATTTATCAATTTGAAAGGTTTTTTGGAAGAAATATCCAGTAAAAGAATTTTAGGAGAGAAAGATTTGAGAAAAGGTTAAACCCTAGAAATGCATTGCAGAGGAAAGGAAGAAAGTTGCAGAGAAGGAGAAAGTTGGAGCCATCTGGCGCAATCCATAAAACAAAATGCGAAAAGTCTTTTCTTGTCTAAACGGCGGCGCTGGATGAGTCTGCCCGGACAAAAAAAAATTTTGGAATTAATGATTTTTTTTTTAAAAAAAAAGTGAAATTCTGATTGTTTTGTAAAAGATTAAAAATACCAATTTTTTTATGATATGTAAATGTTAATTCACAAGTTTTTTTAAAAAAAGTATAGTTAGGTTACATTTTATTAAAACATATAAAAGAATTTGAAATAAATATTGACTTTTTAATACTTAATTTACAAGTTAAAACAAATTTTATTTGAGAAAAATAGGAGTTTATTTTTATGTTTTGACATAATTAACTACTTTGTCCTTGAATTTTAAAAATTTTATTATTTTATTTTTATAGTTTATTTTTCTTCAAAAAAATTATCTTTCTGTCTATTATTTGAGATTTAATTCATTAATGAATTCAAACTACAAGGATAAAATAGTATAATATTTAAAATATAAGGATAAAATAGTTAATTATGGAAAAAAATAGGGAAAAAATATTTTTTCCTTTTAATTCATATACATATAGGGTTAATCATATAATTTCGCTGACCTTTAACCACTTCAATTTCAAAAATGAATAGAAGGATAATTTTGTTTAATGGATCCAAACTATAAGGATAAACTAGTGTAATTTTTACAACAATAAAGTAGCTAATTATATTAAGTATATGGAAAAAATTATAATTTTTTCCATTTTATTTTTTACAATTATTAGTTAATGGTTGTCAGTTTGATACTTCAAAAATTTGTGTAATAGATTTGATGGTTAGTATTAAAATGTAACGTAAGTATTAAATTTTATATATATATATATATACATTATTTTTTAAGGTAATTACATTATTTTCTATTTTGATAATAAAAATATTAATTAATTGTTTTAATTATATATAATAGTTATTTATTATTTTAAAAACTTTATTATATAAAAATATTAATATGAAATTTGAAATGCTTGCATAGCATGCATAAAATATTATAAGACGTTGGCCGGGTGATTAGCAATCTCAATGATCGCAAGAGTAAGAATATAAATTCGAATTCTAAGAAGCACTTTTGTTGGAGGCCAAAAACATTTATGGTTAATAAAAAAATATTAAAAGTTGTTGAATAGAGTTACAAAGGAGGAAGAATCTCAAGTTCAACCCTTTTCCAATTTTCATATTCTAACTTGTAAGATGTAAACGAGTCAAATCGAGCTCGAACTTACCAAATTTGAAAATTTAGGTTTGAATTTAATAGGATCGAGTTCAACTCGAAAAATTTTGAGCTTGAACTCGATTTGAGCTGAAATTGTTCAAACTTTTTTTGAGCCAAGATCGAACAATTCGTAAACCGGCTCAACTCATTTACACCCCTAATAACTTGTGTTTTTTGATTATCTATGATTGCACGCAATATACTTTATAACTCGGTATTTGTATTGTTTAAGCTTATAAGTCTATTTAAATTGCAGTATTACAATATTACTTTTATACTATTGTATATTTAGGGGGAAAGGGAGGGAGGTCATTTCTTTGTTACAAATATTCACATTTATATTTTGAAAATTACAAATTATCCTTTCATTATTTCTTCTAATTTTGTTCTCTTTATAACAAATTAATATTTTTTTAACGTGCGTGTCACGACCCGTATCCGTGGGCCGGACCGGCACTAGGGCCCAGGTAAGCTTAAGGCCCCCGAGGCCCGTAGTAAGCCTGAAACACTAAAAATTTACCAGCTCAATATAATATTAAACATTTAGCCCACATAATTATATTGTCTATGTTAATACACGACTAATTGTATACAATTTCTACAACTGCGGAGTCACTAACTAATAGATATACATAGATTTTTATACATCTAGATACATAGCAAAATATTTATTGTCTAAGAAAATTTTTCTTTCTAGCTCTGCGACGAAGGAATATAACTTAACCGAATTAAAGAGAAACTTACTTCCTGAAAAAAAAAGATTAAACAAGATATGTGAGCTTTCTAAGGAGTAACTATTATTGCACAACACACACATTCACACAAATGTATAAATATATATATCAATCTAGTCATCCGACTAGTTATATGCTCACGCAGCTAGTCACACAAATGGCATGTCACCAGCACTCACAAACAATATCACCTTCAAATAATCACATCACGTGGAAATTAGTCAGTGGAGTCACCGAACCCCCGATGAGCCGTCCTCCCACATGGCTCATCCTCTCACGTGTGCACCAGGGAGCCGATCCCCCATACTGGCCGACCGGTCTAATCCTCACTTGACCAGCCCTCTCATTGTTTTTCCATTCTCTCTTTTCTTTTCCATACCAACAGGAGGTAACCCGGTCGTCTCCATCAAATCTAGATCATCAGGCGCTCACAACAGGAGGCCACCCTGCGGGCTGCGATCAAATCTAGATTATCAGGTGCGCCCAATAAAGAAACCAACCTGTGGTTTTCCATATCACACAGATCATAGCAGTAGGTGCACACGGGGGCGCCGATCTCCCATTTACCCGGCCAAATTTCATATCATATTCAGGATCCATATCACATATACCATTCTCACAAACCCATGGTGACCCACTTCATCCCAATTCCACACAAGCAAAGCACGGCAATATCACAACATAATTAATCAAACATTGCAATTAAATGCAAACATATTGATCAGTTGAACATCATAATGAAAGGCACAATTAAACATTCATGCTCAAATGCAATTAAATAATTAAATAAATAATACTATCAATAAACAATAACGATAAAATAAACACTAATAATAATAATAATAATAATAATAATAATAATAATAAACAATGATAATGAAAATAAATACATAATTACATAATAAGAATAATGATAAAGTAATTAATGCACTATATTTATTTTGCATCATATTATAGAAATCATCTAAATAAACTTATTTATTATGTTATTTATTAAAACTAGTCTAGGTTCTACCGAAATTTCGGCAGCACCTCCCCTAAAAATTGGACTATCTACCTGCTCAAATATCACAATATTATCATATATATCAATCAATGCATATAGTCCATCCGTCGGGCAATCAGTCAGCTATATTCCCATCCTCCTTTCAAAACAACCATATCAACATTCACCAATTAATTTACAATTTATAATAACCTCCAGACATATTCCAACAATATTATTAACTGTTCTTTAACTAATTATCAAATAAATGTACAGTATCAATAAGTTAAATCCAACCATTAATTTTTACAAGCTTACAGTGATCTTTAGTCATATTCCAAAGATATCATTAATTAGTCTTTGCTTCGCATATACATAATTAGCCTCTCTAGCTTATTTTCACAAAATGAAATATTTTATACATATGCATATAAACAAAGCTCACATCACTAAATGATTTCAATTACTTTCATTTAATAGGTTCTTAGCCTCTAACTACAAATAAGCTCCTTATCAAACCTTTGTCTCATCATCTTTGGTCGAGGTATAAACCGCATATTTACAACTTTATTAAAATTCTATACTTGCTACTAAGAACCAACAGTTAAATTTGAACTTAATGACTAAATCTATTAAGCAAATCAATCCACAACCTAAGCAAGTTTCAACTAAAACTCATAAATTCTTACCGTATTCGAGTACAAAAAAAATAAAGAATAATCCAAAAAAAATGAACTCAATCATATTTGCCCAAAACTCATGTCTCCCTCCCTCCTCAACAACACAAAACTAAAAGTTCCATAATTTAGCTTATTATTCCTTAAATTACTATCAATATTAAGCAATAATATAATTAATGACCTCACTTTAACTTGTTGAGAATTCAAATACATTCATGACCAATATTAATTAATCCGAAACTCAGTTTACAACATAATAAACTTCTTATCAAGATAACAGCTCATATCAACAATTAAAGTAATTGCTGCCATACCAAAATGTCTTTATCTTTCTTTATTAAGATCCATGATAAATTAAATAATCTATTTGTTTTTTTTTTTTTTGTATGGTGTTCCAATTATACTTAAATTAATAATTCAATCCAAGGATTCCTTCCAATTCTTCATAAAAATGGTACCTGATATCTAGCTAGCTGTTGTCATGCAAGAGAAATCCAGGTTTTCTTGTTTAAACTCATACACTATATACCAATTACCTCACTTCCCAATATAAACTAGATTATTCACAAGAAAACTAAAATATCCTAAGATTTTCGATTAATTGCAAAATAAGCAAACAAATGATTTATAAAGGAATTAGAAGGGATAGTCAGCCGACCTCGTTGGTGTCAGTCACCGGAATCGTTCGAGTGGCCGGAGTTGATTATCGCAAGCTCTCTGTCTCCTTTCCTCTTTCTGTCGTGCGAGAAGTAGGTCAAGAGCATGGAATGGGTCGGATAGTTGTAATGGTAGGGACTAGAGGCGAGATTCAGGTGGCGCGGAGGGCGTTCCTTGCCGTTGATCGGTCTGAAAATGCGGGAGGAGGGGCTGAGGGTGCTGCGATCGCAGCTTCCTGCGATAGCCGCACTAGCTACGCTAGCCTGAGACAACAGAGGTGATGGCGATGGAGAGCGGCACGGGAACGGCAGCGGGAGGCGAGAGAAACGGCACTGGCTTCAGGTGACCGGAAAGGCAAAAGGGAAAAGGGGGAGGGGGTGGAGGTCGCGCACATGGCGCTGGCGCAAGGAAGGAGAAGGAAAAGAAAAAAGAAAAAAAAAGAAAAAGAAAAAAAAAAGAAAAGAAAGAAAAATCTTGGCTTCTAGACCATCCCGGTTCGATTCGAACCGGTTTGGTCTAATTTAATGATTTGGCTCAATTTGCTTGGTTTTCGAGTTTTTCACTTGGTTTTCGAAAAATCGAATTGGTTTACGGGTCCAGTTTAGCAATAATAAAATACTAGCAGGTATAATTTCATTGGTTGAAATAAAAAATTTAGTTTTTAAATGAAAATTCTACGAAATTAAATTTTCGGGTCGTTTCAGTGCGTTGCACATTATTTATACTAATTGTATTTACTCATTACATTTACTATTTTAAAACACATAAATAAATGCATTAAAATATAACGTTTAATTATATAATGAGTTTCTAATAAGAATTAATAGATAAAAAGTAATTTTTTCTGAAAAATAATAATTTAATTAAGAGATTAAGAGTAAAATAATTAATTAATATCTCTAAAAACAAAGGAGAATGATAAAACAAAAAGTTTTTATTAATTGAACTCTATTAACAAATTGTAGTAAATCAATATATATAATAGTCAAGAAAGGGAGAGAAGCGAATTTAGTTACATTAATTAGTAAAAATTATATGCTTATATGCAGTTCACATGATCCTCATTGTCATATAAGAACATAATATATGCCTTGACTTGAAAGCTTATGCTTTCCACGATTGCATTAGAAGAAATCTTTTTTCTTTAGGGTCAAAAGAGTTTAAAAAAATTAGTCTAAGTTCATTAAATAAACTATTTATATTAGTCTAGAGAAATAGATTTATTATCAACCACTTATTCACAAACTTCGTGTGGGGTGAATAGTTTTCATTTCTCATCTCATGGAAATATTTTTCGCTCCGCTTAGCCCTTTTTTTATGAAGAACAAAAAAGGATTTTTGATTTTTCTCTACTCTTTTTTTCTTTAGGATTTATTTCTTGTATAGGTAGCAATACATTCTTTAATTATTTATATCAAGTTTTTAGATTTTTTATTATTTATTCTTTAATTTTTCAAATATAAAATTAAAATCTTTAAAAATATTTTTTCATCTCTAAATTTAATAAAAATATATTGATTAATCCCGACATTTCTCTTTCCTATTTTTACTTTTATATATATCATTATTATTATCAATTAAATTTTCTAATTTAGATACAAATAGAAACTCTTTAATTAATATAATAAGAATAAATAGTGAATATTTATTAAAGTATATATTTAAATTTCTAATATAATTTTTATTCACTAATATTATGAATTTCTAATATAATGGAAATTACTAAATCAAAATTATATTATGAATTCAATATACCAAAATAAATATTATTATAATTAAAATTAAATTGAATATTTCTAAATAGGAATCATATTAGGATCCGATATATATTTTATAATATTTAATAATAATAATATATAAAATATTATATATATATATATATATATATATATATATTTCTATTCATTTTTATATAATGTTATTTTATATTAATTGTTATAGATACTCAAAAATATTGATTTTTATATTAATGAAAATCTAAGGATATAATAACAATGCTACGTGATTGAACAAAATTTTCCTACGTATATTCATATTCACATGATTATTTATACAATTGAAATTTATGATTATATATATATATATATATATATATTTATAAATATAAATAATAAAAATTATTTTATTAATTTATAAATAGAGAAAGTTAAGATTGTACTTATTGAAAAAGAAGGCATGATTGCAAATTCAAGAATTCCAAATTGGAAAAAGCTTGATATAATAATTTTTGATCGTTAAATGCAATTAAACCCAAACATATATATAGTGGTATGATAGGACAATTTCCTAATTAGAATGAGATTAAATTTATAATATTAATATAATAAAAAAAAGTTGATATAGGGTAGGATTAAAGTCAAATTTCTAATTAGAATGAGATTAAATTTATAATATTAATATAATAAATAAGACTAAATTATCCTTTAATCAAAAATAAAATAAAAAGTTTACAGATTTGTTTTAGGAACCCAATGTTCCTCATTCATACTTTTATATATACTAATTCTTTTTATAATGTGCGATGCACGTTGACTATACTGATTATATGCTCATTTTTTATTCTCGTTCAGCTTTTTGTTTATATAATAAAGTATAAATTCTTATTTAGATTGCAATAAATATAGTGGTTTTTATATATACAGTAATTTTTTTTTAAATATATGTCTTGTACTGTAATATCTCATTGAAAAAATTAATATATTTGTTTCTCCATTTAAAATAACAATTTAAATATAAAATATGTCATTTATATTCTCTTCAACATACTAGTTTATATAATTTTTTTTAGTATACTGGTCCATATAATTTTTATTATACGCTAGTTGCTTTTATTTTTTATTTAAGTACTAAAATAATTTATAAAAATCATCACATAGCTTTTATTGTACGTTTTATAATTAATTTACATGTTTTGTTAATAACTTTCATTATGATCTCTTTTAGTAAATAAATATAGTTTCACAATAGAATAACAAACTAACAATAATAAATCAAATTAAATATTTATAAATAATAATTATTTAATTTTAATTTTTTTAGCTTTATAAATCATGAAATCATTTTAAAAAATTTATTAATAAAATTATATTCCTTAATAGAAAGAATAAGATTTGAAATAATAATATTTTTTATCTTATTTTTTGTCCAACTAAATTAGAGTTCAATTTATAATTGAAAAAAAATTTAACATACCTTTTTAAATCAAAATATTAATTATATAAATATATTTATTTAAAATAAATTTGAAAAAATAAAATTTTTAAATACCTCATATTTACACATATTTATTTAAAATAATAATGTTGAAGAGAAATTACGATAATAGTAAATAAAAATAATAATTAATTGTTAAAATTATTAAATTATTATTAATAATTTATATAATGAAATAAAATATAATTAGACATAATAAGATAATTGAAATACCCCGGATTTTTATTTTCAAAACTTTTGAATTTTCATTAAATCAAAAATCCAGATTTATGATAATATGGGCTGTTAAGACCGAGTAATTCTAATTGAGCCCAAAGTTTTACGAATTGGGCCCAAGCCCAAAAACATATTATTTAGAATTTTCATTTGGATAATACTTAAAATTTCGATGAAAATAAAATGGAACACTAATTGTTAATCGATTAAAAATGTGTCTATATATATGTAACAACTATATAAATTAATCAGCCTAAAATTAAATATCTTTGGTATTAATATTTTATGAATAAATTGAGAAAATATTACTAAACTGAACAAAATAATCAAATAAATTGAACCGGACCCAAAAATCAAATTAATTTTTCGAAAACCAGATGAAAAATCCATAAACCAATTGAAAAACCAAGCTAAAACCACGATTTAAACCAAATCAGACTCGAATCGACCCAAACCCCATCCACCAATTAGAAAATTCTAGAAAAAAAAAAAAAAAGAAAAAAAAAAGAAAAGAGAAACGAGAAGAGAGATTCAGTGGTCTCTCTCTCGCTCTTCTCTCTCAACAACCCCCCTCCCCTTTTCTTCTCGTTCTCCGACCACCGGCCACCAAATCCGGCAAATAAATACTCTAAAAATATCTACTCATCGCAAGGAGTATGATTCAAGCCTTGGTTTGCGCGATTTGAGCCTGGATTGAGAGAAAATTCAATCGAAAGGTGCGACGCCATAGTAGCAATTCTTTCAGCCATTCACGCCGTTTCCGGCGACCTGAGACTTCAAGGTAGGTGCCGATCGACTCCTCTCTTCTCCTTCTTTCATTTGACTGTTACGGTGTTGAGTATGGTGGCCGGAATCGGAAAACCCAAAGTGGGTACCATCGAACATTTCCGGCCAATTTTCGGCCAACTGGTTCACACCCACCTTGATTTGAACACATATTAGTGATCCTCTCATCGAAACGAATGAAATGATGTATTGTTTGTCAATTTTGGTGAAGGTTAAATTTTTCGGCCACCGTGCACGGCGGCGGCGGCGGCGGTCCGGCGACCGGCCGGCGAGACTCCGGCGAGACTTCAAGAGACAGAATGCTCTCCTCTTCACGCGGATGACGGAAATGAAATCTGATTTTCAATCGGTACACTCTAAAGCTTAATTTGCAATTTTTGAATAAATCCCGAATTAATTAATTAATGAACTTAATTAAGTATTTAAGTAAATTAAATTAAATATTATTAAATATATTTTATGAATATTAATTATAACTATAAGGTTGGTACAAAAAAAAAATATATATATATATATATATATTCCTAGCTAATAATAAATTTTAGGAATTTTATTAACAAATAAATAGTTATAGAACAATTAATTATAATGGATTATGTGAATTAAGTGACCGAATAAATGACGGTTATGACGGACGGGATTAGTGGATATGAAGTTGCCCGATGGATGAACTGTGTGTGTGGATTTGTGAAAATTTGAAAAATTTGGATAGTCCAGTTTATAGAGGAAATGCTGCCGAATTTTAGTTATATTCTTAAGAAGTAGTGACGACGAAAATTTGAGGTATTAAGAAATACTATACAATATTAGCATTATCATTATACAATATTTCTCACCGAATATTTAGAGATTTTATCTAAAGGTTATAAATTAGAATAGTTATTTATATAAATGAGAGAAACTAGATATATATGCATATATAACAAGTGAATTAAATGACCGGTAGCAAAAATAAATAAACGAATGTGAAATATAAGTTTTTGAATTAAAACTCTTATTTAGAATTTTCTTGTTTATTTTAAAGGTTTATAAAATACAAAATGCGAGGACAAAAGCTGGAAGCATGTGGCTAAAAAGGCAGTCCTTGTAAAGGACAATAAAGAACTGTGAGTAGTGTTAGATAACTAGTACCATCCGCCTGCATTCATGCATTCACGGCTAAATGTTATCATGCATTAATTTATTGAGTTGCCATATTATGATGCACTATTTGTTGATATTAAAAATTGTTTGATTACTTGTGCTATGAACATACTATGCCTTGTTTGTGTGGAATTGGGATGAAGTGGACCACCATGGGTTTGTGAGGACGGTCCATGTGATATGGATCCTAAATATGATATGATATGATATTTGACCGTCGGCCGGGAAAATGGGAGATCGGCGCCCCCGTGTGCACCTGATGATATGGATTGTAAGGAAAACCACAGGATGGCTTCTTGTTGTTGCGCACCTGATAATCTAGATTTGATTGTAGCCCGCAGGGTGGCCTCCTGTTGTGAGCACTTGATGATCTAGATTGGATGGAGACCACCGGGTTGCCTCCTGTTGGTATGGAAAAGAAAAGAGAGAATGAAAAAAAAAAACAATGAGAGGACTGGTCAGTGAGGATTAGACCAGTTGGCCGTATGGGGGATCGGCTCCCTGGTGCACATGTATGAGAGGGCGAGCCATGTGTGAGGACGGCTCGTTGGGGTTTCAGGTGGTGCCACTGACTAATTTCCACGTGATGTGATTATATGAAGGTGATAATAACTGTGATTGCTGTTGTATTGCCATTTGTGTGACAAATTGCATGATCATATAATTAAATGGTGTCCAAATAGAAATATTTTAGCATCTGTGTGATTGTGTGGGGTGAGAGGGTTATCTAACCCTACTCATTGAGTTTGGCGCTCACCCCTGCCTACTATTTTTTTTCAGGTAATAGAAAGAAAGGAAAGCCCTATGGAGTTGAAATACGTATTATAGAAGACTGTTAATGACAGAAATAAATATGTAAATGTAAAGGTAGAGTTCCGCAATTGTATTCCAGTTGGGTTGTAAGTGCATAATGAAAGTCCAGATTTAATATATGAACTGTATTTTGGATGCATATGTATAATAAGTTAATGGGCCTTAATCCATAATTATGAATAGAATGTGGAACTTAAATGAGTTAGGCTTACTACGGGCTTCGGGGGCCTTAAGCCCACCCAGGTCCTAGTGCCGGTCCGGTCCATGGAAATGGGTCGTGACAATAATAATAGGAAATTTTTAAATTTTCAAATGCTTAATTATCCATATGTATTTATCTATTAAAAAAAAAGTTAAAAATACATCCAATTAAATTATATATATTCTTATGTTAAAATTTTTTTAATTGGCTATGACCAAGATTATTTTAGAGTATCCTAAATTTTATAAGAATAATATAAGAAATCTCATTATTCCCTCCTTAATTTCCACTTTTATATATAGTATAGATTATAGATCATAAATAAATAGATTTATATAATTTAAAAACTTTTTTTTTGAAAAGCATATAATTTAAAAACTTGCTATAGTTTAGCAAACCATAATCAAGCCTAATAAATTTGATTATAGTATTATGCTTACCAAACATAACATTAATTTATAAAGAAATCATTTCACATTCAAAAGTGAAAATGGTATTTTTATAATATTTAAATTTAATCTTGTCTTTTAATATCCTACCTGGAAAGAAGCTGCAATTTGCACTTTAAACTTGGACTAAAAATACAAGTTATCCATTTTTGACATTTAAAAAAAAAACATTTAAAAAAAAAACATCACCTTGCCAAAAAAAAAAAAAAAGTATAAATCTAAAAAAAAAAAAAAATACAATTTATCAATTTATCCATTTTTTTTTTAAATACCCATTTTTTTTTCCATGATCCAATAAATCTAAAAGAGAGTGAGTTTCATTTAGCAAGGGCACTAGTTCTCCCTTAGCTCTTCACTATACCTCAGAACCAACAAGTTGTTGAGATCACGCAATTACTCTTTCATTTCATGCTAAACATAAAACCCAAGTCTTGAAAATGATAGTGAAGCCAGTACAATACATAAAGCTAACAAAATCCAGTTCAATTTTCTTACAATACCCATAATCTAATCTCCACTTCTCTGCCGATGAAATTCGTCCTTGCTATAGCAGCAGCAAAAGGCTAGCCATAAAAAGAAAACCTAGAAAAAAAGTACCACTACAAACCTTAACCTCAAACCAACTTAAACAATGGTCTAAAGATCTCCCAGTTGTATCTAATCGAATACCGAATACTGAAATACAAGTTGCTATAAGATGAACGAAATCAATGGAGGGGAATTTTGAGTTTGATGGAGGATTTGATTTTTAGGGATTTTATCCCTTTCTGGAGACTAGCGTTCCAATTCACAAAAAAAAATTCAGTATTAATTTTTAATCAAGGTTGGCAGCGTATTGTTCATGCACTCCACTAAGCTAAAAAATGAGAATTTCATATTTTTGTTGCCAAGGTCATGGGTTTTTTGGTTGAAAAAAGTTTTAAAATGGTAAATTGAATTTTTAGCGCAAGGTTAAGGAACATTTTGAATCTTCTTCATATCCTAAAACCACAAAACGAAGTTACTAAACCTGAATTGGAAAACCCTTAATGCACTTTACCTAAGGGTACTGACCTGAAAGAAGCATTTAATTGTGAAACTCAATTTTGACAATAGTTGATTTTTAGGAAACAAATTTTAAAAAGAAAAATAATTTTTGAAAAGATCAAATAATCTTGTTTGAATGAAAATGAAATTTTTCTAGAAAAGTACAGCAATTAAGAATGTTTATTTTTTTTTAAAAAAAAATCGTGTAGGAACTCAAAAATCTAATTAACTCAAATTAAAAGAAAAGAACTCAATTGACCAAAATGTGCAAACAAAACCTCTTGAGTTAAAGGGGCAAAAAGAGATTTCCCTCCAAGAACTCTACAGAAGCCATCCATAAGCTTGCATAATACCATAGCAAAATTTCCCACCAAAGCAACCAAGCATTCAAACTTGAAATATAACAGCATCAACTTGCACATAAAGAAATTACTTAGCAGGGGTACCACACTTTAGCTCTAGACATTTGAAACAATCTCCAAAGAATAACACTTGATAAGATTAATGCCCTTCATCCCCACAACAGCTAAAAAGACAAATGGTACATAAAATTTACTGGGAAAATATCAAAACTAACTGGTCTTGAAAGACAAAAATAGAAAAATAGCTCTGTTACAAAAAAATAACACCAGGAATGCAATCTGCTCAGTGATCACCAGGCAGGCTCTTGATGATATCAGAATCACCTGCAAAACAGAAATGGTATTCATTCAAATGTCAGAGAATCAATCTCATCACGTAAAACAAGGTTAAAACTAAAATTTCAACATGATATTTATTACCTGGATCAATAATGCTCAAGCAAGAAACGCGGAAATATTTGCCACAAGCAGTTCCCAAGTCTACATTGTCTGGAGAACCATGTAGATGAAGATATCAGTCTAAAAGTAATACTCACTGATTAAGAATATACCATTCATATAAGGGAGAACTTGAGATCAGCGGCCCATTATGAAACATAGTGTTATATGAAAAAAATGCACAAATAAAATAAAAAAAATGGCATAGATGAAATACAATGCAATTGCAGATGGCATTCCTAATCTCCCTACACTTGCCAAAAGAAGAGATGATGCAATCATTCCTTTCTTGTAAATGATTTTATAGTCTGTACATGGGTTGAAATCCCTTGATTATTTTTGGTGGATTTTTCATTTTATCTTTATGTGTTAAAGAAATTAACTGAAAAGGCCCAAGCATCCACAACCTAGTTTTGATAATAAGCTTCGCTTTCAAAGATGTTCTACACATCCAATAAAGAGTCCTTCAAAATATGCCTAAAAATGGATAAAAGAAATCTAAACAAACATAGTGTATATACTTATACAATGTAACTATGCAACAAACACATAACACTGCATGAAAAAGACACTGAATTCCAGCAAATAAAACCCGGCAGACCCCAAAAATTCTGAAAAAACAGGCTGTTAACTTCACTTCTGAATAAGTAACTATTTTCTTTAACCAAACAATATAAACTTCAGTAATCAATGAATAATGAAGCTGATGAAAGATGAAATCTCACTTACATACCTCAAACAGAACATATGCAATTAAAATCTAAAATGTATGCAAGTAATATCTAAAAGGGAATAATATAAGCAGAAAATAAGCGATTACCGATCTAAAAGGCAATGAAGGGAACGATATTTATTCTAACAAGTACAATGCACGTTCTTATATTCACACACAAACATTATTCTCATAGTTTCTACCATCAAACGAATAACCAGAATCTAGAGCTAATAAAATCTAGCTGCAAAGATTAAAGACCCAGTGAAAGTGAAAAACTTAGAACTTACTTCCATTATAATGGTGGACTCCAACCTTAGAAAGCATGGCATAGTACTCAATCTCAGACTTTCTCAATGGTGGGCAATTGTTTGAAATTAGAATCAATTTACCTACTCAAAAACCGCCGCAACAATTAAAATAAAATAAAATCAAAACAAAAAAAAATGAAAACCATAACTTAAAAAAACAAAATTAAGAAGTTCACCTTTGGAGGACCTGAGAGAGCGAAGCACAGTTTTGTAACCGAGAGTGTACTTTCCACTCTTCATAACGAGAGCTAATCTGTTATTGATGCTCTCATGGGTCTTCTTCTGTAATATCACCAAAAATAATATAAATCACAAATCTAAATTAGATTTTAAGAAAAGATGAATATGAAATGATGGAAATGGGGAAAACGAAGAGAAGGACGTACTGTTTTCTTTCCAGAAACCATTTTTCTGAAAAATTTCTTGGCCGATTAGGGTTTTCTCCGTGAGAGCGGTGGAGCTGAAAAACCTGCAATTATCGGCTGCTAATAACCGGATAGGGTTTCGTTCTTCAGAAATCGGAAGATAAACAAATATTAGGGTTTTTGAGTGGGTACACCGAATGTTTATAAACTTAACCCGGGCCCAATCCATCTTTAACAGTAGCCCTAAACTGTGGCGGGTTGGGTTGGGCCGAAGAATATAATCTTTTAATTTAATCCCGAGCAACATTTTTAATGGAAAATGGCATTTTGCTTTTGTCTCAACTTTAGGGACTTTGAACTTCACCAGCATTAAAATTAATCAGGGAAAAATATATTGGTTTGAATTTAACGGTTCTCAATTTTTTTTGTCTAACTTTTTGATTAATTAAAGTTTGAACTAAAATTTATTTTTTAATCAAGTACATTTAACTTAAATATTTTCCAATTATCAAAATTATTAGTTATTTTTTGACCACCTTACGATGCTTATAATTCATGCTTCCTAATGCATATAGTTTGATTTAGTAATGATGTTAGTCCTAAATTTTATTTTTTGGTAGTAGGAGGTATTTTTTTTCACTTTTTAAGTATGGATTAATTCTCCTTTAAAGATTCTCTGAAATTGTATTCTTAATCTTATAAGATGAAAGCCACCTACGATCTAGATGAATGCATTGTTGGTTCCACGTAATTCTTTTTTCTTTTTGCACATGGTTTTGTCATTAATAATGCTCCTTCCATCCTATTTTATTTTATTTGTTTATCATTCCTTTTTTAGATGCCCTAAAATATTTACAAGATTTCTAAATTTAAATATATAAATAATTATTTTTCTCATAATAATCTTTATGATTGTTTATTAAATGAAGGACTTTTATTAATATTTTAATAAGGATAAAAAATCGCAAAATAACTTTTGTTTACTAAATTATTAAAATGTATGTTTGTCAAACTATGCAAACAAAATGGGATGGAAGGAGTATTTTTTTTTTTCTTGGTATCTTTGAGCTTTATCAAGTGTAAAGTGTTATATATCTCTATTTTTTTGCTACCTATATTAATTTATCACTAATAATTAACTTAGATAATTTATGAAAAAAAGAAGAGTTAAGATTATATTCAATATCTTATTTACTTTATATCTTTTTGGCAATTTAAGACATTTTCATTAGTGGAGCAACATAAAATTAAAAGTAAAAATTTCAATTTATTTATATTATTTTTTTATTCACAGTATCCCATGTTCTTCAGCTTGGGACTATTCTCATTTTGGAGTTCCTGAATGCTCCTTTCATGAGTGCATTACGTGAAGCATTTCTTCATAATTATTGTCCTTTTATTGAAATTGAAAAATACATGACAAAGGCATACATATCGCCTTAGACATCACAAATAGGAGGATTAATTTATTTGATTTACTGGAAACTTAAAAGATAGAACCCAAACTCCGGTGTATGGAAAGAGTTGCGGTTTTCCAATTACGGGGCATCTGGAATATAAAATTCTGCCTTATAGGTTCCATCGTCTTGTAAAACCATACCTTTATTCTCCTCAACCCACCATATAGGTGGTATATTGTAGTTATTTTCAGCATTCAAATCATCTCCCCTTTTGTTTATCAATGCAGTATCAAGAGGATACTCTAAATTGAACCCTCCTTTACTGCCTTGTGTTCCTGCTACTCCATGCAAGTAGACGTTCAAATCATGTGGATTAACATCACTAGTCTTTAAGAACGGTGACAGTGTAGTGTCAATGGGTAAGCTTTCTCCCACATGATAATAACGATGCTGAGGCATTAGAATTAATTCATTTGGTGGAAGTTTAGGAACTGGGTCGTTAGCATTTTCTACCCTTAAAACACGAACATCTGAGAGTTCATCAAATACCTTCTTGAATCCTTCGTTTCCTACCATAGGACAACCAAATACAATTGCTGTCACTGGAAAACTCTTGTTTGAAATTCCTGTTGGCTTGTTAATGCCTTTGTAAGCTATATCCACTGCGTTCAAGGTAGCAAGTGCTGATCCCAAGCTGTGGCCGGTTAGTGTTATACTCACTTCCTCATCTTTGTATTGATCAACCAATTTGCTCACTGCATCCAGAACCTGTATGCGTATAACCATTATAAGATTATGTATGGAAGAAATTTCCTTTTTTTTTTTTTATTCAGGGCATTCTTCAATTTTCATATGCACTGAAATTTTTATATTAGTGTATATTTTAAGTTTTCCTTGGAAACAAATGATAATAATAATATTTAATTTGCCGATAAAAAAATGTCAATTGTTGTATGTAAGAGTGAATTACCTGGTCCCTGGCACTTTTCTTGTTGTAAATGGACTTGTCGTCTTTTGTTGTATAGATGCTGCGAAAGCCAAAGTGGATAAGAGGATCATTGTTATTATTTGGAAATATATCTGAAGCTGAGACTGGTATAAATTCATAGTCTTCAAGCTTTTCTCCATCCAATGCGGTTTCTCTCCAAGAAACAACAATATCTCTTCTTCCAAGCTTCTTTTTTCCATCATCTGTGGCAACTGCCACATAAGCACACCAAGTGGACTCATTAATGACATTGTCGAACCACTGAGCCTCTAATCTTGAATAAATGAAATCAGTCACAGTATAATCGAATTCATTGCGAGCTCTTATACCCACTTTGGTGAAAACCTCATTTGGTGGATAACGGCTAAACCCATGCAAATCTTTAAACTTTCTGTAACTATTGTAGGCATCGCCAATAGCTACGGCTCTATCGCCATAGTTAAGAATAGAACTACGAAGGTCAAAGTCTAGAGGATCTAACAGACCCTCCCAGTTGTTCTCACCGCTCAGCTCCCTCCACCTATCTGCTATATTAGCAATCACGCTTAAACCTGTGCCTGCCATTTCTCTCCCTCTTTCTTTCTTAAAGCTGAAATACTAAATAACTTGATGAAGATTGTTTCATCTTCATGCTTTATATAGACTACACAATGCATGCATCAAACCACAACTTGAATAAAATACTTACCATATGCAAATCATGTGTGTTAATTATTGCTGCAAATAAATTGATTTATGGCTATTGTTATTATTAAAATATTCAATTCTTATCCTAGCAGAAGTGAAATATTAGTGTATTCTGGCAGCTTTGGACTATGTCTTGGTGGTGGAGCTACTTGGTAACCAAGGGCGGCCATGGACCCCCACTCCCACAAGCTCCCCAGGAAATTTTAAAATATATAAATATCCCTCGATTTTAATCTTTTTAATGAGTTTCTTTTAGTGATATTGTCTATAGTATGTATAAAATGTTAAATGATTAATTTATTTAAAAATTTTAAGAAATCAATCATCATTAATATTAAAGTTTATATATGAATTCAGTTTATATATATATATATATATATATATATATATATATATATATATATATATAGGCCACTTGCAATTGTTTTGTATCCGGAATCTCTCGTTCAAATTAAAATATATAATAATTTGATGAAGAAGATTTTCCTTTTGTTAAACTTGTAATAGTATATTCTCTTTGTCCCAAAATATAAGTCCTTTAAGATTTTTGCACAAAAATTGAAGAAATAATTAATTCTCCTAGATTATAACAAAATTAAGGATAATTTGACTAAATTATTTTTTATCTCAAAATCCACCGTTACTTGTAAAAGTATCTATTGTATTTAATATAAATAAGAGTAACATTAAAAAAACATCATTTATTACTCCTTAAATTACTCAAATCGACTTATATTTTGGGATAAAATAATCAATTAAAAAATAACTTATAATCAATTAATCGTTTTGAGTAATTTAAGATTTTTGCACAAGAATTAAAGAAGCAACTAATTCTCCTAGATTATAACAAAACTAAGGGTAAGTTGACTAAATTATCTTTTATCTCAAAATCCATCGTTACTTGTAAAAGTATTTATTGTATTTAATATAAATAAGAGTAACATTAAAAAAACATCATTTATTACTCCTTAAAATACTTAAAACGACTTATATTTTGGGATAAAATAATCAATTAAAAAATAACTTATAATCAATTAATCGTTTTGAGTAATTTAAGATTTTTGCACAAGAATTAAAGAAGCAACTAATTCTCCTAGATTATAACAAAACTAAGGGTAAGTTGACTAAATTATCTTTTATCTCAAAATCCATCGTTACTTGTAAAAGTATTTATTGTATTTAATATAAATAAGATAACATAAAAAAAAAACATCACTTATTACTCTTTAAAATACTCAAAACAGACTTATATTTTGGGACAAAATCAATTAAAAAATAACTTATATTTTGGAACAGAGGGAGTAATTATTTGTGTTTGTCAAGTTTTTTCTTGGATTCTAACATAATGATAATAATAAACAGTCTCCCTTCATTCCATTTTATAATATCAATAAGTATTTACTTTGCTTCACTCTAAGTACTCGTTTAAGATTTTAAAAGTATATTAATAATAATTTTTTATTCAATTTTACCTAATATTTATTAGTGTAATTTTATATTTACATTTATTTTTTTTGCTCTTTTTTATCATTACTTTAACTATAGTTAAATTAATATTTTGACTAAACAGTTCATTATATCAAGGCATAAAAAAAAAAAAAAATTTGAATTCACGTTCAAACTTGCTAATCTCATTTTTTCCTCCCTTGTCTCTGTTTCTAATTTGAACAATAATTACTTTCTTCCCTATATATTCTACCTTCATCTCTCAAAATAGCTCTTCGGTGATGTTAACAGCATTTGAAAACCAGATCCAATAAAATTGAAGAAGGATTCTCCAAGGAAATTGAATTTACTTTCAAAACCTGTTAATCTCATTTCTTCTTCCTTCGTCTCTCAAGATTCTACCTTCCTCTCTCTCAAAATAGTTTTGTGGCCCGATTTTGACTTTACTAATATTTCATCATTCCCAAGTAATCCATGCTTAAAAAATTTTGGCCACCTTAATTCAAGTTGTCGGCCTATTCCTCTTTTGCGCTTCTTTGCCAAAAAAAGATTTGTGATGAATTTAGTAGGGTTCCCTTTTGCATGATTGTCATTAAACTTTGCCTCAAAAGAGTTTTGGCTCGATTTCTTCAAATAAGCAGAATATGGCATATGAAATAATGATTTTAGATCAGATTGAGTAAGAGAGATTTTACAAATTTCGAATCGCTTGTTTTTAGAGACAATCGATTATTCAATAGGAACAACACCTCTCATTCTCAAATCATAAAAATGCCAAAATATCTCTTCGAATTCTCTCTCTCTCTCATATGACCATCATTTCTAAACATAAAATCTGTCTTGATTTCTAATAATACGACAATTGGATTAGAAGCATTTGGAAACATCATTTGTTTTAACATCTCGGAAGACCTGAAAAAAAATTGAAAAATCATTAAGTGTGCAAAAAAATTGAAAACAAACATGATAGAAATTAAAGGAAAAAAAAAATGTAAAAGTTACCTTTATTTCCAGGCGCCAAGACTTTAAATACAAAACTATTAAAGAAAGTCGTGACTCCTGCTAACTTAGTGTTAACCTTAGTGTCATATTCTTTTATCACTGTGAACTTTACTTATGGCAAGCTTCCAAAAAATTTTCAAGAGATCATGTCAAGTAGTCCATATATGGAGATCCATTTTGCAAATTCTTGTCCGTAAAATCCAAATTACAACTCAACATCATTTATAAGATAATTAATTATATTCCAAATATGACAATATTCACTCACTTTATTCATTAATCACCAATGTTATTCAATTACATACATTGTTAAAAATACATAAGGTCTTATTCCATACTCAAAATTTTATAATAATCAACATATACAATTGATTTACTAACGTAAAAATTTTTTCTTTTAATGTCAAGTTTGAACGAATATATTCCTACATACATTATATTAATACACATGAAAATAAGTCCACAATCTAACTTTTGCAAGTGAATCTTATCTTCAAGGAAATTGAATTCACATTCAAAACTTGCTAATCTCGTTTCTTCTTCCCTTGCATCTCTTTCTCTGTTTTGAACAATAATTACTTTCTTCCTATAGATTCTATCTTCCTCTCTCAAAATAGTTCTTGGGTGATGTTAAGAGCATTTGAAAACCAAATCCAATGAAATTGAGGAATGATTCTTTAAGGAAATTGAATTCACCTTCAAACTTACTAATCTCATTTCTTACTTCCTTCGTCTATCTTTCTCTAATTTGGACAATAATTACTTTTTTCACTCTACAATCTACCTTCCACTTCCAAAATAGCTCTTGGGTGATGCTAAGAGCATTTAGAAACTAGATCTAATGAAATTGAGGAAGAATTCTTCAAGAAAATTGAATTCACCTTCAAAACTTGCTAATCTCATTAATTTCTTTCTTCATTCATCTCTCTTTCTCTGTTTTGGATAATAATTACTTTCTTCCCTAGAGATTCTACCTTCCTCTCTCTCAAAATAGCTCCATGGCCTGATTTTGACTTTCGCTAGTAATTCATTGTTCACAGATAATCCATTCTTGAAGTATTTTGGCCACCTTAATCTATGTTGCTAGCCTACTCCTATTTTGCGCTTCTGTGCCAAAAAAAGATTTATGATGAATCTACTAGAGTTCCCTTTACACATCAGATATACCCGAATACTATGATTGGCATTAAACCAAAGGACTTTTGGCTCGATATATTCAAATAAGCAGAATATGACGTATGAAATAATGACTTCATATCATGTTGAACGAGAGACTTTTTACTAATTTCGAATCGCTTGTTCTTAGAGAAAATCAAATGTTCAATAGGAAAAACACCACTCTTTTTCAAATCATAAAAATGCCAAAATTTATATCTCTTCAAATTTTCTCTCTCTTTCTCTCCTATTAACATCATTTCTAAAAATCCAATCTGTCTTGATTTCTGATGGGATTAGAAGCACTAAGAGACATCGTTTCTCTTAAAGATCTCATGAAGACTTGAAAAAAAAATTGAAAAATCATTAAATGTGAAAAAAAATTGAAAAAAAAACATGATAAAAATTAAAGAAAAAAAAATGCAAGAATTACCTTTATTTCCAAATGCCAAGACTTTAAATGCAAAACCATTAGAGGAAGTCGCGACTCTGCTAACTTAGTGCTAACCTTAGTGTCATATTCTTTATCACTTTGAACTTTACTTATAGCAAGTTTCCAAAATCTTTCAAGAGATATCATGGCAAGCAGTCCATGTGTGGAGATTCATTTTGCTTAATCATGTTCATGAAATCCTAATTACAATTATCTTAGTTATGTTAAACCCAAATTGCAACTCAATACTGGCCTTATTTCATTCTATTACAAGAGAATTAATTCTATTCCAAACATTACAATATTTACTCACTTTATTCGTTAATTACCAATGCTATTCAATTACATACATTGTTGAAATTACACAGGGTTTTCTTACCAAACTCAAAATTTAATAATACTCGACATAAACAATTGATTCACTAGCATACAAATATTTTTCTTTTACTTTCGGAGTTGAACATATATATTTCTCCATGCAGTATGTTAATATACAGGATTATGAGTCCACTACCTAATTTTGCCAGGTGAATCTTACCTTCAAGGAAATTGAATACACATTCAAAACTTGCTAATCTCATTTTTTCCTCCCTTGTCTCTCTTTCTCTAATTTGAATAATAATTACTTTCTTCCCTATAGATTCTACCTTCTTCTCTCAAAATAGCTCTTTGGTGATGTTAAGAACATTTGGAAACCAGATCCAATGAAATTGATGAAGGATTCTTCAAGAAAATTGAATTCACCTTGGAAAGTTGCTAATCTCATTTCGTCCTCCCTGGTGTTTAGGTAGTTGTTGGTTATCTTAATAACTGTCAATTGTTCTATTAAAAATTGCGATTGTAGCTAATATCACCGACTGTTTCCTAATAAATTTCCGACTAAATAATTTAATTTTAAAGAATTAAAAATAAATAACAACGCGTAAATTTTATAAAATACTAATAAAATACTGATATATTATCGACTGAATATTACTGACAAAATTAACGACAAATTTATAACCAATTGGAATTCAAATTTATCGAAAAAAATAATTGATTTGTCGACAGATTTTCTGTCAGCAAATCACCGATAGAAAAATTATTGGTCAGAAAAATTACCGACAAGGACTTTACCTACAATAAAATTTTGTCGCTATTCTGTAAGTAATCATAATTACTGACAAAATTTCAAGATTCACCTACATAATTTTTGGTAGGTAATTTTGATTTTTTTTTTTTTTTTTTTTTTTTTTTTTTGTAGTGCAAATGTTTAAGAAGTAATATTTGACAATTGACCCCCATAAACTTTAAATACTAGTATAAACACTATACCATCCAACACAATAAATAATATATAAAAATAGTGTTTTGATTAATATCAAAACTAAATACTACATTAAACATTGTTAAACAGGGTGTAAGAAAGTTACATCTTTTACCAATGGCAGAAAAGATTGGATTAGCGAGAGTGAGCTGTATCTTAAAACATTAATTAGGGATAAATATATATTTGGTTTCTGAATTTTACCAGTTTTTTAATTTTTAGTTTCTAATTCTTTTTTTAATTAAGAAACGTAGGAATCGAAAATTTATTTTTGAACTAAGAGCATTTAAAATTTTTCAAAATATCAAAATTATTACTTCATTTTTTGACCACCTTATGATGCTGATAATTCATGCTTCCTAAGTCTGATTTTGTAATGTTGTTGGTCCTAAGTAGTTCTTTTTATTGCATGTGGTTTAGTCAGCAGTCATGATAGTTTATTTTAGCGTAAAGTGTTTTTACTTCTTTTTTTTTTTTTTTTTTTTTTGCCGATAACTTAATTTCGTTTTCTAAGTTATGATTAAGAATTATCTTAGGTCAATTATAAAAAGAAAAGCAGTTAAAAATATATTCAATATCTCCTTTAATTTTAGTAATTTAAGATGTATGAAATTGGAAAGTAAAATTTTCAATTTACTAATAATTTAAACATGAATTAATTACAGGATCAATTTCTACATAGTCATTGTCCTTTTATTGAAATTGAAAAGTACATGTAAAGGCATACATATCGCCTTAGACATTATATTTATTTGATTTATTTCTAACACTTAGAAGGTAAAAGCCAACCCATCGCACCCTTTACATGTAGACCTTCAAGATTCAACAAAAGAAATAAAGTGAGCATTACTTCCATCATAATGATGTACTCCAACTTTAGAAAGCATGGCATAGTACTCGATCTCGGATTTTCTCGGTGGAGGGCAATTGTTTGAAATAATTATAAGCTCGCCTACCAAAAATTAATCCCAAATATTAAAGTTTACTAATATTATTTTAGAACAATAATTTTTATTTTTATTCTTTCAATCAATAAAATAATATCATTTGACATCTTTATTTAAACATAAAATAATAATATCTATATAACTTTTTTTTTGTCTAGATTGACTCAAATTAAAATTAAAAAGATAAAAGAAATTAATAAAAATTAAAATTTGATTTCATTTATATAAATTGTTCATTCTCATTTGAGAAATATTATATATCTAATAGATTCACGTTAAAAGATTTTTTTTCTTTTGCGTACATCCATATTAAAAAAGTTTAATTGAGATACTAAATGGATAAAATATTAATTTTTACTCAAAATAATGAATCGTACAATTATAATGAATAAGTTATTTAAAACTAATAGATGCAATATTAATTTTAATCTTGTCTATATATTTAGACGTGTATATCACTTAATATACATGTAAAATAAAATAAGTTCCTTAATATCTATAGTATTTCATGTATTTATTTTTCAATTAAATTATTAATATAAATTATTTTTAATAATTATTTAAATTTTAAATCCAATGAAATTAATTTCGTTAATAATTCATTTACTTGGTATTTTTAATAAAAATTTGAAAAAAAATAAAGTTCAGATATTTTTTTTAAGAAAATGGATTTATCCAACTTGATCTGTATCCCACCCTGCACCGACCCGTAGCGAAGCAGATGATAGAGCTGTAATATATAGTGGGGAGAGTAACGTAATATCCGATCCATACCTGACCTACCGTCATACCCATTATATATATATATATGAAAATCATGTGGTGATGTACTTGTTTTGTTTCTTAAGTCTTTTAAGCGGAATAAATTTACATCTAAACATAAATGTCATCTTGCACATGTCAAATGCTTTTGGACCAAATGAAAAAGTTTGGCCGTTAGTTATCTTAAATTAAAATAGATTAACTCATGGAAAAAGCATTTACGAAGGATAGTCACGAATCACGAAATAATAATAATTTTATAAATTTTTTTATTTATATTCGATAAATGATTTAATACATCAAGTTAATTAAAAAAAATTGAAAGCTTATCATTTTGTCTTTTTTCGCAATGTAGTAAAAATATAATGATTTGAATCAAAATATTATTTATTATATATCTAGTATATAAGTAGGCTTATATATCGGATATGGATAAATCTTTCCTTAGTTTCTTATTCAAAGAATACAAGATTACTGGTGATATAAAAAAAAGAAGAAAGTTAATAGTGGTTTAAAAGAAAAAAAAAAGAAAAAACATGTAATCTCCCTCTCTCTCCCCCATATATATATGTATTATATATATTGTTGGCTCAAGGGTCAATTTTTAATCTCGGATTTTGATGATTAATACAAAATGAATAAATTTAAAATTATGTTATTTGTGCTAATTTTATTTTTATGCAGAATTTATTTGGAGAGAAAATCATACAAGGCAAATCCTACTTTGAGTGTGAAGAATTCGAAGACCTAGTAGCTAGGTATTTAGGAATACTTTGTAGGATAGAGAGAAATTCCATATATGAGCACAAAAATCCTTTTATCTCTCAAAAATATTTTTCGGAAAATGAGTTTTCTTCAAAATAATCTATTTTCGAAAATATTCCTTCAAATCGAAAAGATTTATTTTCCTAAAACTAAAGAAATTTCTTCTCTAATGTTTTTGGTAATAAAATCATTCACCTTTTCGGAAATATATTTTGCAAGATCTAGAGTATTTTAAAGTTATTCTCTTACCTTAAAAATGAAGGAAAATCTCTTTCGGTTTTGGTAAGTGCATCTTTCCGCAAATAATTTTTCTCCAAAAATAAATGCTGTCGAAAAACTTTTCTAAAGGAAAGTGAAAATCGGATTTTATTCTCTTACCAAAAATGATAAAATAATTTTTGGTAACAAAGATTTTCAGATCTTCTAAACAAGGAAAGAAGATATTCTGATCTCTTTCCAAAAAGCGACAGCTCCTTCGTTTTCTATATAAAGGAACGTTCACGCCTTAATCATTTGGTGAAGTAAGAGTATTTGTTTTAAGAGCACTCTCTCTCATTGAACGAATCCTTTTCTCTCAAAACTTACTCTACCCCTATTTTCTTTTCTTCTCCACACTTAACGTTTTTAATATTTAAAGTGAAATGAATTTTTACAATTTCTTTTTGAAAAACAATTCTGTGTTCTAATCGATCTTCTAATCTAATAAAATTGTTTTTCCTGTGCTTATATAGGCGTTTCCTTCTGTCTATTTAGAATCTGTATTCTATAGTAGACAGGCTCTTTATTTGTTAAACTTTTGAGTGTAATAGCTTAGGTTAGAAGCTATTGAGATAGAGGTTATCAAGCGACCTTCTCCATGTGTGGGATAGTAATGTCTTGAATCGAGTTTTCTGTACTCTTCCAAAAACAGAAAGGGTTGAGGTTAACTAGAACTTTTGGAAAATTTAGTGGGACAAAAGGGTATATCTAGGTTTTTGATCTATTGCCTTGTACTGTTGGTTTGTCTTTTACCCTTTAAAAGAGATAACTTAGTGGAGGATCTCAAGATGCGTCTTGGGGAGTGGATGTAGGCGAGTTAGTGCCGAACCACTATAACTCACGATGTTGATCTCTTTATTTCTGAAGTTTGGTTGATACTGTCTCTTTTACACTCCTGTTTAATTTCTTAGAAACACTGAAATTATTAATAATTCAGATGTTCTAAAACGGCAATAAGTCTCATCTATTCTAAACGTTAGAACTCTGGTATTCTAATATAGTGAATATACAATGTTCTAACTGTTGTTCTATTTCCAGTATAATTCACTGTTTGGGTTTCTATTTTGTTTTCTAAACTTTATGAGGATATTCTAATCCTGATAACTCTCCATCATAAAGTTACTTTAACATTTGTTTAAGACTTTGTGAAGAAGTTCTAATAATTATCTTTCACATAGTGTTATATGGTTTTGCAAACTTTATGAGGAAGTTCTAAGTTCAATAACTTTCCTTCATAAAGAAGCTCTGATATTGTATAAGTCAGTGTGAAGCTGTTCTAATCAATAGCTGCACTTTGCACAGACTTTCTATATTTGAAATTAGAACATTGTGAGGAGATTCTAATCCATATTCTACTCTCACAAAGTTCTGTGTGTTTTTCCGCTACACTTAGAATTCTAATTCTTGTTTAGAATTTCTAAAATTTATTTCAGTTTTTAGAAAACCCAATTCACCCCCCTCCCTCTTGGGTTGTGCCATACACATTCGGGACCCACATATATAACATATGAAAATCATGTTATTGATGTTCTTGTTTTGTTTTTTACATTTTTTTTTAGGTGAAATGCATAGATTTTGCATGTAAATTTAGAAAAAAAAGTTTTAATAGTATTTTTAACTTTTATTTTGACTCATTAAACATTTCAATTTATAAAATTACACATATTAAACACTTTAGCTTATAAGGATAATAACATTTTTGACATTTAAATTTAAAAAAATTTCTTTTCATGTCTGAATGGGAAAAAAAAAAACAAAAAGATGAATTGAATGTATGAAATTTTTTAGAAAAATCAATTAAATGTTGCATGCTAATGTGGTACATGGAAAAGCTCATTGGGCACTTGTGGAACCATAGGTTTGAGAGATTTGAACCTTTTTACAGCAAATTGACGCACTATCTAATGCACAGGATATTACTGGCCAAGAAACTAAATAGTTGCAAGCAAAAGTGAGCTTTGAAAATAGGTAGGAGGATGAAGTCACCCGATCAGTTGGACATCTGGTCCGATCCTATTCAAATGAAGTAGATAAAATCTGATCTATTCAGTGGTAGATTGATATTTATGCTAAAATAAAATTCGATGCGGATATGGATATGCCATAATTCGGTCTAAATCCAATCTGTAAAAAGTAATTTTGCCTTTTTGTTATATTTTTAAACTTTTGATTGTAATTCTACATGTGCAATTGCCTATTTCTTCTGTTCCTTCTTATTTTTCATTTATATTTTACATCATTATTTCCAACTTTTTCGCTTTCTTGATTTTTTTTTAATCTCTACATCAAA
Organism: Jatropha curcas; assembly: GCF_041381405.1. Taxonomy (NCBI): domain Eukaryota; kingdom Viridiplantae; phylum Streptophyta; class Magnoliopsida; order Malpighiales; family Euphorbiaceae; genus Jatropha; species Jatropha curcas. The sequence continues at coordinate 26,468,503 of NC_143153.1, forward strand.
TAAAAGAATGAGTTCAACATTGCAACCACTTCTGAAATGTTTACAATTGTTAAACTTTTTCTAATTGTCATAATTTCCAATTTTTTCATTATTGTTAAGAATTTTTGTGTTTTCAAGCATAAAAAATAATATGCATTTTTATTAAATTATTATTTTATTTTATTTTTTTTAAACATAATTAAAAAAAAGGATCATTTTATTTTATTTCATTTTATTTAAAAAAAAGGCATCAGTTGGAAAACTGACTTTTGCCCAGAATTTTACAATACTTGGAATCTCACGGGGACTCCGGATCCGTGATCAATTTGGACTGGGTGAGCCTTGTTTCGCCGAAAATGACCCTGACAGTGGCTTCGCCACCGCCGTTCATGGCGTTTTCGTCAGGCAAGCTTTGTCGCCGAAACTGATGGGAGAAAGAGACTCGCTGGGAAGAGAGGAGTCGATTGAAGCATGTCCCTCGCCTTGAAGCTGCCGGAAATGGTGTGGATCGCCGGAATTTGGTGAGCACGAGCTGTCGAGGGCAACAACTCCGTTTCGCTCCCATTGACGCTCTTTCCGCGCGAGAGGAGGCTGGAGACACGACCACCAGCACCAGACGAGCCGACCGCCACCTAGCTTTCGTTGAGCGGTGGCCGGAAACGAGGAGAGGGAGGAGGAGCGGCGCTGCTCCTTGCTTGCGCGAAGAAGAAGAGAAGAAGAGAGAAGAAGATGGGTCTAGAGAGTTCTGGGCCATTCCGGTTCAATTTGAACCGGTTTGGTCCACTCAACGATTTAGCTGGATTTTTGTTTGGTTATCTGTTTTTTTTTTTCTCTTTGTTTCCGAAAACTTTAAGTCGGTTTACGGTTCCTGTTTAACAAAAAATTAAATATTTATTGTATAACCCCATTTTATTCTTATTAGTTCGATTTATTTCCCAATGATTTTCAAGCGGTTTGATTTATTTAATTGATTTAGTCAAATTTATATCTCTTTCTCAATTTACTCAAAAATAGTGCATATGTATCAATTTAGGATTACCTAATTAAGTGGTAAATATAATTTTTATTATTATTTTAAGTGGTCCAATATCAATTCTAAGAAATTTAAATTATTTTCGACTAGAAGTTCCGATAACTTGTTTTGGACTTGAGCCCAATTTGCAATAGGGATGGCCATATTACGGTTTCTGGAACTGGAACCGGTGGTTCGAAACTGGTCCGAACCGGAATCGAAACCAATGGGAACCAAAACCAGGATATTTTCGGTTGGATTCCGGTTCCAGTGGTTTGCGGTTCCACCAACCGGTCGGAACTGGATGGAACCGCCGATTTTCCGACCGGTTAGAACCGTCAGTTCGAACCGGTTTGAACTGGCAGTTCTAGCCATTAGAACCTTTTAAATTTCTTTTTTTTTAAATTTTGTTGCAACTTAACTACGTGGACTTTGATTCCTCTAACCCCAAAAAGATACGTAAGTAACTTAATTTTTTTTTTTTTTAAATTAAGTTCAAGTCCTTTTTTTTTTTAAAATTACGTTCAAACTTTTTTAAACAAAAAATAAATTCAGTTGAAGACTTTTTTTAAAAAAAAACATAATTAAGTTCAAGTCTTTAAAAAAAAAAATTTAATTGAAGCATTTTTTAATTTTTTAGGTGTATTTTTTTAAGAAATAACTTTCACAAATTTTTTAAATTTTGAAAACCGGTCTTCAAAATTTAAAATTTAAAATTATACGATTCGCCAAAAAATCGATCGGAACCGTTGGTTTTGAAACTGTTAAGGAACCGAAACCGAAACCGAAAATTTTCGGTTCGGTTCTGGTTCTGCCGGTTCCGACACCGGAACCGCCTATTCCGGAACCGTGGCCATGCCTAATTCGCAATTTGGGCTCAAATCAAGATTGCCCAGTACTTACAGCCCATCCCATCAAAATTTGGATTTTCAATTGATTAAAAATTCAAAAGTTTTGAAAATACAAATTCGGGTCTTTTCAGTAACTTTATACATATGCATACATTATAATTATTATGGCTTGGACAACTTGGGTAAAGATAAAAAAAATAAAAAAATAAGAGGCAAAAAAAGTTAAAAACAGGGTTTGGCTGGTTCAATCATGTTTTTCGGTTCAAACCGGTTTTATCCGGTTTTACACTTGGTGGGTTTATATGTCAAATCAGATCGGACCGACTTCCAATTCGCAGTTGAACCGGTTTGATTTTAAAAACACTTGTTATTATATACTAAGCCGCGTGAGCGGTTATTGTTGCTATAACAGTAATTTTACAATATAATCCTTTTATTTTTCTTAATTACATTTCTATATATTTAGACCTGTATCTCACTTAATATACATGTAAAATAAAATAAGTTCCTTAATATCTATAGTATTTCATGTATTTATGTTTCAATTAAATTATGAATATAAATTATTTTTAATATTATTTAAATTATAAATGGATGATGAAGTTAATTTCATTAATAATTCATTTACTTGGTATTGTTATTTTTTAAATATTTTTAAATTATAATAGGTTGATGATAAAATTGTATTGTTCAAAAAATTTATAATAAAATTATGTCAATTAAAGTAAAAACGCACATAAATGGATTTCTAACTTTATATTTTGGCAACGAATATTTCGAAAAAATAGCATTACCAAGCTGTATAAATACTGTTATGACTTCTTATATAATTCCGTGTGCATAATAATGTCAATATAATATTCATAATAGTGTCTATAAGTTGAATTGTTATGTATAAAGTTAATAAATGGACTTATCGTACGTAATGTTATGCAATACTATATTTCATTGTATTATAACATAATTTTAAAATTGCATTTATAAATGTATAATTTATGATAATTATCCGGCGCGATACTCGTATTTTCTATTTGATAACATGAGACATATTTAATCAAAATATATTCAATGATTCGTGGTAATTGAATTTTCTAGTTTTTTTCTATTTTAATATTTGAATGGAAAAATTTTATAATTAAATGTCTGAATTAATAATTTGAGTGTATCTGATCGAAATTTGTTAAAAAAGAAAGTCATAACAAACTATTTTACTCAATTATATTGATTTATTTTTTTATTATTCTTTTCCTTGTTTTGTAATTGAAAAAAAAAGAGTGTTTTTTAGAGACAAGAGATAAAATAATAAAAAATTAAAAAGAGAGATAAATTAAATGGATGTTTATGTTGTTGCAGACTTTCTTGCTAAGAGCGTTACTGCTGGGTCAATGGGTGTGGACTGGTTAGGCAATCCTCCTCCTGAGGTGAAGTTGCTTTTGGATACTGATTGTGTGGTGCGGGTTGGCCCCGTATGGTCATTTAATGGGTTTACAGCCCTCCTTTTAATTTAAAAAAAAAAAAAAAAAAAAACTAATTAGACTAAATACACTTGATTGTAACTTTTTTAACAATTTAAATATACAATTATCAAAACAGAAAAAATTAAAAATTTTCGACAACTCAATGCATTATCATCGTACACGATAAAATTAAACATGTAATAACTGTGCAGACGAAAAAAGGTTCCACCATTTTTTTATCAGCAAAAAGTATTTTTTTTATTAGAATAAAGTATGTGGGATCAAATTAGTCATTTAAGTAATTGTTTATTGTCCTAATAGTTGCAAATTATTTTATTAAAATATTTAATCAAATGTTAAAGAGAATAATGCTTGATAATACACTTCCTAAAATTTTAAACACTAGTATAAACACTATCGGAGAGTGGAGCTTAATGAAGGCTCAAGGAGACCAGAGGCGTTCCAAGAAATTTATTTTTTTTAAAAAAAAAAATTTCTTGTAAAAATTACATTTTGATCCTTAAAATATAAAAAAATTATATTTAACCTACCTACAAGTTTAAAAAAATTTTGTTTATATCCCCAAAAGATTTGTCATAACTCTGCCCCTAAACGCTAGCTATACCATCCACCATGTAAATAAATAATAGAAATAGTGTTTTGATTGGATAAAAACCTAAGTTTCAAGCTAAATGTTGTTAAACAAGGCCTAAAAGAGTTATATATTTAACCAACAACAAAGAAGATTGGATCAAGGAAAGTAGTTGAATCTTATAAAATTGATTAGGAATAAAATATATATTTGGTTTTTAAACTTTACCAGTTTTTAATTTTAGTGTCTAATTCTTTTTTATTAAGAATTTGTGGATCAAAAAAAAATATTTAAAACTCTTTTTGTAATATCAAAGTTATTACTTCATTTTTTGATCACCTTATTATGCTGATAATCCATGCTTCCCAAATCTGATTTTGTAATGAAGTTGGTCCTAAATAATTAGTTTTGTTGCATATGGTTTAGTAAGTAGACATAATAAATTTTTTTCTTGGTATTTTTGACCTTTACTTACTGCAAAGTGTTTTTACTACAACAATATATATATAGATATATATATATTTATGACAGTTAAATTCTTAGAAAAACAGTTAACTTAGTTCATTTATAGAAAAATTCTTAGAAAAACAGTTAACTTAGTTCATTTATAGAAAAGTAATCAACTTAGTTCTTTATAGAAAAGAAAAAACAGTTAAAAATATATTTAATATTTTCTTGTACTTCAGATAAAGCATCAATTTAATATGTATTGTAAGACGAACGATACGAGGTCTGTTGGATTAAGGTAAATTCTAGAAAATGTTAAATTTTTCCTGGTTCTTTAATTTTAATAAAAAATTTTATTGTTGATAAAATAAAAAATTAAACATGCATTGCAAGATCAATTTCTACATAATTATTGTCTTTTTATTCAAATTGAAAAGTACATGATGAAGGCATACATATGGCCTTACTAATTTATTTGATTTACTGGTAACACATCACTTAGAAGGTAGAAGCCAACCCATGGCACCCTTTATTTTATATTCTATATATAAAAAGAGAGAGAGATGTTGGTTTCCAATTACGGAGCATCTGGAATGTAAAATTCTGCCTTATAGGTTCCATCGTCTTGTAAAACCATACCGTTATTCTCCTCAACCCACCAATTAGGTGGTATATTGTAATTATGTTTTTCATTCAGACCATCTACAGTTTTGTTTATCAATGCAGTATCAAGAGGATAGTCTAAATTAAAACCTCCTTTACTGCCCTGTGTTCCTGCAACTCCATGCAAGTAGACGTTCAAATCATGTGGATTAACATCACTAGTCTTTAAGAAGGGTGAGAGTGTAGTGTCAATTGGTAAGCTTTCTCCCACATGATAATAACGATGCTGAGGTATTAGTATATCATTTGGTGGAAGTTTAGGAACTGGGTCGTTAGCATTTTCTACCCTTAACACATGAATATCAGAAAGCTCATCAAATACCTTCTTGAATCCTTCGTTTCCTACCATAGGACTAGCGAATACAATCGCTGTCACCGGAAAACTTTTGTTTGCAGTTCCTGTTGGCTTGTTAATGCCTTTATAAACTATATCCATTGCGTTTAAGGTCGCAAGTGCCGATCCCAAGCTGTGGCCAGTTACTGTTATACTCACTTCCTCATCTTTGTATTGATCAACCAATTTGCTCACTGCGTTTAGAACCTGCATGCATATATTTGAATATAGGATAAGTCTTGCTTACATTATGCCTTCAGTCAAACTTTCTGATCGATCTTAAACCTCTAAATAAAGTAAGTATTAATATCGTATAGAGCATATAAGAGACGTCAAGATCAGAATAGTAGAAAGATACCTGGTCCCTTGCACTTTTCTTGTTGTAAATGGAGTTGTCGTTTTCTGTTGTATAGATTCGGTGAAAGCCAAAGTGGATAAGAGGATCATTGTTATTATTTGGAAATATATCTGAAGCTGGAATTGGTATAAATTCTAAGTCATTGAGCTTTTCTCCAGGCAATATGGTTCCTCTCCAAGAAACAACAATATCTCTTCTTCCAAGCTTCTTTTTTCCATCATCTGTTGCCACTGCCACATACGCACACCAAGTGGACTCATCTTCAATGACAGTGTCGAACCATTGAACCTCTAGTCTTGAATAAATGAAGTCAGTCACAGTATAATCGAATTCATTGCGAGCTCTTACACCGACTTTAGTGAACAACTCATTTGGTGGAAAACGGCTAAACCCATGCAAATCTTCATACTTCTTGTTATTGTACGCATCGCCAATAGCTGCAGCTCTATCGCCATAGTTAAGAATGGAACAACGGAGATCAAAGTCTAAAGGATCTAACAGACCCTCCCAGTTGTTTTCACCGCTCAGCTCCCTCCACCTATCTGCTACGTTACCAATCACGCTTAAACCTAGGCCTGCCATTTCTCTCCCTCCTTTTTTTTTCTTTTTTTCTTAAAGCTCAAATGCTAGATAACTTGGTGAACATTGTTTCATCTTCATGCTTTATATAGACTGGCCAGTGCATGCATCAACCACAATTTGAATATAGCAGGAAGCAGATTTAACATATGCAAATCATGTGCGTTATGTATATTTATTTGTAGCTATTGTTATTATTAAATTTTTCTATCCTTATCCTATAAGACATGAAATATTAGTGTATTCTGGCAGCTTTTTGGACTATCTATTGGTGCTTCTGACCAAGGGCGGCCACTAAAGTTTTAAAATATGTATGTCTCAAAATTAATCTTGTTAATGAGTTTCTTTTAGTGAATTTTTCTATGATATACATAAAATAATAAATTTATTTAAAATTTATAAGAAACTAATCATCATTTAGTATTAAATTTCATATATAAATGATTTTGGACAGTATTTAAATAAATTAAGTTTCTCCTGGATAATATTATTTAATAAAAATTATTTTTTTTGTAAAAAAAATTTATATATTAATTTAGTTGCTTTCTATTATATTTGATTTTTTTCATTTAAATTAATTATATTTTTTTCTGTTTATCAATTTAATATTTCAATAAAAAATGTATTATACGATATTTACTATTTTTTCAAGAAATCAAATATTTATTCTTTAAATTATAAAGTTGTAATTGTTCTTAATTAAATTTGGAATTTTCTTAATAATAAATTTTTTTTTTTAGCATTAGAGGAGATAATTCAAATATAATTTTATTGTCAAGTCTATACCTAAACTTGCATAGAAATTATTGAACAAAAACAAACACACACGTATCTTATAGGAAAGCAAATTTTAAAAAAATAAAAAATAAAAACATGTGTTCCTCTTTATTAGATTGTAATTCTCAATTATTATTGGATATGGTTTATTTTATTTTTCAAATTTGAGACTGATTTATTTTGATATCAATAAATAGTCAACAAATATCTTTTTTAATAATTATAATATTTGAAAGTTAATTTATAAGATTAATTATTTTAACATGTTTAATTATTTTGACACTCTTTTGGATGGAGGTTCCCTTTATATGTATATAATTTATGGCTGCGAGAACATTTAACATGTAATCTGATATGCAAATTACATCTTGAATGTATAATTTGAAGTGAACTTATTGAGAAGGTTCAATTCAGATACTATGATAATCGTTAATTATAGATTTTTTTTCGTTTGCATCATTTTTTTTATGCATTGTTATTTGACAGACAATTTTAAATAAATTTCATAACATATATAAATATGGTAAAGAAAGAGAATAATGTGATTTTCTAAAATATTCTTAGTAAAATTTTATATATGCTATAATTTGAAATATAGATAATTTTTTTATTACTAATAATATTTGAAATTTGATTTATTTTCAAAAAATTAAATTAAAATTTGATGTTCTTGTTTTGTTTCTTACACTTTTTTTTAGGTGTTTCTTACATGTTTTTTTAAGTGAAATGCATAAATTTGCATCTAAATTTACAAAAAAGTTTTAATAGTATTTTAACTTTTGTTTCGACCCATTGATCATTTCAATTTATAAAATTACACATATTAAAAACTTTAGCTTATAAGGATAATGCTACTTTTGGCATTTAAATTTAAAAAAAAAATTTCTTTTGATATCTAAATGCAAAAAAAAAAAATAAAAAATAAAAAATAAAAAAAAATTATGAATTGAATGTAAGAATTTTTTTAGAAAAATCAATTAAATGTTCCATGCTAATGTGGTACAGGGAAAAGCTCATTGTACAAATGTGGAACCATAGGTTTGAGAGAAAACCCATTCTTCTCAAAGATTTGGACCTTTTTACAGTAAATTGAAGCACTATCTAATGCACAGGATATTACTGGCCAAGAAACTGAATAGTTGCAAGCAAAAGTGAGCTTCAAAACAGGTAGGAGGATGAAGTCACCCGATCAGTTGGATATCCGGTCCGATCCAATTCAAATAGAGTAGATAAAATCTGATCTATTCAGTGGTAGATTGATATTGATGCTAAAATAAAATTCGATGCAGATATGGATATGCCATAATTCGATCTAAATCCAATCTGTAAAAAGTAATTTTGCCTTTTTGTTATATTTTTTAACTTTTGATTGTAATTCTATATGTGTAATGCCTTTTTCTTCTATTCCTTCTTCATTTTTCATTTATATTTTACATTATTATCTCCAACTTTTTCACTTTCTTCGTATTTTTTTTAATCTCTACAATAAAAGAATGAGTTCAACATTTCAACCACTTCTGAATTTTTTACGATCGTTAAAGTTTTTCTAGTTGTCATAGTATACAATTTTTTCAAGTATTATTAAAAATTTTTGTGTTTTCAAGCATAAAAAATAATATGCATTTTTATTAAATTATTTTTTTTTCTTTTAAACATAATAAAAAAAGGATCATATCAAATCCAACATTTGATCTGATTTGAATTTGCCCGGAGCGCATATGGACATAAATATATAAAAATCTTCATGAATCGAATATGGATTTTATATAATCCGATCCGAATCCGATCAATGATCATCGCTAAACATAGGTGCTTAAAATACCATAAGAAGTATATGAATCAAAAATGAAGAGAAATCTATCTGCACTTAGAAAATCAACAAAAAAAAAAAAAAACATAAAATTACTTCTTAATATGATTTAACCTTTTGGGAAGCCTGATTGTTTCTCGATATGGCATTCCATATGAACGTCAGTCCAAGTATTATTACTCAAGGGGATTTTTGAAATTTCATAGTTTTGCGTGAAGCTCTTTCACAAGAGAAATGTTTAGATAGCGTAATCTACTGCGTCAACTATAAACTCATTCAATTAACTGCTTTCAATTAGATTTCTTATCTCTAACTAAACGAGAATCATGAAAAATTAATAGAAAATAAGTTTAGGAAAAAAAAAAAAGCAAACTACTTATGCAACTTTATTTGATATGACTTTGTCCCATTGAACGATTCTATAGCTGACGTAGTAAACGAGTCTAAGAAATTCTTCTTTCACAAACACCCAAACAACTTCTAATTAATCACATTTAAAGAGGTTTACTATAAAGAAAAGGAAAAGATCATCCACAGAGAATAAATGTAAGATCGATAATGCACCATGATCAGGTTCTTTGAGGTATGGCGAAAGGATAAAAGGTACAGCGAAAGAAGACAGCCCTGCGTAGATGCCGTTCAAGGATCACCGACCCTAATAGCCGTCCCCCTTAAAGAATTAAGCATTAGATACAAGTAACATATATCATAACCATAACCACTGCCTTGTAGAATATATTGCATAATGAAATTAGTCTAAAGTCTGTCATTGCTTAAGGAGATTGTTTTTTTGGATTAGACCTGAGTCTGTTTCAAAACTAGTGGTATGAAGCCAAATCCTGCAACCCAAACAGAGCCCAAGGGTTGTACAATTCATCAAGTCATACATTGATACGTATAATTACCATAACCACAAGACACCTGACCTATTATGCACTTCGTTCCGTTTTTTATCCCTCAGTAAAGAATCTGTTGATAGATCGAGTAAATATAAAGTGAAGCAATATTGTTCCAATTAAAACATCGTATTTCCCAAAATGCAAACAAACAAAATTTTCCAACAGAGATGTATTAGGAGTGTTTTAGTAATTTAACATAAAATATTTGCCAACACAACTAGTGTCTGTAAATCAGCATGGACATAATGCATAACTCGGGCTACAACATAGATCTTGTACTCATAATTAGTAGTAGCATAACTTGATTTATAAATGATTTCCAAAATAGAACAAGTAAAATGAGTCATCACGTACACACTTAGCAAAATTTGACAAAAAGAGTTCAAACTAATGTCTAATATCACGGGGAAAGAAAAAGAAAAGTCCAAATTGGAGAGGGCTCAAACATTGTAAAAAGGAAAGAGAAATATAATTGCTCATTGATCACTAGGGAGGCTCTTGATGATATCTGAATCACCTGCACAACAGAGACATTCACTCAAATGTCAGTGGATCAAATACTAACACAATGTTCAAAACACAATTGATATGATATTTTACCTGGATCAATAATGCTCAGGCAAGAAACACGGAAATACTTCCCACAAGCGGTTCCCAAGTCAACATTGTCTGGAAAAACACATTGATGAAGACATCAGCTTCAAATTTATGAACACTGAACAAAATATAAAGCTATCCACACATGTGCAAGTCTTGGGCTCAACGGCCATTTTTGAAGCTTCAATAACTAGTTAAACAAATTCGGGTTCTAAGCAACATATATTAGATGACAACATCCATCGATAAGATACAAATGCAATCATAGACAAGGACCCTTCCAATCCCCTATACCTTCAAAAAGAAAATATGATGCATTTTTGCTCGATTTGACTTTACAAACTGTATAGGGGTTCTTTGTGGATGTTTCATTCTATATTTTCTTGCTAAAAGTTCAAAAATTCAACTTAAGCTTTTGACATTAAACTTTATTTTCAAAGACCAAATACCCAATAAAGACCCCTGCAGGATATACCTAACAAATGTGTGGAAAGAAATCTGAACAAACCATATTAAGTAAATCCAACTCGTATACAATCGCAAACTTACATATACAACAACTCAAGGATAATATAACATACCATTCTGCAAAGTGACTGATATCTTTGACAAAAAACTAATGAAGCTAACTGATACAAAATCACCCTCGCACACTCCAAATTATCAGAAACAATAGAAAGTATGCAATTAAATCTAAAATGGTATGCAAATAATGTCTGAGAGGCTATCATTATCAGAAGTTAATGAGGTGAAGGGCATGCATCTTACAAGTACAACCCTCATTCTCATATGCAAACACAAACGTTATTCTCAGTCTCTGCTATCAAATAAATAGCAAAATGAAACAAAAAAAAAATGTAGACCATCAAGATTCAACAAAAGAAATAAAGTGAGCACTACTTCCATTATAATGATGTACTCCAACCTTAGAAAGCATGGCATAGTACTCAATCTCAGATTTTCTCAATGGAGGGCAATTGTTTGAAATAATTATAAGCTTGCCTACCAGAAATTAATCCCAAATATTAAAACTTACTAATATTATTTTAGAACAATAATTTTTATTTTTATTCTTTCAATCAATAAAAATAACATTATTTGACATCTTATTTAAACACAAAATAATAATATCTATATAACTTTAATTTTTTTTTTTTGGTCTAGATTGACTCAAATTAAAATTAAAAAGATAAAAGAAATTAATAAAAATTAAATTTTGATTTCATTTATATAAATTGTTCATTCTCATTTGAGAAATATTATATATCTAATAGATTCACGTTAAATGATTTTTTTTCTTTTGCGTACATTCATATTAAAAGAGTTTAATTGAGATACTAAATGGATAAAATATTAATTTTTACTCAAAATAATGAATCGTAAAATTATAATGAATAAGTTATTTAAAACTAATACATGCAATACTAATTTTAATCTTTTCTATATATTTAGACGTGTATATCACTTAATATGCATGTAAAATAAAATAAGTTCCTTAATATCTATAGTATTTCATGCATTTATTTTTCAATTAAATTATGAATATAAATTATTTTTAATAATTATTTAAATTTTAAATCCGATGAAATTAATTTCGTTAATAATTCATTTACTTGGTATTTTTAATAAAAATTTGAAAAAAATAAAGTTTAGATATTTTTTTAAGAAAATGGATTTATCCAACTTGATCCATATCCCACCTTGCACCGACCCTTAGCGAAGCAGATGATGGAGCAGTAATATATAGTGGGGAGAGTAACGTAATATCTGATCCATACCCGACCTACCGTCATACCCATTATATATATATATATATATATATATATGAAAATCATGTGGCTGATGTACTTGTTTTGTTTCTTACGTCTTTTTAGGTGGAATGAATTTGCATATAAACATAAATGTCATTTTGCACATGTCAAATGCTTTTGGACCAAATGAAAAGGTTTGGTCGTTAGTTATCTTGAATTAAAATAAATTAACACATGGAAAAAGCATTTACGAAGGATAGTCACGAACCACGAAAAAAGAATAATTTTATGAATTTTTTTATTTATATTTGATAAATGATTTCATATATCAAGTTAATTAAAAAAAATTGAAATGTTATCATTTTGTCTTTTTTTGCAATGTAGTAAAAATATTATTTATTATATATCTAGTATATAAGTAGGCTTATATACCGGATATGGATAAATATTTCCTTAGGTTTTTATTCAAAGAATACAACACTACCGGTGGTATAAAAAAAAGAAAAGAGTTAATAGTGGTTTAAAAGAAAAAAAGAAAAAATCATGTAATACCTCTCTCTCTCTCCCACATATATGTATGTATTATACACATAACATATGAAAATCATGTTATTGATGTTCTTTTGTTTTGTTTTTTACATTTTTTTTTAGGTGAAATGCATAGATTTTGCATCTAAATTTAGAAAAAAGTTTTAATAGTATTTTTAACTTTTATTTTGACTCGTTCAACATTTTAATTTATAAAATTACACATATTAAACACATTAGCTTATAAGGATAATAACATTTTTGACATTTAAATTTAAAAAAATTTCTTTTGATGTCTGAATAGGAAAAAAAAAAAAAAAAGATGAATTGAATGTATGAAATTTTTTAGAAAAATCAATTAAATGTTCCATGTTAATGTGGTACATGGAAAAGCTCATTGTGCAAATATGGAACAATAGGTTTGAGAGAAAACCCATTCTTCTCAAAGATTTGGACCTTTTTACAGCAAATTGAAGCACTATCTAATGCACAGGATATTACTGGCCAAGAAATTGAATAGTTGCAAGCAGAAGTGAGCTTCAAAACAAGTAGGAGGATCAGTTGGATATCCGGTCTGATCTAATTCAAATGGAGTAGATAAAATCTGATCTATTCAGTGGTAGGTTGATATTGATGCTAAAATAAAATTCAATTCGGATATGGATATGCCATAATTCGATCTAAATAAAAAGTAATTTTGTTTTTTTTGTTATATTTTTAAACATTTGATTGTAATTCTATATGTGCAATGCCTTTTTCTTCTATTCCTTCTTTATTTTTCATTTATATTTTACATTATTATCTCTAATTTTTTTCACTTTCTCGGTATTTTTTTTACTCTCTACATCAAATAAAAGAATGAGTTCAACATTTGAACCACTTCTGAATTTTTTATAATTGTTAAAGTTTTTCTAGTTTTCATAATATCTAATTTCTACATTATTGTTAAGAATTTTTGTGTTTTCAAGCATAAAAAATAACATGCATTTTTATTAAATTATTATTTTATTTTGTTTTTTTAAACATAATTAAAAAAAAAAGGATCATTTTGTTTTATTTCATTTTATTTTAAAAAAAAAGGGATCAGTCGGAAAAGTGATTTTAGTCCAGAATTTTACAACATATAAACCAAAACACTCGGAATCTCATGGGGACTCCGGATCCGTGATCAATTTGGATTGGGTGAGCCTTGTTTCGTCGGAAATGACCCTGATAGTGGCTTCGCCACCGTCGCTCATGGCGTTTTCGTCAGGCAAGCTTTGTCGCCGAAACTGATGGGAGAAACAGACTTGCTGGGAAGAGAGGAGTCGATCGAAGTATGTCCCTCGCCTTGAAGCTGCCGGAAACGACGTGGATCGTCGGAATTTGGTGAGCACAAGCTGTCGAGGAGAACAGCTCCGTTTCGCTCCCATTGAAGCTCTTTCCGCATGAGAGGAGGCTGGAGACACGACCACCAGCACCAGACGAGCCGACCGCCACCTAGCCTTCGTTGAGCGTGGCCGGAAACGAGGAGAGGGAGGGAGAAGCGGCACTGCTCCTTGCGTGCGCTAAGAAGAAGAGAAGAAGAGAGAAAAAGAGAGGGGAAGATGGGTCTAGAGAGTTCTGGGCCATTCCGGTTCGATTTGAACCGTTTTGGTCCAACTCAACAATTTAGCTCGATTTTTGTTTGGTTATCTGTTTTTTTTCTTTTCTCTTGGTTTCCGAAAACTTTAAGCCGGTTTACGGTTCCTGTTTAACAAAAAATTAAATATTTATTGTATAACCCCATTTTATTCTTATTAGTTCGATTTATTTCCCAATGATTTTCAAGCGTTTGATTCATTTAATTGATTTAGTCAAATTTATATCTCTTTCTCAATTTACTCAAAAATAGTGCATTATGTATCAAATTTAGGATTACCTAATTAAGTGGTAAATATAATTTTTATTATTATTTTAAGTGGTCTAATATCAATTCTAAGAAGTTTAAATTAATTTCGACTAGAAGTTTCGATAACTTGTTTTGGGTTTGAGCTCAATTAGCAATTTGGGCTCAAATCAAGATTGCCCAGTACTTACAGCCCATCCCATCAAAATTTGGATTTTCGATTTATTAAAAATTCAAAAGTTTTGAAAATATTTTCAGTAACTTTATACATATGCATATGATTATAATTATTATGGGCTGGACAACTTGGATAAAGATAAAAAAAAAAAAATAAAAGGCAAAAAAAGTTAAAAACCGGGTTTGGCTGGTTCAATCCAGTTTTTTGATTCAAACCAGTTTTACACCTGGTGGGTTTATATGTCAAATCAGATCGGACCGACTTCCAGTTCGCGGTGAACCGGTCCGATTTTAAAAACACTTATTATTATATACTAAGCCGCGTGAGCGGTTATTGTTGCCGTAACAGTAGTTTTACAATGTAATCCTTTTATTTTTCTTAATTACATTTCTATCCAAAGATAATTACCTTTTTAAATTTTTTTATTATTCGTTAATTACATTCTTACAACAATAATATTTTTCTCTTTAAACCTTATATTGTTATTTAATTACATTTATGTCCAACATTATTTTCCTACTTAACTATTTTATTATTCTTTAATTACATTCTTGCCATAATTTAAATTTTGTTATCCATTTAAACTTTATTAAATTAAATTTTTTTTAATTTATATAAGTGAAACTTAATATGAGTTTTTCATTTGATTTCTTAAATGCATAATTATAAATATGTTGAATAGTTAATTAATTTTGTACCATTAATTTAAATATAAAAAATTATTAATAGTTAACTTTTTTTTCTTAATTTGATTTTTTTTCTTTTTTTTTTTACCCAACTAATCAATAAATTTCATGTATCTTCTCTTATAATATGGAAATCATTGAAATTTGAAATTTTTGATAATTCATGTACATACATATTACTGTTAATATAGTATATATGCATTTATAATATACAGTTATCCATCAAATACTAATTATTAAATGTTGATAATAGTTTTTTCAAGCAAATTAAAAATTAATATTTCAAACTTATATAAAGCTTTACTAATACCATTTTAGAACAATAATTTTTATTTTTATTACTTCAATCATCAAATAATAATATTTGACATCTTATTTAAACACAAAATAATAATATCTATATGAATTTAAATTTTTTTTCTCTAGATGGACTCAAATTAAAATTTCAAAGATAAAAGAAATTAATAAAAATTAAATTTGATTTTCATTTATATAAATTGTTCATTCTCATTTGAAAAATATTATGTATCTAATAGATTCACATTAAAAGATTTTTTTTTTCTTTTGCGTACATTCATATTAAAAGAGTTTAATTGAGATACTAAATTGATAAAATATTTATTTTTACTCAAAATAATGAATCGTAAAATTATAATGAATATATTTAAAGCTAATAGATGCAATACTAAATTTAATCTTTTCTATATATTTTGACGTGTATATCACTTAATATACATGTAAAATAAGTTCCTTAATATCTATAGTATTTCATGTATTTATTTTCAATTAAATTATGAATATAAATTATTTTTAATATTATTTAAATTATAAATTGATGGTGAAATTAATTTCATTAATAATTCATTTACATGGTATCGTTATTTTTTAAATATTTTTAAATTATTATAGGTTGACGATAAAATTGTATTGTTAAAAAAATTTATAATAAAATTATGTCAACTAAAGTAAAAATGCACATAAATGGATTTCTAACTTTATTGGTTAAAATACATATTTTTTGGCAACGAATATTTTGAAAAAATAGCATTACCAAGCCGTATAAATACTATTATGACTTCTTATATAATTCTGCGTGCATGATAATGTTAATATAATGTTCATAATATTGTCTATAAGTTGAATTCTTATGTGTAAAGTTAATAAATGGACTTATCGTACATAATATTATGCAATACTATATTTCATTGTATTATAACATAATTTTAAAATTACATTTATAAATGTATAATTTATGATAATTATCCGGCATGATACTTGTATTTTCTATTTGATAGCATGAGACATATTTAATTAAAATATATGCAATGATCCGTGGTAATTGAACTTTCTAGTTTTTTTCTATTTTAATATTTGAAAATTTTGTAATTAAATGTCTGAATTAATAACTTGAGTGTATCTGGTAGAAATTTGTTAAAAAAGAAAGTCATAACAAACTATTTTACTCAATTATATTGATTTATTTTTTTATTATTTTTTTTTCCTTGTTTTGTAATTGAAAAAAAAAAGAGTTTTTTTTAGAGACAAGAGATAAAATAATAAAAAATTAAAAAAATTAAAAAGAGAGATAAATTAAATGCATGTTTATGTTGTTGCAGACTTTCTTGCTAAGAGCGTTACTGCTGGGTCAGTGGGTGTGGACTGGTTAGACAATCCTCCGCCTGATGTGAAGTTGCTTTTGGATGCTGATTGTGTGGTGCGGGTTGGCCCCGTGTGGTCATTTAATTAAAAAAAAACTAATTAGAATAAATACACTTGATTGTAACTTTTTTAATAATTTAAATATACAATTATCAAAACAGAAAAAATTAAAAATTTTAGACAAAACTCATAATTAATGCGAGTATTTGTTATTATTAAACTATTCTGTTCTATTATTAAACTATTTTGTTCTTATCTTAAAGGAAATAAAAAACTACTCGGCCATATCCCCACACTCATTAATATATATATATATATATATATATATATATATATATATTAATGAGTTTCTCATTAATCCTATTAATGAGTTTCTTTTAGTGACATTGTCTATCACATGGGTAAAATGTTCCTCTTATTCGATTTTCATTCTCAATTGGATACGTTTTATTTTATCGCTTAAAGTTGAGATCTGCTTATTTTGTGTCACGATCCGTCTCCGTGGGCCGGACCGGCACTAGGGCCCAAGTAAGCTTAAAGCCCTCGAGGCCCGTAGTAAGCCTGTATAAATTAAAAAAAATATGTGTATATACTAACAATCGCACAATTTTTGGCCCAATCTCAGATATATCGAATAATACATACTTTGGGCCTAATTATAATACATCTTTGGTTCTCATAAATTATTCTACCAACTTAATACATGACTAGTGGTATATCATTCCTACAACTGCGGAGTTCGGTAACATCTAGAAGTGGTGAAATCCTTATATATAACAGTACATTAATTACTTAACCACAAAAATTTAAAAATTTTACATTTTATAGCCCTGCGAAGAAAATTGCATAGCCTTAGCCAAATCGAAGGAAATTCCTAATTCCTGAAAACAATCAAACAAGTCATATGAGTTTTCTAAGGAGTAATAATTTTTGCACCACACACGCAGTCACACAAATGTGTAAACATATTAATCTTGTCGCCCGACTAGTTTTATGCTCACGCAGCCAGTCACACAAATGGCAAATCACCGGCACTCACAATCATTAACATCTTCATATAATCACATCACGTGGAAATTAGTCAGTGGAGTCACCAAACCCCCGATGAGCCGTCCTCCCACATGGCTCATCCTCTCACATGTGCACCGGGGAGCCGATCCCCCATACTGGCCGACCGGTCTAATCCTCACTTGACCAGCCCTCTCATTGTTTTTCTATCCTCTCTTTTCTTTTTCATACCAGCAGGAGGCAACCCGGTCGTCTCCATCAAATCTAGATCATCAGGCGCTCACAACAGGAGGCCACCCTGCGGGCTGCGATCAAATCTAGATTATCAGGTGCGCCCAATAAAGAAGCCAACCTGTGGTTAATAGTAACGGTAACAGAAGGTGCACACGGGGGCGCCGATCTCCCATTTACCCGGCCGACGGTCCAGTTTCATAATTCATCATAATCAGGATCCATGCTTTTTCGACCGTCCTCACAAACCCATGGTGACCCACTTCATCCCAATTCCACACAAGCAAAGCACAGTAATATCACAACACAATTAATCAAACATCGCAGTCAAATGCAAACATATTGATCAACTAGACATTGTAATGCAATGCGCAATTAAACATCGAAAATCATTGCAAACAAATAAATAAATAATAGTATTGACAATAAACAACAATAATAAAATAAATAACAATAATAACAATAAGAATGAAAATAAATAAGTAAATATGTAAATAATGAAATGAATAATAAAGATAATAAATAATCAGAGCACCAGATTTATTATGTACCAAATTATAGAACTAATCTAAATAAACTTATTAATTATGTTATTAATTAAAATTTAATCTAATTTCTATCAAAATTTCGGCAGCACCTCCCCTAAAAATTGGACTGTCTACCTGCTTAAACATCACCATTTAATATACTTAGCAATTATCAATCACACAGCCCATCCATCGGGCGATCAACTAATCACATACCCGTCCTCCTCAAATAGCAATATTACATTCCACAATTAATTCTTACTTAATATTCTTTAATTGATTTCTTCACACAATTTATTTAGATATGCTTCATGAGTCAAATAGAAACTATGTACATATCTTCCTTTCTCCAAATTATTGCAAAAGACATCGAATTTCCGAGGTTTAATTTAAATGTTCTTAGATTGAACTTCCCTTTAAATAAAGATATACCCAATAAATCCATATCATCCTAAGCAAATCAAACACAACCATTCTTGTCGTCAGTTAGCCCAAAACTCATAAGAGCTAACCTCGCAACAACCGCCATTACATAGAAATTCTAAATTCCAGCTTAAACTCATTTACTAGCAAATTCATTTTTTAAAAAAAACAAAGAATTCATTTTAATATACCATTTCTAATCTCATCGTTATCAAACTCATCAAGATGAACAATATAGTTGCTGCCTTTAAGTTTCCCCACCAAAATTCATGTTTTACATGATAATCAATTCATTTCTCAACATAATTATTTTGTGTAATACCATTCCTTCTAAAAAAAACATAGAACTCATATAAATAATTAAGTTAGTTGCTGCCATAGTTAAGAGAACCTTGATTTCTTTGCAAACATTTGTAGTTTAAGCAAATAATCTACCTATTTCTATACAAGAATTCACGTTATATATCAATTAGATGGTAAAGATCAAAATTTCCCATCAAGAGTTTAGCATATAGTATACATTACCTTCATTACTTACCTAAATCTCAAGCTAATGGCTAAATAGCTACTGCCAATATAAAGAATCTTTAATTCTTCACAAAAATTTATAATACAAGCAAAAATCTAACCGTTTCTATATAGGATTTAGTTTATATACCTATTGAAAGAGCACAAATTGAAATTCCTAATCATATTGATATAAATAGTAGCTGAATATTTAAATTTCTACGATAGCTCAATTATATACCTCAAATCCTTCAACTAAGATCAAAGAACTCATGAATTAAATTTAAGGTCATAATATAGCTTACCCAGTCGCAACATACGCCGGAAATCGAAATTTTCCAGTTAGAACGATCGGTAGCTACTGCCGCCGCTAAATTTAAAGAAGACAGAAGAGGCAGTGGTCGGAAAGGAACCGGGGACGAGGTGGGAGGTCTACCTTGGCTGGTCCTTGGCTGGGCTCGCCGGAAAATGCAAAAAAAAAGGGTAACAAGACTTTCCTGATCGCAACCACAGTCGCAGCTTCTCCTGATCGTTGCGCCAGCCGGAACAGGAAGGAAGAGAGAGAAATTAAGGGACACAGCCAGAGAAGGGAGCTAAAGCCGACCGATCGAGCTGGAGTCACGGGAAAATCGAAGGAGAGGCTGGAGATGCGATTTCCCGATCGGGAACAGAATCGCAGCTCCTAGCTACTATTGCACCGGTCGGAAAAGTGATGATGGAGAGGAGAGCACGGTGAGGAGGCAACGGCGACAGGAGTGGTGGCGGAGGCGCTGGTCTTCGGTGGTCGGAAAAATGAAAAGGAGAAAGGGGGAGGGGTGAGGTCGGCGCCCTCCAGAAGAGGAGAAGAAAAAAAAAGAAAAAAAAAAGAAAAAGAAAAAAAAAAAAAAAAAGAGAGGAGGCGTTTCTAGAGGGTTCAAGGCCATTCCGGTTCGATTCGAACCGGTTTGGTCCAAATCAATAGTTTGACCCGATTTAACTGTTCTCGATTGAAATTCCGACAATATACTTGGCTTGGGCCCAACTCGCAAAAATTTTGGACTCAAGTTAAGATTATTTGGTGTTTATAGCCCGAATAGTTGAAAATCAAAATTTTTGATTTAATAAAAATTCAAATGTTTCGAAAATAAAAATTCAGGGTGTTTCATTTTGATATCAACAAATAGTCAACAAATAATTTTTAATTCATTTTTAATAATTATGATATTTTAAAATATTATCATGATGAATTATTTTATATGTAATTTGTTTTTGACACTATTTTATATAATTAAGAGATTGCCCTTATATGTATATATGATATATGGCTCCAAAAACATTTAACATATGCCTGTTGCAATAAGAAAATTGTGAAAACTATATTCGATCAAAACGTTGAACGCTACTTAACAAATTATTTGGTAACATAATGTTTGAAATAGGTTTTAAAGGTTAAAGTAGTGTTTAGTGAAAAGTTAACTCATATAATATTTAGCTTTAAGCGTTTTATAAAAAGCTGCTCAAATAATTAACTGCTAAATGGTACTAAAACAGCTAATAGCTATTCAAATAACTAATTTTGTCTAATAAACCCGAAATGTATGCAAAGTGCATCGTCAATAAATACTTGATAATTTCAAGAAGAATTACTCAGATGGTTTAATTTAGACTGTGATCAATCGTAAATTATATATTTATTTTTTTGGTATATTAATTATTTTTTAGATTCTTTGTTAATTACATATTTAGTTGTGTTATTTGACACATAATGTTAAATAAAGTAAATTATAAATGGAATGATAGAAAAAAAAAAAAAAGAAAATTTGATATATAACTAGTTGGACATCGTGGTAGTGATTAGGATAGAATGTAATTTTTTTATTTATGGACATCATATTCTATTAAACTCATGAAAAACCCATAATATATTGTAGCATTTCCATGTTTTAATAAATATGATCTGGAAAATTACCTAAATTCAAATTAAAATTAATCCACCTAAGGCTGATCATATTTCGGTAAAATATTCGATTTAATTAATTTTTAATATATTTTTTTCGATTTAAATGCCCTAAAAAAATTAAATTTTATTTTGACAAGGTTTAGTTTTCATTAAATTCAAAAAAAAAAAAAAATTCAAATTCATTTAAAAGAAAAAAAAAAAACAGAATTGAACTAGTCGAATTGAATGGATTCAATTCAATTTTATATATTCTTGGATTTTTTATTTTATAAAATATATATCTATTCAATTCACATTGTTTTGATTTGATTTAAATCAAACCAAAAAGAATACTTACTCTTAGGCCCATCTGATCCGATTTATTGTCACGTCCAGCACAATTAATATGCTCTGAGTCCAAGTTCCAAGGTTCTGCCGGTGGTCACTGAGCAATTTGTAATGTTTATATAGCTAAACATAAAGCTAAGGAAGCCAAAGTTTCATTTCTTGTGAAAAATTACATTTTAATTCCTTAAGAACAAAAAATTATATTTCACTCTCCTAAAATTTTTTTTTTAAAAAATTCTGTACACCTTCTAAATTCATTTTTAATTATGTCGCTTAAAATGATTGACGTGCTTATTTGTTTATTCTGTTATCGGCATTCATATTATTATTATCAATATTATTAAAATCAGACCAAAAACCGAACCAGCATCATTATTAGGTCGTGGTTGGATCAGATTGACTTGGGTCAACTTCGTTGAACCTTTATTTTGACTTTTCTATATAATTTTTTATTTTGAGTTTATAATTATTTGGCAATACTAAAATAGTATATTGGCTTATACTTCTATACCACAATTCATAAAAGTTTAAAATAAAAAAAAAAGATATTTTTATTTTTATTTTTATTTTAATGATTATTATTAATAAAATTAAGAAGTATATTGATTTCCATTCTTATAACAAAATAATAATAATAATAATATAATTTAATTGTAAATTATTTTTCAAATAATTATCATATATATATCAAATATAATATTCTTATTAAATTACAAAAAAAATTTCTACAATGAAGTTAAATATTTATACATAAATAAATAATCTTATAATCATTTAATCTCAATTTTAAATTTAATTTAATCTTTAATAAATGATCATCTTTAATTTAAATTTTAACATTTCTTCCTTTTAAAGTATTTTTATTTGAATATTGAAAAGTGAAAATTATTAAAATATTAAAAATTATATTTAATAAGATACAATGCATGAAACTAGGTATCTAATTATGACATATTAATTTAACATTAAAATTTCTATTATCATTTTTTAAAGTAATTACTATTTTTTATTAAATAAATAGAAAAATAAAATTAAAAAAATTAAAATAGTTTACTTTTCATAAATATTGATACAATTAATATTAGCTATATTATTAATATTTAAAAAAATTAAAAATTTATTAATAACTAAAGATAACTATTGTAAAAATGTATTGTATTTTTTGAAGCCATAAATGAGTTTATTATGTTTTTTTCAAAAAAAGAAATATTGATTTTTAAGTTTTTCTAGAAAACTTTAAAATTTGAAATTATTTGTAAAAGTCCCTAGGTAACTTTATACATATGCATGTGATTGTAAAATTATTTGAAATTATTTTTCATTTTTTTTACCCAACTAATCAATAAATTTCATGTATCTTCTCTTATAATATGAAAATCATTGAAATTTGATATTTTTGATAATTCATGTACATACATATTATTGTTAAAATAGTATATATGCATTTATAATATACAGTTATCCATCAAATACAAATTATTAAATGTTGATAATAGTTTTTTCAAGCAAATTAAAAATTAATATTTCAAACTTATATAAAGCTTTACTAATACAATTTTCGAACAATAATTTTTATTTTTATTACTTCAATCAATAAAAGAATAATATTTGACATCTTATTTAAACACAACATAATAATATCTATATGAATTTAAATTTTTTTTTGTCTAGATTGACTCAAATTAAAATTTCAAAGATAAAAGAAATTAATAAAAATTAAATTTTATTTTCATTTATATAAATTGTTCATTCTCATTTGAGAAATATTATATATCTAATAGATTCACGTTAAAAGATTTTTTTTTTTTTCTTTTGTGTACATTCATACTAAAAAACTTTAATTGAGATACTAAATTGATAAAATATTTATTTTTACTCAAAATAATAAATCGTAGAATTATAATGAATATATTTAAAGCTAATAGATGCAATACTAATTTTAATCTTTTCTATATATTTAGATGTGTATCTCACTTAATATACATGTAAAATAAAATAAGTTCCTTAATATCTATAGTATTTCATGTATTTATGTTTCAATTAAATTATGAATATAAATTATTTTTAATATTATTTAAATTATAAATGGATGATGAAGTTAATTTCATTAATAATTCATTTACTTGGTATTGTTATTTTTTAAATATTTTCAAATTATAATAGGTTGACGATAAAATTGTATTGTTCAAAAAATTTATAATAAAATTATGTCAACTAAAGTAAAAACACACATAAATATGCACATAAATGGATTTCTAACTTTATTAGATTAAAATACATATTTTTTGGCAACGAATATTTTGAAAAAATAGCATTACCAAGCCGTATAAATACTATTATGACGTCTTATATAATTCCGCGTGCATGATAATGTCAATGTAATATTCATAATATTGTCTATAAGTTGAATTGTTATGTATAAAATTAATAAATGGACTTATCGTACATAATATTATGCAATACTATATTTCATTTTATTATAACATAATTTTAAAATTGCATTTATAAATGTATAATTTATGATAATTATCCAGCGCGATACTCGTATTTTCTATTTGATAACATGAGACATATTTAATTAAAATATATGCAATGATTCTTGGTAATTGAACTTTCTAGTTTTTTTCTATTTTAATATTTCAATGGAAAAACTTTATAATTAAATGTCTGAATTAATAACTTGAGTGTATCTGGTCGAAATTTGTTAAAAAAGAAAGTCATAACAAACTATTTTACTCAATTATATTGATTTATTTTTTTTATTATTCTTTTCCTTGTTTTGTAATTTAAAAAAAAAAAGAGAGTGTTTTTTAGAGACAAGAGATAAAATAATAAAAAATTAAAAAAAATTAAAAAGAGAGATAAATTAAATGCATGTTTATGTTGTTGCAGACTTTCTTGCTAAGAGCGTTACTGCTGGGTCAGTGGGTGTGGACTGGTTAGACAATCCTCGCCTGAGGTAAAGTTGCTTTTGGATGCTGATGTGTGGTGCGGGTTGGCCTCGTGTGGTCATTTAATGGGTTTACAGCCCTCCTTTTAATTAAAAAAAGGAACACACTGTTGTAACTTAGAGTTAAAAACATAATAATAGAAAAATATTCCAGGTAGCACAGGCTCAAGGATGACATACACAAATTGACTGATATAAACCAACGGGCCCTTTAAATTCCAAGTAAGGCAGACAATCTATCAGAGAAGATAAGAGCAGCACGTATAACACATTTGTTTCTCCTGATTAACAAGATTCCATTGTGAAAGCACATTTGAAAGCTTATTTCCATTGAGATTAAACCATCCAGCATAAACTGAGAAGCAAAGCATATTGAAGTAAAAAGCAGGTATGACTGTAGACCTGAAGTGCTTCATCTAATTTTGTCAAGTACTCGTTTGTTGTGGTCCCACTCTGTTCAATTATAGGAAGAATGAACATATTATATTGAAGGGAAAAAATTATAATTCATTTCACTGAGAAATAACGAAGGCTTACCACTACTTCAACATTCTGATCAATATATCTCCTAGCCTCATAATCCTGTCAGAGAAATATTCACAAACCAGTCAACAGTAACAACTGTACAAGAGTAAAAAGAATTTGTTACCTGATAGGTGGAAGCCAGAAAATATGAAGAAGAGAGATTGATAGACTTGTGTAAGAAAGAAGCAGTACCCCAAGTTTGAGTCTATGCAACTTACTAATGGATATATTCCAGGGTTGTACATATCCAGAATATAAACTCGACCTTCCAGCAAAAATGTCAAAGTCATCAGTCAAATGCAAAAAGAATGTGAAAACCAAGCACTGTAAGCAAAAATAAGCAACCATACTGTCATTTGAAAAATCCATTTCGTGGCCATTTCCTTGATGAGCAACAATTAGACTAAATACACTTGATTGTAACTTTTTTAACAATTTAAATATACAATTATCAAAACAGAAAAAATTAAAAATTTTCGACAAAACTAATAATTAATGCGATTATTTGTTTTGTTGTGTTGTAATTATTCATACATTATCATCATACACGATAAAATTAAACATGTAATAACTGTGTGGACGAAAAAAGGTTCCACCATTTTTTTTATCAGCAAAAAGTATTTTTTTATTAGAATAAAATATGCAGGATGAAATTAGTTATTTAAGTAATTGTTTATTGTCCTAATAGTTGTAAATTATTTTATTAAAATATTTGACCAAATATTAAAGAGAATAATATTTGATAATACACTCCCTAAAATTTTAAACACTAATATAAACACTATCGGAGAGTGGAGCTTAATGAAGACTCAAGGAGACCAGAGGCATTCCAAGAAATTTATTTTTAAAAAAAAAAAAAATTCTTGTAAAAAATTGCATTTTGATCCTTAAAAATATTAAAAAATTATATTTAACCTCCCTACAAGTTTAAAAAATTTTGTTTATATCCCCAAAAGATTTATCATAAAAAAATTTATCTTCCCAAATCTGATTTTGTAATGAAGTTGGTTGTAAATAATTAGTTTTGTTGCATATGGTTTAGTAAGTAGACATAATAAATTTTTTCTTGGTATTTTTGACCTTTATTTACTGCAAAGTGTTTTTACTACAACAATATATATATATATATATATATATATATATATATATATATATATATATATATATATATTTATGACAGTTAAATTCTTGAAAAAACAGTTAACTTAATTCATTTATAGAAAAGTAATTAACTTAGTTCATTTATAGAAAAGAAAAAACAGTTAAAAATATATTAAATATTTTCTTGTACTTCAGATAAAGCAGCAATTTAACATGTATTGTAAGACGAACAATACGAAGTCTGTTGGATTAAGGTAAATTCTTGAAAATGTTAAATTTTCCTGATTCTTTAATTTTAATAAAAAATTTTATTGTTGATAAAATAAAAAATTAAACATGCATTGCAAGATCAATTTCTACATAATTATTGTCTTTTTATTCAAATTGAAAAGTACATGATGAAGGCATACATATGGCCTTACTAATTTATTTGATTTACTGGTAACACATCACTTAGAAGGTAGAAGCCAACCCATGGCACCCTTTATTTTATATTCTATATATAAAAAGAGAGAGAGATGTTGGTTTCCAATTACGGAGCATCTGGAATGTAAAATTCTGCCTTATAGGTTCCATCGTCTTGTAAAACCATACCGTTATTCTCCTCAACCCACCAATTAGGTGGTATATTGTAATTATGTTTTTCATTCAGACCATCTACAGTTTTGTTTATCAATGCAGTATCAAGAGGATAGTCTAAATTAAAACCTCCTTTACTGCCCTGTGTTCCTGCAACTCCATGCAAGTAGACGTTCAAATCATGTGGATTAACATCACTAGTCTTTAAGAAGGGTGAGAGTGTAGTGTCAATTGGTAAGCTTTCTCCCACATGATAATAACGATGCTGAGGTATTACAATTAATTTATTTGGTGGAAGTGTAGGAACTGGGTCTTTAGCATTTTCTACCCTTAACACATGAATATCAGAAAGCTCATCAAATACCTTCTTGAATCCTTCGTTTCCTACCATAGGACTAGCGAATACAATCGCTGTCACCGGAAAACTTTTGTTTGCAGTTCCTGTTGGCTTGTTAATGCCTTTATAAACTATATCCATTGCGTTTAAGGTCGCAAGTGCCGATCCCAAGCTGTGGCCAGTTACTGTTATACTCACTTCCTCATCTTTGTATTGATCAACCAATTTGCTCACTGCATTTAGAACCTGCATGCATATATTTGTATATAGGATAAGTCTTACTTACATCATGCTTTCAGTTAAACTTTCTGATCGATTTTAAACCTCTAAATAAAGTAAGTATTAATATCGTATACAGCATAAACGAGACATCAAGATCAGAATAGTAGAAAGATACCTGGTCCCTGGCACTTTTCTTGTTGTAAATGGAGTTGTCCTTTTCTGTTGTATAGATTTGGTGAAAGCCAGAGTGGATAAGAGGATCATTGTTATTATTTGGAAACATATCTGAAGCTGGAATTGGTATAAATTCTACGTCTTCGAGCTTTTCTCCGGGCAATATGGTTCCTCTCCAAGAAACAACAATATCTCTTCTTCCAAGCTTCTTTTTTCCATCATCTGTCGCCACTGCCACATACGCACACCAAGTGGACTCATCTTCAATGACAATGCCGAACAATTGAGCCTCTAGTCTTGAATAAATGAAGTCAGTCACATTATAATCGAATTCATTGCGAGCTCTTACACCGACTTTAGTGAACAACTCATTTGGTGGAAAACGGCTAAACCCATGCAAATCTTCATACTTCTTGTTATTGTACGCATCGCCAATAGCTACGGCTCTATCGCCATAGTTAAGAATAGAACTACGAAGGTCAAAGTCTAAAGGATCTAAAAGACCCTTCCAGTTGTTCTCACCGCTCAGTTCCCTCCACCTATCTGCTATGTTACCAATCACGCTTAAACCTAGGCCTGCCATTTCTCTCCCTCCTCCTTTTTTTTTTTTTTCTTAAATCTCAAATGCTAGATAACTTGGTGAACATTGTTTCATCTTCATGCTTTATATAGACTGCCCAGTGCATGCATCAACCACAAATTGAATATAGCAGGAAGCAGATTTAACATATGCAAATCATGTACGTTATGTGTATTTATTTGTAGCTATTGTTATTATTAAATTATTCTGTCCTTATCCTATAAGACATGAAATATTAGTGTATTCTGGCAAGCTTTTTGGACTATCTTTTTGGACAGTATTTAAATAAATTAAGTTTATCGGGGATAATATTATTTAATAAATTTTTTTTTTTTTTTTTTGTAAAAAAATTTATATATGAATTTAGTTGCTTTCTATTATATTTGATTTTTTTCATTTAAATTAATTATATTTTTTCTGTTTATCAATTTAAAATTTCAATAAAAAATGTATTATACGATATTTACTATTTTTTCAAGAAATCAAATATTTATTCTTTAAATTATAAAGTTGTAATTGTTCTTAATTAAATTTGGAATTTTCTTAATAATAAATTATTGTTTTTTTTTTAGCATTAGAGGAGATAATTCAAATATAATTTTATTGTCAAGTCTATACTTAAACTTGCATAGAAATTATTGAACAAAAACAAACACACACATATCTTATAGGAAAGCAAATTTTAAAAAAATAAAAAAAATAAAAACATGTGTTCCTCTTTATTAGATTGTAATTCTCAATTATTATTGGATATGGTTTATTTTATTTTTCAAATTCGAGACTGATTTATTTTGATATCAATAAATAGTCAACAAATATCTGTTTTAATAATTATAATATTTGAAAGTTAATTTATATGATTAATTATTTTAAAATGTTTAATTATTTTGACACTCTTTTTGATGGAGGTTCCCTTTTTATGTATATAATATATGGCTTCGAGAACATTTAACATGTAATCTGATATCCAAATTACATCTTCAATATATAATTTGAAGTGGACTTATTGAGAAGGTTCAATTCAGACACTATGATAATCGTTAATTATAGATTTGTTCTTTTGCATCTTTTTTTTTTTTTTTTTTTTTTTTGATGCATTGTTATTTGACAGACAATTTTAAATAAATTTCATAATATATATAAATATGGAAATGAGAGAGAATAATGTGATTTCCTAAAATATTCTTAGTAAAATTTTATATATACTATACTTTGAAATATAGATAATTTTTTTATTACTTATAATATTTGAAATTTGATTTATTTCAAAAAATTAAATTAAAATGATTGCTACTTTAATTAATTTTTAATTAATTTAATTAGAATAAAATATATCTGAGTCTCTAAATTATATTCAAATTAACATTTAAATTTTTCTATATTTAAAAAATAATCATAACGTCCTTAATTTATACTTCAGTCTCACTAATAGGTCCTTCCCTTCAAAACTTGAGCTCTTTATCGTTCACTTATTCTCAACAATTAATTTTTGATTGTTTACTTCTTTTTTCTTTTATTTATTATGTTGAAGTGGAACTATAATCTTGTTTTATTTTCATTATGATTATTATGCATATTCAATCATATAGCTTAACTTTCATTTTATTGATTTCCACTATTTTATCTTATTTATTTATATATTTTTTATTGAAATCAACATATAATATTGAATAACATTTATTATAAATACAATAAATATACGTACATGCAAATTAATTGGGAGTAATAATAAAAATTTTAAAAAATTAAAGTGAAGATTTTTTTTTTTAAGAAAATGGATTTATCCGACTTAATCCGTATCCCACCCTGCACCGACACATAGTGGAGCAGATGATGGAGCGGTAATATATAGTGAGGAGAGTAATGTAATATCTGATCCACACTCGACGTATTGTCATATCCAACCTATATGTGTAACATATATATGTGGTTGATGTACATGTAAAATGTTATCTTGAGGTTGCTTAAATTTGCATCTAAACTTAAATGTTATCTTGCACATGAAAAGGTTAATGCTCTTGGACCACATGAAAAGGTTAATGCTCTTGGACCACATGAAAAGGTTAATGCTCTTGGACCACATGAAAAGATTTGGCCGTTAGTTATCTTGAATTAAAATAGATTAACACATGGAAAAGCATTTACGAAGAATAGTCAGACATAAGAATAATTTTATGAATTTTTTTATTTATATTCAATAAATGATTTCATACATCAAGTCAATTAAAAAAATATATAATCATTTGAATCAAAATATTATTTATTATATATTTAGTAAATAAGTAGGCTTATATACTAGATATGGATAAATCTTTCCTTAGTTTTTTATTCAAAAAATAGGAGACTACTAGTGATAACAAAAAAAGAAAAAAATTAATAGTGGTTTAAAAGAAAAAATCATGTAATACCCCTCTCTCTCTCTCTCCCCCATATATGTATGTATTATATACATAACATATGAAAATCATTTTATTGATGTTATTGTTTTGTTTTTTACATTTTTTTTGGGTGAAATGCATAGATTTTGCATCTAAATTTAGAAAAAAGTTTTAGTAGTATTTTTAACTTTTATTTTGATTCGTTGAACATTTCAATTTATAAAATTACACATATTAAACACTTTAGATTATAAGAATAATAATATTTTTGAAATTTAAATTTAAAAAAATTTCTTTTGATGTCTGAATGGGAAAAAAAAAAAAAGATAAATTGAGTGTATGAAATTTTTTAGAAAAATCAATTAAATGTTCCATGCCAATGTGGTATATGGAAAAGCTCCTTATGCAAATGTGGAACCATAGGTTTGACATTCTTCTCAAGGATTTGGACCTTTTTACAGCAAATTGAAGCATTATCTAATGCACAGGATATTACTGGCCAAGAAACTGAATAGTTGCAAGCAAAAGTGAGCTTGAAAACAAGGTAGGAGGATGAAGTCATCCGATCAGTTGGACATTCGATCTGATCCTATTCAAATGAAATAGATAAAATCTTATCTATTCAGTGGTAGATTGATATTGATGCTAAAATAAAATTCGATGCAGATATGGATATGCCATAATTCGATCTAAATCCAATTTGTAAAAAGTAATTTTGCCCTTTTGTTATATTTTTAAACTTTTGATTGTAATTCTGTATGTACAATTGCCTTTTTCTTCTATTCCTTCTTTATTTTTCATTTACATTTTACATCGTTATCTCCAACTTTTTTACTTTTTTCATTTTTTTTTTAATCTCTGCATCAAATAAAAGAATGAGTTCAACATTTCATTTTTTTACAATTGTTAAAGTTTTTCTAGTTGTCATAGTATCCAATTTTTTTATTATTGTTAAGAATTTTGTATTTTCAAGCATAAATAATAATATGCATTTTTATTAAATTATTAGTTTTTTTTTAACATAATTAAAAAAAGGATCGTATCCAATCTGACATTCGATCTGATTCGAATTTGAGCGGAGCACATATGGACATAAATATGTAAAAATCTTCATGAATCAAATATGGATTTTACATAATCCAATCTGAATTCGATCAATGATCGTCGCTAAACATAGGTGCTCAAAATACTATAATAAGTATATAAATCAAAAATAAGAGAAATCTACGCGCTTTTAGAAAATAAAAATAAAAATAAATAAAAAAACATAAAATTACTTCTTAATATGATTTAACCTTTTGGGAAGCCTAATTGTTTCTTGATATGGCATTCCATATGAATGTCAGCCCAACTATTATTACTCCGAAGGGGATTTTGAAATTTCATAGTTGCGCGTGAACGCTTTCACAAGAGATAGATGCAATCTACTATGTCAACTATAAACTCATTTTCAACTAAATTTCTTATCTCCAACTTGCTTTTAACTGGGTTTCTTATCTCTAACTAAATGAGAATCTTGAAAAAATTAATAGAAAATAAGTTTTATAAAAATAAAAAAAGCAAACTACTTGTGTTACTTTGTCTGATATGACTATCTCATTGAACGGGTCTATAGCTGACATGGTAGACCAGTTTAAGAAATTCTCCTTTCACAAACACCCAAACAACTTCTGGTTAATCACATTTAGAGGAGTTTGCTATAAAGAAAAGGAAAAGATCATCCACAGAGAATAAATGTAAGATCAATAGTGCACCGTGATAAGGCTCTTCAAGGTATGGCGAAAGAATAAAAAGGTACAGCGAAAGAAGACAGCCCTGCATAGATGTCATTCAAGGATCACTGACCCTAATTGCCTTCCCCCTTAAAGAATTAAGTATTAGATACAAGCAACATATATCATAACCATAACTACTGCCTTGTAAGAGTATATTGCATAATGAAATTAGTCTAATGTCTGACATTGCTTAAGGGGATTGTTTTTTTGGATTAGAACTGAGTGTTTCAAAACTGGTAGTATGAAGCCAAATCCAGCAACCCAAACAGAGCCCACGGGTTGCACAATTCATCAAGTCATAAATTGATATGTATAATTACCATAACCACAAGACACCTGACCTATTATGCACTTTGTTTCATTTTTTATCCCTCAGTAAAGAATCTGTTGATAGATCGAGTAAATATAACGTGAAGCAATACTGTTCCAATTAGAACTTTGTGTTTCCCAAAATGCACACAAACAAAATTTTCAAAGGGAGATGTATTAGGAGTGTTTTAGTAATTTAACACAAAACATTTGCCAACACAACTAGTGTCTTTAAATCAGCAAGGACAAAATGCATAACTCAGACTACAACATCGATCTTGTACACATAAGTAGTAGTAGCATAACTTGATTTATGAATGATTTCCAAAATAGAACCAAGTAAAATGAGACATCACCTCCACACTAAGCAAAATTTGACAAAAAGAGTCCAAACTAATGTCTAATATCATGGGGAAAGAAAAAGAAAAGTCCAAATTGGAGAGGGCTCAAACATTGTAAAAAGGAAAGAGAAATATAATTGCTCATTGATCACCAGGGAGGCTCTTGATGATATCCGAATCACCTGCACAACAGAGACATTCACTCAAATGTCAGTGGATCAAATACTAACACAATGTTCAAAACACAATTGATATGATATTTTACCTGGATCAATAATGCTCAGGCAAGAAACACGGAAATACTTCCCACAAGCGGTTCCCAAGTCAACATTGTCTGGAAAAACACATTATCAGTTTCAAATTTATGAACACTGAACAAAATATAAAGCTATCCATGCA
Source organism: Jatropha curcas (assembly GCF_041381405.1). Taxonomy (NCBI): domain Eukaryota; kingdom Viridiplantae; phylum Streptophyta; class Magnoliopsida; order Malpighiales; family Euphorbiaceae; genus Jatropha; species Jatropha curcas. The sequence continues at coordinate 26,502,159 of NC_143153.1, forward strand.
TGTGCAAGTCTTGGGCTCAGCGGCCATTTTTGAAGCTCCAATAACCAGTTAAACAAATTCAGGTTCTAAGCAACATATATTAGATGACAACATACATCGATAAGATACAAAAACAAGGACCCTTCCAATCCCCTATACCTTCAAAAAGAAGGTATGACGCAGTTCTGCTCGATTTGACTTTACAAACTGTATACAGGTTTCTTTTGTGGATGTTTCATTCTATATTTCCTTGCTAAAGGTTCAAAAATTCAACTTAAGTTTTTGACATTAAACTTTATTTTCAAATACCAAATACCCAATAAAGACCCCTGCAGGATATACCTAACAAATGTGTGGAAAGAAATCTGAACAAACCATATTAAGTAAATCCAACTCGTATACAATCGCAAACTTACATATAAAACAACACAAGGATAATATAACATACAATTCTGTAAAGTGACTGATATCTTTGACAAAAAACTAATGAAGCTAACTGATACAAAATCACCCTCGCACACTCCAAATTATCAGAAACTAGAAAGTATGCAATTAAATCTAAAATGGTACGCAAATAATGTCTGAGAGGCTATCATTATCAGAAGTCAATGAGGTGAAGGGCATGCATCTCACAAGTACAACCCTCATTCTCATATGCAAACACAAACGTTATTCTCAGTCTCTGCTATCAAATAAATAGCAAAATGAAACAAAAAAAAATATATATGTAGACCTTCAAGATTCAACAAAAGAAATAAAGTGAGCACTTACTTCCATTATAATGATGTACTCCAACCTTAGAAAGCATGGCATAGTACTCGATCTCAGATTTTCTCAGTGGAGGGCAATTGTTTGAAATAATTATAAGCTTGCCTACCAAAAATTAATCCCAAATATTAAAATAAAGTAAACAAAACGAAAAAAGAAAATGAAAAAAAAGATAAACAATTAACAAAAAAACTCACCTTTGGACGATCTGAGAGAGCGAAGCACAGTTTTGTAACCGAGAGTGTACCTTCCACTCTTCATAACAAGAGCTAATCTGTTATTGATGCTCTCATGGGTCTTCTTCTGTAATATCACCAAAAATAATATAAATCACAAATCTAAATTAGAATTTAAGAAGAGATGGATATGAAATGATGGAAATGGGAAAAAAGAAGAGAAGGACGTACAGTTTTCTTGCCAGAAACCATTTTTCCGGAAAAATGCTTGGCTGATTAGAGTTCTCTATGCAAGAGTGGTGGCGCCGTAACCCTACAATTCTTCGCTGCTCCTGCTCCTGCTGCTGCTGCTGCTCCTGCTCCCAAGCGGGTAGGGTTTGGGAACAAATCTCCCTCGGATAAATATTAGGGTTTGAGTTGGTGGACCGTGTATGTGTCAACATTGAAATAGCAGTCAAGCCCAATCCATTTTGAGGTTGCCCCAACCTGAGGCGGGTCGGGTTGGGCTGTACCTGTACTTTTGATTTTTATCGCTAGAACCAAAGTCTCATTGACTTTGGTGATATGCCAATGCCCACAATTTTTTTGATCTAGGAATTATCCCTTGAATGAGTAAATATTTAATAATTCAATAAATGAACAATTGTCAAACTTATTTTTACCTTTTAGTCCTGTTTATTAAGTAGTAATTCCTTTTAGTTATTTAAATTTTATTAATGGTTTTTATATAAGCTTAACTTAGCATTAAAAAGATTCCCAACTTAATAAAAACTTGAATTTATATTCTCCATTACTTGATTTCCGTTGAACAAATCTTAAATTAAACAAGACATAATTACTATATATTCTCTGATTTTCTCAAATATACTACTATCTCTGTTCCATAAATAGTGTGAAATTATGAATACTGCAATTTTTACTAGTGTCTTTCATTAAACTATATACAGTAATTGTCTTTAGAATTATTTTTGACATTTCATAGTCACTTATTGGATTGGATTTTGTAGTCTAATAGACATGCAATGCAGAGACTAAATACTGTAATTTTAAAAACTCCAATAGTGTAATTTTAAAAACTGAAGTTTTTACTATTGTATTTGAACAAACCTAGGGACTACATAGTAAATACCCGTTTAACAAAGTCAACCATCAAAGATCAAATTAGTTGCACCCTAAATATTAACTTGTGATTCCAAGAATTACATAATTTCTAAAATTTCTCCGTTAGTTAAAATTTTTGCCCCTCTATTTAATTATCCCAATTCAATTAAACAGATTTTTCATATTTTATGCACACTTAAGAGTTTGAATCCATGACCTTTCCTCATAACAAATCAAACACTTAAAGCCTCACAAAATCCCGAGTTAAAAAATAGCAAAAACACGCTTCACCAGTACCTCATGACTTTCATTATACATGGCATATTAGCACTGACGTTTATGAAGCAAATATCAGAGTTTCAAACCATATAATGGCATGCATTAGTTATTAATTTCAAATTTTCAACAGATCGGAACAGACGCATAAAAGATTATCATCAGAAGTCAGATTCCACCATTTTAGTTTGTTCTGAAGTTAAAATTCCTCTGAAAAGGTAAAACAAGATGACCACAAGTAGATAGAATTCTTTTCAACAGCAAAACATGATATGACCGTACGATAGGTGGATCCGCTTGAATACAGAGCTCTCAATTCAAATGTTTCCTAGCACTAATAAAAACTTAAAGCATTAACAAAAGGCAGCCTCCAGAAAACCCAAATCCAACAGCGAACCACATCCCTCTGCTTGGCCAGGGCATTTCCTTCTACAAGCAACACCTGCAGACCTGCAAAGACGCAATTATGTGATACTATCTAACCATTTATCTAAGATACTGACCATCCCATAAGAAATTCCTAAGAGCAGCCACGGAGGTAAATAGTAGCTTGATCCCTACTGGTTGGCATTTTTTCCCCGTTCCGCAAGTTTTGCTGCAACTTGTTCTTCTGACAACGGAAGATAGTAGATCCGGGGAGTTGCTTTGGTTTTCCGAAAGAGATCATCTAGAGTAACAATTGGAGGGTCATGTTTCTCTGGAATTAGTGGAGGTGGCGGTGGCAGATGGGCAACACGCTCCTTGGCCAGAGGCGGGTTGGATAGAGGTGGTGGAGGTGGAAGGGGAGGTGGGGGTGGAAGTTGCTGCCTAGAAACCTGCTGACGGGGAGAGGGCTGAGGCTGCGAGAGTGGAGCTGCAGTAGCACTTGGAGTCACTGGTGTAGCCGGAGAATGAGGAGGAGCCTCCACTTTCAGTTTCACTTCATGGGGATCAACAAACTCAGCCACTAAAAGACGCCCGCCATTTGGAGGCCACTGTAAGTTATACACTGCATTCCGTGTCTCCACAGCTTCTTCTACAGATGAGTACTGCATCAACAAAGAGTTCCCCCACATAACAGGTGAGATATAACTAATACAAAGATTCAAAAAGCACACGCATGACAAGACCATGAAATGCACCTTCCCAGCCAGATGAAAAAAGATCTCTCCACATTTAGATGCATTGCAATAGTGTGTGTGCCTGTGTTTAGAGAGAGAAAGAAAGGCTTACACTTATATAGCAATGGGTTTTGATGTGATCCATCCAGAAACTGGTTATGGTCCCAGTCTTGCCTAGAAATTCTTGGACAGCTTTCAGGGTAAAAGGACGTACAAAGCGATCAATTCTTAGAGAATTTGTTGGAGGTCTTTGAGATGGTGGAACTGGCAACAGTAAAACACAATGCAAATGTTTATTCTAACCGATCACAGATAAACCTGTACATAACAAGTTTACAAAGAACCATGACTCACCAACACGTTCCTTTGGTGCATCCTCATTGCTAACAGAGGAGTCAGAGCGAGAAAAGTTGCGTCTTGAAAGAGCAGGTTGAAATGCATCCTTAGGGGTAGTGGATGGTGCTGGATTAGAGCTTTGTGGTTCAGGTACTTTTAGGCTTTCAGAATTCCATCTGCGTTGCCTCTTTACAGGCTCTGTACTTCCAACAGCATTTTGATCTGCAATGGAACCCATTAAACCAGATGAACAAGAGAAAATGGTCATCATACAGAACCAGACATCCATTTAAATTTTCATAGTAAAATTATCAAAATGCTTCAAGAAAAAAAAGAAGGGTACTAATCAAAATAAAACGAATATGTAGTACAAGCAAAACAGATCAGATTAAAATTCTCAAAGTTGACTGAGACAGAGCTACTTTGCAGTAAGACAACGATTACCATTGTTCTAAACAGTACACCCACAATAGCCAAATTGCAAGTAATTATGCTGTCAAATTATACACAATTATTCGTCCATATAGTTATTGAAACAGATGAATATTCTAATAATAATTCAAATCATTAGTGAAAAGTGGTAGCATAATATTTAAAAGACCTCCATGTCATGTCTGTATCTAGAAATGAAAGAGTCAACTTTAGGATTTAGCAGACACTAGCTAATGCAAATTGCAAGTAATCATGCTGTTCAAAAGTATGCACTTATCATCCATATTGTAATGGAAACACAAATTCTCTAATAATAATTCAAAATCATTAGTGAAAAGTAGTAGCATAGTATTTAAAACGCCTCTAAGTCATGTCTGCATCTAAACAAAAGAACCAACATGAAAGAGTCAACTTTAGGAATTTAAAAAACACTAGCTAATGCAAAAGGTACTTCTATCATGTAGCATTGTTTGTCTCAATAGAAGCTTGTCCCTCATTGTGCAAGGGCACGTCATATTCGACCTTAGAGTCTCTGCAACTTATTACAACTTTTGAAACAAAGGTAACTGTACTCAATCAGATGCCAGAGCTTAAAAGCACACCCAAACTTAGACCTTTTCCTATTGACTTCTTCCCAAATTGAGCACTTCAACTCTGTCAAATCAATTATGCTGAACTTAAAACATAAAATGAACCTGAACAATTTCACTCTGAAGTGTTGTGGACAAAACATAAATAACATGAATAAACATTAAAGCCAATTTTCAGGTACCTCAGGCATAAACAAGAAATTTCTTTTTTAAGGCACAATTCAGTCAGTCAGTAAGTAGGTGAATAACACGCCAGGTGTAAACATTTTTCTTATTACACTCAGTTGAAATTTGGTCACAGACTCTCGAAGGAAGAAAAACGGAAAAATATTTGGTTCAAAAACTAGATAAACCATGTTTTCCTCATTGATATGGTGAGCTTGATTCTTGTCCTCAAATACAGTAGAGGTCTAAATCATCTCCCTTATAAACCAATCATGATAAGTGCAAGTATAAAATTCATATATTTAGCTACTTCAACATTATGCACATGCAAATGTGTTTATTGCAAGTTTTCAACAGTTCCTACTACGAGATAGTACATTTTTACATAGAGGTATTACTTAATGTACTAACATTTCCCACCAGTGTTAAAGATGAAAAAGTTCTAATAACTTGAACATCTTCCTGATCATAATGACCATCGAAATGAAAGGCATGAGAAATGCATTGCAATTATCGCGTGTCAACATTGTGATGAAAAAAAATATTATAATAGTGAAGCCATGTAAAAACAACATTGGTAAAAGCAGAGAAAGTATTGTAAAAGATATTTGCTGAATAAGGTTATTAGGAAGTTAGGGAGTTCAGAATGCAAAAATTACCATTAAGCTTTCTTTTCTCAGCAGGCACAGGAGGATGAACTTTATTCTCAACACGCATTTCCTTATTATCAATAGACGGCTTGTTCCCTACAACATCAACAAGATTTTCCTCCTTCACAACATGCATTTCACTTTTCTCACTTTTGTCTCCCACATCATCAGAGTTATACTTTGAATCAATTTGCTTACTCTCCACAACATCTTCCTCCATAGAGTCATCACCAGAACTTCTGTCTAAATTTAACTTTTCCGAGTACCCCACATCAACAATATCATTTTTCTTGCTCATATCTGCATTTGTAGCATTGCTGTCATCTTTCTCTTCAACTGTCTTCTTCTCTTGTGGCTCCTCAACATCCATTGGATGTGATTCACCACCAACTGGCACAACACTATTGGATGATGGTTCCACCATCTCTGGCTTAACAATATCTAGTTCTAATTGGACATTATCAGTAATTATGTTATCCTTTAGTTCAATCTTTTCATTAATTGACACAGAATCAGTAGAAATAGAATCAGATTTTACTTGAAACCCTAAATTAGGGCTGACCTCAGATACCTGGTTGTTCGGAGTAGAAGAGTCAAGCGTGACATCCTCGTGTGGAGGCTTCAACCCCTCATTCTCCAGCTGGGACTTTGAATCCTCATTCTCCAGCTGGGGCTTTGAATCCTCATTGTCCAGCTGAAGCTTGGAATTCTCCAGCTGAGTCTTGCATTCCTCACCTTCCAGCTGAGGCTTAGAATCCTGATTTTCAAGCTGGAACTTGGAATTCACATTCAGTTCAGGCGCTTGAGGATTTTGTGCATCTGAAGCACCAATTGTTACTCCAGATGCCACACTCTCGGAAACTGTAGTGCTGACCTCCAGAGCAACAGCAGGAATAGTGATCTCCCCTTCATCCCTAGAAGAAATTGTATCAGTTCTTGTGACACATTCCGCAAGTTCTTGGTCCCTGGCTTCTGCACCATCATTGATATCAACCTGAACCTTAACATCACCCACGCTCTCAATTTTCGCAGCAACAACATTCATATCAACTTTAGCAATTTCAGTAACAATTGGCACTGCCTCAGAAACTTTTGTACCATCCACAGGTTGCTCATCCGAAATAGTTTCAGTGTCCAAGTCCTCATTATTTTCCCTCTCAATGCGAAGTGCTTCATCTAAACGTCTAATCAGATCATCCTTCAAACCTTTTGTTGTCAATTTCCGCCTCCTAAGCTCTTCTTTTAGTTCAGTAACCTTCCACTGATCTATTGGGCGATTGTCTAGAATTGGATATTTTGATGACATCTTTTCCAATTAATATCACTACCACAATCCTTAACAAAACATAAAATTCAATTTGTAATCCTTGAAATCTCGCAGTGAAACAACAATGGTACAAGAGAAACCCTATAAATAAAAAAGGCATGTTAAAAAGACAATAGCAGAAAAAGAATAACAGCATTCATACAAATTAACGAACCAGCAGCTTTAGGACCAATTTAACTTAGCAGGAAATTTTTATACTAACAAAAAAATTGAATGTGAATCATATTGTATTACAATACCAAATGACCAACAAAGACATATTATACAGAATCCTCTACTTAATTCAACAAGAAATCACAAAATCAAATTACCCAAGGACCAGAGAGAGAGAGAGAGAGAGAGAGAGAAACAAAAGAATAATGGTTTACATGAAAATCGGGATCCCATCCAAAATTGCATACAGAATCTAACTTCTGATGAATCAAAACACTAACAGTGTTCTACTAACCAATTTACACATAATTTATCCTTCCGAATCTAACAATATCATTCAAGCCAGTCAACATATTTCTCCTCGCTCAACTTGAGAAGTAAGAATTGAAGGAAAAATAAACAAAAAAAACTTTTATGCAACATCATAAATGTCATTGCATGAAAAGCTATTTAAAAGATGACATGCAAAAGAAAAATTACAATAAAAATTAAGCGATAACTCACAGGAATATTGTCAGGCAGCCGGAAAGCACCAAAAGGCTGAAAACAGAATGGGATATATGTGAAACCCTAATTTCACAACACAAAACCCACCATTAGACATATAGAAAGAAAAGCGCCAAAAAAGCAGAGCAGCCCACAATGAAGAAACGCCAAACAAATTTTTTAAAAAAAAAAGACCCAATAATCTTCCACTCAAAGCGAGTCTGCTTCCTGAAAACAAAACGAACAAAAGAAACTAAAGCTAAGAACACATTAAAAAATACAAATGTACAAGAGAGGAAAAAGCCCGAGATACGAAAATGAAACAAAAACCAGCTTTCGTTGGATTTGATTTTTCTTATCTTTTTCGGAATTTTGATTGAGAGAGGAAAATGGAAATGTAAATTTAGGGTTTTGGATGTTCAATGATTTTTTTGGTTTGTGCGTTATCGAAAAACAAAATGGAGTAGAAGGCTCTTGGTCTTCAAATACTGGTTATATTTGTGGAATACCGAATATACCCTGAGGGGGACTACGTGGAGTTTCGTTTCAACAAGCCTGTTGTCAGAATGCGTACAGAACCGGGAAATACATTTTTCATGTTTAGATATTTTTCATGGATTATAATTATTATGATTATTATTATTAAAAGAAATAAGGTTTAATTTCATTTCAAAAAAAAAAAAAAGGTTTAATTTGTCCCGCATAAATTCACCCAAAAGTCAATGTTTTATATGTAACCCTAACTAGTAGATGAGTAAAAATGCCGAAAATAAAAAGTAAAAAATAAAAAAAAATTTAGCATTTTTAACTAATGCTACTAGTATATAAATTATTATTTAATTAAAAATAAAAATATTAAAGTTGTTCTTTTTAGTTATTTAATGTAAAGTTTAAGAAAAAAATTGATTTTTAAGTAAATTATAAATCACATCCAACTTGAAGAGATAAGTAACAACGTTGTTTGGAGTGGAAAAGGGTCCGACCCTTAAGCAATAGGTTGAGTGAAAACTCTTTGTGGGAAGCTGTTGGGCTAATGACACAAACCAACAAAAATTAATAAAACTGACAAATAGAAAATAATCAATTTTATGATTTTTCTTTAGCTATAATAATATTTTTTATTTAAAAACGTTAAATAAAAAATATATTTTAATAATAGTTCTTTTTAAATATATCTATCTATACTTGTACTAACTATATATAAACGTGAGAATAATGAGATTTTTGATATTGCTCTCATTGAAATTTCGAATATCTTAAAATAGTTTTAATCATTGCCAATTTGAAAATTACATTTTATATCAACGAGTGTTTAGATGAGTGGTTAGACGCTCTTCTCTTTTAAGTGAGGTTGAAAGTTCAATCCTAATGAATGAAGTAAATACTCGCTTGGAGCACTTTATTCCTTCTTGAGTTTAGTTCTTGCCCAGTGGGCTCGAGATAATGTTTCTTTTATGTAATATTTTTTATTAATTAATTAAATTATTTATTTATTTATTTTAAATTTGCAACTTAGAAATATAAATAAACAAAATTAGATCCTAACATTATTTACTTTGTAATTTTCGTTTATCGATTTGGCTATATTTTTTTTTTTTTTTATCTTTCAATATCAAATTTCATTAAATTACAGTATTTTACAATTAAAGAAATGGTTGATTTTTGAAATTTAAATTGGTAATTTTTTAATATAATTTATTTCTGTTATATGTTGAGTTCGAAAAGAGCTCTATTCTTAATAACAATTTTTTATTTTTTATTTTCTTTTTTGTTACTGAATTAATTTGTAACTACCATCATTTTAATTTGGTAATAGATTTATATTTCCCTTACAATAAATAACTGACCTCTTGATGGTTAAACATTTTTAATTTTCTTAATATTTTTTCTATTATATTCTAAATCTATTTGACTTGAAATAAAATAACATTTATAAAACTGAAAAAAACTAGAACTATATATTTCTTTTTTGTGTCATATTTTGGGATTTCAAGAATTTGTATATATGTGTATATATTCCTTTCTCTAATGTACTGGGTGAGTAATACTCTCACCATAGTCAAAATAATTATCATCGTTAATTTAGATCATATGCTCATTTATTTTCTCTACCCAGTAGTAAAAAATAATTTATTATTATTATTATTTTGTTATAGTTAGATATATATATAGATATTTATTTGGGGTTGAGGGTAGGAGGTTGGAAATTGAGCGATGACTTAATTTCTTTTTTTTTTTTTTTTGCCACTTATTAAAGTTTTAAGAATCTATATTTATAAATTAGAGACTGAAGACTTAAGTCTATGGATTGGTTCAAATTTTATTTTGAAACCACTTTATTATTAAAAAAAAAAAGAATTAATTATAGAAGAAATAGCATTTACAAATAGCTTGTATGACAAAGTTCGATACAAATTAAGCAATTGTATTTATTTTAATCTAAATAAAAACTTATGCTTTAACAAGCATAGTCAACGTGCAAGACATGTTGTAAAAAAGACTAGCACTGTATAAATACGAGAATAAGGAGATAATAAGATTTTCAATTGCGTCATTGATGAAATTTGAATACCTTACAAAATTATATTTTATTCATTAATTTAATATAATTTATTAAAATTATTTTTAAAATTAATACATATAGATAATTAATTATTTTAAAATTTTAAGTTTTACCTTCTTTAAAATTTATTTTTAAATATATGATAACGATATATTGAAATTTTTTATATTTTATTTTATTGTAATTATAATTTAAAATATTTTATTTAGGAGCGATAAAAATGAAAAGTATATATTTTTTAATATTCTTTTTTCTTCTATGTTTGTATGATTTGATTAGATTTTTTTAAAAAAATTAAAATTTCAAATAGAATATATATAATATTTTATTTAGGAGAGAGATAAAAAGGTTTTTTTTTCAATATTCTTTTTTCTTTATGTTTTTATGATTTGAATCAATATATTTTTTTAAAAAATAAATTTTCAAATAGAATATATATAATATTTTATTTAGGAGAGATAAAAAAGAAAAATTTTTTTTCTACAGTTGTACGAAAATTGAGGATTTATTTGGAGAGGATAAAATATATTTTTTTATGTAATCTTTTTTTATTAATTAATTAATTTTTTTACTGAAATTAATTACCTTATTTTTGTATTTTAAATTTGCAACTTAGAACTATAGAGAAACAAAATATTTGAATAAATTCATCAACTGACCAATATTGGATGTTAACATGATTTGCTTTGTAATTTTTATTTATCGACTTAATTTTAGTTTTAGTTTTCTTTTTTAGTTTTAGTTTTAGTTTTCTTTTTTTTTTTTTTTTTGTTCATCAACATGAAATTTCATTAAATTATAGAATTTCCAGTTCAGAAGGAGTTGATTTTTTAAATTTAAATTGGTAATTTTTTTTGTTCCTTGTTATATGTTGAATTTTGAAAAGATTTTTATTCTTAATAATATTTTTTTCTTTTTTATCATTGAATTAATTTTTAACTGCTATCACCTTAATTTAGTAAGAAATTTATATATTTCTTGCAATAAATAGATGATATCTCGATGATTAAGCATTTTTAATTTTTTAATATTTTTTGTCTTATATTATAAATCTTTTTGTCTGTAAAGAAAATATTGTTTATGAAACTGGAAGAAAAAGTACTATATTTTTATTTTGGATTACTTTTTGGGGTTTCAAAAATTTGTGTGTATGTCATATATATTTTTTCTAATGCATGGGTATGGAATATTGTTACTATAGTAAAATGATTACCATTATCAATTCAGATTATCTTCTCATTTATTTTCTTTTTTACCTAGTAGTAAATAATAATTATTATTATTTTTCATTATAGTTGTATATAAATATTGATTTGGAGTTGAGGACAGTTGTTGGGGATTGAGCGATGACTTTTTTTTTTTTGTGTGCCTACTAAGGTTTTAAAAATCTGAATTTATAAATTAGGAACTAAGGGAGTTGAACTTTATTTTGATACAATTTCATTATAATTAAGTACATAAAGAGATAATATTACAAATAGTTTGTACGACAAAATCTAATACAAATTAACCAATTGTATTTATTTTAATATAAATAAAAACTTACAATTTAATATTATATAGATAAAAAATAAAAATAATAAAATAATGGTATAAAACGAATATATTCAACGTGATAAAAAATACTAATAATTTTTTTTTTTAAAGATACAAAAGCCAACAACAACCATGGTGGCAACCGAGCCCCAAATACAAGTGACAGGCATTTAGCTACAATTGCAGTTTAATGGTTTCATTTGAATCCAATAATTGTTAGCTTAGGAAGTCAAGTATTTAATTCATTTCAACGCTTGCTAACTTCTAGAACGAAGGGCGCACTCATTTGCGACCAAGATTTGGATGTAGCCTTCAACAGGATGTTTTTACCTTTAAGACTACAGTAGAGAATAAGAAATTTCTGTATCTATGAAGAAACCTTCTTTTACCGTTAGATTTAAATAACATTTATATGAACCATTGGATTTAGTTAAGATAAGGATATTTACAACTTACAGATTAGGTTAACAATAAATTAATAATATTATTACTTTTTATTTGATTTTCTTATTATCATATGGAGAAATAATTTTAGAAGTTAAATAAGCATTTTCAACTTTCAAGAGTATAAATTCAAATAGTTACCGTATCTAAAAAATCGTTTATTTTTTTTCAATATTAAAAATAAGCTAACTATTAAATATAATAGTGATATTATAAGTACTAAAATTATATTATCATACTATTAGCAATTTATTTTATATGTCCTTCATGTTATTTTCTTTTAACTAACTACTTTTTCTCCTAAAAAGAACTATCTACTTTTTTAGAATTATCTTTTACTTGATTTAAAACACCATAATAAATTTTAAGAATTACAGAATATGGTTTAAATTATTTAAATAAATAATTTTTGTTAATTATTTGAATATGCATTTCATAATCAGATATTTTTTTAAATACTTTTTACTATTGGATTTGTTATTAATTGGATATTTCTAATTAACAAAGATGTAACTATTATTCAGAAAAACTAAAATGTAATTATGCTCATTAAAATTATTTCAAGATTCTAATTCATTATCAATTAAAAAAAAAATTAAGTTATACATAAAATATAATTTTTGTTACTTTAAATAAATACGATTGTTTATTATGTTTATATATTTTTAAATTTCAGAAGTTTTTCAATATTATATTTTGTCCAATATTTGTATTTTTTTTTATTAAATATGCTTTTGTTCTTAAAAAAAATAAAAGAAAATTTTATTGAATCCAGTTTCGAAATACTATGAATTGATTTGTACCATTTAAAAAAAGAAAAAGAAATTATGAGAAAAATTAAGTATATTTAAAAGCAATTTGAAAAAAAAAAATATCAATCAAGTAACCTGTTACACTGCATTTAAAAAAAAAAGGTAACCTGCTGTAGCAGGTTCATTTACCATATGTAATTGAAGAATAGAATATGTATCTATAAAGAAAAATTAATTTCTCTATTGCAGTAAAAGTCTGCCTTTTTATTGAACATATTTCAGGGAAACCTTTTTTATTTATATAATTGAATTGGATAAATTTAATTTCTTTTTCTTTTTTTTTCGATCGCACACCTTCCATTTGCTTAGCAAATTGATGAAAATTTATTAAACCCAAGGCATCACCCCTCTACACCATACCTAAGTCGCGGATGAATTTGATTTATGATCTCATCAAAGTTTATTTTTTTGCATATTTTTTATATTTATATCCAAAATTTCACTTGTGCTTTTCTTATTTATTTCTTATAAAACTGTCGTACTTGATTGAAGATTTTTCCCTTATAAATACAAATGCTAAAGTGGAGGTAGCCAATGTTCAAGAACTTAACTTTACAGTTAATTTCATTAAAATCATATAATTTTAATTTATCATTTTTCAGTAAGAAAAAAAAATTTCTCCCCACCGTTTGTATTCCATAATCTTCATCTTCTCACTCTCTTATATTTCTTTACAATCATGATTTTCTTTATAAAATATGTGATTTTCTATATCATATTTCAATTTCAATTACCAGAATTACCAGAATCCAATGAATGACGTCACGTCCCATTGAAACGGAAATTAAAATTCAGTGACTAAAAGGTAACAGATTAATGAACATTAACATAATCTACTCTCCATTCAACGTTCAAAAGATAGAAAAATCAATAATATCGTAAGAATGGCGTTCAAAGCTTTTGGAAAGGAAACTGATGATAGCATCAGCATGCAGCAAGAAAAGCAAGAAGGCACTCATCAAGATGAAGGCACAAGATACTCGCCTTCTCTTTTGATATTCTAATGCTCAACGCAAAGTAATGATTAAAATTACAATTGAGAACTCTCATTTCGTATTAAGGCCAGCAATGGATACAAGGTGCTTAATCTTTCATCTGAGAATCACAAGCATCGTCATCTTATTCAGCTTTCCATTGCAAGCACATCTAATCATATTCCAGTTCATCAGGAGTCACTGGCCGTTTGAGTGGAATAATAGACTTCTTTTCAACGTCTCGTGATAAAGCTTTCCTCATGTCTAAATATAGAGCACAGTAAATTAAGTAATTAGAGGTAATAAAAGTGTAATAAAAGGAAATAAAAAAATGTTATTCCATAGGTGTGGAAACTTGCCTAAGCCATCTTCCTCTCCCGAGTAATAGCGTAGCACTCGTCTATATATTACATAACCAAGCTGAAAAGAAAAGGAAGATTGATAAGCACCACTTTTTCCTATTATTGAAGAGTCACAAAGAAAAAAGAACACAGACCACACACGCGCGCTTATCCACAATGTCCACAATGTCCACAATGTTTGCCTCTCAAAGACATATTTTACATTTATGAACTTGTAAATTGAACGTCTACCATCCAGTTATCAGCCTGTCACTCTTCAAATGAATGCAGAATAATTTCTCATGGAAAATGCAAGAAAATCTATGCGGCTAATAAATCCTACAGTTTGCAATTGATCCAAATGGCAATACAAAAATACATTTGTCAGTGACTGGGTGAGATTACTTTCATGCCAGCTTCAGTTTCTTTTAGCAAGGAAGACTCATACATGCATCTCTTAAACTTTTTTATTTAACATTTATCAAATTCTTTTTCTTCAAAATTACAAACTCACATTAAAAAAAAAAAATATATATATATATATATATATATATATCAAAGCCCCAAATAAGACTCAGGAATAAAATGCTCACTGAATTAAGGTTATAGGTTACTTCACATAAATGGCATTTATTAAAATATATATATATATATATATATCAAAATACTACTCACAAGAAAGTGCCTATTTTTACAAATCAAAAAAGTATGATCAAGTGGCAACAGAATTGCAAATTTATCAATGCTAAAGACATATTACCTTCTCATACATCTTTATAGCTGGTGTATTTGATGCTCTAACAAACAGATCCACAAAGTATGCCTTATCACTGAAAAAAAAAATTGTTGTTACCAGAAAAATTCTTGAGCCAATACTTCAGACAGTAAGTGAAAAAGTGAAGACTGAAGAGGTAATTGAACAAATCCTTAAGCCCATCCAAATAATTCTATCCAAAAGACAGAATGTTGCTCACTGTCCCCAAATCCAAAAGCTAAACAATAATAACAGCTGAAGAAAATGTCCTAAATGTTTATTTAGCTATTTTAAACTATAGTTGTATACCAATATATGTTAATATGAAAGAAAGCAATATAGTTTGCAAATAGACACAAACTAAGCAGCATAAAATTGAAGACTGGCGCCTTTCTGACAAAAATTGTGATTCAAAGGACCTCATAAGACTGCATTTGTCTTCCTAAGAATTAAGAAACTAAAACTACAAAATAGAAAGTAATATTAAACCAACTTCCACAATTTTCTGAAGTTTTTTCCAGAAATAGATTCTACAAACTTCCAATGTCATCTAAGTCTCATCCCTTCCCTTAATTTAAGCCTAAATGTTAATTCAGCAAGACAGACATGCATATAATAAATACATATTGCACATATAATGTTGTAAATGAAGCCCTTAAAGAATCTTATCTTTCCCTAATGAGTTTTAGGCACAAAGAAACCAATATCATATTAACACGTGATAATGACCACATGATACTGTTGTGGTCAAGTAAAAACCCAAAAACCCCACTCTTAAGCCTAAATTTCATTCATTCATGCAAAGGCATTAAAACAAGACCAGAGATTCAAAGATTCTGAAGATATGGTGAAATGTACATTACAATATGAGGTAAAAGTAATACAATTATCAAAAGAAAATAGCAATATTAAGATAATATTTTACATTTTATCACTGATGTCTTCGAGGAGGTTCATGAGTTTTTTAGCTAATTGCTGCCTGCGGTATTCAGTAGCCACTGTAACTGCGGTGACATGTCCATGCCAGGACTCCCCTTGTCCTTCTACTTTACCCATAACTACAATCAACCAGACAACCCCTTCAGTCTCTCTCTCTTTTTATTTTTCCAAAAAAAAAAAAAAAACTAACAATTACACAGGATAATGAACTGAAAAGATAAGAAAGAAGGATAGCTTACTGTAACCCATGATTTTGTTACCAGGGCCTTCAGCAACATGAAAATAGTCTGGCCATCTCGCCAAATACGTCATATAGAAGGACATGTTGAACTATATAGTAAATACAATCATTAACATCATTTAATTAGCAATATAATTAACTGGAAAATTAAGAAATTGAGCTTACAGTTTCAGTGAGATGGTCAAAATTTACAGAGGAGAACCGAAGAAGATCATTGCAGCAGAATCGACGTATCGTTGTCATCTTGATATGGTTTCCTTACTCTGGATTGAGCTAATTGTGGCTAAGAACTGATCAGTAAACACACAATTGTGTGTGTGTGTGTGTGGAATATATCTTAATTAGTTTCCTTCAATTTATAAAAAAAAATTATGGTTAATAATAATTATTTTACCAAAAAACAAAATACAATATTGAAAAACTGAAAATTTAAATATATTAAGTTATTAAATATTTTTAAAAAGGAGAAAACCTTTCTCAAGAACATGAGTTTGAGAAAGCGAAACAGAATTTATTCATAAAAGATTGACAAACAAATATAGGAAGACACTTGTGTTTAATAATAGGATCAGAATGATATGACAGGACAAAATAATATACAGTTGGCAATAAGAATTTGGTGACTTTGTTTTTTTCTTTTTCAAACCATAAACCATCCACCATCAGACCATCTAAAGAAGTTGTGGCATGTTAAGCAATAACATAGTATGCTAAAAAAGTATTAAAATTCCTCCTATCACAAGTTAAAAAACTTCATTTTCAGATACGACTGGACTGACAACGTTATGAACCCTAGTCACCTGGCATTTGCTTTAATTTTTAGGTCTGAGCATAGAAGTAATAAATGAGGGAAGGGGAGGAAAGGAAAGTAAGACATTAATTTTAATTCTCTTCACTTGTGCAGAGAAAGGCAACTGAAAGTTGATAAAGGGAAATATTTACTCCTTAATTGAAAGTTTGTACAAGAAGCAAATCAGAGAAAGGAAGAAGAAGTCCTTAAATCTTAATTATCTTTGTAATTTTGGATAACGAAGTATTATCAGAATAAAACCAAAAGGAACCAAACAGAAAGTTTATCAAAGGTGCCATTACCATCAAGTTTTTATCATAAGAGTAAGATATGCCATCAGCAGCATAATATTTTAGCAAGTAGTAGCTTTATCTAAGAAGATCACTAAGGTTCCTAATGTACATAATATTGCATATTTATAAATGTAAATATGAAAACACAAGTAAGATGCATTAAGAGTATCAACAGAGAATTTTTCAGAGCAACTGAATGACAATTTTTAACATTGAAAATTAAAGGGGCAAATTTGCCCAAACAATCTAACTAAACTTCCAATCTAATTTCTCCATAAACAATTAGCTCAATATCTGATTAACAAATCCAAGTTCGCAAAAGTCATACAAAAGTCGTAAAGATACAGAGAAAACCAAAAGCCTTCATTTGTAGATGCTCAGAAATTCCAAGAAAATGTCACAAAGAATTTAAACGCTGTAAACGAATGTAACCCAATAAAAAGAGATAAAATTCGCCTGCATAAACCACTACAAGTCCTACTAAAACGGAGGAAAGAAAACGAGACACAAATCTAGAAGAAGAAGTGGCATCTTACTACCCTGAAATCAAGTCTAATCCGCCATGAAATTTTGAAATTTAAAACCTATTCCTTAAATTTCTTCGATAATAAAATAAAAAGAAAAGTAAATAACCTGAGAAGAACCAAGCACTGTAGAAACCGAGAAACAAATAAAAATTTGCAAAACCGACAAAACGACGTAAGTGTGCGTGCGGTGCTGGTCCTGCGGGAGTCGGAGGTTATACCGATAGAGAGAGTGGAGCTGTAAAGATGAGGACCGTAAGGGTGATCGATTTGAGAGAGGTGGCCTTTTTCTAACCTTTTTTTTTTTTTTTTTTTTTTTTTACCCGCTAAATGAAACGGTGTGTATCGTCACGGAACTAAGCTCAGGTAATTTGGTTAAATAAACCCCAAGCTGAAAATTTTTTTTACCAGATATGTTTATCTTAATCCAAAACCTAACCCTAAAAGAGTTTCTGGGTATAATTACTAGTAAATTTTAAAATTGGGGCATGTGATTATAACAAAGGTCATGCAAAGCCAAAATTACAGCAATTGCATAGATTTTCCATTTTGTTTTTCCTTGAATTGACCACATTAATCCTCTATTATGGTAGTAATTACATTATGTGTCATGCAAACCAAGATGCCGATGTAGACCTAGTCATGGACCTTTTCAAGTTAAGTAGTTCATTCCCTTATTGCTTACATGCGTAAGTGGAGTTAAGCTCTAATGAGCTCAAGCTTGATTTGAACTTGCCATATCATATTGGAGCTTGACAATTTTACAGGTCCCAGGTCCAAAAGAGCCGAGCTTGACAATTATGATTAATAAGCAGCAATTCAACTTAACACCCCAAATTAGAAAAAACATCCAAATCGGCAATAATGAATAATTAATATGCTAAAAGAAATAAAACTGTATCAATTAATTTCAAACGTGCAAATTATACACTGATTATTGTTTGAAATAAATGAATTTCATATAATTCTGTAAAACTTATTTAAAAATTCAAAATTTTGTGTTTGGAATGAAAAAAAAAATTTAGATTTCAATTCTAGTAATTCAATTTTATGGAATTGAATATAACTATACCAAATTCTATAAAAGTAAAAGTCCGTTTGGAACAAATGAATTCCACAAAATTTTGTACAATTTATTTGAAAATCCAAGATGTTGTGTTTAGAATAAGAAAACATATAGATTTGAATTATGCGCATTGAATTCTAGAGAATTGGGCATGTCTAATTCAAATTCTACTAAAATTAATGAAATTTATAAATAAATTTCACAAAATTTACCATTGAAATGTCTATTGACAAAATTACTTTCCACTGTAAACTCAACTATTTGCACTTTTTTTTCCTTTTTATTTATTTTCTTTGAAAAATTCGAAACTATAACAACGTTATTTTTTTTTTTCTAAATGACGTTAGTTTATATTTTTATTTTTTTTCCTTTTTGTTGTTTTTTTTGGAAAATTTCAAACCAGTAATGGCGTTTTTTTTTTTTAAGTCTAATGAAATTATAAAAACTGAGCATCAACAATTGTTTCCAAATGCAATTAAAAACAATAGTAACATTCTTAATATTTTTTTGTTTTCAAATTAATTACTTAAATCAACAAATTTTTTTACATTAATTAAAAATAATTATTATGATGAATATTACTATTTATATAACTAATTAATTAGCATGGAATATTAGTTTACTTATTTGTATGAAATTTATTATTTATATTTTAATAAAAATGACAAGTTATTATATTGTACATAATAAATAAAATTGGTGTTTGTTATTTATTTTTATTAAATTATCATGTCAAGGGTGCTATAAGAAATAAAGATAGTTGAATTTTGATTTAAGAATTTATTCCAAATATAATTTTGTGGAATTCAATTCAATTCATTATTTTAAATTGTAGCATACCATTCATTTGCAAATGAATTTTATAACCATGATTCATTTGTTCCAAACGGGTTGTAAGCAGTAAATTTTTATGAGAAACCTATCAATCTTCTTATACAAAATCAAATTTTTTATTTTTTTGCTTATTTAGCTCATTTTTTTTATCAAACGTGACTAAAAATATTTAAAAAGTTTATTTTTTAGAAAAATATTTTCTTGCTATTATTTTTTATTTAATATTTTTATCTTTATTTTAATATTTCTTAGCATTTTTTTTACCATTGAAGAGAGAGATTCAAGTTAAATATACATTTATCACTAAATTAAATGCAATAATTTTATTAATATTATATTTATTTTAATAAAAATATGAAAAGGATATATAGCATAACATAAATATAATTGATACTTATTATTTATTTTGTGAAATTACTATTTCGAGGATATTTTAGGAAATAAAAGCAAATGAAATTTCAATTATGAATTTATTTCATATATAATTATATGTAATTCAATTGAATTATATATTCTAAATTAATCATACTAAATAATGAAAATTCATTCACAAATGAATTTCATATTTTGAATTCACTTGTAACAAACGGAGTGTACATCTTAAATATAAAGTACATCCAAATCTCATCAATATTAAGTATCCAAAACAAATCTTAAATTTAAACAAAAAAAAAAAATGTTTATGATTATGGAATTAAAAATGTAAATTTAAACAAATTTTGTGAATTTAAGAAGCCAACAACAAATTATAACATCGAAATGCAATGTAGATAATGTTTAGATTAATAGTATAAAATTCAAAAATTCTGCAACCCATACAAAACTCTCTTTTTGTGTCATTTGTCAGTATTAAATTCAGTTACATAATTTTTTTATCAATTTTTTTAATTTTTTCTCTCATAACTTTCCCTTGTCCTTTTTTTTTTTCTATAAAATGTGAAGAACTTTATTTTGAAGATAAAAATAAATTCTTACATATCACTAATTTTATATGAAATACTAATCATATTCTTTTACGTAAAAATAAATTATTAACAAATTGGTCATAATGATAATATAGAACGAAAATACTTTTAAGCATAACAAACAATAATTATAGATAATTATTTTTATAAAAAATTACAAATGATTCTAATACTTTATTAAAATTTTCACAAATTTAAAATTTTATATTAATTCTAATATGATTATATAATATCTATTATTTTTAAAAATATAAATAAATTTAAGGTAAAAACTATAATTAATTAAAATTAACAAGATATTATTTATATGGTTCAATTTATATAATTAGATTTTATAAAAGTGAGAGATTTTATAAGTCAAATGTTTAAGTCATATAATTTAATTTATTAATTAAAAACTATTTTATTAAGAAGATAATGATATTTCATGTATATAAAATATAATTTCAATTGCATAAATACATGATAAATGTTTTAATAATAACATAAATAAAAATTTATAATTATTTATTAAAATTTTAAAAATTTATTTTGGGTAAATAAAATTTGATGTATTATATAACTATTTTATCTTTAAAACTTTTAATTTTTGTAAATGTTTTGAAAAGAGTAATTTTTTATTTACACAATTAAATAGTAACATTTATATTTAAAACCATTTATAAATGTTAACATTTAACATCTACTAAATCTTAAAACCATTTATAAAAAAATGTTACAGTTTGAATCATTTAAAACACACCTCTAAAACAACATCAATCATCAACTATAACTATGCGTGTGCAATTGCAATAATTTTCATCTCCCTTTCACAGCAACTTCTCTTTATTTGGAAAAAAAAAAAAAAAAAAAAAAAAAAAACTAATGAAAAAAATATAATTGATGAATTAAGTAAACGTAAGGACTAAACAGTAATTCGCCCTTCTGAATTTTCAGTCCCCTGATGGCTGAATGGCTGATACATAATTCGAGCGAGGTAAAATTCCGAAGACTCCCTTTGTCGCGGCAGCTGCCGGAACGCGATCGTCTCGCTGCTAAAGCTCTCTCTATACGCAATAAAAGATCAGTAGTTTCATTTATTTCAATGCCAACAGCCTAACACCAAACCAAATTTCCCAATTCTTCCTTCAAATCAGTTACAATATCACGTCTTTCTCTTTGTCATTTTATCGAACACTTACACTCTTTTCTTTTGAAAAATAAACTCCAGAAACAATGTTTCGAAGGTACAGAATAACTGTTTCATTCTTGAATTTAACATTACAGGTTTTGTCTTTGACTTGTATAATTTGTATTCTAGGGCTGTTCAATTTATTCTTAGTTTAATAGTATTACATTGTTGGCTTTAGTGTAGAATAATTCTTCATGGAATTTTCTTTTTTTCAGGTCGATTTTGGGACTTTCGTCTCGTCAATCAGGGAGGAGGATCCTGGTTACATCTTCTCAGGCATGTATTTAACAAACCCATTTTTATTTTTATACTCTCGTTGGCCTGATTATGTGTTTTGGATTTGAAATTGTTTCTTTGACTGTGTATGACATGTATACGAATAATTGGTTCTGCAACTCTGCACTGGCATCAGTTAAATTTGATTTATGAAAGTTGATATGAGGGGCAGTAATTCTTGAATGTTATGTGGAATAGAGTTGAAAATCAAAATAATGAATGGGGAAGCAATTAGGTTTCTTCTATATTTGGTTCGTGTCCTGATTAGCTTCATAATTCTATAATTGCAGACAATACCATCATATCTTTTTCTGAGGAAGGAATTTTCAAGCTCACCCCAGAACCCAAATGTTGGTTTGAGTGGCAAAAAACCTGAATCAAAGAGTAGCTTACCTAAATTTGTTCTGGGGACCGCTGTAGTTGCCGGTGCTGCTCTGTTCACATATCAATCAGGTTACTTAGACAAATATCTAGACAAATATTTGGGCAAAGAGCAGCAAAACTCGGGTAAGATTGGCATTGATCATAAAGATGTCAAGGAAACTCAGCATTTGGAAGAGCAAGTGCCGGTTGCCGTTAATGTAGAGCCTGGCAAATTTAGTGATGAAGTGGAGCAGAATTCACAACAGGTTGAAAGTCAGATAGATCTTCCACAAGTTGAAGCTCAACAGAAAACTGAAACTCATATAGATTTTCCTCAGGTAGAAACTAAGCAGAAGCCTGAAACTCACGGAAGTCTTCCTCATGTTCAAGCCGATGATAGGGTTGAAGCACATGCAGATGTTCATCGTCAAGAAGCCTTAAGCGAAACACAAGGTCAAAAGCATCCCTACACTGAAGAGAAATCTGCAAAAGAAGATGCTTTAATTGCTGTTCAAGAGAAACAAGAACCGGAATTTTCTCAAAGTTCCAATACCGAATATAGTGTTGTTGTGGAGAACTCAGAATCAAAATCTACTAGTGAAACAACTGAGGGAGTCCGAGCTACACAAGTACAAACTCAGCTCAGGGTGGCTCCTGAAGAGAATCAAATGAAAACAGTGCCATCTCACACTCTTGCTACAGAAGACAGATTGGAGGTATGGTATTCTGATACTAATTGCTAAAGTATTCTTTTTTGGTTCATGTTTCTTTGAAATGGTGACATCTAGGAGCCTTGATGTATTCTAAAAATTATTAGTCTACCTTCAGAAAATGAGTGATGCTTTAGATCATACCATAAAACAGAAGACACTGGCCTTAGATTTCATAATCCCTTCTGTTTTATCTGCTCAGAAAGGTTGGGTTGGACCATATCTTACATTCATTCTCCTGGATATAAATAACTAGGGAGGAAGAATGCTTTTTTTTTTTTTGTGTTCCGCCGGTTTACATTGTCAAAGACCACTTCCTTTCCTTCTAACCCAAGTGGAGAAAAGGTTTTGGAAGGAGGCCTTTTCAATAGAAAAACCAGCTAAATCAAACCCAAATTAGTATTTGTAGCCTCGATTATGATTTATGATGGAGGAAGACATCTACGAAGGAAAAATTGTGATAAACGTGTGATTCCAATTTTTTATACTTCCTCTATATCTTATTCTAAATGGGTTTATAAAAGCAAATGGTTATGGTTTTCCTCTATTGCAGGCTTCACTGGGCAAAGGGTCAGAAGTAGCTAATTTACTTGACACATACCATCTCAAGGATAGGGCTGAAGGAAGCACCATAAATGAGGCCTCAGGAGAAGAGGTCAGTATGAGCATCCTCCTTTGCCTTTTCATGCATGTTCCTATTATTATAGTATAAGCGACATCAAATTGCATAAACTTGAATACAACAAAACAAACCATAATTTATGGTTGTTTGAATTGATAGGCTCTTGTTAGTGCCATGGAGGAATTGAATGATAGTTTTATAACAAAGGATGGAAAGTTGATTATGAGTTTTCTGCAAGCAATTCATGCAGCTGAAAAGAGGCAAGCTGAGATAGATGCCCGTGCCTTTGCTGAGGAGAAAAGGGCAATGAAGGTTATACTATTTCATACCTGGAAGAAACCACTCATTTTATAATGGAAAAACTGAAGTTTTTTTTTTCTATTAATCCTTTCCATGGTATGGAAAGGATTTTGGTCTGTTTTCTTTATACTAATCCTTTCTCTGCCATTCAGGAGAAGTTTGAAAAGGAATTGAGAGATTTAAGAGCTAGGGAACTTATGTGCGCAGAAGAGGCAGCACTACTTGATAAGGTTGTAGGGATTTCTAGCTGATCATTCTTGATTTTTTTATAGTGAATAATGGCAATGACCGCTGAATTAGTGTAACTTTTCTATACATGCAAACTCGGCAACCCCTTCCCACCAATTCAATACCAGTTGTAACCTAATGTAACTTCTTCCTTTTCAGGAACTAAAAAGAGAGAAAGCAAAAGCAGCAGCTGCTATTAGAGCAGTTCAAGAAAAGATGGAAGAAAAACTCAGGATGGAACTTGAACAAAAGGTATGCAAATCTTATTGTTATATAAAAAAGAATTGCCCCTATGCCAGCACTTGGCAACTTACTTATCAAGTTTCTGTTTTATTATACTTGTAGGAAAATGAAGCAAAAATGAATTTGAAAAAGTTTCAGGACCTGGCAAAAGCAGAATTGGCTGCAGCAATTGCAAATGAGAAGGCAGCACAACTTGAAAAAATTGTTGAAGCAGATCTCCATGTAAGATATATGTTAAAGTCACATGGAAATAAGATTTCACATTGTATATGTCAATATGATTTTCTTTTTGGTACAAAATCAACTCTTAAATTATAGGATAAAGTTTTAGTAGAAATTTTCTTTTGTTTGGGTAGAGAAAATAATGAAAAGGGCTAATGCCAAAGTTCAGGTGGACCATGTGAGGTTATAGAGAGGGCGATTTTTGTAAATTCTTGCACTTGGCTTGAAAAATTTTGTTTGCCAAAAGTAAAAAAAGGCTCCAATCTCCATGGTTTTTGGTTATTAACTAGGTTTCTTGTCTTGTTGATGATATATGTACCAAATGTGTGATGGAAGTGGATGCTTCTATTTTCATCGGCACATCAAACTTCCTTGTTTCTCTTTTATAAGTATAAAAGAAAAGGTACACAAGGGCACCCAGTGAAATACCTCTCTCTTGCTGTTTGTTTCTGTGATTATTAATTTCACATTTTACTTAGATAACTACTTCAGAATATAAGGTTGTGTGGAGGGGGGGAAATATTATTCAAACTGATACTTATATGCATTTGCAATCCCCAGATTAGCTAATCGTGTCATGAGTGAAATAATTTCAATCAACCACTGGCTTTCTTTTCATACTTCAGCTAATTTATAACACCAGCAGCTCAAGGGAATTACAGAAAAACTTTTATTCAGTTTTATGTTGAATAAGCCCGTGTATTAGTTAGGTAGGCAATTATGTTCTCTTCAATGTATAAAGTAGCCGCTCACCAGCACGAATTGGTTTCTTTATAGATATATTCACTTGTATGCTTGAAAAAGTTCAATAATGCTAAATTTGTCTTATGGTTTAGAGAATTTATTCTGATAATTAATTCATATGTTGCTTTATGTTCACATGTTAATATATTTTGCTTCTCATTAGTTTTCATGCATTGATTTCTTTTGATTAATAACTAATACCATTGTTTGCGCTATCATTTAAGTTTTATAGTTTTGTTTTCTTTTGTAGATAAATGCCTTGTGTATGGCATTCTATGCACGGTCTGAAGAGGCTCGTCAAATTCATTCTGTTCACAAGCTTGCTTTGGTAATGTTCTTGTCTTTGTCATACAATTGCTACTGTTTAATATGCATGTGCACGCATGCACTTATTTTTAGTTAGGACAATATGAATTAAATGTTTGGCCTTGACAAAGTGTTTTTTTTTTTCTCTGTCTATTATGCAAATTAACATCATCCATGTGGATTGCAGGGAGCACTTGCATTAGAAGATGCACTTTCCAAAGGACTTCCAATTCAACAAGAGATTGTTGCTCTAAACACCTATCTAGAAGGCGTTGACAAGGACTCTCTTGTACACTTAGTTATATCAACCCTCCCTGAAGAAACTCGGTATCAGGGTACAGATACTTTGTTACAACTGAATCAGAAGGCAAGTTATGTGAATGTCCTATTGTTTAAGCATATTCTAAGTTTGAGGCATAGCATAGCTAAAATGGTATCCCTATCTCTCCTCTTAAAAGGAGGTTTAAACTTCAAATCCACCGTCCCAAACTTTTCAATAAATAAATAACAGCTATTCAATGTTACTACATGAGTTAATTTAATTGTAACATTTTCAGTTAGTTAGAGCACAAGATGCAGTCTTTCTGCTTAGCATGAGTTAATTTGACGGTCACCGGTAATTTTTAGTTTCCTACATGACAAGGTTAATGTGCATTATTATGATAATGTTTTTGATAGTCGATGCTCTTGTTCTAAGAATGCTATACTGTATTTAACTGTACTAAGTCAGAACGTATGAACTTTTTTTTTATTTTTTATTTATTCACTAGTCTCCTTTTTTTTCACAGTTCAATGCCTTGAAAGGCACACTGCGGCACTACATTCTGATCCCACCCGGTGGTGGTGGTGGTGGTCTGTTGGCACATGCTATGGCTCAAATTGCATCCTGGTTGAGGGTATGAAAATATGCTATTATTAATAATCTTCTAAATAGTTGCATAATTAACCCATTTACTGGAATTCCCTTCACCAGAGAACTCTTTTAACTTTCTAATTAAGTTGGGACTATAAGATATCTTTGTGTTGTCTTAAGCATTTCTTTGGATTTTGTGCAGTTTAAGGAAGTTGACCCTTCTGGTGATGGGATTGAATCTATTATTAGTAGAGTTGAGATTTTCCTAGCTGAGGGCAAGCTTGCTGAAGCTGCTGATGCTCTTCAAGAAGGAGTGAGAGGCAGCCAAGCAGAGGTGATGGCAGATGATTGGGTGAGACGGGCAAGGAATAGAGCTATTACAGAGCAAGCCCTAACTGTATTGCAGTCTTATGCTGCTTGCATCAGCCTTACTCAATGATGATATTCTAGCATATCATTAATTTTAGACTTAATATCACTATAACGGATTTAGCTTTCAATCTTGCGGTACTGTTCATTTTCGATGATTACCCACACAGGAAGAACGACAAGGAGTTTCTTGTCAATCCAGAGTTTTTGTAATGGTTTTGACACCAAAATTTGTGTAGATCGTCCACACTTACCATGAATAAAATTTTGTTTCTTCCAGATAAATTTAACCAATTCCTCTTTTTATTTGCAGATGTATTTGATTGGAAAAAGTTTATTTATGAATGAATGCATGTTTGGACTGTTCGCTAAGGCTATACTTACTACGAGTAATGGAATAGGAAATCTATATATGTAGCAAATATTTTTTCCCAAGAAGTTGACATGGAGCATTTTCTTAAATGAATGTTCTTCTCTTACTTTTGCTATATAAGATTCTTGGTGATGACACATAGGATTATAATACTACAAAGGACTCTTAAATTTTGATAGTGTCACATAGAATTTAATTATTAGTTGTAGTGTTATATGAATATTGATATTAATTATCATTTCAATTATTATAATTAATACATATTAGTAAATAATTATAATCATTATAATATTGCAACCCATCTTTCTCAGTTGAAATTATATAATATTGGTCTTAATTGTTATTCAATTATCATATTAATATGTATTAAATAATTAAAATTATTATAACATTATAACCTATTTTTTAATTGGAAATTATCATAATTTTGATGTTGATTTATCATATTAGAGTTAAATATTTTTGGGTCCCTAAATTATGACCAAATTAACACTTAGGTCCCTCAACGTTGGAGTAATTATTTTGAAGGACCTAAATAATGCTGCCATTACACTGTAAGGTCCTTCCATTCAAATTCCTACCTTTCTTCCGTTTACATGGCTGAAAAGCGAATGTTAAGTGGGGGTTAAATATTTTTAGATACCTAAATTATGACCAAATTAACACTTAGGTCCCCAATGTTTGAGTAATTATTCGCTTTTCAGCCATATAAATAGAAAAAAAAAAAAATAGAAATTTGGATGGAAGGACCTTACAGTATAACGACAACATTATTTAAGTCCTTCAAAATAATTACTCAAATGTTGAGGGATGTTAATTTGGTCATAATTTATGGACCAAAATATTTAACCCCATCATATTAATATGTGTTAAAACTCATCTTTTAAATCAATATTATTATAATATTAATATTGAATATCATTATAATCTATCATAATTATCATTTATTATTATGAATGAAAATTTTATATTTAAAAGAAGGATAGAGAAGACTAATGGTGAAAATATTTATTAATAGTTTTATTGACGATGAATATCCAAACGTTTCAGTATTCATTTTTCTTAAAATTGCAATATATAGTTATCTTTATTAGTTTTAATGATAATATATTGAACCGCCATTAATTGCTTATTACTAGACTATAAATAGGGAGAGCAATTTGAGGTTTAGTAAGATCCTTTTTTTTTTTTTCTTTGGTAATTTCAATCATTCTTATACAATTTCTTTTTGATATTGATATATTTTTTCTCTTCTAATTTCTATTACTCTATCAAATTAGGAAAAGTTTGATAAATTATAAAAGAAAGCGGTTTATATGAAATAATTATTAAAAATGATATATATACGTCTATGATTGAATTTTTATTATCCATTTTTATTTTATTATTTTTAATATCGTGTGAGAAAATTTATTAATTCAAAAATAAATTAAAATCAATGATTTTTAATATATACTTCCTTTTCTTTCAATTTTATTCTAAATATTAATTTTTATATAACTAGTCTAATGTTTTGATTTGAAATAGATGTTCTTTAATTTAAAAACTTTTCAACAAAATTAATAAATATGAAATTAAAAATAACTTAAATTATAAATTTTTTTCTTAATTAAATTATATATTTTAAAATATTATCACAGTATCTTTAACATTATAGATAAAAGTACTTGCTGTGTAGAGCTGCACACAGTCATGCTGGTAATAGAATTTCAATCTTATTCGACTGTTTAGTGGCATAAACGAGGGGGAAGTTAGGAATCAGAAGTGAATTGATTGGGAATATTCTCGAGAGATGGTTCAAAATTTATTTTACCTAGTTGGTATAAGTTATTTACCATAAGTTAGTTTTAATATTTTATATTTAAAGTTATTTGAAATTTATTTTACTGGTTGTTTATTGTAATATATCTTTGAATAACTATATCAATTTGCTCAATAATACAATTATTTTTAGTAAATTAAAAATAATAAAAGTAAATAAAGAAAACTAACAAAATACATACTACTTAACGAGTTAAGTTTGATTGACAAATTAAAATAAATTAATATGTTGAAATAAATAATATGTATCATTTTCTCCCTTTTCTTAAAAGTATTTTTTAAATCTTTTACTATCAAAATAAAAACTATCAATATATATTACATACAATTTTTTTTATAAATAAAAATGATAAAAACATGCATACTATGGCAATAGCCTAGTGTTGTATATATAATCTGACAATAGATTCGAGTTTGAATCCCATTCCCCAATACTAGTGTTTTGAGAACCAAACTGGTTATTAAACCGATTAACATATGAGTTTATTGAACTAGCAGTGTTCAACCGAATTTTTATATATAATATTTTTAAATATATTTAATAAATACAATTAAAAATATATTTTGATATCAAACAAAAAAACAGTGTTAAATTTGGCTTTTACACAGAGAATAAAAAAGATTAGTAAATAATTTTAAACAAAAAGAATAAAAAAATTAAACAAATTAAGAATTTAGGCTTAGAAATAAAGAGGCCTGGGATTTAAAAAAGAAGTAGGCCCAATTTTTAAGATGTCTAGATTTTAGAGGCTAATATTTTGAGAATAGCAGAATTTGAATCAACCCATATTAATTACCAGTTCATTAGTTTTTAATCTTTAAGCTGTTTATTTTATTACCCAATCTGAATCAAACTATAGTCCGATTTCTAGTAAAATCGGTCGAACTGGCGGTCCGATTTCAGAACAATGAAAAAAACATTATTTTAAGAATAATATTTAACAGAATCAAATTTAATTCAATAAATAGGGTGCTATCTTACAAATTAACTAATTCCATCGAGTAAAAAATGATTATTTTTATGGAGAACAAGGAGGCAACTAATGTAGAGATTAGTTGAATATTGCATGGCATGTTTGATGTATTTTTATTTTATTAATTAGGTTTTAAGAGTTTAAATTAGTAACTTATAATTTTAAAGATATTAAAAAAAGGTTTTTTTTTTAAACAAAATGTTATTATTTATTTTTTTAATAGTCTATGGTTAGAAATACACTAGTTTGAACCAAACACTCTTTATGATTGATTTAATATATAAGTGAGTTCATACAACATGTGTAGATAAGTTTTTCCGAATTTATTTAGTTGATTCATTGAAAATAAATTAAAAATTAAAGTTAACTTTATACTCTTAGGCCATGTTTGGTATGGTGTAATCAACTATGTAATGAAATGGAAATTACATTACATGATTCATTACATTCTTTAGTTAGACTTTTTTTAATAATAAAATAAAATTGAGATTACATAAATAATTTTCATTGCTTAAATTGTCAAAAAACGCATGCATTAGTCATTACATCAAGCACACCTAATATCAATTATATCAAGTCATTGGATCTGAGGTGGAAAGTAGAAACTATACATGTCCCCTACTTAGTCTTAAGGACCGAACACCACTCCGATATCAAAAAAAAAAAAAAAAAAAATCATATTAAGTCACTAACTCTAACACTACCACAATCCCACCACCACCGCTCAACCATCGCATCATTCCTCCACCACCACACCATTAACACTACCATTCCACCACCACCACCACTATCACTGCTTCACCACCACACTGATGATTGTGGTGGTGGTGATAGTGGTAAAGTTGTGGTTGTGGTAACGGTGGAGGTGGAATGGTCGCAGTAGTAGTGGTGTACTAATTAAATTACATATTTACAAATAAATATAAAAAACAAATAGTGATTACATTTCATAAATTTTCTCAATTATATTACTAAATATAATAATGAAATTTTGATTACATTCCATTATATTATATTTTTTTATCGCATTACATCTTTGATTATATCGTATTACATCCGACCAAATATACTAATTAAATTACATCCAACCAAATATACTAATTAAATTACATATTTACAAATAAATATAAAAAAGGAATGGTGATTACATTTCATAAATTTTCTCAATTATATTACTAAATATAATAATGGAATTTTGATTACATTCCATTATATTATATTTTTTATTACATTACATCTTTGATTATATCGTATTACATCTGACCAAATATACTAATTAAATTACATCCAACCAAATATACTAATTAAATTACATATTTACAAATAAATATAAAAAAGGAATGGTGATTACATTTCATAAATTTTCTCAATTATATTACCAAATATAATAATGGAATTTTGATTATATTCCATTATATTTTATTTTTTATTGCATTACATCTTTGATTATATCGTATTACATCCAACCAAATATACTAATTAAATTACATCCAACCAAATATACTAATTAAATTACATGTTTACAAATAAATATAAAAAAGGAATGGTGATTACATTTCATAAATTTTCTCAATTATATTACCAAATATAATAATGAAATTTTGATTGCATTCCATTATATTATATTTTTTATTGCATTACATCTTTGATTATATCGTATTACATCCAACCAAATATACTAATTAAATTACATCCAACCAAATATACTAATTAAATTACATATTTACAAATAAATATAAAAAAGGAATGGTGGTTACATTTCATAAATTTTCTCAATTATATTACCAAATATAATAATGGAATTTTGATTACATTCCATTATATTATGTTTTTTATTGCATTACATATTTGATTATATCGTATTCCATCCAATCAAATATAGCATAGCATTAATTGTTATGTTAATCTATCAATTCCTCTAATTTGAACAATTGTTATGTTAAGAATTAAAGTTACTTTATACTCTTAATTGTTATATTAACCTATCAATTTCTTTAACGTAATTGAACCACATGCTAGATTAGATCCTATATTGGAAAGCCATGCATGTACTAGAAGAGTCTATATATATATAAGGATATTGCTAGTTAATTAGAAATCAAGTGGTTCTTGCAAAATGTCTAATAATTACTCTTTCTGGGTCGCTCTTTTTTGTCTTGTTGTATTGGTTTCTAAGGATGTCGAGGGTGGTGATCCTGGTGGACCGATTCCTGCAAAGGACGCAGATAAAATTCAGTTTGCTCTGAACTTGGAATTCTTCGAAGCAGAATTCTTCTGCAATGGTGCAACTGGTCGTGGCCTTGATGGTATAGCCCCAGGATTCGCAAAAGGTGGTCCTCCTCCCATCGGAGCGCAGAGGGCCAACCTTGATAATCTCACTCGTCAAATATTTGAAGAATTTTGTTACCAGGAAGTTGGTCACCTCAGGTTCTCAAATGAATTATTAATTAGTCCTTTTTTTATTTTATCGACTACGGATAACCTCAATCCACTAGCTTAAAACTCAATCTTACTGGCGTCGGTATGGTCCGGTGAGTATTTGTTCCATACGAGATTGTTCCATCTAACAATGGCAATATTTTTCTTTTCAGGGCAATTATAACCGCGTATGGTGGATTTCCAAGGCCTTTATATGATCTCAGCAATCAAAGTTTTGCTACAGTATTTGACAAAGCTGTTGGTTACAAATTGATCCCACCATTCGACCCTTATGCGAGCTCAGTCCAATATCTCTTAGCGTCCTACGTTATCCCTTATGTAGGACTCGTAGGATATGTTGGCACCATTCCAGAACTAGCCGACTCCAATGCCAGAAGAGTAAGATCATCTCTTACATATCATAATTATTTTTAATTAGCTTGTATAACTATTCTGATATCACCCACTATTTAATTTTCTTATTCTCTTTTAAATTAGCTTGTATCGGGTTTATTGGCCGTAGAGGCAGGACAGGACGCAGTGATACGATCCTTGCTTTATGAAATAGCAGACAAGAAAGTAGAGCCTTATAATGTAACAGTTGCAGAATTTACAGATTTAATATCAGGGCTAAGGAACAAGCTTGCTGCGACTGGGAATAAAGATGAAGGTCTAACTGTACCCAAGGAACTTGGAGCTGAGAAAAAGATTGAAAGTAATATATTATCAGCAGATGCAAATTCTGTTTCCTATTCTCGTACTCCAATGGAGATTTTAAGGGTAGTTTATGGAAGTGGTAACGAATCTCAGGCTGGTGGGTTTTTGCCACGTGGTGGAAATGGGAGAATTGCAAGGAGTTTTCTAGACAAAAATATTAATTAATTAATTACATGTATTCTGCTGATACAAGGAATATATATAAATAAAGATTCCCTACGTTTGGATTCCTGTTTATGTTGGTGACGGTGACCCTGCAATGTAAAATCTTAATACTTTAGTCATTTTAAAGGAAATGTTTTTTGCTTGTTATATGAAAATCAATTAGAAGACACAGCCTTTTTTTGGGCTGTTTTTTGAATTAAGGATAATTGCTGTGGAAAATATTTAAAAAAAATGTTTCAGTGAAATAAGTAATATTTCACTTATTTTACACCAAGATCCGCACATTATAGATCTCTTCAATTTAGAGTCAAAATAATGGAGAAACATGAGAATTTTACTTATTTTTTTGAATTACCAAATATCTCAAAATAACTAGGATCATATTTTATTGTTTGAAAATAAATAAGGTATAATAGTCAATGTTCAATATTTCTCTAAAATTCTACCCTTTTGAAACAAAGTGATAGCCTCTAAGATATCAGAAATTATTTTTAGAGAAAGATTAATAATATTTAGAGTTTTATTGCTTCGAGAGCCATTATCTTTTTTAAAAATAATTAATGTTGTATATATAGGGTTCTTTATTGAACCCAAAGTCAATATTTAATTACGAAAGCATAAATGTTTTTAATTAAGATTCTATGTTAAATATTCACATTGGTCCCTCTAATTGTTGGATACTTGTGCATAAATTATCATTAAGTCCATGATAAATATTTATATCTTATCACAAAAAAAAATTTTTGTTATATTATTCTGTTATTTTGTACTTTTTCCATTAAATACAAAAACAAATTAATTAATTTTGACAAAGTATAGGGATAAAATAATTAATGTTAGAAAAATATAAGAATGAAATAGTCAATAAATACAAGGATAAATTAGTTAATTTCGGTAAAATATAAAGATAAAATAGTAATTCATTGATATAAAAAGTACAAAAAAATTGAGTAGGATACAACGGTGCAGCGAAGATAAAAAATAAGAACAAAACAATGTATTTCAAAATACATAGATAATGTTATATATTATGCCAAAGAACAAAATCATAATTAACATTAATTAACATTAACAAAAAGTAACAAAAAATTTTACAATATTTAATTTTAATTGTTACATGCAACTACTCTTACTCCAAATATTAATAATTTTGCGTTTATATAATTTAGATTAGAGAAAAATTTGTATTGTATTTGAATTAATTTTTTTTTATGGTCAATCTTTCTCTAAACGAAAATTAACTTTTTGTTGGCCTGAAATTATAGTAGCTATAGGAATATTTATAATATCAACATCTTAAAATACCTAATACCTAATAAGAATTGTCATTAAAAAAAATCATTAAAAAATATGTGTTGGCCATATATATATATATTTTTCTGCGAATCACAAATTTGTTGTTGTATTAACCTAATATATATTCCTAATATAACCAAAAGTTTTCTATCTTGTAGAGCATAAAACTAAAATAAGACAAAAAAAAAAAAAAAATCAAATGTCCTTAATTATTTAATCACTCAAGGTTCAATACTTATTAGCCAAGAGTTGAATTTAGTTAGTAAATGGATAAATTTTCAATCTTATTAATTTGAGTTCGATCTATTAATATTTGGATTAGATTATCAATGAGGATTCAAACTTTATACAATATAAAAAAAAATTGACTCATAATAACATTTTACCATTAAAACAAAAAAAAAAAAAAAACCCGCATATGTTATCAATATGTATAATGTTCTTAAGATAGTTAAAATTTAGGTCTTGAAAACTCTTATAAAAATTAATATTTGTCCTTAATCATGTAATTACCAACCTTTACCATCTTCTATCCTAATCACAAGCCCTAAGAACTCTTACAAGAAAATGTGTATACATATCCTTAATCATATAAATGTTTATATATACCCTTAATCATATAATGTTGCCAACCATTAACATCTTAACCTAATCACAAAATTCCAACACCAAAATTTTCTAATCTTATGCAATGCTTAATATCCTTTTTTGCAACTAACCAAACACTCTCAATATCAGCATTTTCCATATTTAACACATAACTAAAGGTTAGAATAGTTTTAGGTTTTACTTATATAATTATATAACTTTTTCTTTTCCATTTTCTAATTTGTTCATATCAGTTTTTATGTTTCTAAGTTCATATCAGTTTATATTAATGAGTGTAATTTAATACTAATCAACTTTTATAGTAATCAAATTAATGAGTGTGTTGAAATTTATTTTTTTTGAAGTTACTTTATGTTGATTTGTGTTTTTATTTGAGTGGAAATCACATGAATGATATATTTGAGTTGGAGGCCTAGTAATGGCCATTTTGACTTTAGAGAATGTTGAGATTATATAAAAATGTTTATGTGAGTGTGTTTTGACTTGAGATTTGATTATGTTATGCCGGAATGCTGCCGAAATTTTTTTAAAAATTGAATATGAGGAATTGTACACTTACTAATATTATAGTAAGTTTACATATATATATAGTTACCCTTAGTTAGAAATAACCTTAGTAAGTTTACATATATATAGTCACTCTTATTATAGAAATAATTAGTAACTTAGAAGTATAAATGGAACATTAGTTTTGGTCTGTTATAAGGATGATTTAGGACTAATGCAATTATATAATTTGCCCTTTATAAACAGTGTGTTCATTACGTAAAAAATGCAGACTAATCGAGATTGGATGTACTCAAGGTACGATATTAAGAAAAGAATTCTTGCAAGGATTGGAATCTTTTATACAGTTTGCAGTTAGTAATCCCAGTTGTATGGATGATAATAAGTTGAGGTGTCCATATAATTACAAGAAGTGTCAAAAAAGAGCCTTCTTAGATATCGAAATAATTAAACTTCATTTATGCAAAAATGGGTTCATGGAAAATTATTACGAATGGATGCATCATGGTGAACGTAAGGTTTCCAGTGGGTTAGGCCACTTTATTTCTGTAAGTTCAGAAAGTCAGCTTTTGCAATTTCAGTATGGTAATCGATGCAATGATATGGTAATCGATGCGGCTAGAGCAGAATTCCATTGAGATGGAGGAATCGCCAAACTATGCAACTGCATTGATCAATTAATTTGTTATTTTCAGGAGAACTACAGTACAGCTCGCAAGCGTGTTGTTTCTTCTTAGGCTGGATCTGAAGTTGAGTCAAGAATTGATGAGTTAGCACTTTATCTAGAGGCCGTAGGGGGCAAAAAGAAGAGGAAAGTATATGGCATCGGGTCTCAGACATCACAGTTTTACTGCGGCTCAGCATCTGATGCTTCTGCAGCCTCCTCATGACCACAGCCCGACCACAGTGCCGAGGAGATTAGTGCATTATGAGCTCGTGTTGATAAGCAACGAGAGACAGCTTGCAGAGCTTAGAGCACATGTCACGCGGATATACGGTTAGCATTGGTACTTCTTCCTCTAATCCTCCGCCTGCTACAGATCGACATGTTTCTTCCTTTGATCCTCCACCTTGCAGAGCTTATAGTCTCCTTTTGATCCCGATATTGCAGACGATACCTTGGTCACTCCTACCGATACTACGACACATCTAGTAGATACTCCTGCCGACGTTACGACACTGGATCGTGCAGAGGACCGACCTCGTAGATTTGATTTCAAACCTTTTTAGCTTTCCGTGATTTTTTCATATTTGTATAGTATATTACATTTACAATTCCATTCTTACATTGTTATTGTGTTGTGATCTTAATGATGATGCTTGTGATTGTGATGTATATATATGTCGATTTTTGACAGGTGGAAAAAATTATGGTTTTTAATATTGTTAAATTTTTTTTTTGCCTGTAATTATATTTTACAACCGACTGGTTACCGAAATGCAACCAAATTATAACCGTTAAATTTAAATTTGTGACAGATCACCAACCAATTACTTTCAGAATTTGTGATTGATTTGTGACCGCTTTTCGTAATTGCGACTGACACTTTTGCAACCAATTTGCGACAAGCTTCCAAAAGGAAAACACAACGAAAATTAATGATTGATATTTATAATTTTGAATCAGTTGCTAATTTACGATCGCTTAGTCATTCGGTTGCAAAATTATTTGTGACGAGCACTTTTGCGACCGGTTCATGTTTGTTGCAAATCGGTCGTTACGTCCATTTAGTGACCGATTTCTTATATTTTATTGGTTGTAATTTAGCGATTTTTTTATAGTGACAGTCGATAAATGATTGCCAAAGTATTTGTTGGTTGCTTTGAATATGTTGATATTTATATACGTGCAGTTTGGGAAAGCTTTGGATCTGTTTCTTCAACTTGAAAGATCTGGTTCAACTTGAATCAGTTTGTTCACAATAGTTTGGACTTGGATCAGTTTAGCAATCCATTATGTTTAAATTTAGCAAGCAGGTCCATAACCTTATCAAATTTTAGTAAATCTGAGGTTAATTTATGGAGTTGGAGGATGGCCTAATTTCACAACTCTTAGCACATTAATTTGTAGACCAAGATCGTTACTGTTGGTATCAGATCTAAATTATGTAATTGATTTTTATCCAACAAATCCACAGGATCAAGAATGCGGTACGAAGTCCCTGTCGCGGCGCCCATACACCAGGACAACGCCCATACACCAAGATCGTGACAACCTGCTGATAGGTGTTAATTTTATAGTGTTTTAATATAGTTTTTATTAGAATTTTAGCAAGTTTTTATTGCTTTAATTTGATTTTTAAATCACTTTTAGTATAATTGTGTTCAAAAGCTTCCTTGACTTTTAATCCGCTTGATCTAAGAGAAAATTACAGGAATTTGGCGCAGAAAAGAGCTCTATATCACAAGGCACTTGACTTCTAGCACGCCCTAGCCGTGCTAAGTGGCACGCCCAAAGTCGCGAGCGTGACATTCACAATCGCGAGCGCGATAATTAGAAAAGAGAGTCAGAAGATTTGCAAAGAAAAGTCGCGAGCGCGACATTCGTATACGCGGGCGCGAGTTGAAGTCGCGAGCGCGACATTCATATACGCGGGCGCGAGAAAGCACCTTTGAAAGGTTGCAAGTTTGCCAGCAGAATACGCGAGCACGATATTCATATGCGCGGGCGCGAGAAAGCACCTTTGAGAGGCAGAAAGAAGCACGCCCTGCCTGTGCTCTGTAGCACGCCCGTGCCTCAGGACTTCACTAGCCCGTGCTACCTAGCACGCCCCGTGCTTCACTAGCCAGACCTCCAGACTACAGCACGCCCAACCCGTGCCATGAAGCACGCCCGTGCTGCCTAGGCGGAACCAGCGTGAATTTAATATGCAAATCAAGCTCTTTCTCACATGGGCCGACTTCAGGGAATTTCCCAAACACACTAAACAAGACCTGGACCTATTCTTAGGGAAAAAGGAGTCCTAATCAAGAACCTAAATAGTCATGATCTCCTATAAAAGATTTTGCACTAAATAAGGATTCTATTTCCTAAAAGGAGTTAAACTTGCCTTCAGGAGCTCTATATAAAGAGAAGAACTATTCATAGCAGGGATGGTTTTCTTTGTACACTTCTTTACATAGTCCTCTCTTCTCAAAGATTTCAAGCTTCAAATAATTGTGCTAAGATTCAAGGAAGCCATCAACATAGTTGTGATACAGTTTTTATTCTAAACTTTTCATCTTGTTTCTTTCTTTATTATTGTCTTTAAATATGATGAATGATTCAAGTGTGATTGAGTTTAATTTAATTACTATGTCTAGCTAAACTTTTATACTAGGGATTTGATGTAATTTAATTCGATTCCAGCTTATAATATTAGATTTATTTTTCTTTGTTCTTGTTATAACTTATTATTGTGCTTAAGGCTTCCAGGCAGAAAAATTCCCCTGGATTGAATTATTTCAATAACATCATTCGGGAGAAGGGTTATTGATATGAATAAGGTAATAATTTACTTGAGAATAATAACTTGATGTGGAAACTATATGGTTTGACTCAAGGGGGGCTTTCATAAGTTAATAAAGTATTAAGTTGTGAATTCATAAAACAACCATAAAACCTAATGATCTGATTCATGTTTAATTTCACTATTAATATAGGTGATTAAATTGGATTAGAATAGCTAACAATAAATCGGGAGAGCTTGTTAGTAACCTTAGGGTTGTTTTCTCCTACTTGAACAATTAAACTTGATTAATGAACTAATAGAACAAGCTGGATAGAATTAAATGAAATCAAATTCCCTAGTAGCTTAATCTCCTGATTTCTTTTCACCTAAATTTTGTGTTTGATCTCTTTTACTTTGAATTTTATTTACTTTACAGCGAACTCCTTTTATCATCGTCTAAATAATAATAGGTTAACATAATTTTGGTAATTGATAAACAATCCCTGTGGATACGATACTTTCTTACTCTATACTACTTGTTGCGATTTCGTACACTTGCGAAAAACGCTGTCAAGTTTTTGGCGCCGTTGCCGGGGATTGGCGTATCAATATCAATACGAATTACCCTGTTATTAATTTAGACGCTCTTTCATTTTTATTTAATTTTCTTTTAAGTGCTGTTCCAGGTGTTTTATGCAAAGAAGATCAAGGACAACTGAACCTTTAGTCTTTGACCCAGAAATTGAAAGAACCTTTCGTAGGCACAACGCTGCAAGAAAAGCAAGAGAAATAAAACTCGATCAACAAGCAGACATGGCCAACGAAAACGAAAACAGAAACGAAAACGTAGTTGGACCACCACTTCAACATCCGATCCGTACCTTAAGGGATTATACAACACCTAATCTGAATGGGACAACCTCAAGTATTACAAGACCTAGGGTAGAAGTTAATAACTTTGAGATTAAACCTGCAATTATCCAAATGCTCTCTACCTCGATCCAATATGGAGGTTTGCCTAGTGAAGATCCTAATGCTCACATCACCAATTTTTTGGAAATTTGTAACACATTCAAACAAAATGGTGTTTCTGAAGATGCAATCAAATTAAGACTTTTTCCATTCACTCTTAGGGATAAAGCTAGAGCATGGTTACAATCATGTCCCGCTGGAAGTTTTACCACATGGGATGAATTAGCTCAAAAATTTCTAGATAAATTCTTTCCATCCTCAAAAACCACCAAGTTGCGCAATGAGATAATGACATTTGCTCATCATGATCAAGAGAGCTTGTATGAAGCTTGGGAAAGATTCAAGGACTTGCTAAGAAAGTGTCCGCATCACAGTTTGCCCAAGTGGTTACAGGTACAAACTTTCTATAATGCTCTATCTCCTAATATTAAAATCACTTTAGATGCAGCTGCAGGTGGATCTTTTGAAAAGAAAGGTATTGATGAAGCATATGAGTTGATAGAGGAGATGGCAAGCAACAGCCACTACCAAAATAATACCGAAAGAAGAAGAACTGCAGGAGTCTATGAAATAGACGCCATTACAGCACTTAATGCCAAGGTAGATAACATGGTAAGGAAATTGGACATGTTAACTACTAACCCTGTGAATGCTGTTATGCAAATTTGTGATAGGTGCAATGGACAACATGGAATTGGGGAATGCATCATGGACTCTTTAAATCCACAAACTTTGGAGCAAGTGAACTATGTGATGAATCAAGGAAGAAAGAATTACCCTTATTCAAATTCATATGATAACATGTTAAGGAATCATCCTAATCTATCCTATGGTAATCCTAACAATGCCTTGAATGCACCACCAGGTTTCCACACTCCAGAAAAGAAATCCCATGATGACCTCCTCACTGCTCTTTCTAAATCACACATGGAATTCATGAATGAAACCAGAGAAAACCATAAAATCCAGCAAGCTGCAATCAGGAATTTGGAGATCCAATTGGGGCAATTTGCAAACATGATGGCATCTCAACCTCAAGGTACGTTACCTAGCAATACTGAAAAGAATCCAAAAGAACAAGTGCAGGCTATCACTTTGAGAAGTGGCAAACAATTAGATGAACCACCAAAGAAAGAAAAGGAAGTAAAAGAACAACCAAGGGTGCCTATCATTGACTTAGAGGAGAAAGAAAAGGTAAAACCTTATGTTCCCCCTGTCCCCTTTCCACAAAGATTAAAGAAAGCACAAGATGATAAGAGCTTCCTCAAGTTTCTGGATGTGTTTAAGAAGCTCCAAATCAATATTCCTTTTGCTGAAGCTCTTGCTCAAATGCCTAGTTATGCTAAATTCTTAAAAGATATCCTGAGCAAGAAACGAAAAATTGATGATCAAGGAACGGTAATGTTAACCGAGGAGTGCAGTGCAATTATCCAAAACAAACTGCCTCCAAAGTTAAAAGATCCAGGAAGTTTTTCTATCCCTTGTAACATTGGTAATCTTGACTTTGAAAAGGCTTTGGCATATTTGGGTGCTAGCATTAATCTTATGTCCTATGAAGTTTTTAAGATGCTAGGTATGGGAGAGCTCAAACCAACAAGGATGTCTTTGCAATTAGCAGATCGTTCAATTAAATATCCTAGAGGGATTGTAGAAGACGTGCTTGTAAAGGTAGGTACATTCATCTTTCCTGTTGATTTTGTCATTCTTGATATTGATGAAGACAGGGAAGGATCTCTAATCCTTGGAAGACCCTTTCTTGCAACTGCAAGAGCATTAATTGATGTTTATGAGGGTAAGTTGACTCTAAGAGTTGGACAGGAAGAGATTGTGTTTGATGTACTTA
Source organism: Jatropha curcas (assembly GCF_041381405.1). Lineage (NCBI taxonomy): Eukaryota > Viridiplantae > Streptophyta > Magnoliopsida > Malpighiales > Euphorbiaceae > Jatropha > Jatropha curcas. The sequence goes on from NC_143153.1 coordinate 26,544,307, forward strand.
AATCTTGTAAACTCCCTATGGATCATGGAGACTATTTTAGAATTGACGTAGTAGATGAATGTGTGGAGACCACTTTGCATGTTGAAAATAATGTTAATGAATCAAGCATCTTCAATGAAAAAGAAAAGGAATCACCTAAGCATGAACTGAAACAACTTCCACCTCATTTAAAACATGCATTCTTAGGTGAGGACCACTCTTTTCCTGTTATTATTTCTTCTCACTTAACGCTTGATCAAGAGGAAAGGTTGTTGCAGGTTCTACGTAGGCACAAGAAAGCATTAGGGTGGTCTATTTCGGATTTACAAGGAATAAGCCCAAGTGTGTGTATGCATAAAATCTTGATGGAAGAAGACTACAAACCTTCAATCGAACATCAAAGGCGATTGAACCCGAACATGAAAGAGGTAGTCAAGGCTGAAATTATTAAACTCTTAGATGCCGGCATCATTTATCCAATTTTAGACAGTAATTGGGTGAGTCCTGTCCAAGTTGTTCCAAAGAAGGGAGGTATAACTGTTATTTCTAATGAAAACAATGAATTAATCCCCACAAGAACAGTCACAGGTTGGCGTGTGTGTATAGATTATAGAAAATTAAATAAAGCAACACGCAAAGATCACTTTCCCCTTCCCTTTATTGATCAAATGCTTGAAAGACTTGCAGGATATCCTTTTTATTGTTTCTTAGATGGCTATTCAGGGTACTTCCAAATACCTATAGCCCCTGAAGACCAAGAGAAAACTACATTCACTTGTCCTTATGGCACTTTTGCCTATAGGAGAATGCCTTTTGGGCTATGCAATGCCCCTGCAACCTTTCAAAGGTGCATGATGTCCATCTTTTCTGATATGGTGGAAAAATTTATTGAAATATTCATGGATGATTTTTCTGTATTTGGTTCTTCCTTCGATACATGCCTTCATAATTTATCTTTAGTGATGCAACGATGTGAAGATACTAACCTTGTGTTAAATTGGGAAAAATGTCACTTCATGGTTAGTGAAGGTATTGTCCTAGGGCATAAAATCTCTCAAAAGGGGATTGAAGTAGACAAGGCAAAAATTGAGGTAATTGAAAAACTACCTCCCCCTAACACAGTGAAGGGCATAAGAAGTTTTCTTGGGCATGCAGGATTTTACAGAAGATTCATAAGGGATTTCTCAAAAATCACTAAACCTCTTTGCAATCTACTAGTTAAAGATGTTCCTTTTGAATTTAACAAAGATTGTTTAGATGCTTTTAACAGGTTAAAGAAGGAGTTAATCTCAGCCCCGATCATCACCACACCAGATTGGACTTTACCCTTTGAACTCATGTGTGATGCTAGTGATCATGCTGTAGGAGCTGTTCTTGGACAAAGAAAAGACAGGAAGTTGCATGTTATCTATTATGCAAGTCGCACATTGAATGATGCACAATTAAATTATGCAACTACGGAAAAGGAACTGCTAGCTATTGTTTTTGCTTTTGACAAATTCAGGGCATATCTAATTGGAGCTAAAACAATAGTCTACACAGATCATTCCGCCATTAAATACTTGCTGGAGAAGAAAGATGCAAAGCCGAGACTCATTCGTTGGGTACTTCTATTGCAAGAGTTTGACCTCGAAATTCGCGACAAAAAGGGGACCGAGAACCTCGTTGCTGACCATCTTTCCAGGCTTGAATTGGGGGAGGAAGATACAAGCGAGCTACAAATCAATGAAAGCTTTCCTCATGAGCAACTTCTTCTAGTAGCAAATGCTCAAACCCCCTGGTACGCTGACATAGTTAATTATCTTGTTTGCAAAATTCCTCCTCCCAATTTTTCTTACCAACAAAGAAAAAAATTTTTTCATGATATCAAAATTTACTATTGGGAGGAGCCATTTTTGTTCAAGTATTGTAGTGATCAGCTCTTCAGGAGATGTATACCGGAAACTGAAATAGAAAGTGTCCTTAAATTCTGCCATTCAATGGAATGTGGAGGCCACTTTGGAGCAAACAAGACAGCTGCGCGTATACTAGAAAGTGGTTTGTATTGGCCTAATCTTTTTAAAGATGCTTATAATTATGTTCGTCTTTGTGATCGTTGTCAAAGGTTAGGTAACATTTCGAAGAGACATGAAATGCCCCTGAACAGCATCCTTGAAGTCGAAATCTTCGATGTATGGGGTCTGGACTTTATGGGACCTTTTCCACCATCTTATTCAAATCAATACATTCTAGTGGCGGTGGATTATGTGTCAAAGTGGGCAGAAGCTGTTGCTCTTCCAAATAACGATGCCAAAAGTGTGATGAGCTTCATCAAGAAAAACATTTTTACAAGGCATGGTACTCCCAGGGCGATAATCACGGACGGAGGTAAGCATTTTTGTAATCGATATTTAGACTCCCTTCTTGCAAAATATGGTGTCACTCATCGTGTAGGTACTCCATATCATCCTCAAACCAGTGGACAAGTAGAGGTCACTAACAGAGAAATCAAAAAGATCCTCGAAACCACTGTTGGACAATCAAGAAAGGATTGGTCCAAAAAGCTAGATGATGCTCTATGGGCCTACAGAACGGCATTCAAAACGCCTATAGGTATGTCTCCATATCGCATGGTGTATGGTAAGGCTTGTCATCTTCCTGTAGAGTTAGAACATAAGGCATTTTGGGCCATTCAATTTCTCAACTTTAATGCCAAGGAAGTGGGACAAAAACGCTTGTTACAGCTAAACATGATGGATGAATTGCGCCTCCATGCTTATGAAAGTGCTAAAATATATAAAGATCGCACTAAACAATGGCACGATAAGCGCATTATCATGAGGGATCTAAAGGTAGGCCAGCAAGTGTTGCTCTATAACTCTAGACTTCGGTTATTTCCTGGTAAGTTGCGCTCTAGATGGTCTGGACCATTCACAATCAAGGAAATTTTTCCTCATGGCGCGATTGAAATAGTGGATGGTAAGTCGAATCGAAGTTTCAAGGTAAATGCTCAACGTTTGAGAAGCTATTATAATGAAACCTTTGAACCCATCAAGACTACAATTGGTCTTGCTTAGCCTAAATTCAGATAAGTGCGTCGAACTTAACGACGTTAAACGAAAGTGGTCATGGGAGACAACCCATCTATTTTTATTAAATTTTCGTCCATTTATTTATTTTTATTCCCTATTTTATTTGTCAAAATCCCAAATTTTCTCCATAAGCGTTCTTTTGTTTAGTTAAGAGTTTTTGTAGGAAAAAGTGGAAATCCAGAACCGAGCACGCCCTAGGCGTGCCCATCAGCACGCCCGTGCTATAGAAAAGAGATTAACACACTTGAAGGTCAGAGGAGAGCACGCCCTAGACGTGCTAAGTGGCACGCCCGTGTTACTGGAAAATGCCCAAGTCGCGAGCGCGACAATTAGAAAAGAGAGTCAGAAGATTTGCAAAGAAAAGTCGCGAGGGCGACATTCGTATACGCGGGCGCGACCTGAAGTTGCGAGCGCGACATTCATATACGCAGGTGCGACAAGCAGATCGGAGTGTCAGAAGCCATTGGACCAGAAGACGCGAGAAGACGCGAGCGCGATATTCATATGCGCGGGCGCGAGAAAAGAACTCGAGAGGCAGAGAAGAGCACGCCCAAGCCGTGCTATGTAGCACGCCCGTGCCAGGTACGCCACTTTTGTTGTTTTGCAGGTCAGAGGAGAGCACGCCCAGGCCGTGCTCATCAGCACGGCCGTGCCACGATCAGACCAACTTATTAATTGGCGCCCCTCTTTGAAGAGCACGCTTTCAAACTCTCTCTTTTCTACCCCGCACGCCTTGGCCGTCACCTCTTTTCTCCCAAACTTTCCCTTTTCTTCTCCCTTTTCTCTCAAATCAAACACTCTCCACCCAAAATTTTCACATAATCAACTCCAACAATGCCTCCTAGATACAAACGTAGCAGACCCGCATCCTCCATTGCTGCTCGAAACCGCGCAACTACGCGATCTTCCACGGCTCCTCAACCTCCTTCACCTCCTGCATTTCCATTCGAGTTCGCCTCATCCAATCAACAAGAAAGGTACACAAAATTATCTCTTCGGCCTATTCTACCGAATAGATTTATTGATGAGGCTGCCTTAGCGCAAGTGGGTCTTAGGGATATTGTGTTAGACCCTCTTAAGAGAATAGGATGGGGGAAATTTATTGATATGAAGGACTTAGTCTATGCCCCTCTAACTCTAGAATTTCTGAGTTCCTATCGCGCTTTTATTCCATTATTGCCTAATTCACCACCAAGCAGGGTTAACTTTAGGCTTCTTAGTCAAGACTTTGAACTAACTGTGAATGAAATTAGCCACATTTTTGGGTTTCCTACAGACAATAGCCAGATACAAATATCTAGTGATTTTAGTGCGCGTAATACTTGGAAAAATTTGACAGGTGAAGTGAATTACAATCCTAGATATTCTAAAGCATCCAAATTAAAAAAACCTTCCTTGCGCTACATTCACAAATTCTTATCTAATTCCATTTTTGGAAGGAGTGAAAGCGATGGGGTGCTAAGTTTGAACGAATTATATTTTCTGTGGGCTATTGAGAATGGGGTTTTATTGAATGTTGGTTATTGGCTCTGCCAAAAATTTGGAAAGGTAGCTGGAGCCGACAAGGGGGCCATAATGGTGGGATGTTTTGTAACTCGGATTGCTAGATACTTACAGGTTTGGAACCCGGCTAGGCCAATTTATGTTAGTATAGGAGGAGGGCGTAGTACTAGACTGGACCTAGATGTTATGATACATATGAAACTGATTGAAAAAGTCGGGGATACATATCAAGTAGTAGGCGCCCCAGAGGCTAATCCTGATGATGCAGGAGCAGAGGCAGCCGGTGGAGCTAACATGGAAGAGGATAATCCTCCTCCTTTTCCTTCTTCTTTTGGTGCAGGTACTTCCGGTGTCGGCCCATCGTTCCAAGGCACATCCAACATGTCAAATGATGAAGTCCTTGCAAGGATGATGTCTCGAATGGACCTCTTTGACACGCGCCTTAGCGGAATGGAAACAATGATCACAGACCGTTTCCAGTCCATTGAGATTATGAATGGCAGTCTTGATTCTAAGATGGACACCATGCAAGGACAACTGCAGACCATCCTCCAGTTTCTGCAGCCACCCCCACCACCAGAAAATTGATGGATTTCTCTTTTCTTTTCTGTTTTTGTTTATGTTTCTTTTGTTTTAATACTTTGTCGTGGTTGTTTTCCCTTTTAACTTGTTTATTTGTTATGTGGATTTTTATAACCTCTTAGTAGTTTTTGTTCTTAATGTTTAGTTGCTCCTTTAGCTAAGACACTTTCCACCACCTTTCTATTGTATTGTTCAATACAATGTTGGTAAGTTTTTCTTCTTCTCTCTTACTGCTTTTCTTCAAGTAATGAAATAAGTTTGGGGAATTTATACACATTGGGGACAATGTGATTGATTGAATTGGGGGAAGGGAATTTTAGTTAAAAATTTTTGTTGTTTTTGCTTAACATGGTTGGAATGATTACAAGTAAGTTTGAAGATTCTCATATCTAGTAATAAGTGTTAAACATAATTGATTCTCAATTCTAGCATATTTAAGTTTTGAATTTGAAATTTTGATTTAAATATGTTCATTGATCTAAATTATTTGTTTCTAGAGTTTTAAACACTGATTTTTATGAGAGTTATGATATATAGGTGTGTTTCACTCTAAAGTATTTTAAACCTCGGCATTCCTAGAACAAAACTTAGAAATCCCTTCGAGGCGAAAAATTTAAATGTTTACTTTTTGAAAGAGATGATTTAGGCAATTTTTTTTGTTGAAACCTATATTTAGCCTAGACCACCTAAATTAAAAATATGACTCTTGAAACCAACTTTGAAGCCTAAAAACCGTAAATTTTTCTTCTTCACCCTCAATAAACCAAGCCATTAAAACCAAAATTCAATTTTCCTACCCTAAGTACAAAGGATTGTATGATTGAAAGATTCGATTTTTAATTAGAATGTAGCAACAAAAGAGGGAGAATTCATCAAATAATACTAGCAAATAAAGAAAAGAAGAAAGATTCAAGAAAGAGGCACATGAAAAGCAATCAAAAGAATTCAAGAAAAAAATAGAACAGGCAAGGAAGAAAAGTGCCAAAAATATTAAGAAAAGACCTTGTCCAAGATGCCTCTAGCTAGTAAGAAAGTTTCAAAACAAGACACTCCCTAGAACTGGAAAAAGTTTAATTAAAATAGAATCTTGAAAGTTGTACATTCTTTTGTACTTTTTGTCTACATTTTTTCCCTTTCTTTGATTAAGCAAAGTTTACACCAAGAAAGCCCCGTTACAACCCAAAATAAAGACCTTCTGATCTTTTAATCGTATGCATTTAAATCGTGGAGAAAGGATGACTAATTCTGCATATGGGAATGCCACCTTTGCTCTATCAATTGTCTTATTTTTAAATGCTTTAGATGATTCATGTCCTGTTTATCATAATTCGAATAAGTATTAGTGTTGACAATCTCTTTAAACTTGTATTTTACTAAATGAACGTGTTTTCTTCAAAATAAAGAGTCAAGCTTAAATGTGAATAGCATAGGGAACAATTAAGTCTATTCACTTATTTACTAATCATGATATCTTGAAAAGTTATTGAGATTATCTCCAAACATGGTAAGCTAGTGTCGTCAAATCTTTTTCTTTTAGTTTTGTTGCTTGAGGACAAGCAATGGTTTAAGTTTGGGGAATTTTGATAGGTGTTAATTTTATAGTGTTTTAATATAGTTTTTATTAGAATTTTAGCAAGTTTTTATTGCTTTAATTTGATTTTTAAATCACTTTTAGTATAATTGTGTTCAAAAGCTTCATTGACTTTTAATCCGCTTGATCTAAGAGAAAATTACAGGAATTTGGCGCAGAAAAGAGCTCTATATCACAAGGCACTTGACTTCTAGCACGCCCTAGCCGTGCTAAGTGGCACGCCCAAAGTCGCGAGCGCGACATTCACAATCGCGAGTGCGACAATTAGAAAAGAGAGTCAGAAGATTTGCAAAGAAAAGTCGCGAGCGCGACATTCGTATACGCGGGCGCGAGCTGAAGTCGCGAGCGCGACATTCATATACGCGGGCGCGAGAAAGCACCTTTGAAAGGTTGCAAGTTTGCCAGCAGAATACGCGAGCGCGATATTCATATGCGCGGGCGCGAGAAAGCACCTTTGAGAGGCAGAAAGAAGCACGCCCTGCCTGTGCTCTGTAGCACGCCCGTGCCTCAGGACTTCATTAGCCCGTGCTACCTAGCACGCCCCGTGCTTCACTAGCCAGACCTCCAGACTACAGCACGCCCAGCCCGTGCCATGAAGCATGCCCGTGCTGCCCAGGCGGAACCAGCGTGAATTTAATACGCAAATCAAGCTCTTTCTCACATGGGCCGACTTTAGGGAATTTCCTAAACACACTAAATAAGACCTGGACCTATTCTTAGGGAAAAAGGAGTCCTAATCAAGAAGAAATCAAGAACCTAAACAGTCATGATCTCCTATAAAAGATTTTGCACTAAATAAGGATTCTATTTCCTAAAAGGAGTTAAACTTGCCTTCAGGAGCTCTATATAAAGAGAAGAACTATTCATAGCAGGGATGGTTTTCTTTGTACACTTCTTTACATAGTCCTCTCTTCTCAAAGATTTCAAGCTTCAAATAATTGTGCTAAGATTCAAGGAAGCCATCAACATAGTTGTGATACAGTTTTTATTCTAAACTTTTCATCTTGTTTCTTTCTTTATTATTGTCTTTAAATATGATGAATGATTCAAGTGTGATTGAGTTTAATTTAATTACTATGTCTAGCTAAACTTTTATACTAGGGATTTGATGTAATTTAATTCGATTCCAGCTTATAATATTAGATTTATTTTTCTTTGTTCTTGTTATAACTTATTATTGTGCTTAAGGCTTCCAGGCAGAAAAATTCCCCTGGATTGAATTATTTCAATAACATCATTCGGGAGAAGGGTTATTGATATGAATAAGGTAATAATTTACTTGAGAATAATAACTTGATGTGGAAACTATATGGTTTGACTCAAGGGGGGCTTTCATAAGTTAATAAAGTATTAAGTTGTGAATTCATAAAACAACCATAAAACCTAATGATCTGATTCATGTTTAATTTCACTATTAATATAGGTGATTAAATTGGATTAGAATAGCTAACAATAAATCGGGAGAGCTTGTTAGTAACCTTAGGGTTGTTTTCTCCTACTTGAACAATTAAACTTGATTAATGAACTAATAGAACAAGCTGGATAGAATTAAATGAAATCAAATTCCCTAGTAGCTTAATCCCCTGATTTCTTTTCACCTAAATTTTGTGTTTGATCTCTTTTACTTTGAATTTTATTTACTTTACAGCGAACTCCTTTTATCATCGTCTAAATAATAATAGGTTAACATAATTTTGGTAATTGATAAACAATCCCTGTGGATACGATACTTTCTTACTCTATACTACTTGTTGCGATTTCGTACACTTGCGAAAAACGCTGTCACCTGCAGTACCTCAGAACCACTTTTTACGGCTTTACCGATATTTTGTTGCCTCGCGACAACGCCAACCTACCCCATTAAAGGGCTGACGATGAAGGATCTGGGGAATTTAACCGCCAGGCTTCAGAGCGTCGAATAGGATAACCTGGAGGTAAGAGCCAGTGCTTCGTCACAGTGTCACACTGTGAGAACCCTCCATGGAGCGGGCTCGGTGTTGCCCTAGTGGCTCTGATACCAACAAAAGAGAAAAGGACCGTTTACTCTGATATACTTTAAAGCTTGATTTTAAACAAAGTCATATATGTGTAGAGAGCTAAGATTATTAATGGGATTTAAATAAATACAGATACAAACATTTAAAGATAAATCATAATTGTGAATTAAAATACTATGATTTAATGGATTTATATGAATACTTATATAATGCATTAAGTATGATACACAAGCAATACTAATTTCTGATGTGGAAGATCAGACTAAGCTGCATCCACAAAGCATACTTATACAACATACAAATCACAGATAAATTTAATATTTATCAATCAACTCAACCAATTTTAATTGATTTTATTTTAATTAAGGTTTAGGGTTCCTGCAACCTTAGCCTGGGATCCCAGAACTAAGTCAGAGTGTGGAGGGAGAAGAGAATGAAGCCTTTAACAGGGCTTTAAGAAGTAACAATTTATATTTACTAAAAATAAATTACAAAATACAATAAAATTTATAATATTGAAATTTAAACTTACAAGAGTTTTAAGACTTTCAACTTGAATCCTTTACAATTGAACTGGGAAAGGAGGGAGAAGTTTTTGGGAGAGAATATCTACGCCTATAGATAAAGCTTATATTGAATTTTATGCGATTATATGTTATGCCTTCACAAGGGGAAAAGGCTCCCTTAAATAAAATTTTTTGGAATCTTTACTATTTACTTTTACTGTTGGTGAACAGTAGTCTCTGTCGAAGAATCTCTACTGTTTGCTTTTACTGTTGGAACAGTAGTCTCTGTCGGAGAATCTCTACTGTTTGCTTTTACTGTTGGAACAGTAGTCTCTGTCGGAGAATCTCTACTGTTTGCTTACTGTGCCAAGTTGACCTTTACTGTTGGCGAGTGGACCTTTACTGCTGCTGAGTGGATCTTTACTGTTGCTGAGTGGACTTTTACTGTACTTGAATTCTGGCGTTTTTACAAAGATTGAAGGAATAAGGTTCCTTCTGCCTGTTTATAATGATTCAGAACAAGATGAAGACGATGATGTGTCCTTCTTTTTCTTTTTTAGCTTTTCTTTTCTTTTTATTTTTTCTTTCTGTTTTAACTTCTTTTTTCTTTCTTTTTCTTTTTTACCTGCTTTACTTTGGATTTTTATGATATCGCTGTCATCACTTTCGTCACTAGATGAACTAGATGATGAGGATGATGGTAAAACAATTTTACCCTTGTGTTTATGGTGTGTAGTGTTTGAAGATTTACTGGAGGATGCACTTTGGGCTTTACTGGTGGATGGATTTATGGGCTGTTTTGAACTGGTTGAGAGTTGTTCAAACATCTCTTGACAGATCAATTTATATTCTTCTGGTGTTTTGGCTGCAGCTAACCGGGCCTGACATTGGGCTTTTTGGATACCAAACTGGGGGTTATCCTGAATAGCTAATGTATGGGCATAGGTTAAAGCTGGTTTAGATGGGCTGGATAATTTATTGCGGATCCATTGACTAATTTTATGTTCAGTGGTGGAATTCTTGAATGATCCCCACCATTTTATTTTATGTCTTTTTATTATCATGGGAATTTGGCTTCTCGGAACATACTGATAATCAAAATACCATTGATATACCCATGGAGTGAAGAAGGTCATACAATAATACATCAAAGAAGGAATATGAACTTCTTCAGGTTTAGATTTATAATGGGTTTTAAAGAACTGGTACAAAGAATGGATATCAGGAGGAATGATTTCCTCGGAAATTCCTTTAAATTGCCACCATCGTTTAAACCAATTTGGGAATTTTAAATCAGTGCGTATATTTTGATCAAAATATATTAACCATGAATGTGTAGCTGTGGGGTTTTGAAGACAAAAAACTTTATCCCACGCTGCTTTATAATCAAAATAATTATACGTAACATAATGCTGATGTAATAGTTTAAATTGTATAGGAGTATAAAGAGAAGATACGGGCCAATCCTTAGGATGGATGACGCGTTTTATTTGTATAGAAGAGTAGGAGATAATTTTATTTTTATCAAAAGTATGTTTTATTTTTACAGATCCTGTATCTATTAATATATTATGATAATATGCCTGAGGTTTTGACAACATAGTTGGAACAAAATACCAATTCTCAGGATAATAATTTTTTATAATTTGCCAAGGATTGGTATGATTATACCCATCCTCAACTTCGATTTCAAAATCAAATAAATTTTTATCAAACCATTTATGTATATTACTAGTTTTAGTAAATTGGATTTTTGGCAAATCCACAGCTATCAACGGATTTGATAACTCTTTACTGTCTACCGTTTGAGACAGAGTAGCCGTATCATGGGCGGATACGATCGCTTTAGATTTAGAAGACATACCTGGGTCCTCTGTGGAAGAGGATGCCATACCCTGCAGTGCTTTAATTACTTCAGGAGATTGAAAAAGTTCCTTAATCCATTTTTTAAGGTCTTTAGGAGAAGTGGTTTTAGTGTTTAAGGTTTTACTAAGATCTTCAGACTGCTCAGAAAGAGCTTTAGTTGGGGAGCCGGAATCTTGTTTAATTTCTTTCCCTTTATCCTTCTTTCTTCCCATTGTTCTGTAAGAATTCTCTAGTTAGAAAGTCTGGAATATTATTATCATTACCTTTAATATACTCTATGTCAAATTCAAAAATACTTAAAAGCGCTTGCCATCTAGCAAAAATTTGTTTAGAGGCAAGGTTTTGGACATCTTTCTGCAAAACGTCTTTTGCAGATTTACAATCAATACGAAGTAAAAATTTTTGATTTAAAAGATCAGATTGAAATTTATTTATACAAATAACAATACTTAAAATTTCTTTTTTAATGGTAGAATAATTTAATTGAGTTGAAGTCCAATGACCTGAAGTATATTGGATTATTCTTTCTGTACCATTAATTTTTTGTTTTAAAATGTCTCCATAACCAATATTAGAAGCATCAGTTTCAACAATTTTAAAAGCATTAGGATCAGGAATATCTAAGTAAGGGATTTCTTTTACTAATGATTTTATCTTTTTTACAAGTAGAGTATGCTGAGTTGTCCAAGGACCAGCATTTTTACAAAGTCTATTATGTAAAGGTTTTATCATGCAATTTAAATTTGGATAAAAATCAATTACATAATTTAAACAACCAAGAAAACGTTGTAATTGGGGTTTATTAGAAATTTCATCAGGAAATTTTTCACCAAAAACAAGTGCTCTTTCTATAGGTTGAATCTTACCTTGTTCTATATAATGACCTAAAAATCTTATTTTAGTTTTAAACAAATCCATTTTAGCTTTACTTAATGCTAAACCATTTTTCTCGATGACCATACAAAATGTTTTTAAATGTTTAAAATGATCTTCAAGAGTTGTACTAAATATAAGCACATCATCAATATAAACAATACAAAATTTAGAATGAGGGTTAAAAATATCATTCATGATCCTCTGAAATTCATAAGGAGCATTTTTTAATCCAAAAGGCATTACATTCCATTCGTATTGACCAAATGGAACTGTAAATGCTGTTTTACATCTGTCTTTAGGGTCAATTTGGATCTGCCAATAGCCCGATTTCATATCAAATTTACTAAAAATATTTGAATTATAGAGTTGCTTTAAAAGATCTTTTTTATTTGGAATAGGATACCTAATCCATTTTAAAGCTGTATTTAATGGTTTATAATTTATTACTAATCTGGGAGCACCACGTTCTATTTCAGCGTTTTTATTCACATAAAAAGCTGCACAAGACCATGGGCTTCTAGATTTAGAAATTAATTTTTTATTAATTAAATCTTGAATTTCATTTTTACAATGGTCAATCAATTCAGGACTCATCTGAATTGGTCTAGCTTTAGTTTTAATGGTTTTTTCATCAAAATCTTTTTCATATGGTAAGTCCACTATGTGTTGTTTACGATCCCAGAAAGCATTTGGATGATCAGCACATAATCTGTTTTCCATAAAATCTTTTAGAGTTGAAATTTTATTTTGGATGTCTTCAGTATTTAATTGGTTTTTAATTCTATTTAAACATGCATTATTTTTCAAATCTTTTAAGTTTTCTTCTTTAGATTTAATCAAAGAATTTATTTCTAACATTTTAATAGAATGAGCTTTTAACAAATTTAATTGTTTCTTTTTAGGTTTTTCTGTAAATTCTAATTTAGCTTTATAATTTTTTATTTTAAATTTAATACAATCCTCTTTAACTGAATATGGTGTTATGAGATGTATAAATGGAGTGCCTAATATTACCATATAATTTATCTGAGGTGATAGTAAAAATACTGTGTTTATTTCTAATTCTTGATTTATGATTATTGCATCTGTTTTTCCTATAATTTCAAGTTTAGATTTGTTGGCTGTACTTAATTTTTCACTAGTTTTTAACTAATATCTTTTAGGAACTAGATCAGATTTTATACAGTTTAAATCTGCACCTGTGTCAAAAAGTGCAATTGCATCTATCACAAAATCATTTATTTGAATGTTTATTTTTACTAAATATTTTCGTGAAGTAATTTCTTGTAATAAATTGAGAAAATTACAATCTACATCTTCATCTAATTCATTTATTTTTAAATTATTATCTGGTTCGTCTTCTTCTGAAGAAGAACTGGAAATAAGTTGGGATTCTAGTATTTTTATTTTTTTAGAATTTTGTTGAAGTTGGGTTTTTAATTCTTTTACTTCATGTTTTAGCGTCTTAATTTCTTTATATAATTCCTTAGTAGATTCATCCGCATCTAACTTTTTAGGTTTATTTTTATTTAAAATGGTAGTTAAATCATAAGTATTAGACTGAATTTTAAGAGTAATATTTTTTACTTCATTTTCTTCTTCAAAACTTTTTATTAGTTTTTTAAGAAGTTTAGCTTTAGTTTCTTGATCTTCAATACCATTAACTACTGTTAATAAATTACTTTGATCTTTAGATAACATGTTTAAAGAATATTTTGATGAACTGGAAGAACTTGTAGTAGTTCCTAATTCATCAATTTGATTTTCACTTTCATTAATCTCCGATTCCGAAGAATCCGAATCAATATATAATTCATAAATTTTATTTAAAACATTATCTTCTAAATTTAATTCATGTAATCTTTTATTAAATTTACAAAATTTAGATGTATGCCTTTTTTTACCACAATTGTAACAAGTCAAATTTTTATAAGAAGTTTTAGTTGTAGATTTAGAAGGTTGTTTATTTTTGTGTTTATAAGAAGATTTTGTTCTCTTTTTACTATAAAATTTATCTTGACTAGGTGTAGACCTATATTGTTTTTTAGAGTATTTATTTCTATAATATTTTTTAGGTTTATTTGTTTTAGAACATTGGCCATCACATTTCTGTGGAGAAGTTATACTATAGTCAAATTGTTTACAAAAAGATCCTAATTCTTTTTTAGTTTTCTGCATTTCATATTTTATTGTTCTTTGAAGTTTTAGATCATGACATATTTGTAATCCTTCCTTTTGAATTATACTAATTAATTGTCCATAGGTTAACTTACTATAAGGTATAGGTTGACCATGTTGTTGTTTAATATGATTTCTAACCTTTTCTCCCAAGAAATAAGGTAACCCAGCTAAAAACTTTTTTTTCCAAAAGCTTTGATTAGAGTCTTCCCTTAACATTAATCGAGTGAGAAAAGTCGTTTTATAATTTTGAAAATCACCTAAGTTTCTACATTTTAAATTACTAAGTAACTCTGCATTTTTATCTTTTAAGTGAGATGGATCTCCTATAAAATGAAGTGAAATAGTGAGAATTAAAGATGACACTGCATCTTGAATTACTTCACCATTTTCATCATATATAGGTTCACCTTCATCATCTATTTGAATGATGATGAAGGTGAACCTATATATATATGTATACATATAAAGACTTCGTTTTAGTATTCTATGGATTTAGATCTACCAACAAAAGGGTAATAAAAAGACTCAGATTTACTTAATAAAAACGCCATTTACTATAATATCCGCAGGATCAAGAATGCGGTACGAAGTCCCTGTCGCGGCGCCCATACACCAGGACAACGCCCATACACCAAGATCGTGACAACCTGCAGTACCTCAGAACCACTTTTTACGGCTTTACCGATATTTTGTTGCCTCGCGACAACGCAATATATATATATATATATATATATATTCAGCATTTTTTAGTGTACAAAATAAGAAATAGAGTCAAAAATACCCAATTAGCATTGCCACAAAGCCAAAAAGTAGTAAATCACACTCATTGAAGATTTTGAAAGAGAAAAAAAAGATTTACAAAATTAAGTGAATCAAGAAAATTTTTTCCTTTCGAAACAAGTGAATCAAGAATTTCGAAAGTTGTTTAATCTTTTATCTTTAGAAAGTTCTTTGTTTATGTATTATTAAAGAAAGAATCTGAAGTTCATGGACGTGACTTTAACACTACTTAAAAAAAAAAAAAAAATTAAAAAGCATACACAAAATTAGAAATTAATGCAAACATCAATCACCCAATTATTAACAACAAACAGAATGATTACATAGCTCAAACAATAAGGCCAAGACTAGAAAATGTAAGATTTGAAGCACACAAATCATTCTCCTTTTATCTTTTAATTTCCTGGAAAATTATACCCAGGATGGACCTTTTTGCTGCTTACTTTACTTGAAGAAGAAGATGAAGAAGTAGAGACTTTCCTTTCTTCGGTGGAAACATTATTTCCTCCAATTCTTTCCTCTTCTGCTTTCTTGAGTTTCTCCTTTTGCCTCTCTCTTATCAAATAAACTCCTGCACAGGCAGCTCCAATGGAAGTCATGGCTTAGTTAAATGCTAATCAAAACTACCCAAAACCCAAATCTTATTTATGTCGAGTGTATACAAGTTGAGAGGTTCCAAATGTGCGCGTATATATATATATATATATATCCCACAAATATTTTTAATAAAATACCTTTTTTCTTAATAACAGCTCAAACAACAATATCAAAAGACATGATTATTGCTTCTGTTTGTTAATCGCTTTTCTGCTACAATGCTTTACTCATGGAAGGGAGTAGAGTTGTTGCATGCTAACTTTTGTAACTCTCTGGCTTTGGTATTAACCTTCTTTTCTATTTATTTAGAGGTGGTTGAAAGGCATCAACAATGAAGAATTTATTAAATAATGATCAAGTCGAAAACTGATTTACGTAAATTTTCGTTGAAGGGTTGTACTGTTATAAGAACGACCATATATGCGAGGGATTAATTTAATTTAAATGTTGGATTAAAATTTATTTTTCATGACCTAGTGTCCTAGTCTATGGTTCTAATTGCATCTCATGGCTCAAGTTCTCATGTGATTTGGTTATTTAAAAAAGAAAAAAAAAAGAAAAGAAAAGAAAAGAAAAGAAATTTAAGTTAATATGGAGTTCAAACCCAGTGAATGTTTTCATCACTTCAAACATTCTTTTATGCCAAAAGAAGTCAAGCCACAACTGTAAATTGATTAAAACTTTAAAAGTTCATTTTTAAATAATTTGATTATCTAGTTTAGTTCATTTTTACCAAAAAAGATTGAAGTGCTAAACTGAATAACAGGGTAGTCCCTCTTAACTCACTGAATTGATGAAAAATCTTGTGATGGGAAGAACTCAAACTCGAGACGAGACCTCCCAAAGAAGACCAATCAAAAGTAAGCGTTAAGATCTTAATTATTTCACTTAATTTAATATATTTTTCATAAACTTAATTCAATTTAGTTATTTTTCTAAAAAAAAAAAATGCCTTACGAAAATCTGAACTGAACCTTCCAAATCCAGATTGCTCTAGCCTGGATTCATTTTTTAACTTTCACTAATTTTTTCTTAAGTTCTACTTCGCCTGTTTCACATTCTAACTGTTTAAAAACTTGTTTGACTGTTACTACAAATTTAAGCAAGGTGTTAAAATAATTATTTTCTTTGCTATGTGCACTGTTAAATGGATGCGATCCTGAATAAATATATACATGGAAAACATTTTTAGCATAATTTGTGTGAGATCCAATATGAGTGAAAAGACTATAATATCCTTAAAAGGCTTTTCAGCAGTATTAGATATTGCTGATGTCAGATTAAATGTATACTTGTAAGATGTGCATAGATACGCAATCAAGCACATTTAACAAGTAATAAGAAGAAACCATTAATGTTTTCAGGCATGGAATATGTGATTTAACAACAAACCGTTTGTTGTCAAACATTGTCAGTATTTTACATGGTTGGGGAACTACAAGCCGTTTTGTCTATTACAAAAGCCTAAATACATCCAAACCCAAACCTCTAAATCCTACAAATTTTGGCTATTGAGACTCCAAAAAATTTTATGTCCATTATTTTTTTACTGACAAATGGATAAGTTTGATAAATAAATATTCCCTTCTCAATTCAGTAAAATCCTTCTGAACCATCAGAATATCCAAACTGATTTCCTGTATTTGAATAGAAGATATAAGAATTTATAGTGGATTTTTCAATCTAAACAGGAGAAAATCTTGAACTGATAAAAATAGTATCAATCACATGATTTATCTTCCGATAAAATCGATTGACCACTGGCAATCAAAAAATCCTCCGTTTTTAAGCATTGTCAAAACCCTCGTTTCTCTCTTTCTTTCCCTTCTTGGAAACCACTTCTGAGGTTTCCTTTCACCTCCATCTCCATTTGCAAAAGATCTCTCTCTTTTGGAAAAATGAGTTTGAGAGAAGAACAGATTCATGTCATGTTTCTTCCATACATGGCACCAGGTCATATGATGCCCATGGTAGATATGGCCAGGCTATTTGCTGCAAATGGAGTACGAGTAACAATAGTCACTACAAAAATGAATGCAATTCGTTTCAAGAACTCTATTGACAAAGATTTCAGATCTGGTCGAAACATTTCATTGGAAATTCTTTCTTTCCCTTCATTACAAGCCGGATTACCTCAAGGCTGTGAAAATTTGTCTTCTACAACCACGCCTGAAATGACTATTAAATTATTCCACGGCATTGGATTACTGGAACCGCAAATTAAAATCGTTTTCCAACAACACCGCCCTGATTGTATTATTTCCGATTATCTCTTTCCTTGGACGGTTGATGTTGCGGCGGAGCTTGGAATTCCAAGAATTGCTTTTAGCGGTAGCAGTTTCTTCAATCTTTGTGTAGCCAATAGTATTGAGTGTAATCGGCCTCATGATCTCATTAAATCGGAGACGGAATCATTTATTGTTCCTGGATTGCCCGACCAAGTGAAATTAACAAAATCGCAGCTTCCTGATATTGTAAAAAGCAAAACGGAATTTTCTGATTTGTTCGATAAATTGAAAGAAGCGGAGAGAAAAAGCTTTGGAGTTTTGATGAATAGCTTCTATGAGTTGGAGCCAGCTTATGCAGATCACTTCACTAAAGTTACAGGAATAAAAGCTTGGCATTTAGGGCCTGTTTCTCTTTTCAATAGAGATGATGATGATAAAGTGCAAAGAGGAGATAACACTAATGTGTGTGAGCGTAGTTGCTTGAATTGGCTTGACTCGAAGAAACCCAATTCTGTACTTTACGCTTGTTTTGGAAGCCTTACTAGATTTACTAAGGATCAAACAGTTGAAATTGCTAATGCACTAGAAAATTCAGGATTTCCATTTGCTTGGGTTGTAGGTAAGATTGTTAAATGCAAGAACAATGAAGAAGATGAGGAAGAATGTTGGTTGCCTGGAGGGTTTGAGGATAGATTGAAAGAAAGTGGTAAAGGAATTGTAATAAAAGGATGGGCACCGCAAGTTCTAATACTAGAACATGCTTCAATCGGAGGATTTTTAACACATTGCGGTTGGAATTCTATTCTTGAAGGTTTATGTGCAGGTGTGCCTTTGGTTACATGGCCAATTTTTGCAGAGCAATTTTACAATGAGAAATTGGTAACCCAAGTGTTAAAATTTGGAGTGCCTATTGGGAATGAGATATGGAAAGTATGGGCAAATGAGGAATCGCCATTAATAAGGAGAAATAATATTGAAAGAGTAGTGAGATTGGTGATGGGTGATGGAGATAAAGCAATGCAGATGAGAAAAAGAGCAAGACAATTACAAGAACGGGCTAAAATTGCAGTTGAAGAAGGTGGGTCATCTTACAACAACTTGAAATCGGTAATTGAAGACATTAGAGTTTATAAACGAGCAACAGAGAAAGTAAAGGAAATTGAAGGGAATCATTTAATAGAGTTAGAAAAACCCCAACAAGAGGTAACTGCACCTTGATCTCCCTCTAGAATACAATAATGGCATGTCATTTTTATATTTTGTTCAAATTGATGAGATGGAGATGGTTGAACTATCATCATCATCTTCTTCTTCTTCTTCTTCTTTTGTACCATGCATTTTCAAAACGTAGAATTTCTTTTTGGACTAATCACTATGTGATGAAATTTCTTGCCTTTGGATTTATGCCTATATAATTCGTGGAATTGAAATCCCTTGCCATAAATTTTAACGGTTGAATATGAAATGTTATTAAGGCAGTGTTTGTATTTTCTTTTCTTTTCTGCAATTTATTTTTTTTTTTATAAATTTGCTTTCTGTATATATTCATTCTTTTTTTTTTTTTAATTTTATATGCACATTTTGTAATTTGCTTTTCTATTTGATTCACTTTGATAATTTTATATACATATTATTCTATAATTATATTTTGTGTACAAAACACAGTTCTTTTGCGTGACAATAACAGTGTGGCTGCACCTAGCCACGGCTAATTAACTTTTCCATAAGAAGGAATAGTGATTTCTTACCAATAAATATATACATAGCCCAAGATGCATATTTATTTATATAAATATACTACTAATATATATGTATATTTAGCTTAACAACCAACAAAAAATAAGCTGAACATAGTCTAAGATAAACCATTTTGTTCTAATTTTGAAAATTTATTGTAATTATATTCACTTAATTAAAATTGAAATGAAGAATAACTGATTATAACTAACATATTTTTAACTATTTATTATTGGCACTCATAAATATAACTAACATAATTTATTATTTATTATTTTCCATATTTGTGATATTTCAAAATTTTTAAATATAAAAAAAGACTGTATAATTAATTGTTAATATCTATAATTGTTACTCAAATTCAACTTTTGGTCTTACCAACAAAATAATATTTAAATTAACAATTTTCCCTCTTGACCTCTCTAATATTAATAAAAAAAAAAATCAGAAAGTAAGTTACAGCATAGCTTTCTCACCATTTATTATTCATTATTCAACCTATACAACATATTATTGACAACTGGATGAGAAAAGAAATTATGAACAGCTGCTGCTTGCTTAAAATCTATATTGCAAAAACACTTATTATTTTTATTATTATTATTATAGGAAATAAAATAATTTTTGATAAGAATACATGATGTGATTTATCAGTTGCAGTCTTTATTTTTCTCATTCTCTTCATTTTTCTGATTGGAATGAGTTTTTGGTACCAATCATAAACTGGTGAGAGATCAACTTCAATCACAAAGTTGTAATCAAATCATCATTTTTGGAAAAAAAAAATTTGAAGAAACGTATTTGTGGGATCCACTCTGTTCCTAACACAAATACAGATTAAACTCCACCTTTGATTGTCATGTGGCAACCAAATCAACATTTTAAATGCTGTTGTTCTGTCCCTATCATTCTCTCAAATACTTGCAGACTTTCTTCCTTCCTTCATTTAAATTGCTAGCCTCCTTTCTTTATCTTTGCTTTTACGCTATTGCGACTCTTTGTTACACAAATAATGCTCAGTTTATTTTCGGAAATTTTTAATTAAAAGACTAATACGATCCTTTTTTTATCTAAATAATAAAGTTATTAAGTAAAAATAAATAATGTGTTTAAGCTGAAAGAAAACCAGATTATTAGGTTTTCTTTTTATTTATTTTTCACACGAGTTGAATAACTAAAAAATGGATCAAATCGATTTTATAAATTTAAAATTTCTACTAAAATGGATCTAAAAAGTAAATTATTCTACATGTGAAAAAGTGTGGAGACAAATTAATCATTAGTCTTATAATTGTATATGCCATAAAATAAAATGGACGACATTCTACAGTTGTTCTCTGTTAATTTGAAGGAGAAAAAAAAACAGAGCAAAACCCTGAAGATCTGGATTTAATCATAATTGACATTAGGGTAGTTATGTCATTTCAGCTAATGTAATGTCAGTATGTCACAGTTTAGTTAGAAGAATAAAAATGATTGTTAAGTAATTATTAAAATTAAATAATTATCCTCATGAGGTGTATCTTTCTGGTCCATAATACTAATTGCCTGTAACAAAAATTAAATTAAAAAAAAAAAGTGTATTATTTTCTGCCAACTAAGAGAGAGAGATAATACTAATAGTGGTGGCATGTTGGGATTAGATCTTGCGTTTTCAAGTTTGGCTCGGCTTGTCTTTTTTGTTTATTTATTGTACATCATTTCTTATTATTTTCTCATTTTAAAATTAATAAACCAAAGCACTAACATTTCGGAACAAATAAGAATATTCTTTTAAAAACTATTTTTCAATATGATGTGAAATTAAACCATTTAATGTTTGCATTATTATAAAAAGAAAATTTAACGCTAATTTCACAGTCTCAGTTGGTTTCAGTTCAAAATAAGATGCTCCTATCTAATAGTCAATGAAAAGTAATTTAAAAAAAAAATAATTCTTTTTGAATATCGGGATTTGAACTTAGATTTATTATCAAATTGTATATACACTTACCATTAGTTTATGTCTTAATGTGAAAAAATATATAATTTTTATTTTATGAAAAATTCACAAAATGAGATAATAATTTCAATAAAAAAATATTTACATTGTCAAATGCTTTCTTTAATGAGACATAATTCATTTAGCAGTTTGGATTTAAATATAAAAAAAGTACACAAAAGAATAATATTTTATTAAGAATTCATAAAATGATAATCATTTTAGTAAAATTGTTTAAATAATCAAAATAATTTTTCAATCCGAAAACACAAATCATATGGTAATTTTAGTGTATAAATTCTTCAAGTTAAACAACATATGCTATAAACTCTCTTAATCACTTATAAATTATCAAGAATAATAAAGTGCTTCAAGATGAATAAAAAAACCTAAAAACTTTATTCAAAAAAAAAACCTAAATACTAATATACAAATATTTAAGTGAATGTTATTTAAAAAAAATATTAAAGTGAATATATGAATTATTATGTAAAAATGAATTTACTAATTAACACATAACACTAATCACATAAATGTCTATCCATGTATCCTCTCATACTGCGTGATAAAGGTCTCCTATTAAAATGTAGATTTCAGGGCAATACATTTTCCTAATACTTTGATATTTTCCTTAAGGCTCAACATTTATATCTTTACTTATGTAAAGAGCTTGAATTACATTCATATATGTTTATTTTGAGCTGAAAAATGTCATATGAGCCTGTTGATTAGATGTCATTATCGTGTCGAAGGAACTATTAAAAGAGTATCTAGAATGAAGTGTAGACACAGCATAATTATGCTAGAAATATTATTTTGAAAATATAATAGAAATTTTGTTCTATAATGATTTTAGAAATATATTTTGTTATAAGTATTACAAATCATCTAAATTATAAAATATTGATATTTAAAATATTAGAAATATTCACGTTTGATCCATAAAATAAATATTTATAAACTTTCTATTTATATCTTGCACTATTTGAATTAAAATTTATTTACATTTATATATAATAAGTATACCTTTAGATAAAAATAAAATAAAAGATCAAATACCAATGAGAGTTATGAAAAAAAATTAAAAACTAACGGTGGTTTGAGTGACTGAATGGGTTAAATCATCAGTTAAATCATAAACTTTACGAATTGTAACAATTCTACCCTAAAATAACCTTAACCCCTCAGGCACCCTATAAAAAATCAGCTGCTGCCTGTGCATTTAGGGTCTCCAATTCTTTTAATTTTTTGTTGAAGGCTGCCTCATAGCTGGAGTAAACTATAGCCCAGAATACTTGCTTGTAGCCTTCTCCTCTATGCTTTTTCTTCCAATTAACATGTATGTGGACAGTACAGTTTCTGTGCTCAACATTGGGTACAGGGTCACTAATTGCATTCTCCAATCCCTGCAAGTACACACTGAAAAGACAATTAAAAGATTAAACACTAGTTCATTATTAATTAATTAGCATAAAATATAGATATCACCTGATCACTAATAATGGTAAGTCCAACTCCACAAATGACACTAATGTCCTAGAATAGCAATTTTAGAGTCAACTATCCTCCTTTTCTCTTTCCACAACAGCCTAGGCAACCGGAAACATTTGATTATTTCTGTCTTTAGCTACGACACTCAATAGAACTCCCCCTAGCATTATTTTCAAAAAAACACCCATCCAAAAACAGACATGGTCTACAACCCTCCTTAAACCCATTAATCAAAGAAGAGAACCAATATATAACCTTTTAAACACATTTGGCCCCCTTGAACTGTTCTCACACTGGAGCACAGATGTACCTTCGGGATTAACTCTTCTTAACTTTGTAATGTAAGACCTCAATTTATCATAATGAGACTCCAAAGATACAATTAACCTTGCCACTGCCTTAACCCTTGCTCTATAACAAGTTTGCCTATTGACTGTCACATCATATTTATCATTCATGTCATGTACCATCTTATCTACACCATAATTTGGATATTTCCTGATTTGTCCTAAGAATTCTCTTGCTATAAAGTCTGAAGTGGCTTATCTATTAGTAAGTGATCTGAAGCATTTATGTTCTCATTTTATGGTTTTGATCACCCATGACTTGTCCCTTCCTCTGGTGCTAGCATACAATCTCCAAGGACAGTCCATTTGACATCTACAATCAACCTTGGTAATCTCACTTTTCCTCCATCTTACATTGAAACTATTGTGCAAAGCAAATTTTTTTCACTCCATACATTAGTTCATACTTTGAAGCAAAAATCATACCAGCAGTAAATTGAATATTCTTGTGGTCACATGCTGCATCATATACATTTTTTATCTTCTTCTTTCTCTCCTTGATATTCATATCTCCTTCAACACTACTATTTCTACTTGAATATTCTGCATTTGACTTAAAATAGACCTCAGGTTGTTTCCACACATCAATCCCTTCTACACCATCATGACCTTCTACAAGTTCAGCATTATGAATTTGCTTTGCAAGAAATGCATCATTCAATCCTAGCCCAACCCTATTATTCACTAATATATTTTTCATAACTTAAGGGGTTCTCCCTAGCTTGAATACATTCCTCATCATACATATCTTCTTCAGCTAACAAGGCCACATCACTGTCACATTCCTCATTTGTGTTTTCATATTCAATGTCAACATGAATACAATCATCTCCTACATGATTCTCATTGTGACCTGTGTCAGGCATATGAGGATTATCTCCATCACTAAGTTCATTTTGAGGGATCTCTAAATGCTCTATTTCATCATTAGTTGACGGCTCATCAAAAAGTAACCCTATCCTTTTCATGGCTTCCATAAACATATCAATGTATTAATATTGCTTAGTCGTCCACCATCAGTAACATCCCTCATTGTCATCATCAGATATGTGATTCTTATGTTCTCTTGTATTATTTTCTTCTACCCTCATGTCTGTCTCAGTGTATATCTTAAGCCAATTGAATTCCATCCCTCTACTTAACATTAACTTCACATCTTCATCTGTTCTTACAATTCCTAAAAATTTCAAATCTCCTCTTGGTACAAAGTAACCAAGTTTTTGTGCTTCACCATAACCATACCTCTCACATTCTTCATTATGTCTTCATATGCCATATCTATTCCTGTTTGAATTCCCCACTCCTCCATCATCGTTCCGCCAACATAGTTAATCCACTTCCCTTCTCTCATTACACCACCAACCCAACCTCAATGGAAAACCTATTCAAAGAGTAATATTTAGTATTATAACCTAACATTCATAATATTTCAATTCCGATATGGTAAGAAAATAAACTAAGAAACATTATATGATTATTTGTATATTCAAAAGTTCACAACAAATCAATAAAAATCATTTTAGTACAAAAAATCAATACAATTCTAGGAAGAAAAAAAAATCAGGGGTTCAAGAGTTCTTATCCATAGATTATATCAGCTAATGTAATATGTTATATAAGCTGATTACTAAGACATGGTAAACAGATTGAAGGATATTCTCCATTCTTTAATTAGCTCTACGCAGAGTAGTTTCGTTCATGACCGACAAATTGTGGATAACATTATTTTATTTCAGAAGACTATTCATTGTATAAGCCTTAATAAAGGTTTAAAGGGAGATATTGCCACTAAAATCGACTTAAAGAAGGCCTATGATCGGAAAAATTAGGACTTAATTTAGTGGCTTCTCAATGATATTGGTTTTTCTTCCACTTGGATTTCTAATATCATGAAATGCATCTAATCTTCTTCTATGTCCGTATTGTGAAACAATAAAAAATTTGAATCTTTCAAGTCGATGAGAGGGGCTCGATATGGTGATGCTATCTCCCCCTCACTTGTTTTATCCTATGTATTGAATGTGTTTCTCATATGATAAAAAGGCAATTTAGGAAGGATGATGGAAGTCGATTCCTTTGTCCCGTTGAAGCCCCTTTTCTCCCACCGTTTTGTATATGTTTAACCAATAAAATTAAAATATATTATATTCTTACCATATTTAATATATACCTTATACTGTATATATATTTTTTAATTTATCAAATATAATTTATTTTTTTAAAAAGAAAATTAATAATATCAGTCAGAATTAGATTACCATTATTTTTCAACAAATAAAATTAAAATTCTTAACGATATTTTTGTTAACTGTAGAAACATTTTAGGTAACTCTAATATTCATTTTCTCATTCATACTTTTCCATATATATTATAAATTATAGAAAAAAAAAACTAATTTTGTTGGTAAGTAAGGACTAAATTTGCTCTTTTAGATTCAAATGACTAAATAGTCAAATATTATCCATTTGCAAAATAAAATTTTTTGAAAGATAAGATTAAACACTTGTTTGGAAACAAATGAATTCAACAAAATTTTGTGAAATTCATTTAGAAATCCATATTTTTGTATTTGAAATGAAAATAGATGTAGATTGTAGTGTACTCCTTTTAGGTATGGCCTCTACGGAAATTTATTTTGTCAAACAATCAACGAATCAGATAACTCACATGTCGGTACGGGCTTCTGTTTTTATGACTGATTCGGTGGAATGGGGTGATGTCCATCCATTGCTAGTTGATGATGTTATTCAGTTTGATTTAAATATATAACCATTAGAATTTTCAAAAAAATATAAATATAGATTTCATTTATTAGAATTCAATTTTATGCAATTGAATATAACTATACTAAATTCTACAAAAATAGATGGAATTTTTAAATGAATTCCAAAAAACTAAAGTCATCCAACTTTTTATGACAAAAAAAATTACCCTTCTCTTCTACAAAGTCAACTTTTCAATTTTTGACTTATTTAATTAATTTATTTATTTATCAAACTTGATCAAAATTATTTACAAAATTTATTATTTTTAGAAAAATATTTTTCTATTATTATGTTTTTTATTTTAATATTTTTCATCTTTTATTTTAATAGTTTGAGTATTTTTCAAGTTAAATATCACTAAATTAAATGCAATAATTTTATTAGTATTATTTTTTATATATTTATTTTAATAAAAATATAAAAAATTATATAGTATAACATAAATATAATTGGTATTTACTATTTCAAGGATATTTTGGAAACAAAAGTAAACAAATTTTTAATTATGAATTTGTTTGATACATGATTACGTAGAATTCAATTAAATTACATATTTTAAATTAATCATACTAAATATGAAAATTCATTCACAGTAAAATTCATTTATAAATAAATTTCATATTTTAAATTTATTTGCTCCAAATAGAGAGTAAATAATTTAAAAGATCTAAACTTACAAGTAATTTTGTTAAAAAATGGGAAGTTTATAGAAATTTTGACCAAAATTCAGTAACTAAATCAGTAATTACTTTTATTTTATTTTATCTCTTGCTTGACCCAATTTTTTTTATAAAAAAATAAGCAGACAATTTTTTGAACGTTAAAATAGCCAAGTCAAAGCTGAGTAAGCTAAGCTGAGCCGCGAAACCTGGGCAGCTTGAAGCTGTCGGTGGTCCTCGTGCAAGCTAACTCATAGCAGAGCAAAGCTTGACTTCTTCTTCTCTCTATCAGTATCTATGAAAAACGTAATACTCATTTAAGAATCAAAAAGATAATAAAAATCAAAAAAGAAAAATAAAAAATCCTAAAGCTCTCTCTCTCTCAATTGCCTTTTATTATCTTCTTCTTCATCTTCCCTTACATTCTACGATATCTTTAGATGCGCCATTTTTTCTTTACATTTCTCTCTCCATACAGGTAACTAATAACCAAATTCCTCCCTCTCCCTCCCTCGGTTGTGCTTTGTGTGGTATAGTTGGCATTGATGAGGATTTGTCGTTTCTGGGAAAGTAGAGATGGCGATTAGTTTAGTTGTTGGATTTTTCTAAATATCTTGTTAGATTCCTTCCCTTCTCTTTCTTTATTTCATTTTGTTTATTTGGTAAGCTCATTTTCAATGAACAGTGACAGTGAAAGCTGTGCTTTAGATTTGTGGATTTGATCTGTTATTTGTTTCACTTAATTCTTTTGCAAGTTCTTGAATCTGTTGCCGGAAAATGTCGGTTCTCTCCTCTCCGATTTGATTTAGTATCACTCTCTGTTTGGTTGCTGAGGAAGCCGTGGAATTTCCTTCTTCTTTGTTTTATTTTTTTATTTTTAAAATATTTGTTGGAAAAGTAAACTCAAATTAGTATTTGATTCTCAAAAACCGGCGCTGTTTACTAAATGTAAGCTATATCAGAGTGATTGATCTGTGTTCTTCTAGTGGGACAGTGGAATTGAACTTGAACAACCCAGTGATGCGCTACTCTCTTTAATTGTGAAATGATAATTTAGATTCAGCTTTTGTGGATGGCATTATTTACAAAAGAGTTACACATTTTTTTTTATTCAATTTGAGTTGAATTACAGTGGTTAATAATCTGATCTGGAATTTTTATGTGTTCAATTTTTTTCAATTTTAGGATTTCCACTGTTTTTTGCAGGGGAAATTTGATGTTTTGACCCTGTATACAAGGTAGATCTGGAGAGGGGCACGGTTTTCGATTGATTTGTTTTCTTTGTTGGGAATCTTGAAGTGAAGTAAAGCTGGCGGCTACACTGGCTTGGAGGTTTGCTGCCAACAATGGCAGCAGCCTTGCTACTAATGACATGGTAATTGATTCTTCTTCTGCCCATTTCCTTTGAAGTAAGATAAATGATCCGCTTCTCTTGAAATGACCTGGCTCAATAGGGAAATCCGAATTCATTTCTACATCAAGAATTAAGTAGATTCATTGATTTTTTATGTGCCCATTGCTGAACATGAATGGAATAGGGTAGATCCCATTTTTGCTGATTAATATGTTTGGTAACGTTGGATACTGCTGATGTTATTTGTACAATCTTCAAATCTATGGTCCTTATGGTGGCCATTTTCTTTCTTTCTTCTTCTTCTTCTTCTTCTTCTTCTTCATCTTCTATTGATAGAGTTATCACTGAAAACACAATATGTGAATTATGAACATTGTGTTGCCTGTGCACTTCTCTATGACTATTTGTATTTCAGTTGATCTGTAGTGCTTTTGCAAGCTGTATTGATATTTCTACTACATGTTTACATTGTATTCTACTATTTTTGATGAGTTAACATCAATTGTTCTTCCATAGACCCTCTCTCTCTCTCTCTCTCTCTCTCTCTCTCTCTCACACACACACACACACACACACTCACACACACACACTCACACGTATCCAGATCTCAAGCATTTTCTAAGTTTTGTGGTTGAGAAAACTAGAGTGAAAATGAATTTTCCAGTTGCTTCTTGTAAATGATATCTATGTTCGTTTGACATTAAATGTATGATGCTTTGACTTACACAACTGACATTCTTTTCTTTCATGATTGCAGGAAAAAAATGTCGATGGAAAACTTCAAGATTCAGAGCCCCCAACTCCACATTCAGTTATGAAAATGGGTTTGAGGTAAGTTAAGATTTTGCTCATGCAATGTAGCAGCTTATCTAGGTGTGCTATAATGATTAAAATGGGCACTTGCTGTTCTTTTTATATCTGCATTTTAGGCCAGATTGATTAGCGGAAATAGGTGCCTTTCTTTAAGGAGGTCCTCCATGTCACCCCTCTCCTTTTCTTTTTTTCTCTTTTTTTAATTATTAAATGTATTGTAGTTCAAGGATTCAAGGCAATATGTTTCCAAAACATTTTTGCATAAGAGGGTTTTGAGATCGGCTGATTGCTTTTATCTTCCCTCGTTGTTGAATGCTTATTCTGTTTTGCCAATGTATATTGCAGACCATATGTTAAGCTTAAGAGCGTCTGGCTTTTCTATCTGAGTTCATTTTCACTGTTGATGAGTATGTCTATGATTAATATCACTCTATACTGGTTGATTATTAGCCCATACTCTGTTTTGAGCCCTGAAAATGTTGATATGGCTAATAAGACGCTTGCTAAATTCTAAATAATGATAAGTTCTTTGTTTTTATCTAGAAGTCTTAGTTTAAATTTTGTGCATGTTGAACTATTTGTGAATGCTCGACTCTAGAGTTGATGGACTATTGTACATTTTCTTGTTATACATGTAATTCTTTAAAGCTGAACCATTGAATTCTTTTTTGTGCAGTTATTAGCATTTGCACTTGTGTGTTTTCATTTGCTTTTTTAAACAAGAAGTGGTGTTAACTTTGCATTATTAGTGTATAATAGTTGTTTTCTAATTACAATATTGAATAGGAGAAGTTACTTGTATGGGATGATAGGAATGACAATTTTTGCTGAGTTCTCTTCTGCTTTTAAATCATGCACAGAGACCGTAGTAGTAGCATGGAGGATCCAGATGGGACATTAGCAAGTGTTGCACAATGCATTGAACAGTTGCGGCAGAGTTCCTCATCTGTACAAGAGAGAGAGTATTCCTTGAGGCAGTTGTTAGAACTTATTGAAACACGGGAAAATGCTTTCAGTGCTGTTGGATCTCACTCTCAAGCAGTTCCAGTGCTTGTTTCTCTTCTCCGATCAGGATCACTTGGAGTAAAGATACAGGCTGCTACTGTTTTAGGCTCTCTATGTAAGGAGAATGAGCTCAGGGTAAAAGTCTTGCTTGGAGGATGCATTCCACCATTACTTGGGCTTCTCAAGTCTAGCTCTACAGAGGGTCAAATTGCAGCAGCAGAGACAATATATGCTGTTTCTCAGGGTGGTGCTAGAGATCACGTTGGATCAAAGATTTTTTCAACTGAAGGAGTTGTGCCAGTGCTGTGGGAGCTACTTCGGAATGGGCTCAAGAGTGGCAACTTGGTTGATAATTTGTTGACTGGAGCACTAAAAAACCTCTCTAGCAGTACCGAGGGATTTTGGTCTGCAACAGTACAAGCTGGAGGAGTAGATATACTAGTGAAGTTGCTCAAAACGGGACAGTCTGGCACTCAAGCTAATGTCTGTTTTCTTCTTGCATGTATGATGATGGAGGATGAATCTATCTGTTCTAAAGTATTGGCAGCAGAGGCTACTAAGCAACTGCTTAAGCTATTGGGGCCTGGTAATGAAGCCCCTGTTAGAGCAGAAGCTGCTGGTGCTCTCAAGTCTCTATCTGCACAATGTAAAGAAGCAAGACGAGAGATAGCCAATTCTAATGGTATTCCTGCCTTGATAAATGCTACGATAGCTCCTTCAAAAGAATTTATGCAAGGCGAGTATGCTCAAGCATTACAGGAGAATGCCATGTGTGCTCTTGCAAATATTTCTGGTGGTCTATCGTACGTAATCTCAAGCCTTGGTCAAAGCCTTGATTCATGCTCTTCACCTGCCCAGACTGCTGACACTTTAGGGGCTTTAGCTTCAGCTCTGATGATTTATGACAGCAAAGCTGAATCAACAAGGGAATCAGATCCTGTGGTTATTGAGCAGACTTTGGTTAACCAGTTCAAGCCTCGCTTACCATTTCTTGTGCAGGAGCGTATCATTGAAGCATTAGCTAGCTTGTATGGGAATGCCATGCTTTCAATCAAACTCCCAAGTTCTGAAGCAAAACGATTGCTTGTTGGTTTGATCACAATGGCAACCAATGAAGTTCAGGATGAGCTTATAAGAGCTCTGCTCACACTTTGCAACAATGAGGGAAGCCTGTGGCGTGCACTCCAAGGCCGTGAAGGGGTTCAGCTATTAATATCTCTTCTTGGGCTTTCATCAGAACAACAGCAAGAATGTGCAGTTGCATTGCTTTGCCTCCTATCTAATGAAAATGATGAAAGCAAGTGGGCTATCACAGCAGCTGGTGGTATTCCCCCACTTGTTCAAATTCTAGAGACAGGATCAGCTAAAGCCAAGGAAGATTCTGCAACAATACTTAGGAACCTATGCAATCACAGTGAAGATATACGTGCTTGCGTTGAAAGCGCTGACGCTGTTCCTGCATTACTCTGGCTGCTTAAGAACGGGAGCCCCAATGGGAAAGAAATTGCAGCAAAGACTTTAAATCATTTAATCCATAAATCTGATACAGCAACCATTAGCCAGCTTACTGCACTTTTAACCAGTGATCTACCTGAATCAAAAATGTATGTTCTGGATGCTTTAAGAAGTATGCTTTCTGTTGTCCCCTTAAATGATATATTACGGGAAGGGAGTGCTGCAAATGATGCAATTGAGACAATGATTAAGATATTGAGCTCTACTAAAGAAGAGACGCAAGCCAAGTCTGCATCTGCTTTGGCTGGAATTTTTGAAGTCCGGAAGGACTTGCGTGAGAGTAGTATTGCTGTCAAAACTCTTTGGTCCATGATGAAATTGTTAAATGTTGAATCTGAAAGCATCTTAATAGAGTCATCTCATTGCCTTGCTGCCATATTTCTTTCAATTAAAGAGAACAAGGATGTGGCTGCTGTTGCTCGAGATGCATTGGCTCCCTTAGTTACGCTTGCTAACTCTTCCTCAGCTTTGGAAGTTGCAGAGCAGGCAACATGTGCTCTGGCAAATCTTATTTTGGATGGTGAAGCTTCAGAGAAAACGATTCCTGAAGAAATTATTCTGCCTGCAACTAGGGTTTTACGTGAGGGCACAGTTTCCGGGAAGACCCATGCAGCAGCAGCAATTTCTCGTCTGCTTCATTCTCGCAGAATTGATTACGCTGTAACTGATTGTGTTAATCGTGCTGGAACAGTCCTTGCATTAGTTTCATTTTTAGAATCTGCCAATGGTGGATCTCTTGCCATAGCAGAAGCACTAGATGCGCTTGCTGTTCTGTCGAGGTCAGAAGGGGACAGTGGGAGCATTAAGCCTGCATGGGCAGTTTTAGCGGAATTCCCCAAAAGTATAACCCCAATAGTTTCATCTATTGCAGATGCAACACCTTTGTTGCAGGATAAAGCTATTGAAATCTTGTCGCGACTTTGCAGGGATCAGCCTGTTGTTTTAGGAGATACAGTTGCTACCGCGTCTGGCTGTATATCATTACTTGCTAGAAGGGTGATCAACTCCAAAAACCCAAAGGTCAAAATTGGGGGAGCTGCGCTTCTTATTTGTGCTGCGAAAGTTAGTCACCAGAGGGTGGTGGAAGATCTTAATCAATCAAATTCATGCATCTATCTTATTCAATCACTTGTCGCTATGCTTAATTCTGCAGAGACCTCTAATTTGGGAACTCCAGGTGATGATAACAAGGAGATCATTAGTATCTGCCGGAATACTAAAGAAGAAGCTGGGAATGGTGACTCAAGTACTGGGACAGTACTGATTTATGGTTATAATTTGGCTATTTGGCTACTCTCTGTTCTTGCCTGTCATGATGAGAAAAGTAAAACTGTGATAATGGAGGCTGGAGCAGTTGAAGTCCTTACCGATAGAATCGCAAATTGTTTTTTGCAATATAGTCAGGTACCAGACTTACTTTTTTTTTCCCCTCTTTTTAAAATAATTTCACCTTCTTGTTATGTATCATTTTCCAGAGGGGAAATAATTGTGGGCGAATCTTTCTATATCTAGATCTTCAACATTCTCAGATCTGCACACATAATGGGCTAATATTATTACATGGTCTAACATTATTTAGATGTTCACTAAAATGTAGTCAACATGTATCTTCATTAACCTTTGAATGCTTCTCTATGGTTTATGCAGAGTGATTTAAGTGAAGATAGCAGCATATGGATTTGTGCTTTATTGCTAGCAATTCTGTTTCAAGATAGAGATATAATTAGGGCAAATGCAACCATGAAATCTATACCAGCGCTTGCGAACTTGTTGAAGTCAGAGGAGTCTGCAAACAGATATTTTGCTGCTCAAGCAATTGCAAGTCTAGTTTGTAATGGTAGCAGGGGAACTCTTCTCTCTGTTGCCAATTCTGGGGCAGCAGGTGGGCTTATCTCTTTACTTGGCTGTGCTGATGCTGATATAGCTGACCTTCTGGAATTATCAGAAGAATTTGCTTTGGTGCGTTATCCAGACCAAGTTGCTCTTGAGAGATTGTTCAGAGTTGAAGACATAAGGGTTGGAGCTACTTCTCGAAAAGCTATACCTGCTCTTGTTGATCTACTCAAACCAATTCCAGATCGTCCTGGGGCACCTTTTCTAGCATTAGGACTTCTGACTCAGCTTGCAAAAGACTGTCCATCCAATAAGATTGTAATGGTAGAATCAGGGGCTTTGGAAGCCCTGACTAAGTATCTTTCACTTGGTCCGCAAGATGCAACCGAAGAAGCTGCAACGGATCTGTTGGGTATCCTATTTGGCAGTGCCGAAATTCGGAGACATGAATCTGCATTTGGTGCTGTAAGTCAACTTGTAGCAGTTTTACGTTTGGGGGGAAGAGGTGCAAGGTATAGTGCTGCTAAGGCATTGGAAAGTCTATTTTCTGCTGACCATATCAGGAATGCAGACACTGCAAGACAAGCTGTCCAACCTCTAGTGGAGATACTTAATACTGGAGTAGAGAAAGAACAGCATGCTGCTATTGCTGCATTGGTTAGGTTATTAAGTGAAAACCCATCACGAGCACTTGCAGTTGCAGATGTTGAGATGAATGCAGTTGATGTTCTTTGCAGGATCCTATCCTCAACTTGTTCGATGGAGCTGAAAGGGGATGCTGCAGAGTTATGTGGTGTTCTCTTTGGAAATACACGAATCAGGTCCACTATGGCTGCGGCACGCTGTGTTGAGCCCCTGGTTTCTCTCCTTGTTACTGAGTTCAGTCCTGCTCAGCATTCTGTTGTCCGTGCTCTGGACAAACTTGTTGATGATGAGCAATTGGCAGAACTGGTTGCTGCGCATGGTGCTGTTATTCCTCTTGTTGGCCTTCTCTATGGTAGGAATTACATGCTTCATGAGGCTATTTCCAGGGCCCTAGTGAAGCTGGGGAAGGACAGGCCTGCTTGTAAAATGGAAATGGTAAAAGCTGGAGTAATTGAAAGCATACTTGATATTCTCCATGAAGCACCAGATTTTCTCTGTGCTTCATTTGCAGAGTTGCTTAGAATTTTGACTAACAATGCTAGCATTGCCAAGGGACCATCTGCTGCAAAAGTTGTTGAGCCCCTGTTCCTGCTGCTAAGAAGACCAGAATTTGGACCTGATGGACAACATAGTGCGTTACAGGTTCTAGTTAACATTCTGGAGCATCCGCAATGTCGGGCTGACTATAGTCTCACCTCTCACCAAGCTATTGAACCTCTTATCCCTTTGCTAGATTCTCCAGCCCCAGCAGTCCAGCAGTTGGCAGCTGAGCTTCTGTCACATCTTCTCCTGGAAGAACATCTTCAGAAGGATCCATTGACACAGCAAGTAATTGGTCCCTTGATACGAGTTCTTGGTTCCGGCATACACATCTTACAGCAGAGAGCTGTTAAGGCCCTTGTTAGCATTTCACTAACATGGCCAAACGAAATAGCAAAAGAAGGAGGTGTGAATGAGCTATCCAAAGTGATATTGCAGGCTGATCCTTCTCTTCCTCATGTGTTGTGGGAATCTGCTGCTTCTGCATTAGCTAGCATTCTGCAATTTAGTTCTGAATTTTATTTGGAAGTGCCTGTTGCTGTGTTGGTAAGGTTGCTCCGATCTGGCTCAGAAAGCACAGTGGTTGGTGCACTGAATGCCCTTTTGGTGTTAGAAAGTGATGATGGAACTAGTGCTGAAGCAATGGCTGAAAGTGGTGCTATAGAAGCTCTTTTGGAACTTCTCAGAGGTCATCAGTGTGAGGAAACAGCTGCAAGGCTATTGGAAGTATTACTCAACAATGTGAAAATCAGAGAATCAAAAGCTACTAAATCTGCAATTTTGCCCTTATCCCAGTACCTCTTGGATCCACAAACTCAAACACAGCAGGCAAGGCTACTGGCAACTTTGGCTCTTGGAGATTTATTCCAAAATGAGGGCTTGGCTCGAAGCACTGATGCAGTTTCAGCTTGTCGTGCTCTGGTAAATGTGCTTGAAGAGCAGCCTACAGAAGAAATGAAAGTTGTGGCTATATGTGCTTTGCAGAACCTTGTTATGTACAGCAGGTCTAACAAAAGAGCAGTTGCAGAGGCTGGTGGTGTTCAGGTTGTATTGGATCTGATTGGTTCAAGTGATCCAGATACGTCTGTCCAGGCTGCAATGTTTGTTAAACTTCTCTTCTCCAATCACACCATTCAAGAGTATGCTTCCAGTGAAACAGTTAGAGCTATAACTGGTAAGTTCTCTGTATTTGTATGCATAATTTGCCAAGGTTTTGAAAAATTTCTCAATGAAATTGAAAAATTCTAGTTCTTAAAATTTCTATCCAAGCTGCACTTTACCCCAGTTTTTAGAACAGTTTGTGAAATAAACACACGTGTTTCATACATTTGTCATATAGTTACACCATACATGGTCAGCTGGTCAAGTAAAATAGTTAATATGTGCTCATATCAAATAATACAATTCCTTAATATACTACTTGATACATGTCCAGCTGCTGACATAAATGACACGGTACAGATGTAACCATTTTTCTTTGAACTTAAGTTAAAAGGTCAAGTGTAATCAGTTTTGTGTGATTTGGTTTTGACGGTTTGAATCGAGTAATGTAAATTTCAACTGTGGATGCGTCATACTGTGGATACATTTCAATTCTTGTTGTTTTAGTGTCAGTTCTTAAACTTTTACTCTGTAATGAGGAAGCTGTTTTATGATTTTTTTTTTTTAATCTAAATTCAGATTTTACTTTATGAAAATAAAAGAAATATTAAGAAATTAGGAGAATTTATATAGAAATCAGTGGTGTGGTTGGGTAATTTATTTAATTAAGTTGCTTATAAGTTCAGATTACAGAAATTCCCAAAATTTAAAGCTGGTGAATCACCCTAAAAAACTATTGCTGTAAGACCAGGTACTTTGAACTAGAGGAGTTGAATTGCAGCTTGTGTGTTATTGAAATATTTCCTTTAGCAAGCAACATTTCCTTTTCATTTGCAAGCAGATGTGTTCTTGTTCTTTTATTTTTGAATAGAGCTATATTCTCTGCATAGCATTGGTAATTTAATCTAAGGTATGTTGTTGAAGTAATTGAAAGATGTAGGAAACAGTGGAAGAGTATTGCTGGGCTGCTTAGGTTAATTGGTGCTCAGAAATTACTTCACCTTTTCAGTTTTGGTTAGGAGAACAATGCTTTAGCATCAATTGTTTCTTGGATGAATTTTCAGTTCAAGGATATTGTTTCTTCCCTTTTTTCAACTGTTGAGAAACTTACTGTTTTGGTATTGCAGCTGCTATTGAAAAAGACTTATGGGCCACTGGAACTGTGAATGAGGAGTATCTCAAAGCTTTAAATGCTCTCTTCAGCAACTTCCCACGCCTGAGAGCTACTGAGCCAGCAACACTCAGTATACCTCATTTGGTTACATCCCTCAAGACAGGCTCAGAAGCAACTCAAGAAGCTGCCTTGGATGCACTTGTCCTTCTCAGGCAAGCTTGGTCAGCATGTCCAGCTGAAGTTTCAAGAGCTCAATCTATTGCTGCTGCAGATGCTATCCCCTTGTTGCAATACTTGATTCAGTCTGGCCCACCTCGATTTCAGGAGAAAGCAGAATTCCTGCTTCAGTGTTTGCCCGGGACATTGGTGGTAATTATCAAACGGGGAAACAACATGAAGCAGTCAGTAGGAAATCCAAGTGTTTATTGCAAACTTACACTCGGCAACACTCCACCAAGACAAACAAAGGTAAGGTGTTTTTTTTTTTTTAAGAATAAGAGTTTTGATTTCATTATTTATATAGTTTAGAAAAGTTAAAACTTCATTACTGAAAGCCAAACATAACAAATTCAAGCCTTTTCGTCAATCAGTCAATTCATTAAGCTAGAGAGCTGATGATAGCTTGGTTTTACCAGACTGCAAAATGTATTCACTTGGGAACTTGTTCAACTGTGCCTCTGGTAGTATATACTTCAAAAATGCAACCTAAACTTCTCTTCCCTTTTCTTTCAGTGTAAAGAAGTTTTGCGTGCTGCTATTTATGATTTTCACTCACAACAAAAATTTAAATCTAATTCCACTTTAGTTGCATGCCTATCAAAATGGTTCGAAGAAAATTTAGCTTCAACTGATAATGGATATAGTGGGCATATCATGCTTGTATTTTATTTTCCTGACTTGGGACTGCCTAGGAAAACGCCATTCAATGGAACATATATAGTAGGCAGGTAATTAGCATATAGACCCTGTTGTAGAAGAATTATTGGAGATCTTTATAGTTACCCAACAAGGATTGGTTGTCATTTAAACCACACATTATTCACCATACCTGTTACCGACCAACTCCTTTTTGTGACAGTTGAGAAGGTGGACTTCTAATCCATAGCTCAATGGCAAGCTTTAAGTTTTCAGCATCTTTTAAATGAATACACATGTCATCCATGAATAAATTATTTCTATGTAGTTTTCTATTGAGCCATTTTAAGTCTCATTTTACATCTAATTTGGATAAAAAAAAATGCCAACATCTTTTTATGGTAAAACTCCATAAAGTTACCTTGTTTTTTTGTTCCAACCTTGCATTATTATGCTTCATTCTAGAATTTGCCATTTTTGCTTCTCACTAATGAATTAATACTTGGTCAGGTGGTATCAACTGGACCCAATCCAGACTGGGACGAGAGCTTTGCATGGTCCTTTGAGAGTCCTCCAAAAGGCCAAAAGCTTCACATCTCATGTAAAAACAAGAGCAAAATGGGGAAGGTACCCAATTTTCTTTTCTTTTCTTTTTCTTTTCTTTTCTTTTTTTTTTTTTAATTTTTTAGAAAGAGGAAAGAAGAAAATAGAAATATGTTCTTTAACTTGCACTTTGCGATGTTCATTATTGCTGCTTGACATTATCTCTTTTGATTTGACAACAGAGTTCTTTCGGAAAAGTAACAATCCAGATTGATCGGGTTGTAATGCTGGGAGCAGTTGCTGGAGAATATACTCTGTTGCCAGAAAGCAAAAGTGGACCTTCAAGGAATTTGGAAATAGAATTCCAGTGGTCTAACAAGTAACAACCGTCATTGAAGTATAACAATTATTGAAATTTTAGAGAGAAAATGATATGTTCCAGTATA
The DNA here is from genome assembly GCF_041381405.1 of Jatropha curcas. Lineage (NCBI taxonomy): Eukaryota > Viridiplantae > Streptophyta > Magnoliopsida > Malpighiales > Euphorbiaceae > Jatropha > Jatropha curcas. The sequence goes on from NC_143153.1 coordinate 26,582,809, forward strand.
GATTTTATTTTCAAAATTTTCCATTTCACAATTCATGAGTTATTTAATCATTTTGGTGTAAATAGTTTGCAAAAGATTTTGATTTTTGTAGGTGCTTGCCTTAAGTCATAAAAGTTGTAATTTGTTCAATGTATTCTTTTGTAAGTTGATGTTATAATTTCTGGAACCAAATGGACAGACAGTTCAATCCCTTATTTGTACTTTCTGTGACAAAAATCGTGTGCTTTGTTATAATCCGAGAGAAAAGAAAACTAATGGTACTGGTTCTGATTTAAACATATTTAGCTCAACTTTCTTTGGATAGGTATAACTTCTGTCTTTGGATCTGATGTCGCAAAACAATTATTTAACAATTATTTTTGAATTGTTTGATCGAATCCATCGATTCAGTTCAATTTTCAAACTTATCTCAGTGGTTCAATTTTAACCAAAAAAAAAAAAAGAAAAAGCTAATTTCGGTTTTTAGTTTTTGCGTTCGGCTCGCTCCGAACCTTGTTTACACAGAACTAATGAGATTAATCATATATTAAAAAAAAGTGGAAATATTCGCAAAAAATATTACATTACTAGTTCATCAAATGAATTAATTTCACTTGAGAGCATAATTTAGAAATAAAAATATATCGTTATAAATATAAAAGACTTGTTACACTTCTTAGCAGAATATTTTGTCTGACTGAATTAAATATAGAAATCATTATTTATTCCAAAATTAAAAATTTTATCCAGTATATTTAGCTTTAAAGGGTTAAGTTGTAATTACCATTTTTGGAGGGTGGGCCTGTGAATAGATGTAGAGTGCTCTGTCGAATGATTTTGCTACAAGACAGTGTGAAGTGAAATTGCAAATTATAAACACTTACCAACCACTTGCCGCACTTCTTTGCCGACCCGCAAAAACCCAGACCGGCTCATCTCTCTTACAATCAGAACTACATAGATTTTCTATACAAGCCTCAAAAACCCTATATCTCGATTTCAGTACAACAATACCCTACATTTGGCTATTTTATGCTTTGATTTTGTTGCTGTTCGTTACGCTGCAAATACCACCACAGCCACCGCCCTTGCTCGGTCCACATTTCGAGTCGCAATGGCGGCTCGATCTCGATCTCATTCTCTGCTTATCTTAGTAATGATGGCAAGTGTTCTCGTGGAGGAGACCGTTGAAATTTCATTCTCTTCGAAGCTGATTCACCGATTCTCTGAAGAAGTGAAGTTGCTTAGGGTTTCGAAGAACGAGAAGGTGAGCGAGGTTTGGCCGGAGAAGAAGAGCTTGCAGTATTACCAGAAACTCATGAACAGTGACGTCCAGAGGCAGAAGATGAAGCTTGGACCTCAGTATCATTTTCTCTTCCCTTCTGAAGGAAGCAAAACGATGTCGCTTGGAAATGACTTTGGATGGTACAACTTTAGTCTTTAAATATTCATTTTAGATAATTTCGTAAGGTCTTTTGCGTTTTTGTTTCCTTCAGTTCTGTATATAGTCATACTTTTGGACTGTGTATTGACGCCTAAAATTAACTAATTTGGTGATTAATTGCTTTCTTTTGAATTGAAATAAGATTCACATTCAGTCACAGTAGAGTACTAAAGTTGGCTTGCTGTTTCTTCCTTTCTTGTATTTTTCTCTTAATTTAATTTCTGATTTTGACTTTGGTGTATTGTCACACGTTTTGGTTGCTGATTGATCTCTTTGTCTTTTACAATCTTCTTTTTAAAAATATTCCTTTTGACTCTAAATTTTACGACTATTATTTGGTCAAACCATTATTTATCAACTAAAAATATTTGCAAGTTTTACTTAAGGAAAGCACATGAAACATTAGAAAATGACCAACTTTTCGATGTTGTAATTTATTGGGTTCTTCCAACAACAAACTACTATTTAGGTTAATTTACTAAAAATATCTAATGCAGTGGGAATTGGATTTCAGGATTTATGACCAGAAAAGGCCGAATGTTTCTAAATCACTAGTGAAAACATATTTCTGTGGTACCATACTATATGGGATTTTGATAAGTGATATTATGGAGCACCAGAATATGGAAATTTCTCAATTGTCCTTACCCATAGAATATTTCTCTAATTTTATTGTGCAATTGAAATTCTAAATCCATAGCGAACATAGCAAGGTGCAGTGTAGCTTGCATCTGAATTTGCTGGCTTTTTTTTACTCGTTAACTAATGGTTTTCATCATCTATTTTTTGTGCGGTTAGTGCTTGATCGTATTCTTATTCTAAGAAGTAATTGATTTTTGAAAAAGATAAAAGAGGATAACGAGGGTTGTAGCTACGATTATCCAAGCTAAGTTATGCTGGGTGTTATGGTGTTAGTTTGGTTTAGCTTCAACAAGCTGGAGACCAGAATAGAAGTTTAACGATTTTTAAACAATTTAAATTTATTACAATTTTATATTAAACAATAATTTAAATTCAAACAGACACAACTACAAGTGGTTTCCCACAGGCCACATGGCCTTAGAATTTCAAATGAAAAAGAGGTGGTATCTTCCTCCTTGTGTTACATGGTGTCAATCTGCAGCAATAACACCTTTGTTCTTTCCTCCTTTCTTTTCTTGCTCATATAACTTTATTCCAAAGCAAATAGCGTCTACGTTAGTGATTAGAGATAGCACAAGAACTCTTGAAGTCAAAGTTTTGTTAAATCTATTACTAGGACCAAACTTTGATAGTGTAAAGTTGGTTACTGATCAACTACTGTCAATTTCTCAAAGCTTATCCGAAAAAATTTAGGCAAGTCTAAAGTAAAATTGTTTACAAACATGATTGAGTTGAGTTCCCATGTATTCCCGTTGAGTTTTTTATTTGAAATTTTCAAACTAATTCACTTCTCAAGCAAATATGAACGAGTTCTTATTTTGTTCGCTTGCAAGATATTTACTGGGCGCACTGGTTTACTCAAACTTCCCAAGATATGCAGCCTACTCGCTTATTCAAATGCTCACATTTCAGATATATTTATTTTGTTGAATTGTTCCAAGATGCCTTTGATCATAAAAGAATTGTCAATAATGATTTTCACTATGTTTACTATGTTTTTATATTATTTTTTCTTAGATTTTTTAAAATCATATGTAAGGTAATATTTATCTATCTTGCGGCAGGGCGTATGGGTGCTACTGCTGCCGTATTCACTTTAATTTGTAGCCACTTTCTGATTGTCGATGAGTTCTGTACACAGAATACACTACCCAAGAAACAACCAAATCTTTTGACATAGAAAATGCTTCCTTCCAGTTTGAACACATGGGGGATAGTTTTAGATAATGGAGTCCCTAATTGGAATGCCTAAGAGCTAGCCATATCAACAGGTCATCAGAATGTTCATGTTGCCACTGGCTAATGACTTAACTAGGTAATGAAATAATGGCTCCATTAACTTAACATGAATAAGATTTTTTTTTCCTATGTGGAAATGTTATTTGTTGACTAGATGAAAAAATGATTTAATAACTTAAGTTTAGTTTTCTTGCCATTATTACAAGAGAAAAAGGATGCAACCCACATCAAAAGTGAGCAGAAGGACTAGAGGTTTGATTTGACCTAAAGTTCCTGGAAGCATGGACTTAAAAACTAATGAACTTCTACATTCAGCTTTATTTATTAATTTTTCTCTACTTTAGTAATTTGGATTATTTGACCTTAGAATGAAAGCATTCTCGTGATTTTGTGAATTTAATTAATAAATTTCCAATCTATTATCATCATATAATGTCTGTTTGTTCTCTTAGCCTTTGATTTCTCCATTTTTCCAATTTTCAGGTTGCACTACACTTGGATTGATATGGGGACACCTCATGTTTCATTTCTTGTTGCACTGGATGCTGGGAGTGATCTACTTTGGGTGCCTTGTGATTGCATGCAATGTGCCCCCTTATCTGCAAGCTACTACAACAGTCTGGTAGGTCAGCCTTTTCCATATGATAATATGTTGTTTCTCATAGCAGTGCTTTGTCTCTATTATTTGTTGACTGTAAGCTTATCATGGTGCAAATAGTTGTGCTTTTGTGATTATATCTTAGATCATAATCTCGTCATGGACAAGCCTTCATCTCTTCCAGGTTGTCCATGGAGTCACTCAATTCTCAAAAAGGACTCCCCCTTCATTTCTGTCCATGTCCTTCAATTACTTTTATTATCATGTTTAATGAAGAGAGAGGGGGGGGGGGGGGGTGTGGGGGGAAGAGATTAGTGGGATTGACTATAGAAGCTCCTTAGTAGAGTCAATGAGGCTGGATAATGGTGCCTGGATGTTTTGCTGCTTTCATCAGAGCATCGTGGTGGATTGCCACTAGGAAAGTGATGTAGTGGCAATTCATTTTACAATTGAGGATGGGCAAGGTATGTCTTGAAGCCATTGGTGTTTAGATGATATATGAATGGTAAAGGAGAACTTTAGCAGCTGAACATGTAATTTATCTTTTATAAACTAAGGTTGATGGTGCTATACTGATATGCGTGCTTTTTAACTTCAGTGGCTTACCATGATTAGGCAGTGACTTTCAGCCTTCTAGTAGCTTGGTTACCATAATTAACTAAATACCACCCAAAAGTCACTTCAAAGAACAAGCTCTCAAAAGTTTGGAAAACATGTGCTTTAAGACTGCTTGTATTCTGATGTTTAATTGTTTGTGCAACACCTTGAGAAAGCTGCCATCATTCATAGCCATAGTTTAGAAGTGTCTTTCGCAGCAAATGGCTTCCTGATAATTATCTTTTCATCTGTCCAAGACTGTTACTGTGACTGACTGATCTTTGCTAAAGTTTCATCTTTGTATCATTGTGGCAAAACCTTTTTAACCATATGTGTAGTGCAAATATAGATTAGTTTATTGTGAGGTCTAATGTACAATGCCTGAATTTATCCAGATGATGTTGCTTTTTCTGCTAAATATGGAAACAGGTTTAGCACTTATTTCCAATAATTGATTGGCAGGTGCTCCCTCATATTTGGGGCATCTATTATGCAGGACAGAGATCTGAATGAATATAGTCCATCTCGTTCTAGTACCAGCAAGCATCTATCTTGCAGCCATAGGCTATGTGAATTGGGTCCAAACTGCAAAAGCCCGAAGCAGCAATGCCCTTATGCTATTGATTATTACACAGAAAACACATCAAGTTCTGGATTGCTGGTTGAGGACATATTACATTTTGCATCAGATGGTGATGATGCTTTAAATACTTCTGTTCAGGCTCCAGTGGTCATAGGGTGTGTTCTATTCATCATTCCATGTTTGATTTCTTTAACTTATATTTGCTAGGCACCTATCTTTACTAAGCTTATTAATCTTCAATTATTAGTTAATTTTGTTTTCTTTCTTTCTCATTTGTTCATTTACCTAATTATTTTATTGTTTTATTTTCTTAAACATAGGTGTGGCATGAAACAAAGTGGTGGTTACTTGGATGGAGTTGCACCTGACGGTCTGATGGGTTTAGGAGTGGCCGAAATTTCCGTTCCAAGTATTCTCGCCAAAGCTGGATTGATCCGAAACTCTTTTTCAATGTGCTTTGATGAGGATGATTCTGGGAGAATATTTTTTGGTGATCAGGGCCCAAGTACCCAGCAATCTACTCCTTTTCTGACTTTAAATGGGAATTAGTATGTGCATCTGTATATGGTTTGCATATATTTTTCTGCTTATTTTTGCTTCTGCATCTCCTACCCAAACCTCCTCCTGTTTTTCTTTTTCTTTTTTTTTTTCTTTTTCTCAATGGATGTTAAATCCCCGATGTTTAAAATTGTAAACTTGTGATTTTATCCAGTACAACATATATTGTTGGAGTGGATGCTTTTTGCGTTGGCAGTTCTTGTCTTAAGCAGACAAGCTTCAGAGCACTAGTTGATACTGGCACATCATTCACATTTCTTCCTGTTGATATTTATGAAAGAATTACTAAGGAGGTAGTTATCTAACATTCAAATCCATCATATGAAGTAACTAACAAACTTCCTAATATGATTCCTGTTTTGCTGTGCTTAATAGTTTGACCGACAAGTGAATGCTACGATCTCTAGTTTTGAAGGTTATCCTTGGAAGTATTGCTATAAATCCAGGTGAATTTGCATGAGATATAGCTTTAATACCTTTTACATTTGTGTGTGATTCCATACATTTGCAAGCATGCATGAGATCTGTTGCTAATACTTGAATGGGTTTTCTAAACAGCTCAAACATGCCCAAGGTTCCATCTCTGCAGCTCACTTTCCCACTAAACAACAGCTTTGTGATCCATAATCCTGTTTTTATGATTTATGACATGCAGGTTTGTTCAAACTTTGGATGAGCCAAATGCAAAGTAGTGGCATTAGGAAAACTCTGGGCAATTTTGGAAGTAGTTTTTAAAAAATATATATATGAGATAATCGAGTAACGATATTATTGCATCACTAATTTGAGCTATCCTTATAATGAGATTAGAATGACTTGGTGGTTTTCATTTATGTTATGATATGGGTCTTTGTTTGCTCCCATGCCATGGTGCAGAGGGCTCAGCAGACTAGATTGTATATTTTGTGTTAGTTTGGGCGTTGATGAACATTTGCTTTCGATGCTGATTAATATTAGACATCATATATATTTTCTAAAGTTTTTGTAATCTGCTTTTATTATGTTTGCATTGTTCAGTCTCCAAACCATTGAAATGTAAATGTGGTGAATTTGGTGGTTTAGGGAATTAGTGGATTTTGTTTAGCTGTTCAGCCAACTGATGAAGATATTGGAACCCTTGGACGTAAGTGTGCCACTGCCATGCTTTCTGTAGGAAAAGTTAATTTCATTAGTTCTTCTGTGATCTCTCTGTCTCTCTTTCTCGCCTTTATAATTCTTCTTAATGTTTAAAAATGAAAAATATTGTGCAGAGAATTTCATGATGGGATATCGAGTGGTATTTGATAGGGAAAATTTGAAGTTGGGCTGGTCACGCTCTAGTTGTGAGTTTTCTGGCCTTTGCTATGTTTCTACTAATGCTCTTGTTGCACATGAAATTAACTAGTCCAATTTATTTGGGCAGATCCAACAGTTCTGTCATAATCATAGACTAAAAAGCTCAGTTTCTTTGACTTTACCAATTCGTGGCTTCTGCATATGCAGGTGAATTTCGAGATGATGGTAAGAGGATGCCTCTTACACCTCTCAACCCATTACCGACGAATGAGCAGCAGAGTGCTCCAGGAGGACATGCAGTTTCACCTGCCGTTGCCGGAAGAGCTCCATCTAAACCATCAGCTGCCTCGACCCAGCTAATATCATCCCGGTTTTGTTTGTTGAAGTTGTTAATGATGATGCTTCTGCTGCACACGCTCATTCACGTTTTGTGAGTAAATTCTGGCTGTCTTCCACGAGTAAGTTCTATTCTTTATAGAGTCCTCTACACGTAAATTAAGTTTGTCCTCTCCATTTTTTTTTTTTTTTTTTGTCATAATATATATATATATATATATATATATATATATATGTATACAAAGTATTTGTAGACCTGCATCCAATGCCGTCAGTTTTTTCCCCTGTCCACTGGCAGTTGGTTGATTGGGACTTGTTGTAGGGCAATACTGTATTCCTGTCAGTTAATATTATTTTCTGGATTATGTATCAATCGATGCTTTTCAGAGCTTTACTTGAAATTGTTATTCATTGTTGATTATATGATTCAGAAATTTTACATTTTCTACTGTTTTGAGTTACGAATTTTTAGTTACATTGTCATTTTAGTTTAGTAATTCTACTATTTTTCACTAAATTTGCCGTTCGCACTGAGATCACAATCAGTTTATTTGTTTTGAGAAGCATAAGATAACAAATATACACTTGCAGATCTTCCTTACAGAAGTTATAGGAATGCCCATACCATATGCTATGAATCATGAATGAAATTATTTCTGTTTTGTTTTTTTTTTTTTTTTCCTAATGATATTCATATCTAGGTCGTATGATAAATATCTCTGACTACATATAGAATTTGAATTTCTGGGATGTTGATAAGTTAATAATTAATGTAGGATTGAATTGATGGATCCATCAAACTATTTGTTTTTGCGTTTTAGAATTTTGATTTTGAAAGCTAATTTGCGATTGAATTCCAAAGATAAAACTCCATCACTCACCATTAGGTGTATATAATATAAATTGTTAATCCTAACAGGAATTGCAACAACTCCCTGTCTTTCCTTTCTTTGTTCTTGCTCTCTGTCTCTGTTTTTTATTATTAAGTTATTCCCATGATGATTCCCTTTTATTTATTTATTTATTTGTTTTTTATTATTGCATGTTAAATGCCAATTAGGAGAGAGATTGGTTTTATTCAATTTAGCTCTGGAATTCTGAAATTAAAATTTTGAAATAAGACATAATTGTAAAACGCGAAATGTATGTTTAAATTCTCAGCTTTTTCAGAATAGGGTGGGTTGAGCTAAAAGTTGGATGAATCTTTTTATCTTTTCCCCACTCAAGGCTATTGCAAATTACACTTACATCATATTATTCAAATTAAATACAAATAATTAATATAAAAAATTCAAAAGGAAACAGCACAATGTATAATTTATTTATTGTTAATACAAAGCACGTGGGCATGCTGCTGTGTCGTATTGCTTTCCGCCGCGACCAAATCTATGGAATCGAATCGAAGCCTCTTGGGTTTTAAAATTTTCCTTTGGAGAAAAGAAGCTTTTCATCACTTTTTAGTTTAGTGTACAATTAGGAACCTTTTGGACTTGCATTATATCATTAACGTTAAGAAGCTTTTGGATTCTATACACCAATTATTAACTTCTACAAACCAACAATAATAGAGTAAAGGCTCGTGAGTGTTGACAGCACTTACCTTCTTTTTCCAAAAGTCTTGTCTCTTTTTTTAAAAAAAATTAATAAATACAAGGATGGGACGAAAAGCATTGATCTCTTTAAATTGTACGTCCATAATATCATGTAGTTGTAACAATAAAATATCTTTAAATCGTATGAATCAATGAAATTTGAGTGCTGCAATTTAATCGCTTTATGGATTTGTTAAATTTCTTCATTTGATTGAGAAAATATCTCTTGAAATTAATAAATTTTATAACTGTCTCAATTCCCCTATTTTAATTAAAGAGAGAAATCCCGCGTCAAAAATAAAATTTCCTTAATTTTATAATTTTTTATTAATAATTTTATTTAAAATACTTAATTTTATTCTAAAAATATCTTTAAATCTGTGGATTTCATTTTTCAACCAAACAATGAACGCAAAATTCCGTTAATTTCACATCCCATCAATTTAAACAACCATTAAAAGAGGTTATTTCTAGTATTTAAATTTTATTTTTAATATTTTATACATAAGACTCATTGAGCTATTGATCCAAATTAAATTTTAATGCATGATATCTTTTTAAATAAATTGAATTGGAAGATCCACGCGAATGATATATTTTAATTTATAATTAACTTTCTAAAAGAAGAAAACTCCGCCAGTTCAGACCTGATACGTCTTCATTCATTATCGAATGCTTTAGTGATTTCTAATAAAAATTTTCATTAGGCTCTAAATCGATGGCAATTTCTAATATTAAACTGAAGAGTTATCTAGTCCTTCATTTATGCTATTTAGTATTTACTAAGACTAGACTATTTTATTATCCTTCATTTTACAAATCTTTTTGAAGCTGAAAAGCAATTATATTAAATTTCTCCTCAAAATACTGACTATCCGACTCGATCTTGCGATTAAATAAGGGATCTATTAGTACCATTTACTAAATCAAAACTTTTTTAGGTAGTAATCCGATCTTTCTTATTCATACAAAAAAAAGGAGGTTGAAATTAGAGATGACAATTTACCTGTCCCATTAGATATTCGATCCTATCTAACCCAATTTTGGTAGGTTCGGATAGTAAATGAACGGATTTGAATGGTACTTTTACTGGTATCGAATTCAGATTGAATGTAAATTCAAGCACTCGGATACCTACTATTTATTACTCTTACGTAAAATTCTAAAAATTGGAAATAATTATTTTCCTGAAATATATATTTCTACCTTTCTAATTATAATTATAGTTAATATTATATGATATTTTTTAATAAGTTAAAATAAAATTTTATAATTTTCACTTATATTTTATTTTCAAAAATACAATAACAACAAATAATCAAACTTTATCTTAAATTTGTTGGAGTTGGCTATATGAATTATTTTTTTAAAATATTCCCTCTGATCAAATTAATATCAATGCAAAAGAAAGTATTCTGGATCGACCTTTTCTTTTTTTTTTTTTTTTCACCCTCCACTGTGAAAATCTACATAATACATGACCATAAAATTTCAAACATCCACTTATTTTATCTCTAACTTCCGCTGCTTATATCTTTTGCCAAGTATGATCATTTATAATCTTGTCTAACTTAATGCGATTATACATCCGTCTCAGCATTTAAATCTTCGTACTATTCATCCTGTGAACATGCACGTTTAGGTGTTCACTATTCACTCTTATATAGCATTATTGATCTCACCACCATCCTATAAAATTTTTAAACGGATTTAGATTCGAATATTGTATTTTAAGCAAGTATATGATCCAAGACCCACTGACTACCCTAGTTGAAACTCCTATAATGAGAAAAGATGGATAACAAAATGTGAAGTTTTAATATATATGACTATTAAAAATATCAAAAACTAATAATAATTAATATGTGAGGAATGATTGTATCCAGATCAGAAGAAGGTCCTAATCCTACACATATATGTAAAAACATTTTCAAATCCTTCCATTATCCAACCACTGCATATATAAAATGAAAGTTGCATAAAGTATGTGCAGTGGGTAGCCCAAGACAAGGACATTGACACTGCCACCTATTTCTTTTCTATATATAGTGCTAGATGTTATATGAAAACGACTTATTTAAAATTACATTGAGATCATTACAATAATTGTTCATGTATCTCAATATAATTTTTAATTTTAATGATAAAAATTCAGACTCATATAATGTTAAATTTAGGAATAAAGGTCAATACAGTACTTGAACTTGATTAAAGGGATTAAGAATGTCAGATTTGACCTTTTTGATCCCACAAAATAAGTTGAGAGACCAAATTAATTCTTTAAATTTATTACAGTAAAAATAATTAGCTTTAATTGAATTTATTGTTATTGCTTTCAATTGAGTTGAATCCTCTTCTAATGAGTTAGAAAGTCAGATATATTAAAAGCAATCTTATTTTAAAAAATTACTGTAATGTAAATAAAAAAATTAGGAAATCGACGAATTGATCCATTTCGATCGAATTCGATTGCTATAGTTAACTTTTTTTTATTATTTTTAGTTCGCTTACTATATTTAACTATTTTTATATCCAAAATAACTTGTTTAATTCGGAAAAATAGAATGCATTTAGTTATACGCCCAAAGAAACTTGTTTAATTCAAAATAATAAAATACATTTGGTTAAAAAATCGAGCTTATTCAATTTGGTTTGGCACAATTAATTACATAATTAAGTATGCTTACAGAAAATCAATGGTTGCATGATATTAATTGAGTTGTAAATATTTTTCTATATTCAAATAGAAATTCCATAAAAATAGTTTTGTTAGCGCATAAAAGAGTAATTAATACCATAGTAAAAATAATTTTTGAATAATAGTTAAATGAAAATTATATAGAACATTTTTTCTGAAAAAATATATTTATTTATTATTAAATCTTTGCAGATAAAAATCACACAAAAATATAATTTACTTTTACTTATTTAACTGTACATTATGTTGATTAATTAATCAAAATTTTTATAAGAAATTATAATTAAGAAACATTCCATATGATTGATTATGTATGAAATCTAAACCACAAAACTCCAAAACAATTCTTGCTGTTGGGAAACAACAAGTTAGATTAGATGCTTATTATATTATTAATATTATAGGAATAGGCAGCATTTTGGTGTTCTTCTTTTGAACTTTCAATACACAGAGCACCGCAAGGAAGCTTCAAATTTGAAATTTTTAACGTTAAATTTGATTTATATGCAGCTAAACTAATTACCGTTACGACAGCTGGCCAAAAGCAGTCGGTGGCTTTGCAACTTTCAATCGTCAAAAGGTTCCAATTTACGCTCCATTACTCCAGTTAAAGAGCCTAAGCCATTAGTCCAAAAGCAACGTGAGAGATCAGGTAAAAAAACTTTTTTGATTAATTTAACTTTAATTTTACATACCTGTAAATTATTAATGTTTACAATTCTATATAAAAAATTCAAATAATTATTAATTATTTTATGATCTGATATGGTAAAAATTTAACGGTAAATTGAGTATTTGAGAAGTTTAATTAATTCTTTAAAAAAACAAAGTGTTAAATTAGTTATTAATAGTATTGAAAATAATAATACAAGAACCAATATAAACAAAATAAATCTTCATGGCTAAATTGTTAAAATTAGAATTATAGATTCAAACTCGTCTAATAAGTAAGTTTGAATTTGAACTTACAAAGGAGCAAAACTTTTTAAACTATACTTATAAAATAAATTGAGCTCACAATTGAGTTCGAATATATCTTTTATGGAGCTAAACTCGATCTTGATAGAACTTGAGAGTTAAATAAGTCATCAAATATTATTGTAAACGATAGTTTAAGAATCAATGTAAACAAAATGATTTTTGAGGGTTGAATAGCTAAAAATATGTACCTAATCCTGAATGTAATTGAAAATAATGATTAGGAGTTCATGTAAATAAAAAAAGATTGAGGGGCACGATAGCTAAAATTTATATAATTCAGGGGTTTTCGTCACGCGCCTTCTGACGAATCAAATCCAACCAATTCCCAAAACAACTCATAAGGATACAACCAACCAACAAATAGACAGCCCTACCTTTAGAGGAAGCCAGCTCCTCTTACCATCGCCGCCATTAATTACTGCCACGCGTCAACTTTAAACCCTCCGATTTTGCCCTTTTGTGAACCGTGTGCTGTGATCATCGTTGAAAGTTAAAACGTGGCAGTTGCTTTGCCTTATTATGTGATTGTTCAATTTATTATTCTTCATGCATGATTAATATAGAAAGCATAGTCAAACTTCTTTTAAGAAAGCATTACTGGTGCATTTAATTTAAAAATATAATGGATTTTCTAGAGCTTGATTCTCATAACATGTCAACGGCACGTTTTAAGAGTTTTTTTTTTTTTTCTCTTTATAGTTAGTTTTTTTTAGCATCTTCAAAAATTTGAAAGAACAAAGTAGCGCGTATTTTAGTTCATGTACATTTTTCACATTTTGTCACGGTGATATTCAAATGAATTCAAATCTCTAACTTTATGAAGGTAATGTTCAAGTAAAGCTTTTTAAATTTGTAACTTCTAACATTATAGGTAAAATTCGATTAAAAATGCAGTGTATCTTTAAAAGTATGTAAACAAATAAATAAATTATTAAAATTTCTTTTTATAGCATTTTATTCTCTCTGTCGATAGATATAAGTTGTTTTAAAAATATTAAGAAATAATTAATGAACTCTTTTCAATGTTACCTTATACTCACTCCGTTTTTTTTTTATATAAGAAAAGTTTATATTTTTTGTGTTCTTTTTATATAGAAAATTTTGCCTAATTTAGTAACTTTGAGACCCATGTCAATGCAAAAAGTCTACGTTACTCTTATTTTAGTCCTTTATGAAACTTTTAATATGAAAAAAATTTTGGAGAATTGATTTTTTATATTAATTTTTATTGAAAAATAAAACTGCTCATATAGGTGATTTGATTACCGATCAAAATGGAGTTTGTATAGAAAACGGCCACAAAATTTTTAGATTGACTATAATGAAAGGAATCTTTACGGATTTCGCTCGAATATTTGAAAAACTATGGGATATTTAAATTACAATTTCAATAATCAAAGACAATTGAATGGTTAAATGAGCACAAATTAAAAATTTTCACACAACTTTCCTGAATAAAGGACCAAAAAATGAATTTTTTCTCTACAGGTCAAAGCATAAACTTTATTTTTTGTAACTATCTTTATTCTTTTCATTCCAACAAAGCATTTAAAGTATCATTGGCGATTGAAACATATTTTGAGGCATATTTGATATTAGAGGGGGGAATGAATGAGATATTAGGGGTAAATTATGAAAAAAATGACAAAAAAAATTAATTAAACTACTTTCTTAATCTTGGTGAAAAATTAGTTATCGAAGGAAGTATATATTAAACACTTTGATTATCAACAATATGAGATGTGGTCAAATTAATGAACTTTTTGTTATATTACTATTTAAGAATTAATTACTTTCTTCATCATTGATAAAAAATCTTATTACCTTTGTTCTGTAATATTTGTCACATTTTAAAAAATAGTTTGTTCCAAAACACTTGTCATATTTGTGGTTTCAATGAGTAATAAATATTTTTTTCCATATTTATCTTTTATATATGATCAATAATTATTATTTAAATTTCATGATTTTTAAAGAATTAGTATTAAATTAAGAGTAATATAGTCAATTGAATCAATAATTTAATATAATTTAATAATTTTTTAAAAAATATTAAAATCTAAATATCACAAATATTATGTTCGGGAGTTAGTAAATGATTTTATATTTATGTATGAAATGAGTATTTAGTATGTCACAACTCACTAACAACATTTCCCCGCGCGTGGCTGCAGACTTGTTATCTGTTTACAGTAGTGACACGTGGCAATAATTAGTGATCACAGCTTTCAATGATTTGCTAAACTTTAACGGCTAAGGGGTAAATTTGTCCTTAGCAATAATAAAAGGGTAAAATTGTTTAAGGAAGCCAAAATGGAACGGTGAATTTGATTTCCATTTTAGTGTTTATATATATCATATAATGTGTATTAAACATTTCAAGTAATTGTATGGTTTTTGAATGTAATTTAATTTTTATTCCTATTTTTTTATTTAAAACTTTTAGGAGTATATTGGTCATTTTGAATATCTATTGAAATTATATTTTCTTCTAAGTAAATTTAAAAGATTATTTTCTATGCTTAATATTTACATTCAAATTTACTTTTAAAAATGAAATTATGATAAATAATTTATGAAACAAAATTTATGCTTAGATAATATATTAAATAAAAATTTTATTATTCTTAAAAGTGGTTCAAATAGTAAGATACGTTTGAATTCAGTTGATATATTTTTTTTAAAAAAAAATTAATTTGTGAAAAAAACACTTATCGAGAAAGATAATTATAAACTCCAACGAAATTGATCTCATTCAAAAGAAATGTGCAGGTGGCTGTAGAAAATGAAAGAAAAAAGCTTTATCATTCATAGAAATGTCCAAAGAAAAAAGCTTTATATAAATAAAAAAAAGAAGCATATAAGACATCCCATCTATGCCTGGCAGAATCTACAGTTCTTCATTTCAAATTTAAAAAAGAAAGTGCACCAATAATTCATCAAATTTCTGTACATGAATTAGTCAACTGCTTTAAAAAAAAAAAAAAACTCTCTTCCATAATCATAATATTTTACTATTTTACTCTTATTTAATGTATTTATTTGTAGTAAATATAATAGTTAAATTATTACATTATCATTAATTAAATTTTGATATAAAATATTTGATTAATTTCAAGAACAATTTAATATGACTCATTTAATTTTAACGGAATATTCACATAATAATATGTTAGAAAAAAATAAAATAAAAATTGTAATTTAAATTATATTACTTAAATTTTCTTAATATGTACGTAAGTGAAATCATCACAAAAATTATGGAGTATATAATGGAAAATGTAAAGCACAAGACATGGGCAATTTATGTATATACTTAAGAATGCAGGGGCATAACAGCAAAAAACCTCCGTTAACATTTTCTTACTTGAACCCTTAAGCACAAAGATTTTAGTATTAAGAAACATAAAAATATCCCAATATTGGGGGAAATGTCATTAAGCAAGCAGAGACCGACAAAAACATCATGTCTTCTTAAAAGCTTTTATTTAAGGGGCCCACAACCTTTTTCCTTTTTTAAATCAGATAAAAAAATGTCTATATAAGAAGCAAACATATGTAAAAGAAGCACATCAAAGCAAGAAAAGAAGAAGAAGAGCAGCCTTATAAAAAAACTTGAAAAAAACAAAAAAAAAAACAAAAAATCTTTTCTTTCTCTTTGTTGGTTTGAAGGCAAGAAAAGAATCAATTGCTGTTTGAAGGGAAGTTCCTTAGTAGCTTCTTGTTTGGTTCTTTTCTAGATGCTATAAAATCACCTTCTAAAAATTTCTTTGCTTGAAACTTGCTGATTGCGTGCTTCTTTTGAGAATTTTCTTTTAGAACCATTTTTTGTTTTGTGATATCATAATAGTTGGTTTTCAAAAATGGGGTATTTGTCTGATTTAATGGGAAGTGGTGGCTATAAACACAAGAAGAAGAAACAATTACAGACTGTAGAGCTTAAGGTCAGAATGGACTGTGATGGCTGTGAGCTTAAGGTTAAGAATGCCCTTTCTTCATTAAGTGGTAAGTTAATGTTCTATGCCTCTTCTGTTTGTTTTTGTTTGATCATCTCTCTTTCTTTTTCTGAAATTGGTTTTTGAAATTATTGTAGGAGTTAAAAAAGTGGAGATAAACAGAAAACAGCAGAAGGTGACAGTAACAGGTTATGTTGATTCAAACAAAGTATTGAAGAAGGCCAAGTCAACAGGAAAGAAGGCTGAGATTTGGCCTTATGTACCTTACAATTTAGTGGCTCAGCCTTACATTGCTCAAGCTTATGACAAGAAAGCACCTCCTGGTTATGTCAGGAAGGTAGAAAGCTCTGTAGCTAGTGGCACTATTACCAGATATGAAGACCCTTATACCTCCATGTTTAGTGATGACAACCCAAATGCTTGTTCTATAATGTAATATACCCAAGGAGACAATAGTACCCCTTTTGTATCCCATCTACCTGCTTACCCTTCTTTGTACTCTACCAGGGCACTACTGTAAAATTCCTATTTAGGTTTTTTGTTTACATTTTCTTTTGTAATTTTCTTATCATATATATATGAGGTGATGAGGTGTGAGTTGTGACTGCAACTTTTGAGTAGAAAACGGTGAATAAGTTCATTGATATTTTCTTGCTTAGCTCTCCTGACCTATTTTATTTTGTTTAGTTTTGTCTTTTTTACCAAATCAGTTCATTAATATTTACTTTCATCAACTTCTATTTTAATTTTATCAATTAATACTTTATATTTATATCATTTTTTTTCTCTGAGAAGTATATTTCTATCATTTATGAGGACCATACTATTGATATATCATGATCCAATAACATAAATATACTCATCAACTTATTTATTGTCATGATACTCTAAATTTTACATATCACGTATCATATATTTAAATTTGTAAATTTTGATAACATTAAATATTTTTCATACTAATAATAATAATTTTACGATTTTTAGCTTTTATATATAAGATATTGATTTAATTCGGGCTTAATACATAAATTTACCTTTGTATTTTTATTAAAAAACTTGGTGGCATCTTTAACTTTTATTTTAATCCATTAAATAATTTAACTTATAAAATTAAACATGTTAAATACTTTATTTGACATATTAAACATCTCTATTTAATTGATTAAACATTTAATGGATAAATAAAAAATGTAAAAAATTATTTTTTTTAAAAGTTGTAATAACCACGTAATAAATTAATATTTTGCATATAAAAACTGAAAATCTTAAAAATTTTATTGTAAGGAGGTGTTAGATTATAATAAAAAGTGAAGTTCCGGGTGCTATAAGGTTGATTTTGGAGTTCGTGGTGCCACAAGGTTCTCTTGTTAAATTTTAGGAGTTTAATTATGTATTGGGCTATTTGATACATGGTTAGTATAACTTTTTAAATAATAATTTCACTTTTTTTCAATTATTTAATGAGTCTTTAATAGACTAATTTTATATGTTGAAGTGCTTAATAAAATGATTTCAAATTGAAATGTTTAATACGAGTAATTTTATAAATTGAAGTGTTTGATGAGTCAAAATAAAAAATTAAATATGCCATAAAATTACAGTAATAAAGTTGAGAAGTAAATTTACATGTCCAACCATTTAACAGATGTCTTGTTATGTGAAATAAAATATAAAATATCAATTAATAAAATAAAAAACGATTAGCCAAAATCGTTAAATTTTCTTTTTTTTATTCCACATTGTTTTTTATCCATTTGAGTCTCTTTAAATTGTCCCAATCAGTAATTTTGTGGGGGAGTGGTTGCAGTGGTCCTGATACTTTTGAACAGGTTTAGGAATTTGATAGGGAAATTTAAAACCTGTTGGTTGTTATGATGCAACTACATATAGCAGCTCAGTTTGTTTCATTGTCTTTGTTGTGTCACTTTTTTCTCTTCTGTAGCTGGGTTTGGCTTGGTAACAGCTGTATCCCCATATATATATATATATATAATAGCAATATGCTACAAGTTTAGGTGATAAGAGCTATGTCCCTATTTCTAATGAGGTGGCTATTCATGGGTAGATATAAAATTGATGGCAATGTGAAACTAACAGACATGAAACTATGGGTGGGAATTTGTATTAGAGATAGTTTTTGGCTAAATGCATAGATTTGCGCTTGAAGTTTATGGGTCTCGTGACACTTTCAAGTTTTCGCGTGATTTATTATGACCTATATTTTTATTACAGTGATAACTATATTTCTGGTCAAAGTGAAATAACTTTGCAAAAGTTCAATCATTATTCTGTGCTTTCAAATTTTATTTTGACAAGGGACATAATTATTACTAAAATGTGAAAGTGTAAGTTATAATAGATCTCTGCAAATTTGAAGATGCCACCTTCCGCAAATTTATGAATTACCGACAGTTTTTTTATGTAACTCAATTCAATTATTAAAAAAGTAATAAAGATGTAACATAATACCATGTTTAATATTTAAAAAGTTCATTCATGTAAGAGAAAAATGTGGAGGACTCATTAAAAACTAAGCCCTAAATTTTATTTGAAAGAATTTTTACATGATTTTCTCTTTTAAGTCTTGCTTATTCACCTGCTGATTAGTTTATCCAGTGCTTAAACAAGTGTATATGCTCGGATTCTGGGTCTTAACTAGAATCAGAGAACTAAGACCTATGCTAGCAATTGACTGAACTCTCCAGATGCCTATTATTCTCATGGTTGGTAAACTGTATACTGTGTTGGTTCTAATAGTAATATTTGAGGTCATAGAATTTGAAATGCATTTGATTCCAATATAGGAGCAACTGTAAAGAAAAGAAATGCCCAACAAAAGCAAAGCTTTCTTTTTGCCAACAATAACCAAATGTACAAAGAATCTTTCTTTTCTCTTTTCTTCAACCTTTTCACTGATCCATAGGAAGCGTAAAGACATTCATTTGCAAACCCAGAACCCAAAAAGCATATCTACACTCAATGCCACTCTAACAACAGAAAAAAGAAGCAAGGGGAAACGGATATATTTTTTCTTATGTACATTTCCACTCTGCTATGTTCCATTAATAGCACAAAATCATGCATTTTAATGAATTCATATGGGCTCTTTTAAAGGCAGATTACAAATTCTAAAACTAAGGTATCGGCATATTTTGGTCTTTTTCCATACTGCAGGCCGTGAAATGAATAGATAAAGCTCTCTAGCACGGTACAAAGGCTCACCACTTGCATAATTCAGGAAAAAAAAAAGTGGAAGCTTGAAAAATCAACTAAATAATTCAAATTTAAAAGATAGCTAGATACAAAGTTCATGTCTCATACTATGTACAAAGGAAGATAGAGAATTCCAACCTCTGCGAGAGAAACAGTATGATATGCTCATCTTCTTAGTAAGGGCAAATAATGTGAACCATCAAACTTGGAAGTAAAATTTGATCCGAGCCGAATAAGAAGTTTCCATTTTCTCTAAACTATGAGAAATAACCAATTCCGAGTAAATTCAAAGTGTAACAGAAGCATTGCAAGAAAATTCGAAGTACAAAAGAAAAGGAAGCATATTAGTACAGTGACGGCAAAAGATTACACTGCAGCCCAGATATCTTTATGATAAGCAGCATGTACCTATAAAATGTTTTAAGCTGCATTATCTAGCATTTTAATCAGATAATTTGCAGAACTGTTTGAAAAACAAGGCTTGCAGGTAAAGTGGAAAAAAATTATCATGAGAATTGAAAGAAAAAAGTTCATGAATCATGCTTATCATATACATAACATTAAAAACTTGGTGGCCTCTCACTCTCAAGTAAGATTAATGCATAATTGCTCAGCTAAATAGTTGACACATTCAAAGCATAACCAGTGAGTCTGAATGTGTATCTAACCTGAGCTACTAATAGTAGTGACCTCAGTCTGCCCACAGGACTAAAGCTTGCCTTTTTATAGCACCATGGCCCTTCTGATACCATCATTGACCTTGTTTTAAAATTTTAGAGAACTTTTTAAGTTTTTGATAAAAAGTTGAAACGGTAATCAACCTCCATTTTCTGTGAAATATTAGAAAAATCAGTCACTTATTTTACATTCAGAATTGACCGCCATCCCACATCTCAATGTTTATAGATACTTGAAATCAAAATTAATGTAGTCTTTTTAACCAGTCACACAACAAAGTAGTTTTATGATTCCCATCTAAAGTTCAAACTTCTATCCAATGATGTGCAATGAAATCATTTCCAACACATCAAGGTACTTACTCATTATTCACAAGAATTTCATCTATTTGTCACCATATGAACAAGGACTTCATTTTCTATTTCCGGAGTAGATACCAAGAAGATTGATATCATACACAAGAGTTGCATTTCCAGGGATATTGCAGTCACCTGGATAAACAATGTCATAGATGTTAAGACAAAGTCATTCTGTAATAACAATTGAATGTAGGGGTGATGTTACTTCTTTCTCATTCACATAGTACAATAGAGCAAACTTAGAATTTTTCCATCATGTAGCAGTAAAATTAAGACATTCCATTTCATCCAATAGAAACTTGGTAAAACCTAAGAGCAAAGTGATAAAATCTCCGATATAATGGCTGTTTGACAGCAAAAGCCAGCACTCAAAAACTAAATAAAATGGCTGGAAAGCCATAGTGCACATGATAGAAAAAGCATGCATAGAGGTAAAAAGAAAGATAAAAGGATAGAATTTCCAGTTTGGACGCATTTTCCCAAATGCTTACTGCAAAGCTAAATCTGTTGCATTTTAATACTATGAAATTTTCAAATTTGGAATATAGATAATCAGCTTCCAGAATATCAGTCACATTGGAAGTTCACCTGAAAAGCATCCTGCAGGTTCGGGCCCATATGCTAAGTGTGGAGGAATCTGGAGCTTACGTTTCCCACCTGCAAAATATTGGATGGGTGACCACTCACAAAAAACAGGAAAAACCTGAAATCCATCTATTGTCTTCAAAACCATACCTATCTGCATTGGTGGTACTCCTTCACCACCAAGAATTCCCTGATCCAACCCCTTAATGACCTAGATAGCATGTAAAAGATAATTACTGAAAGATAAATCAAGGTAAAGAATGGGAAGAACTGCATTCTATCCATGCTTGTTCTCCCTGTTTATTAGGAACTACACAGTGGGTGGGCAGGGGAGGAATCATGGTGTAATTGCACTCATATTGAAAAGTTTCAGTTCAGCTTCCAATTCCTTTTCATTACAATTATCATCACTAATACTGTTGCTAGCTTCTCATAACTATTGGTTGCTCATGAAAGATTACATTTCTTAGTTGTCCTTAAAGAGTAAGAACAAAGAGATAAAGCAAGCATAAACAAAAGTGAATATGTCATACTCTGGGCCACTTGTTACTTCAGCAGCACTACTAGATTGAGTGAGCCTAACCAATGTTGTCCAGAAATATAAGCTTGAGATTGGTAAGATAAGTTGGAAGGCTCTAATGCATTTCAGATTTTACCCTGCAATCAGATATCTAATGCGCTTGTATGTCAGATCACATTTCCCATTGGTAAAAAATCCAAGTAGCCACAGTCTTAATCAGCTCTTAGATGATTTGAAACATCTCCATTAGCCAACAAATCCAAATACCCTACTGGAGTGGACTTAAAAAAAAATGGCCTATTAAGCTCCTTGTTGTAGTTGGTTGCTTGTACGTTTATACTTAAGACACTTTTTTACTTGTTATAAGTACTATTATATTGATTTTAACAGTTAAGTGAGGTAACATACACAAAAAAAAAATTCTTATAATTGATTGTTGTATGCTAGTAGATCAACAGGTTACCTTGCCACTTCTTGTAATTGAGAAAATAATTGAACTGAACTAAAATGTAAGCTAATGAGTTTCATAATTCATATACCTTACCAACACCAATGCGCATGGTGAGAGGTCTACCCCGTTTGTAACTACTGTCAAAAACTATCCCATCAGCAAATCTTGCGGTATAATGAACCTAATTACAGAAAAGAAAAGAGGAAAACCGCAGGTTATATTTTCAAAGCAGCATAATAAATAAAAAGTACTCATTAGCAACTACCAATATCTCTATTGAGGAATCAGACATCAGGATTAAAACAGAGGGAAAAAGATTCAAAGACATGAATTAAGGGCATGTTTGATTCATCTTGAAATCAGAAAGGAAGAAATGAATGTCTACATGCAACTTATCCTATTAAGAATTATACTAACAAGATACCATTTCAACATAGATTTTCAAAATTTTAAATATCAAAATGTTAAAAGAAAATTTTGGATTACTTGTGAACCAAACAAAACATAAAAGAAAAATTACAGATTGAACCAAACGGGAGAGAAATGAGACTAGACAGATATTAGAGTATTAAAAAAAACTAAAATTAATGAATGCAATAGCTAAAGTTTTTTCACTCACATTAACAAGCTGACCATATGGAGCTTCCTGACCAGACCCAACAGAAATATCACAATAACCAAGACCAGAGCGAACAAAATTGAAGTCACATAAAGGGTCTCCTACAGTAGCATAGTACTCAATACGAGTAGCATTGGCATCCATTGGAGTAAAAGCAAGAATTGAAGCAGCTAGAAGTCCAATACCCATATCAAATATGCATTTCTTTCTTGTGGAAACTGAATTCGATGAGAAATTTAATTCTTTATTATTTGATAAACAAGAAAAACAAGAAAATGGTGATAAATGAGAAATGCGTCTAGAGGGTAAAAGGGGTTTATGAATGGTGAAACGATTTTTAGGGGATGTGATGGCTGAAGCAGAAAGTGCCATTGTCGTACCAGCTTTGCTTTGTTATCTGGAGAGTAGAGAGTAAGTGGTTTTTAAAAGTGGATATACAAGGAAGATGATGGATTTAATGGAGGGACTCGCCTTCAGAGAATTTCTGATCGTTGGATACGGATAAGACTTGTTGGGTTTTGGGAAGCGGACGGCCTCCGTTAAGAGGCTTTTATACATTAGCGGACTTTGGCAAATACAAGGCCGTCGATATCTGTAATAAACCTTAAGTTAATAAACTTGTAATAATATATTCTGTCCGTATAAAAGTATAAATAGTTTTATCCGAAATTAAAGAATAAATAATTTTTTTAAATTATAATAAAATCAATGATAATTTGATTAAATTATTTTTTATTTTTAAATCAAAATTAAATATCAAGATAGTTATTATATTTAATATAAATAAAAGTGACATTAAAAAAATATATTTTTATTAAATTATATTATCTTTTATCTTAGACCCAAAACTAAGTATCAAGTTAGTTATTATATTTAATATAAATAATGATAAAATTAATAAATTATTTATTACTCGTTAAAATACTCAAAATATATTTTATGTAATATTTTTGCTTATCTATATTTTATTTATATTTTAGATTTTGCAATTAAAGTAGATTTGAGAAGAAAGTGAATTTTAATTATTGGACTTGATTATATATATACATATATTTTTTATTGCTCATTGTATGTCATTGGAGGATGTTTTGCATGTTAGGTTTACTATGAGTTTTGAAAATCTCATGCTTATTCAAGTTATAATGTTAGGGTATGGTCAACAATACTAGTAAGTAACTGTTTTAATAGCTTTTAACTGTTTTAGTAGCTATTACTTGTTAAATGTTAATTGTTAGTTGTTAATTATTAACTTTTAGGGGTTTATGTATTGGTTTGAAGTAAAAATGTTTGGCAAAAATAGAGGATGGATTAGTTGTTAAAATTAAAATGATAAAAAAGGACATTAGAATGTTGACTTAAAATTTTAAATTATGGTCATAGAACTCAAATGGATTAATTGATAAAAAATAATATATATATATAACAAGTGTCTTTTTTTTTTTCTTTTCTAAATTAGTAAATTATTATCATATTTTTTATTTTTTATTTCAAATTTTTTTCTATAACAAAAGATTATTTCTTATAAAATTAAAATGAAAAGACAAGAGAAATTTTTTTTTAATTTTTATTTAATTTTGACAGCATGATTTTATCCTTTTTTAAGACAATAGAAACAAAATAATTAAATAATTAAAATGACATATATTCATTTGAGAAAAAAAAATTAAATAAATAACAAGAGCACCAAATTCAAAGGAGTGTTATAAGAATTAGAATTGTAAACCTCACAAATAGGGGGAAAAAAAAAAGCAAATGGATAAGGATAAGAGTGTAAAAAAATAAAATTTAAAATTTAAAACGCTAAATGTTAAGAGATTTAACGTTTAATGAAACGCTAGTGTGTCGACTCTAGTCAAAACACTAACAGTTCCGTGAAACGCTATTGCTGAACAGACTCTTAGTCTAGCTCATATAATTTTCCAATCAAAATATAATATATAAAAAGAAAAATTTCAAAAATCTCAATATATCTATATCTATATAAATATATAATTTCTAAGGCTTAATGCTTATGTGGTAATATGTTAGAATATGAAAATGATGACATGATATTTTATTTTTTCATTATAATTAATATCTTTTATATTTAAATAAAAATTAAATATTTTTTATTACATAATGAAGTTACAATTAAACTAATAAGATTTCATTATAATTAATACATAATAAATATAAATTTTTTTATTAAATAGTTTTTATTCTATAAAAAAAATTAATGGAGTCAAAAATTAATTAAATAATATAATTAGATTAACAAATAAAATTAAAATATCAATTTCAATTCACTAAAATTTATTTCATTAAAATTAAATATCTTGTAGTTCGTTTAAGTTGAATATATATGAGAATTTCAAAGAGAAAAAAAAAATAATAATATCAATGAATAACAATAATTTGCTTACAATAATTAATTGTGATAATTAATATTTCAGTTTAATATTTAAGAATTTAAAAAAGAACCTATAATTTTACCTTAATCATTTAATTAAAAGTACATAAGTAAATTATTTAAATTAAAGCAACGAAATATAAATTAAAATAATTTTCTTGAAAATTTTACATTCAATTTAATTTAAAAAAAATATACAATTTTACGCATCGCATGGGTACATAACTAGTTTTATAAAATAAAGAGAGGGTCTAATTTTAAAACTCTCTTTATTTCACTTTTAATATAGACTGGTCTTTTTTATGATGTACGTTGCACGTTTATTATACTCGTTCTTTATACTCGTTTAATTTTTTTATTTACATGATATTAAAGCATAACTTTTTATTTAGATTAAAATAAATAAAATATTTATTTACATTATACTTTGCCCTAAAAACTACTTATAATGCTATTTCTATTTTATATAATGAACTGATCTCAAAATAAAGTTAAACCAAAATCCTAAACCTAAATTCAGCTCTTAATTTATACAGATTCTTGAAACCCTAATAAGTGTTCAAAAAGTGAATCAAGTCATCACTCAATCCTCAACGCTTATTCCCTAACCCTAAATCAATATCTATATATATTTATAATGAAAAAGTAAAATGAACATAAAAAATATTTCTTACTGCAAGGTAAAGAAAATAAATGAAGAACTTATTTGAATTGTTTAAAAATAACATGAGCCAGAACAATAGTTGAAATCATTTTGGCTATAATGACAGTATTATTTACTTAGTACATTAGAAAAATGAACATATTTAAATGTACGGATCCTTGAAGCATAAAAAATGGACTAAAAATAAAAATATATAATTCTATTTTTTTTCCTAATTTTCTAAATACTATTTTCCTTCGAGTCAAACAAATTTAGGATATAAGAGAAAAAAATATTAAAAAATTAAAAATGTTCAATCATTAAGAGACCATCTTTTTATATATATTGAAATGATATTTTTTTTAGATGTTTTTTTAATTTTCTTTTATTTTAAAGTTTATTTAAAATTTGGATAATAATCTGTTTTTTGAAAAATTAATATCCTAATTAATCAATCATTGAAAAATTTGATTAGGATAATGTGTTAAAATAATAATTAGCCATTGGCTTCTTATTGTAAAGGAATTGCAAAGAAAAGTGAGTTCACTTTTTGAAATCATACAGAAATAATCTCGTGCTAATTGTACTCTTCTTATTTCTCTCCTTCAGC
The DNA here is from genome assembly GCF_041381405.1 of Jatropha curcas. NCBI lineage: Eukaryota > Viridiplantae > Streptophyta > Magnoliopsida > Malpighiales > Euphorbiaceae > Jatropha > Jatropha curcas. Next base: position 26,609,354 of record NC_143153.1, read on the forward strand.
TTCTCCCTTTTATTTTTAATATCCTAATTTATCAATTATTAAAAACTCAAATTATTTAATAAACTCAAATTATTATCAATTATTCAAAAGAATATTTTAAAAATTTTAAAATTTCACTAAAATTATTATTTAAGTAATTTCATTATTCCTCTTATTCCCATTTTTTTATATAGTATAGATATATAAAATAGATATAAAAATAGATAGACGGATAGAAAATTTTGCTTTATTTTTTTTTTTCAATAGGAAATATATGTAGACTCTATATAAACATAGATATAGATATAAATATATGCAATCTTATATATTATATGGTTGAGAAGATAAAAGTAATTAAATTAAAAAAACATGAAATTATTTCTTTTTTTATGAATAAAAGGGGAAAGAAAAAAAGATATATAATAGTTGTAAAATTGTAAGATGTTACGAGAGATTCAATTTCCTCCATTGGCATTTTTTCTAAAACAAACTCTTCCACTCTTTAAGGTGAGATTAAGTCGGTAGTATGACTTTTTCTTTCCATCTCTCTCTAATATAGTGGATTATTAGCCTAAAATTGTTTTTGTTTTCTTGTTTCTGAGAACAAAAAAAGAAAAAGAAAAAGAAAAAAGAAAAGACATTGGCTTTGCTTCCAAAGAGAAGGGAGCATTTTATTTGATAAAAATAAATAAATGGGTAGGGTAAAACTCCCGATTAAAAGAATAGAAAACACCACAAATCGACAAGTTACATTCTCTAAACGCAGAAATGGACTTATTAAAAAGGCTTATGAGCTTGCTGTTCTTTGCGATATTGATATTGCACTCATCATGTTTTCTCCTTCCGGCCGTGTCAGTCACTTTTCCGGCAAGAGAAGGTAATAATTTCTCTCCGTCTCTCTCTCTCTCTCTCTATCTCTTTTTTTTCTCCTTTTTTCTCATTTGTGAATTTCGTTTAAATTCTGACTTTCACATTTAATTTGTAATTATAGATCAAAATACATTATATTTGAATATAATTTCTTTGAGTTCTTAAATTGCAGGATCGAAGATGTGATTGCGCGTTACATAAATTTGCCTGATCATGATCGAGGATGGTACATATTCAATAATTTATTTTTTTTTCTTTATAATTAATTTCATTTTGAATAGGAATTTACTTTTGCATTGTCTTGCAGTGACATTCAAAATCGAGAGGTAATGACATAAAATATTTATGAACGTTCATATATACCTTACAGCACAAGCAATATTATTAATGTCATTGTAAGAAAATAAGAGGACATAATTTTCAGGTTATGTGCCTTCTTATAATCCTCATATCCATTGCAGTATCTGCACAGCACCCTTAAGAAACTCAAGTCTGAAAATGATATGGCCCTTCAAGCTGCCAAGTACATATATATATATACTTCCCTCTCTTTCTTTTATTTTTTATTTATTTATATGTTTGTTTGTTAATAGCATTTTCTCCTTTTTCCTACAGCCCTGAGGCTGCAAGATCAAATGCAGAGGTAAAAAAATTATTAAAATTACTGAAATGAAATTGTAATGAACTTGATTAATTGCTTTCAAGGCTCAATTTAACATAATCAAGCTCAGACTCATCCCTACCTTTTTAAAGATGTTAGAAACTAATTAGCAATTTATTTTTAGTCCTATATTCTCTATATTTGGAATTTTATTTATTTTAATTATCTGTTCATATAGGAACTCCAGCAAGAAGTTTGCAATTTACAACACCAGGTTCAGAGAGCCGAGGATCAGTTAAGGTTAGAAAATTATTTTTAACAATAAATTATTAATTAAGGTACGTACAATAATGATTTTGAAATTGTTGTTTGGGTTCTATAAGTGGAAAGGAATCTAATCACCCTTAGGCCGTTTCTAAAGCAGTTCCGAATCATCCATTTTAGTTCAATTTTAATTTAAAATAGAAATTAGACAACTTTCTTCTTTTTAATTTTAAAATTTCTTTTATTTATTTTTATACCAAAAAATTTTTCTTTTATTTTGTAGTATGAATAAATAAATAACAACAACAACAAAAATAAGTAGTAGTATAGAAAAAGACTAAAAGAGTTCGATAAAACATTTGAAAAATTATAAAACAAAAATAAATTGAGATTTTTTATAGTCCTTAATTTCATAATATTTTTTTTATAGTCTCAAATTAAAATTACTGATTGTAAACTGTTAGTCGTGGTTCGAGAAAATGAGGAACTGAAATTCAACCAAAGGCACACGGTTTCAGTTCCAATTTAGTACTAAAAATTATTGATTATGATTTGTTTTTTATTTTTACCGATTTAATTATGATTTAATTTTATCGTAGAATCAAATAAGGTCAATTTTTATTTATTTGTTTTGCGTGAAATGAAAGAGATTTAATTTGATGGTTTGGTCAATTTGTCTAACATTATACATATTGGTGTTCTGGATAACTTAATTTAAAAAGGATATATGAACCTGACCCTCTAAAATTCAATTCCATGGGAGAACTTGAATCTTGTGAAAAAAGCCTTTTGGAGATCATGGCACGTCTTGAAGATAGAAAGGTACATAGCTCTCCACTATATTGCTTTATGTACATTTAATTATAAGCATTTATTAATTCAAAATTTAAATTAATCAAACTAATTATATGTTTCTCTTATATTATATTTTGTTGCAGAAATATCTTTTGAGTAACCATGCATCTACCTATGACCCATCAACCGTACAGGTAATCAACTATATATATATATGCATATGCATGTATGTATAGCTTTTTAATCAAACCGCTGTTTCTATTATTTATTTATAGTGTTCGGTGGTGTAGGATTTATATTAGTGTCTAAAGTTTGAGAAAGTGAATTGTTAACGGCTATTACAATAGCTACCAAATATTAAAATAGTTAATTTTACTAAATGAAATCGTAATCTCTCTCCAAAATAAATAAAACATACCAGTAAAGTAGAAAATGTGCTTATTATGTTATTTAGATACTGCAGATGTATTTAGATACACAAGAAGGGCTACCAAGTTTCCAAAATGAGATTGCAAATTGGTTGCCAGCAGCAGACAATGGACAAAACCCAAATTCTGTAGCCCTAAAATCTGAGTCTTCTTGTATTCCTGCAAGGTATAGAAATCGACCAAATTTATAATTAATAGAATTATTTTTTTTTTCTAAAAAAAAAAAAAAAAAGAGAAATTATGCACATATATACGGATTTAATTGCATCTGTATATACTTTCAGTAAACAATCTTCAACAGCAATGTTTGATGCGATGTCGTCTCATGGAACAAATGTAAATGTGGATGCTGCTAATTGCAACATTGGAGTAAACCAAATGAACAACTCAAATAGTGATCAGAACATAACAGCTTGGCATCAAGCTTTCTCTTCATTGTCTTCAACTGAGTTTTTTGCTGCTTTTATGCCTCCTAGTTCATTCTCTATGATGAAGGTTCTCCTCTTGTGTTTCGCCTGTTCTATTTGATTAAGCAATTTTTATAGTCTATTAAGCAATTAATACTGTTTTGTGCTAGTAATAAATTAATTTTTTATTATCAGCATGAGATTGAAGGTCCAAGCTTCACTTCAATGTTGCAACAGCAGCCAGCAGAAACCACACAAAACTGCACACAAATGCCTTGTAGTGTTGAAGATTCAAACTATGAGAGTTATGAAAGCAAGCTACAGCAGTTTGATGTTGAAAGACATTTACATAATGACTGTTGAAGACCTTAATTACTTTCTTTGCTTAATTAATAGTTAATTATAGAATTTTTGTCAAGATTCAGTGCTATTGCTAATCTGAAATTAATGGCCTGTAAATTATCTGAAAAAAAAAAAAAAGCAATACAAGTTGACTGTGAAAGAACAGGGGAAGGGGCTGCAGAGATTTTTCCCCTTTTCAATTACTGTGGAGAGCTCTATTTATTATTGTATAATTTGGAACTTGTTGAATTTCTAATTAATTATTTTTTTCAAAGGAAAAAAGTAAATTTTTATTTAATTGCAGTTAGGTTTATTCTCAGACTAGCTACATATATAAAACTAAATTTCTCCCTCACACGAATTTTAGGTTTGGGCTAGTCATACCATTCTCTAACGAAGAGAAAAAAGGAAAGAGCTCTACGACCCGGTAAGGTGTCTCCGGGGAGAGAACTTGTGTTCTATGGGAGGGGCCATGTACGCCATTTAGGCAGTCAATTCCATCTTTTTTTACTGCAATTATAGTTATTTAGAACCAATAGAAGTCTCTACTGATGTGCCATTAGTGAGTCCCGTGCAGAGTCAGCACCGACAGAAATGCCATGCCAGACACTTTTAGAATCATGCATCGAACCATTCTTGTTTCTACATATCCTCCAATTCTTTAAAAACGAATAATCAAATTCCTAATATATCAGTAGAAACCCACTTCCAGCTTTACTAAAGTCCCTAATAAAATGAGAGTTGCCTAAAAAAAATTGACTAATTGCATTTTAACAATTCTAGTTGCAATTTGTGTAATAATTTTATTTATTGTGTAAAAGATGACCATTTACATCTTAATTTTTTTTTTTCTGAAATGTATATTAAAAAGTTTTTCTCCCTATACGGTGTAATAGACGTATAAATATTGTGTAACAAGTGGCTTTTTGTATAGTAAGTTTACCGGTTACAACTTAATAGGTCTAGCTACAAGAATAGTGTAACTCGTCATCTTTTAACAACAAACTTTGTATAACAGGCTACGAGTAAATGTAGTTACAACTTAACTGATTTGGTAGCTTGTATTCTGTAACAACTGCAAGTATTGTGAAAAAGTGACTTTTTATGTATTCCAATAAATAATTTTACAACTATAAAATTCAAAAATAAATTATTCAAAATATTAATAACTAATTATAAATTTTCTATTCATGTATGGTTGAAATATTTATAATACATTTATGCAATGGAAATTGTATTATATATATATATATATATCGTGTAAATCACCAGTATCCGGACCCATTACCAGGACCGCCTAATCCAATTCAGGGTTTAGTTATAATTAAGGCTCTTCGCCCCTCCTTATAGGTGCGTTTAATGAAGATTGAATACGAAAGTTCTTTTCACATACTTAATCTGCATTATCAACTGAGCCACAATCCGTAGATCACAAGCTTCTTTTATTGTTACATTGTTAAATTATTATCTCTAGATTATGCCCCTCCATATACATTTTTAATCTTCCATTAGAGAGAATGTTAATGTGAGTTAGAGTCCAAGCAAGTCTTGTACACCTACTGCCATCTGAATAATTGAATCCATCCACAGCACTTGATACCGTCAATACTAAATAGGATAATATGATTGCCACCCGACGCTGATCAAAAGGAAGACCCAATAGGGCCCAATTTTTTTTCAACTTTCCCGCCAAAACTAACAGAAACTAATATACAGAGAACATGCTCCCCCGTCTGTAACAAACCCAAGTAACCGCCATGGTTTCTCAACTCTCATTTTCCGATGCCACGCGCCTTCTTATCTCACGCAATCAAACCTCCATAGCTAATAGTGAGCCACGTGTAAACGTTCATCTCAAGCCCAGATTCGGCTATAAATACTTCCGAAAAATGTCTCTCTCTCATTACATTTCACAGTTCTCTCGTTCTCCAATGGCGACTTCTCTGCCATTTTGGCTTCCTTTTGCGATCTTGATCCTCTATCTCCTCGTCTCCCAAGCAAATGCCACTGAAATTCTTAACTCAACCTCCGCCGCCGCTAGCACATTCTCCCCGCCGCTACTGTCTTCGCCTCCGGTTTCTGCTCCGCCTACAATCTCTCACGATATCCATGAAAACGCCTTCTTCTCTCATACAGCTCTCCTTGCTCCGATACTTTCTCATCTCGGCTTCAACGAGCTGTCGATGGCGGCTCCTTCTCTCTCCTCCGACTCTTCCGCCACCGCTTGGTCAGGTCCCTCTACACTTTTTGCTCCCTCTGATTCCTCTCTCCATACTTGCTTATCTTGCTCTATTCCAAATATCCTTCGTGAACACATGATTCCTGGTCTTTACACCATCGATTATCTCAGAAAACTTGTTTTCGGCACTAAAATAGAAACCCTAAGTCCTGGTCGTTGTCTCACCGTCACCTCTACTTCGTTCAAAAGCACCACCGCACCATCCTCCGCAGTCAAAGTTTTCATTGGTGGCGTGGAGATCACGCATCCAGATCTGTTCAATAATGGCCTCATTATAGTTCATGGACTCCAAGGCTATGTTGCTCCTCTCTCGCAGTTCTCTTGCGATGTTGAGAGATTGAGTTCTCTTATGATTCCATACACGCCAGATCGTGCTTCTCGCCATACACAACACCAGCCACTGGCGCAGCCTGCTATCATGCGGTTGATGCTTCGTGACGCGATGCTCAGACTCCGCAACAATGGCTTTAGCATCCTTTCTCTTGCGATGAGAGTGAAATACGCTGAGCTTGTGAGCTTAAGCAACATGACAGTGTTTGCTCTCGACGACGCTTCAATCTTCAGTGGATCTCACTCATACATCAGTATCATAAGATTTCACATCGTGCCTAACCATTTTTTGACTGCTGCTGACCTGGAGAAGCTTCCGGTGGGGGCCACACTCCCTTCGCTCGAAAGAGGCCAGTCTCTGGTGGTTACTACTGCTGGTGGAGGTGGTCCAGGGGCGTATCCCATGAGGATTAACTATGTGAGACTTAAAGTGCCTGACGTGATACGTAATCTGAAGATTGTTGTGCACAGCCTTCACCTGCCGTTCCCAAGGATTGATCTCGCTGCTGCCAGCTTTGATGGAATAATGGGAACTGAATTGGACAGTGGAGATCATGCAGCCGAGGAAGAAGCCTGTGCGGCTGGTATGGAGGACGGAGGAAGTTGCGTTGCGGTCCCTATGCCTCAGGTGAACCCAACGGCGGAGATTGAAGATCATAATGGCCTGTAGGTGAAGACTGATGTGTCATTCATTTTCTTTTGTTGGTGATGACGTGTCATGTGAATATTCTTGAGTAACGGTTTCAGGCTGCTGTTAGTCTGAGTCGAGTCAAAGTTTGTTTTAAGTTGCCAGTACAAGATTTGTAGAGGTCATCCAAGTAAGACGCATGTACTGTGCATGCTACAAAAATTTCCATCTGTTTTGAATTTTCAATACAATAATAATGGTAATCGTTTTCATTCTCATAGGATCATTTCGCTTTTATTTTTTAATTTTCCAAGATAATATAAATGCATTTTAATACTTTCAATTATTTTGCTACTTCTATTATTTTTTTCCCTAGGTATATTATATAGGATCATTTGATTTTGATAACTTTACTGAAAACAGTCGATTCTTAAAATTTTGAAAAAAAAATAATTCAGGAAATTGAAAGGGAAAAAAGAAAAGGAAAAAAAAAAAAAAAAAGCCCAGGATTGGATTGGGATGTGATATAATATTTTACGACCATTAGATGACAGCTTTGGAGGTGTAGATATGAGCTTTAGCTGTGGAATAAGCCCGTGTAACTACTGTTTTAGTAACCGGCCTACTCGACTTTCTGTCCTTCTAAGGTTAGGGCACAGATGCGACGGAGCGGTGTTACCTCAAGTAGTTGGGCTAAACAATGCCCACTTGTATTTAGGTGTGACTGTTGCTCAAGGGATGTAAAATGAGGGTCAAAATATTGTATTCTATATCGGAAATTACTTATCTAGATCTGATCCATAGCTATACTTTATGTACTAAACCAATAACAATAAGAATTTTTTAAAAGTTTTTTGACTTTATTCTTTTTTTTCCCTATGTATAATAAAAAATATTCTCATTTCAATAAAAAAACATCGTTCTCATTGGTTTGATTCATGAGTGGAGCCGTAGACCTAGTTTAGATAAAATTTTTCGTTTCTTCTTTTGGATCAACTCCACTCATATTAAAATATGGGTCAAACCCAAATCTATTTTATCCACAGTTTAATGACAATTGTTTTGCCAAAATCATAAATTACATATTTATTTTTGTTTTTTCAGCAAAGAAATTTTTTTATATATTTTTTGAAAGTAAGAAAAAACTTTTATTAATTAAATAGAAAATACATTATGCACATACACTAGTTAGATAAGAAACACTCCTTCACAAAACCATAACAATTTTATAAATAACAATATGAAATAACTTGAAAGATCGAAAAATAAAAAATAATAAATTTTAATTAGAAAAAAACTCGGTCAAATAAAATTCAATTTAAACATGATTAATTTCAATTTTATTAGTTAATATGTTACTATCTTGATTATAGTCTATATCTTCTTTGTTATGAAAACAATATATAAATTATTATCATAATTTAATCATAGAATCTATTAAAAATTATAATGTATAAATTTTTCAAAGCACGTATTCAAAAAAAAAAAAATCACGATTCATACAAAAATCTATTTTTTATAATAAATAAACAGAGTGTTCTCAAGTAAATTTTTAATTGCAAATAATAAAATCAATTCATCTTATCTTCGTATTGTTAGTTTATTTGATGTGATAAACATACCGATTATGTGGTGACATAATTTGTGCAAAGAACGCTTACTCTCAAATTATTTTATTTTTATTTTTACTTTTTCCATTTAAAAATAGAATAAAACAGAATTAGTAATGAAGGTTAATATTGTTAAAATATTTTATATTAAAAACCTGATTGAGAAAAAATCAAATATTTTTATAGAAGTATATAAACGAATACACATATACAACATACTGCTAGAAAACTATTTGGTCAAAATTGATCAATTTATTGTGTGCAATTTGCACCTTACAAACAGTCAAACAAGATGAATGAGTTGACTTTGAAAAGTTGGGTGGAACTCGAATCCACATCACATATGCTCATAATTACTCCAACCAATATAGGCCGTGTTCCACCCTAATTTTTTAAATAATTTTTAGTATCTGAACGGGTCAAATGCTAAACATTATCTTTTACAGTGTTTAGTGATGTAGTGTTTTAACTGTTTTTTATATTTTATTTATTTTTATAAAATAATTTGTAGAAAAATATTTTTCATTGTAAAAAGTTAAAAGTTAAACGTTACATAAAGATTAAAATAGCGTTTTATAAAAAGTTAATTCATATAATGTTTAACTTTAAAATAAAAATTTAACAACTAAACACTACTAAAACAGTTAACAATTGCTAAAATAAATAATAAAATAGCTAAACACTAATAAAACGAAATAGGTAACAATTGCTAAAATAACTAATATTGCTTAACAGATATACAATAATATTATATTGATAGAAGAAACTTCCTTCCACTCCACTTCTTTAGACATATGCTTACGGTTACAGGTAGCATATAAAAGATTTAAAGCAAAGCTTTCTTAGCTAAGCAAACAATGTCGTCTTTGTGCAATTTAAACTCTATGTTAGGATTAGAAACGGACAAAAAATATATAAAATAGACACCCTTGTCGTCTATATTCAATAAAATAAACTAAATTAATTCATTATGTCCCACTTCCTTAATTATCTTATCTCTTTCTCTTTCTCTCTTAATTTTAATAGTAAATTAATAGAAAAGAATTATTGAGATCGGAGTAATTAGGTCAGGAAAAAAATAATTTAATCAAATCAAAAAATATTGTATTATAATTTAATTAAACGATTTAATTACTTCATTAATCACAATGCGTAAACTTTAAATGATAAACAAGAATGGAATATATAATAGGAAATGATATTCCATGAAGGAGTCTCGGACGAAAATATATATGCATGTGATAATAATAAATTAATTTGGTGAAAGTGGTTGAACTTTTCTATGCAATTTAACCCTTACCTTGACAGTCAAAGAAAGAAGATCAATGGCAGGATTAGAAAAAATGAATAGGACAAACAAATTGCTTTCCTGCGTCAATATTAGGTAATATGCTCACGTTAGATTGAAATTTCCTTGATCCTACGTCCATTGAATGCTTTCCTGTTTTTCAGGTGAAGAAGATGCTTTTTCTGCTGGAATTGAATCTTTTATTAATAAAGATACTGCAAGAATAGTTTATTTAGGCATCGTTCATCTCTTCTTTGCTCTCATCTTTTGGATTCTTTAACCAATATCTCCATTGCAGATGAGACTAATCTCGTCTCATTTCAAAATTCATAATTGCTTCTCTCAGAATTTAAAATTATTTGTCTGTGTAAGTATTTTATTTACAAATTAAACATTTGTTCTTGGAGCGGCAATTCGTAGACATGTACTCAGTCTCATATTTTATACAACCTCTATTTTATAATATTTGTCATATTTGAGAAAATAGCTTGTTCCAAAATACTTGTCATATTTGTGATTTCAACAAGTAATAAATATTTTTTTCCATGTGTTGCCCTTTGCATATGACCAATAATTATTAATTCAATTTAATGGTTTTTTTAGAGAATCAGTATTACATTAAGGGTAATATAGTGAATTTACTCAATAATTTATTATAACTTAGAAAAATTTAATCATTTTCTTAAAAAATGTGAAATTTCAAATGTGTCAAGTACTATGAAACAGAAGTAGTACCGTATAAAATACTTTCCAAAGAGCTATTGAAAATACCTTGCTCCAATAAACATAATATAGTTTTCCCTCCGTTCTTTTTATATAGGTATAACCATATTTTCACAAATATTAAGAAATCAGTTTAACTAACTATTTTTCCTTATCTTTTTTTTAATATACCCCTAGTATCACATTAACTCCTCATCTAAAACGTAAAATTGCTTTTAATTTAATAATGTTTCTTAGTTGAATAATGCAATAAATACATTGTCTTCCCAAAAAAAAAAAATTAAGATATTTAATTAGGGAATAAAAATTTAAACTTTTGAAACTCAACTCTGCATCCTTAGTTGAAATTTTGGTAAATATATTGGCTTTAAAAAAATTGGACCCAATTTATACACTTACTGCTCACAAATTTAGACAAATACAACAGTATGTCCTATGAAATGTTCGATTTAAATCATAAATTAGATCGAAAATCAAACGAGTGTAAAAAAAAGAAAAACTAGTTATGCTCTGGCCTTTAAGGGAAACTTACTATTAGTCTGTCTTTGTATAAGTTGCATTAGAAAAAGCACTATTTCGTGCTCAAATAATCTTCCAACAGACTTGAGTAACTGTCAAAGAATTTAAATATGGAGTAGCTTCACAAAAAATGGCCCAAAGTGTAGAATCACAGCTCTTAACTATGCTCCATTTCTAAATTTTGTGCAATTTTAATACTCAAATTCCATCTCAATCAGCGCACAATTTTCTTCATTAACCATATTTATTTTTCTAACGTAAATTTAAAGAATAACAATTCTATCACCAAATTTCCTTTACATTTAATGCAGATTTATACTTTTATTTGCCATTTCTCCTATAATAAGACTTTCACAACGAATAAAATAAGGGTAATACGAGATTTTCATATTGACTTTTTTTCCACCGTTGCGAAATAAAAAAAGTTTGTACAAAAAGAACACTAAAAAAAAAAAAAGTTTCTGTTTAAAAAAAAAGAGAGAGTATCATTTAGATTATCATAAATGTGTAATTTCAGACAATTTAGTATTTGCCTATATATCATAATGAAAAATTTTAGACCAATAAAGGTTGACTTTGAAAAACGAGGTTGAACAGACACCTAATGAAGGAATTAGTCAAGCACATGTGATTGTTTTAAAGTTTTCCACCTAGAACTTTCCCATATATAAGTAACTTCATGCAATTTATCAATTTATATCACATATAAAACTTCATTTAGTGTACATTTCTTTTAATTTTATAATTTATATTTAAAATAAATTCTAAAAAACTTATAAAATCATTTTGCAAATCAAGCTTTAAATCTAATTAAAAAGAATATAAACAACCAAAATTAATAAATTTTAAATTTTGTACATAATTAAGTATATTATAGATAGATTTATTATTCAGTTTGATTTAGTTTTGAAGCTTATTCGAATCAAATTTATAAGACAATTTGTACAGTATCCAAACAAAATAAAATTATGAAAATACTCAAATCAAATCAAATCAAATGTGAGGTCTATAATATGATAATTTTGTATCAAAATTCTTGCAAGAAAACATTGCATGTGCCAAAAACTTAATTTGAGGTGTTTTTCTACCTTTGATTTTCTAAGTCTTCTTCTTCTTCTTTTTTATTTTTAAAAGAAAAAAGCAAAAAAGAAAAAGAAAAAAGGGATTATGAGTGAAAGTGAATTCAATTATTTCAATTTGATACAAATATAATACAAATGAATCATGTGTACATCAAACTAAAAGAAAAAGAATCATTCTATTCAAAGAAAAAGAAAAAAAAAAAAAAAAAAAAAAAGATCCCATTTATACATTTCAAAGTTACTATCTATGGCTTATGGAAACCTTTAGTCTCTCCACAACCCATAATAGAGGATGGCAATTTCCCAACTCTTTCAATCCCTTCTTCAAAAACAACTCCCATTCCCATGAAAAAATGAGATTCAATATGGCAATGAAATAACCATGCGCCTGGATTATCCGCGACAAATCTCAAAGCAGTCCAGCCATAAGGATGCACAGCCACAGTATTTTTCATAATTGGGTTTTCCAAATTAAAATTCTTCTGATCATTGTACATGTCAAATTTGCCTTTTCCATACCCTAGAACCCAAAAATCATGTCCATGAAGATGCCATGGATGGGTCTCGCTGGTCTTGTTGTTCATAGATATAGCGTTTTGTAGGATAATATCAACTGTTGTGTTGAACTGCAGCCTATAAACGGCATCACTAATTGTCGCATTTGTGTTTTCTGGAACAGTATAAATATCATAACTGCTATAATTATATCCGGTAGGAGGCGAAACCTGGCTAAATACGTGGGTTAAGTTTTTCTTAAGTGCTATAAGGTAAGGAGTGTGCGGCAGGTTAAACGAAACATTGTTTACTGACCATCTATAATACTCATTTACGAGATTTTGTGTGTTTAACATTACGATTGTTCTATGTGGCATTCTGGGAGGGGTGTGAATGTGATCTTTATGAGCTTTGATGGCTACACTTTGCTCGAATCTTGGCTCAGTGTCGTTCCACACTGGGCCGGGCGGCGGAGTTGTTGCTGGAGATCGACGAGGATGGTTTGGGTAGTAGTTGAAGATGCCTAGGCCTAGTGGAGTTTTGGGTTCTCTACTAACAACATTTGTTGTCATCCAATAATTTCTTGAAGGATTTTGGTCTGTTTTTACTAAAACAGAGTACGTCTCGCCAGAGTATATGAACAGGTTTTGTACGACGAATGGTTCAACATAGTGCCCATCTGCTTCAACAACAGTCATATTATGTCCCTGTGCAAGAAAGTTTTGTTTCTGTTAGCAATGAATTAGGAAATTTTACCATTTAGTTGCAAGAAAATAATTTTTGATGACATCCAAATTACCTCAATTTGGAAACTAAGAGCTGATAATGCGGTTAAGCTAGAAACCCTCAGGCGATATGTTTTACCGGGAACAACAGTCATAAAATAGGGAGAGCATTCAGGATTAGTAGCATTGCAAAGACTAGAGGCAATGCCAGGAGTAGAGCAATTGAATCTTCCTTTCCCTTGTATTAAGAGTGACTGAAAATTTTCAAGAGACAAAATATAAGAAATTGAATCAAGAAAAGGAATTGGATGGTAAAAACTAAAGACTAATCTAACTTACATCAGGCTCTCCAACCCATTGAAAGGGAACAGAAGCCAATCCAGTTGCTTGTTCATAAGCACTTTTGTGATACCAATCATTAAGGATAATGCTCCTGTCATAATCGTAGGCGAAAGGTTCCGATTGTCCGTCCGGTAAGGATACTCGGATTGCTCCGTAGAGCCCTTCTTCTCTTTGCATACCATAGTGGGCATGGTACAAGTATGTCCCGGGCTGCATATTGAGAAGGTTAAATCATTATTTATATCATAATAATTTATAGGTTGTATTGAAAAATTTCTCTGAAAAACTTACCCTATCAACAACAAACTGATATTTGAAAGTATCTCCAGGCAAAATTGGGCATTGAGTAACCCCTTCAGTTCCATCAAACCAAGGAGTTCCAATCTGTAATCATAAAAGAAAAAGAAATTTAAAAAAAAAAAATGTAAATCTCCCTGAAAATGGATAATGAAATTTAAACTGAACTGTAGTTGATGCTTTGTACATACCTGTCTTATTCCATGCCAATGGATTGCAGTATTTTCAGTTAACAAACCGTTCTTGACTTCAACGATGACAGTGTCGTTTTGTTGAGCTAAGATCGTAGGACCTGGAGTTCTTCCATTTATAGTAATAGCTAATTTCTTGTAGCAATCAGGAGATTTGTATTCATACTTTATCTCAAATTTATAGTATCTAATTCTTGCCTCTGCAACTGATACAAAAACGAAAAATAACAGAACCAGCAACTTTGCTGCAAGTTTTTGGGCAGATGAAACTTTAATCATTGTGTATTCACCCAACAAATTTAAATTGGCCAAAATAGAGGTATGAATCTCTTTTTCCCTAAAAGAAAATCACCAAATCCGTAAACTTCCAGATTGAGAGAAGGAGACTGTAAATTGTCTCTGTTTTGTTTTTGAGGAGGAAATATGACTTTCCCTCCCCGCATTTTAATGTTTTATAGTGAGGCTTCCCCAAGTCTGAGTCAAATCTAGTGGCGGCTATGGGGCCAATTATCAGGAAAGAGAAGGGAAAATGATTAATGAAAATAAAAAATTAAGAAAAATCATTAGTTTCTTTTATATAATTATAAACCTGCTCTGTGGATATTGAGGAGCTCTGCATAGGCTGAATACAAAGATATGACAATCACGTTTTGTAAAATCATTTGATTGTTGAATTTGGTTAAAGACTTTTAAGTTTCGCATAAAGCACTTACGTTGTTATGTGACAATATTTTTGCATTACAAATCTAGTTTTTCATAAGACAACTAAACACATAACGATCAATTGTCAATTCATTAGAGAAAATATCTTAGTGAGATTATTAAAGTAGAACACATCAAGACAAACAAACAAGTTGCAGAGTTACTAAAAAGCTTTGAATCGTGAGCAATTCTATTTCTTATTGAGCAAAGTTGAGAACAGTAACATTTATGCTCAACTTAGTGGAGAGTGTTAAATGTAAATATTTATTTATTGGCTGAATATATAAATTTATTTATGTACTTTAAATATAAAATTTTGTATCACTCTAAACTTTTTGAATGAACTATTATTTCTTTAAAATTATAAATTTATGGTAATATTGTAAATTTATGCGCATTACCAACAATATTTTTTGGTGCTTTTGATTTATACGTGGAAATATTGATTTTACATGTAATTATTAAAACTTTTGCAACAATAATTTACATATTTTTTTAATTTTGTAATAAGTGTCCAATCGGTCATATTTCATTAGTCGAAATATATGGTAGACAAATTTTTCAAGTTAACTTTTTTAATAGATCTAATTTTATAAGTTAAAATGTTCAATAAATTACAGTAAAAAATTGAGAATGCCAAAACATTTTTTATGTAAAATATAGGATGAATGCATTGGCCTTCTATAATTACATATTTTGCCACTCTATATATAATAAAAAGGCTCAAACATTCAATAGAAGGTCAGAAATATGGCATTTTACAATTTCACTTTCTCCCAATGGGATTCTTGATTAAAGAAAGAAAAGCTTACCAAATGTTGTTGAATTTTTTTTCTAAATAAGTTGTTGAACTACTTCATCTGGTCTATTCTAAATAAGCACTCTCTTTTTCTCATAATTTGTGTCTTAATTTAACTTTATACAGAGATTAAAAAAATTTAGTTAATATAGTTAAATTATAATTTTTGCTTAATTTTTTTTCTAATATACCCTTATGTTAATATTTATAAAAATCAAACGATCCATATTAAATTATTCTTGAAATTAATTAAATATTCAATTAAATAGAATTTTATTGGAAGATTAAAGGTTGATATATTGATTTTATTTATATCGAGATTTAATTAATAACAATATAGTAGTTTGAGTATTATATTTTTTTGACAAAGAAGCATATCAAATAAGGATAAAATAATAAATTTTAAATATTATTAACTTATAAAAAAAATGAAAAATGACAATAATTTGAGAGGGATGTTACTTTTATTAACGGATGGGGTGAAATTACTGTAGAGAATTAAGATTTTCTGTACCCATACAAATCCCAAGGATGTTACTTTATTAAT
This sequence comes from Jatropha curcas, assembly GCF_041381405.1. NCBI lineage: Eukaryota > Viridiplantae > Streptophyta > Magnoliopsida > Malpighiales > Euphorbiaceae > Jatropha > Jatropha curcas. Next base: position 26,625,557 of record NC_143153.1, read on the forward strand.
AAGAAAGAAGAGGATAAAATTAAATTAAGGGTTAAGTAATGTTGTTTCAAATTAAAAATTGTGCTTTTCACATGGAGTTTGAATAAAGAAAGAGCTTTTTGGATTTTATCTTTCAGAATGATTCAATCATGTGCGAAAGGAATCCGACAAGTTAACATTATTGTAATTAAATTAAACTTAATTAAAACTTAAAAGAAACAGCAAAACCGTGTTTCTGCAATTTCAAGAAACATCTTTGCATTTTCCGCTAATTATGCTAAGATTTGTACTGTTCAGCCTAACAGTTAAAGTTGTCGAGGTCATGAAATTCGAAGGACGAGTTGATTTCTGTCTTAATTTTATTTTAATAGATTTTAATTTTATTATTTTCCAATAATTTTTTGTCTTAATATATTTTGTAAATCCCTTTCTTTCTCATTACAGTTTGTTTGAATATATGGAAGAAGAAATCGATAGGAGGAAGAAAAAAACAGAGAAGAAGAGAATATATATATATATATATATAGCTGTTCTCTTACGTTAGGACGAAAGAAGAAAAATGAAAAAATATATTTTATTTCACATTAAATACTGTAAATTCCAAATTCATCTATCATTTTCTCATCAATTTGAAAAGATTTTAATTTTGTACGTTTGGAAGGAAAATGGTACATATTTTCATTACTTGGATATTTTTCTCGTCCTTTCCAAAAAGAAAAATATCTTTGTAAATCTTTTTTTTTTATTATTGTATTCATTTTTGTTTACTTGCATAAAGGATCCTAAATCAGCTTTTCTTTTTAATCATAAATGAGCTTTTTAATACATTTTTTTAAAAGTAATTAACCCAAAATTAAAAAAAAATAAAAGAAAAAAAAAAAGAATAACAAAATTTGAATTTGATAATTAACAAAGAAAAACAAGGGAAAGAAATTTCTTGTGAACTGTAAATAAAGTTATATATGGAATTCTTAAAAAAAATTGTTAATGATGATTCTTGAATTGTGTAAACTCGCTTAAGATTTCTGGGAAAGTTCCTAAAAAATCATTTTAAAAAACATTTTATACATAAAGTTTATTACCAGATTAAGAGTTTATGTCGTCATATTATTGTTAAAATTTTACTTTTCTTTTTTGGATTAATGAATAAAGGGAAAGAGAAGCATTTAAAATACGACCATTTGCACATGTTGAACAGGAAAATTTTTAGATTAAGAACAGTTGCTAGGAGTTGAAGTTGAATAGTCAACAGTCTTTTTTTTTTTTTTTTTTTTTTTTTTTTTTTTTTTTCTCTTTCCCTCTCTTTTTTCTTTCTTTACAAATAGTCAATATAGCCATGAATACTTAAAAGGTTGACTTTGAATAGTCAACCTTAATTAATGATGTAAGTTAATTAACAGATCCACAATGTATCCTACATACTTTGTGTTCTAGCACTATAGATTCGTCAGAATTTGAATCAATTATTCAAGATTGTAAAATACTTTTAGCTAACTAAGGGTGGCCATATTACGGTTTCGGGAACCGGAATCGTAGGTTCGAACCGGTCCCGAACAGTAACAGAAATCAGTGGGAACCGGAATTGGTCAGAACTGGAATCGGAACCGGAGATTTTGGTTCCAGATTTGTGGAACCGCAAACCAGCGGTTCCATAAACCAGTTGGAACCGGATTGGAACCGTCGGTTCTTCAGCCGGTTAGAACTGGTTTGAACCGATGGTTCTAGCCGTTAGAAACTGTCAGTTTTGTGTTTTTTTTTTTTTAATTTTATTGTGAAATCTCAAGTCTTTAAAAAAAAAATTTAATTGAATCATTTTTTAATTTTTTTAGGTGTATTTTTTTTTTTACAAAAAACTTTCACAAATTTATTAAATTTTGAAAACCGGTCTTTAAAATTTAAAATTTAAAATTATATGATTTGCAGGAAAACCGGTCGGAAAACTGATCGGAACCGTTGGTTTTGACACTGTACCAGAACCGGAACCGTTCGGTTTCAAACCGGAACCGAAAATTTTCAAACTGCCCATATAATATTATGGTTATATGTATAACCATAGAAAGTGATTGAATTTAATGAGATATATTTAAACTAATTTGAAATAAAACAATAACTAAAAAGTTCATAGGAGAGAATAAAAATAATACTTGTTTTTTAATTATTATATTAATATCAATTAATTAAAAGTTATTTTATACTTGAAGGAAGTATCCCTGTAAGTTCCCCCGTCGTCCTTAATCAGGTGGTCGTTTTCTTTGAGTCGATTGAAGCGAAGAAATAAATTTGGATATACAGAAAATCAATTACCAAAGAAAATGAAATGTGAAGCTACGTATTAGCATATTATTAGCCGAAAGGTAAAGTCACAACTTACAATTCTTTTATTTGGAAAGGAAAATGAAGTGAACGCGGTTTTGACCATTTGCTTCGAATTATTTTATTTAGATGCTAACGTTGTGTGTCGATTTGATTACAATTAGAGTAATATATACTTAATCATCTGATTAGTTTTTTTCACTTATGTGAGGCTGAATTCGAATCATCTAAATCACAACTGTTTTCATCAATTTGATGAGCTAAGGGAAAATTTATCTCTATTGTGTAGCTCGCAGTGCTATTTTGGCTACAACAACCTCCAATGAATTAAATATATATATATATATATTTTAAGACTTTCATCTCTTATTTTTTAAAAAATTATTATTATAATATAAGTATCTTATGCTTAAATTCATTATCAGTTCCTTCCGTCTAAAAAGCCATCACTTCACCATTAATTAAATACACTTTATGGATGAAATATGTGCAAAATTTTATTTAATAAACTTTAGACTCTAGCATTTTTAATTTTTAAAAAGAAATAAAAATACAATGAATAGCGGGCTAGAGCTATTTTTATGATAAATTATTAAATATTTCAGTTTTTCATTGTATTTTGTTTCGTTCTAAACATTAAAAATGATGGAGATTAAAATTTATCAGTTAACTTTTTGCAACATGTTCCTATATATAAATAATATGTATTTATTTATTTATTTTATTTTCTACACATCAAAATTAAGATTTCCACTCCTTAAAAAAAGAAAAGAAAAGAAAAAGTAGAAATTTCACATGTTAGCTCATGTTTGGATCTTTTCTTTTTGTCACTGTTCTAACGTCTCTATTACAAAAATGTAACTTTCAATCAAGATTAAAGTTGAAGGGTTTAAAATCGGGATATAGTGGCAAAACTCTATTCAAGATATTTCATTTTCTCTGTACGTTCCAAAATTTTCTTAGCAATAAAACAGTCAATATGAAATATTTTTCGTGTGTGAAATGGCAAGTTATGTGTTAGTTGGAATTTTTTTTTTAATTAAAGGTCTTTAATTTTTATCATATTTAGCAGCAAAAATAAAATTAAAAATGAACAGAAGCTTACAATTTTTTAATGGATCTTTAAAATTCTTCTTTTTTTTTATCTTTTTTTTTTTAATTTATAATTAAGCCTTCTTCGTTAATTTTCTGGCTATATCCCTCCTAAGAAATAATATTATATTAAATAACAAGAATCAAATAGTCAAATATTATATGGTACGTATTTAAGTCATAAAATGATAATTTTTCTTTGTAAAGGGAAGACTAAATAGTTTAAAATGACTTTACCTTTCCCTTTCACAAAGAAAGTATTCTCTTTTAACTGATGTTTCGGGTATCCAACCTAACATATTTTTGGAAGCAAATGAAACCTTAAATTCAATCTTTCAATTAGAGATAATTTTTTAATACTAGTTAGTTAGTCATAAATTATTTTTTTGTTAAAAATAATATGAAATTCGTATTCATAAAGAAACAATCAAATGATTGAACCATAGACAGACATTTTTCTTTCTTTCCTTTTTTTTTTTTTTTTTTTTTTTCTGGGAACTTCAACCACAGAGGACTTGATTACTCATAAATCATAATCAAGCATATCATTACAATTATTTTAAAAAAATTTAACATGAAACTACTTTAAAAAAGAAATGCATATCTAAATCCTGAGTTCCTACAACTCTGTCAACCAAGTGTACTATTAATGAAACGTTTGGTTTCTCCACAACCCATATTAGCTTGTGGAGGATCCGCAACCATTTCGGATCCTGATTCAAACAAAGCCAACATACCCAAATAAAAATGAGACTCAATATGGCAATGAAAGAGCCAAATGCCAGGATTATCAGCTCTAAACCTCAAAGCAGTCCATCCATAAGGGTAAAGCGGCACCGTATTCTTCATTATAGGATTATCCAGATTATACTTCACATCACCTGTACTATTAAACTTTCCATCCCCAAAACCCAACACCCAAAAATCATGTCCGTGAAGATGCCACGGATGTGTCTCACTACTATTTTCAGTCAAAGTATTTGCATTTTGTAGTATAATATCGACCGTTGAATTGAATTTTAGCCTATAAATTGATGAACTAGAAGTAGCATTTGGGTTCTTAGGAACACTATAAATATCATAACTTGGGTCATAATCTTCTGGAGGTTGACTTTGGTCAAAAGCATCAGTCAAGTTTCTCTTTAATGCAATTAGATATGGTGTACTAGGTAAAGAATGAGAAACATTGTTTAACGACCAACGGTAATTACCGTTGATTGTGTTTTGTGTATTCAAAAGTGTAATTACTCTATCTGTTGTATTAGGTGGTGGTTCTACATGACCTCTGAGAGCTTTAATGGCGAGGCTTTGTTTGACTTGTGAAGCGGTGTCGTTCCAGATGGGTCCAGGTGGTGGTGGTGTGGGAGGTAATTTGTGGAAATGATTTGGGTAATAGTTAAAAATGGCTAATCCATTTGGAGTGGATGGTTTTCGAGCAACCACATTAATTGTTGCCCAATAGTTCCTTGTTGGGTCTTGAGTTGCGTTGACTAAAACAGAGTATGTTTCGCCTGAGTATATGTATAAGTTTTGGGTTATAAATGAATCGACGTATGTTCCGTCAGCTTCAACCACCGTCATGTTATGGCCCTATTTAACAATTAAAAATAGTAATTTAGCCACATTTAATTACTAAGATTATAAGATTGTGAGTTCAAATTGCAATTACAGTTAAAATTTCTGTTCTATTAGCTTTCAGCTAGTAGCTTAAATTAGAAATATTCAGTAAAAAAATTGCTTAATAAGTTGTTTAACTTAAAATGGTAAAAAAAAATATTAGTTATTTAATTAGCAGAATTTGGAGAAAAAAATAGGTATAATATCAAAAAAAAAAATTTAATTAAAAGCTAAACGTTACAATTTTTAACATTTTATAAAAAGTTTTCACAACTTCTAAATATATTATCGAACTCTATAATTAATAGGGATAGAGTTTTGAATTTTGATTTAGTTAAAATGTTAAAAGCTAATTCAAAATCTGGTACATGACTTAAAGCATAACTCAGTAATAACTACGTGTGTGAAAGCTAGTATATCTAGATTCAAGTTTCCTCCCAACACTCATAAAAAAAAGAGCTAAATTAATTTTTAAAAAAATAGAATAAGTGTTTTATAATTGGATATGACAGACTGACTGAGTAAGTTTAAATTGCAAATTAACTGCTAGTTTGATCTGATTTGATAAAAAAATTGAACATAGGTGAAGTTAGAATTTAAAATCACAAAATATCGAGTTTTAAATATGAAAATTGAACATAACAAATGATTAAAATATTAAGATAAAATTTAAAAAATACTCTAGATTTAATCTCAAAATTCTTTAATAATTATAAATTTTTTGTTTAATCAGTCAAATCAGATTTTAAAAGTATGATCTAAAACTTGCATCAATAGTTCATCATTTCAAAAAATTGATTAAGCAGAAATGACATTACCTCTATTTGGAAACTGAAGGAAGACAATGAAGTCAAGCTAGCAATCCTGTAACGATATGTTTTTCCAGGGATTACAGTTAATACAGCAGGAGAACATAAAGGATTGGTTGCATTACAAATTTCAGGGCCTACACTTGAACCCAAGAGAGAACAATTGTACTTTCCTCTTCCATTGATCAAAAGTGACTGAAATATATAACAAAATCAATAAATATTATATACATTAATCTGTTATATTATATGTATGTACAGAAAATTTTCACATACCTGAGGCTCTCCAATCCACTGAAAGGGTATTGAAGATAAGTTTGTGGCTTGTTCATAAGGAGTATCGTGGTACCAATCACTGAGGATAATTTCTCGATCATAATCGTAAGGGAAAGGGAAAGGTTCTGATTGTTCTTTCGGAAGTGATACTCTGATTAATCCGTAGAGTCCTGCTTCTCTTTGCATTCCATAATGTGAATGATACATATATGTCCCTGGCTGCCATTGGTAAAATCACAAATGTCGATACATTTTATAATTAAACAGTATAAAGAATTTTCTATTCAAATTTATTGTTTATATGAATTCCAACTATTTTAATCGACATAAAAATTCTGACTCCGTTACTGATTGGACCTAATAAACATTTAGTGACATACCCTATCAACGACAAATTTGTAGGTAAAGGTATCTCCAGGCATTGTTGCACATTGAGTTACTGAATCTGTTCCATCACTCCATGGTGTTCCTATCTGCTCAGTCCAAATAAATAAACAATCACTAAACAAGGAAGGGAAAAGGAATAGTAAATATTTATAATTATATACATAAAGAAAAGTATTTACCTGGCGAATACCATGCCAATGAATGGCAACATTTTCCATTACCAAGTTGTTAATAACATTGACGATAACTGTATCTCCTTGCACTGCACTGATTGTTGGCCCTGGAGTCATTCCATTAATGGCAATAGAAAGCTTCTTATAGCAATCAAGATACTTGAACTGATATGATACTTCAAATGTAAGGTTAAGGACTCTTGCTTCCACACAAATTGGAATGTTAACTAAAGAAAACAAGAGGAATGCAGCCTGAAACATTGTTAGAATTCTTGGGATGTTTTGCAAGAGAAAGAGACAACCCATGTCTTGGATTTTTTTCAAGCTTTTCTTATGGTTTTGCTTTGTTTGCTTCATAGCTCTTATTCTTATATAATGTCACTCGGTAAAGATTAATTGCAAACGAACTGTTTTACCTTTAAAAATAAATTGCAATTATATTCATTTGATCAAAATCACATCATTATTTTTTACAATTGAGAACAAAGGAAGTTACAGTAGAATTGGGTTGGGAGATGAATGATTTAAAAAATAGATGAATATAATAAATTATAGTGTAAGAACGTTATAAATGTTAATACATTCAAATCTCTCTATGCATACATAACGGTCAAAGACAAGATCTAACTATATGTGTAAAAAATTCAAGGCAACGTGTTAATATAGATAATAGATCTACCAATGCGTATTCTTGTCGGCTAATTCTAGCAGACACTGGTCTTTCTCTTCAGTCGGAGGAGAAAACAATTTTTCTTTTGTTCTGTATTTGCGAAAATCATTATCCTTATGAATATTTGGGAATCTGTCATATTCAAAATGCAATGCACTGCCATATCCAGGCTTGGCGGGATATCACGTTAAACGTATTGTTCTAACGGAAAGATCTACACATTTTTAGTATATCAATTTCTATCAGATAAATTACAAATAATGTTTTGGTTTAAAGGTTAAGCATATTGTTCCAATTAAGATCTCATTACAGATTTATATCACATCAGAGAAGCTTTATTCTTTTTTTCCTAAATTAGGGGATGTTCCTCCACATTTTTAGTATGTCACATAAAATTTTTAATCCTCCCAACAAATAGGTTTTTGAAACTGGAACTTATATTCTAACTAATACAAGGATTGGGACCAACACAATGTTTATTGTTTTACTAATTTAATACTCAATTGGTTGCGCTAAATTCGGACCAACACATGTACATGTGTATATTGTGTTTCAATTTAATTATTCATTTTACAATGCATCGGCCATTGGAGACATCGAAATAAATTTTGAATAAAAATCCCTTTTTTTTTTCTTTGTCGAGATCCCTCTGGCTAGCATCTCACCTAATGTGAGTTTATCTAAATTGATAATACCAATGGCACGTTGATCAAACACAATTAGACATGGCCTGAATGATTTTTTTATCTCTTGTAAAAGATATAAATGGTGAGAATTCTTGAATTTGAGTCCTTTCCATAAAAATTATCACTAATTGAATGAATATATTTAAAGGGGGGACAATCAATACTGTGTAGCTTACAATATTATTCCGGTCCATTGAACCGTTCATATATTAAAAAAAAAAACAACCACTTTTATTACTCTAAAATATTTATTTAAAATGACTTTTTGATTTATAAAAAGTATTATTTTTTTTCCAAATTTTATTTTTTTCTTATTAAACACAATAATCATTTGTTACAATTTTTTCAAATTATAATTAAAAGCTAAAACGTGAAATATAAAAGTTGATGGAAGATATTACATTTTAAAGAAAAAAATTAATTTAAATTATCTGAATAAATTAATAAGAGAAACTAAGAATTTTCATCGATAGTTCATAAGGATACTAGTTATAATTAAATGTGTTTTTTAAGAAAAACACCAACTAATAAAACTATATCATTCTACACAAAAAACAATGCATGTGGAGTTTCCGTTGATTGTACGCAAGTGTGATATTTATATGAAGAAGTGGACAAATATAATAAAACAAAAATTACTAATTTATAATGCTAAGATTAATTAAAGTTGTTTAGAAACAACATGTGAAATTAAACTCTATTTATTGGTAGTTTATATTCAAATATGTTTGACAACTATGTCATTTCTATTGGACCCATACTTTTATTCTATAATTTTCTTTATTATTTGTCTCGAATTATAAGTAATTTTCCTTTTACTTATAATTAATCTATTAAGTTTTTAATATCTTCTTATATTATGTTTTATTATTATTATTATTATTAATTTTGAAGTAAATTGCTTGTAAATTACAAATTATTGAACCCAAATATCGATTTCCTTGAATTATAAGTTCCAATAAGAAATTGAGTTTTATTTCTATTCATTTTTGAAATGAATAGGATTCAAAGTGGCCGGTAGATTACTCTATTCATTTAAAAACAGTTAAAATTATTTCTATTCATTTCATCAATAAATTACTATTTTATCTCTATATTTTATCAAAATTAAATAATATATTTATGCATTTATTAACTATTTTGTCCCTATATTTTATCAAAATTAATTGATAAGTACATTTAATGAAAAGTAAAAATAATTAACATAAGGAATAACAATGTAATAAAGGCGAAATATATGAACAAAAATATATATATTCTAAAAATGCAACAATAAAATTATGTATTTTGATAAAATACAAAGATAAAAAAAAAAAAAAAAAAAAAAAGTAAAACTTCCATTAATTGATTAGTAAATTGAAGCAATGATTAGAAGATATTGGAATTTTGATTGATTTTGTGTTCCAATTACAAGACAACAAGAATCAAATTGTATTAGTGTTTTCAATTGGAATGATTTATTATTTTTATGTATTTAATCTCTTTACCATTGCACTCAATTACTTAGATTGTACTCAGAGACAAAATCAACCTTATTTGTATACTCGATTTAAGAAAAATTTGATGGTAATTGATTAGACCAATGATATTAAAATAAAATATATGTTAATATGGAGAAGTGACAAACACCAAATATGTTATCTCTGGTCCAAGAGAAAGATAAATCTATATATATTAATATCTAAAATCCATTTGTAGGGATAGAATAATCAAAACAGAAGTCTCTAAGAATAACAAAAATAGAATAGGATAAAAAGGACATAGTTTAAATGGAGACTTAAACTTATATTGAGTCATTTCTATATAAATAAAAAATAAATAAACTAATTATCATAGATTTTAAACTAATAATACTAAATGTTAAATGTTAAGGTAACTTATTTATTAAAAATATTAGATTAATTTAATTTACATTGTGAAAATAGTGGAGAATTAAGTACGTGACTATATGAGTGTTAGAAAGATATTAAAATGATGAAATTTAGAAAAATACAATCAGAATTGCAATGATAAATGATTAGAAATGAACAGGGGCAAAATAGTAAAACAAAAGCTAAAACGCTATTCAAATGAATAATAACTTCTATTATATGACAAAGGGCAAAATGGAGAAAATATGGAAAAGATGTGGTTTAATTGGAAAAAAAAATACTATTTAGTAAATATGACAAAGGACAAAATGGAAATAGTATGAAAAATGATATGGTTTTTGTGGAAACACATTGTTCTATGAATAGTGTTTTTGAATTTTGTTTTAGTATTTATATAAAGTTTATTTATAATACAACCAAAACCTATTTACAAGCTAATTTATAATTTAAAATACATATATGAAGCTAAAAGAAATCAAATACAAACTATTTTGAATACAAAAGAAATTCTAATTCAAATTATTTTAAATATGAGCACAATCTAAATAAATCAATGTATTTATCTACAGTGAAATAGATTGAAAATACACCTGCGATGGTCCTCTTTTATGCCAAAGCTGGATACTGGGCCCCAGCAATTCTGAACCAAACCCATGACACTCGGCCCCTTTTATTATCTCTCCATGAAGAATGGGCCGAAATAACTTTGGGCCTTCAAGGCCTTTTTCGCATTCGGGCCTAATGTTGGTCGGCGTGAACAGTTATATAAACAAGTTAAGTAATAGTAATATTGAAATTAAATAAAAATCTTTTTGAATCACAAATTATAATAATGAAATCATGAAACATCCACAAACCAAGGCATAATCTAGTGTTGAGTGGATATACGATCTGACAATAGATGTAAGTTCGAATCTCTCTCTTCAATATTAAAAAAAAAAAATCATGAAATACCCTCATAATCTAAAGATAATTGTTTAAAATATAAATTAACCAAGCTTTAAATAGAAGCTTTTTTTTTTTTTTAAATAATACTGCGGTTATATATTCTTAGGAATTAAGTTAGTAGTAAAGTTTGTGGCATGTGGAATGGTTTAGCCCTAAAAAAACAGGCAAACTAATTATCTAATCACATAAATCTTATAATTGATCCAATGGTAGGCTGTAAGAGTTCACAATAAATGTTGTGCAGACACGCCACACCAAATCCGTGCCACCGAAGTATCACTTGCAAGTTGCACCTAAAGCCCATTCCAAAAATAAAACTTTCCTCAAACTATCCACAGTTACACCAGCGACGCACATTATCCTTCCACCACTGACCATGGACGCTGATACAACAGATACGCAACCGGAACCCGTATCGCTTTCCTCCGATCCGCTGTCAAACCAATTCGGTTCCCTCAATGACTTAGCCCACGAGCTCGCATCTCTCCAGGACCTTGCCAACCGCGGCAGCTGGCGCTCGATCCTCGACAAGGTCGCTCGTGCTCGCTCTCTGGCTCTCCTCACCACTCCTCACGATCACCTCACTTACCTGGCCTACAACGTCCTCGCTTTCGTAAAACTACGCCGCTTCAAAGACGCTCTCACGGAACTTGATTCCGTCGACGATTTCGATAGCCACCATTACCGTTACGAAACTTATCCAAAAATCTACCCTCATCGGCACGGTTCTATGGTTCCTTTCTCTCTCCGATGGCTCCACGCTGTGATCCCCTTAAAATTAGGTAATCGTCAAGAAGGATTAGATCGGTTTTATATTTTGCTCGATTTTGTTCGCGGAAAACTGAAGGAAAAACAAGGTTTTGATTTTTCAAGTAAAATTTGGAGAAATAGAGAGGTTTTTGTTATGAATTGGATAATTAGTGAGCATTTGAAGAATAAAGAGTTCACTATCTGTTTGGATTTGATTAAAGATTTGGTTTCCCGTGGTAACTTTGATCCAGTTTTGTTGTCAAAATTAGGTTGTATACAGATGCAAATTGGGGATTTAGAAGGAGCAAAGGGTTCATTCGAGAAGGTAGAGAAATTGTTGGAGGAGAGAATTGCTGGTGGTAGTGATGAGTCCTTGAGCGAGGTTGAGTTCAGGAATCTTGTGAATAGGAATAAGGCATTGGTGTATTTGGTTGGGAAAGATTATGTGTCGGCAGTGAGGGAGTATGAGGAGTGCATTGACAGAGATCCTATGGATGTTGTGGCCATCAATAACAAAGCACTCTGCTTGATGTACTTGAGGGATTTGTCGGATTCCATTAAGGTTTTGGAGAACTCTCTTGAGAGAGTTCCTACAGTAGCATTGAATGAGACACTTGTAGTGAATTTGTGTAGTATGTATGAGTTGGCTTATGTTAATCATTCTGACATTAAGCGGACTCTAAGCAATTGGATTGCTCGAGTTGCTCCTGATGATTTTGATTCGTCTTCTACGAGGATTTAAGGTAGTGTTCCTCAGTTTCATTGTTTGGGATAATTTAACTGCATGTTTTTGACTTGCATTGTCGAATGTCTTTGGTTAGATATAATATTTAGTTTCAGAATTGTTTTGTTCTTTGATAGTGTATATTAATTCCAACGTGTATGAAATGATCACAGATTTTACTTGATATGAATCTTTCAGTGCTTACTTAATACTCTTATTCTCATTTTAATATTGTAGCTGAACTGCTGAAGTTATTTAGCGAATTGGATATTCATTAATAGAGTTTATAGTTTTTGACCTACTTGTAACTCCGCTGCTTGTGAATGGTGAGTAATCCTGGAAATGGAGTGTGGGCGATTCGTATCTCAGCCTATTTTCGAAAATTAAATGATATTTATTTGTTCAAGCATTTGTTTACTTGAATTTCAATTTTGTATGGTTTTTCATTCTCTTGCATTATAATAATTGAGTCAAGCTTGCTTTATCTGTGTCAAATTGTTGATCATGCCACAATATTGCACAAGCACATAAAGATTAATAAGATGGTAGCCATTTAGAAACAAGCTGCCATTATTACCATATATCTTATCATGCAATTTGAAATGCTTTTTGTATGTCATCAGACAAATAGTTGTTTAGAAGTTTTTGCTAAATGTGGCTTTATATTCAAATCCACTAAACTAGGCTGATTGTAGCCTAAACCTATGATTTTGCTTATATTATATTGGGCATAATTGTCAAATCGAGAATCGAATTGAGAATTTGAAATCCCTATTTTTTGAATCGAGAATCGAATCGTATCATAAGATTCGATTGTTCAATTAAAAATTATTAATTTTTTTCAACAAATATTAAAAATCCAAATGCAAATCATAAAATAGAATTGAATTGAAGGACATATAATATGTCAGTACCTGATTGTAATTGCAGAGAATATAATAGTAATTGTGTGAATTAGTTTGGGCTTTAATTATAAATATTTTGTTTCCTTGTGACATGACAGTGATTAAAGTGCACTACAAAGTGATTAAAGTGCACTACAAATAGTCTACTATGCATATATGGAAAAATTAGTCATTTCTCCTCTAGTAATATCTGTTCAAATTCTCTCTGTTTAATTATCCTTATGGCTTTGTTTTCTTTCTCTTTCTCCTCCTCTCTTCATATATGTTCTCTCTTCTATTTTCTACTTGTTTCTTAGTAAACAAACATAGATTAGACAATGCATGGAGCAGTTTTCTCTTTTATTTTACTTTTTTCCAACTGATTTCCTAATCGTGTGAATCGACCGATTCATTGCGATTCGTCAATTCGCCACTTATTCGATCGATTCATCACCGATTCAGGCTTCTTTCCGATTCTACACTAAGATTCGTATCGTTTTCCATTAGATTCAATACGAATCGTACGATTCGAACAACACTGATATTGGGGATTACTTATTGCAATGCAAAGCTTTCACCAGAACACATTTGACTCCTCCAGTGTTACTCGTATACTTTCAGGTGGACATGCATTTCTTTCAGTTGCCATAGATCTAACGGAAGCCGTGGTGAACTTTCAATTGTAGAAATCGTAGAACTTAATATAATGCATTGTCGTTGTACCTAAGTTCTGTGATTGTGATCCTGGAACCTTCTTATGTAGCTGTCATGGTCCTTCGTCAAACCTTTGGAGGCATGAACATCTGATCCATCTAGTATGTTGGGTCAAAGTAAGCATACAAATGAGAATAACATTTAAAATGAATCATTGATATGACATTGTATGATTTTTGAGCATCTTCTTTATGATTTTTACATGTAGCAAATATGATTGCTACGGAGATGGTCTGCATTTTCTATTCATTAGCAAGTAGGCTTATCTTTATAAGAGTAAATTACCATTACCCATTGAGGTTTTACTTAATGTATTATTATACCCTGCTTTTCCAAAAGCATATTATTTAATCTCGTAGGTTTCAAAAATATCAACTATGCGGTCTTTCTGTTTAAATTAGGTGATTATGGTTGTTGAATATAGAAAAAAAAATGTCAGGAATACTCTGCCATATTAGCAAAACTTTGTGTATAAGGGTATTTTGACATTTCTCGTGATTAACTGTCAAACTTAAAAGGGTAACAATAGTTTATCCTAAAATATCATTCTTATGGTAATGAAGTTATTTGAAAATTGGTTGGATGTCATAGTTAGATTTTGGTTTCAGATTGAGCAATTTGCTTAAAAGTAAGATTTATGTTATTACAAAGAGAATCTTAGAAGAATCCTAACCCAACTCCCAAAACCACTTCTTTACAAGTTCTTATGTAAAACTGAAACTGTACTAATGACTATATCAAATTTATTGGGCCCTCTCTTTGCAATAGCAGTTTTATTTATGACTTTGTTCAGAAATTAAAATGATGTTTGCATTTAAAAGCTAATTACATGATTCCTTATTTTCTCAATTTCATGGTGTGATCAACTCCTTAAGCTTATCAACTATGAACTTTAATAAAAGGTTGTAAATAAATACTCCACTAGATGATTATTAGTTGTCTGTATCTAATCTAAAGATTAGGTGGTTGCTTAAAAATATGGAGTTTGATGTTTGGATTGGTGAAATTTGAATGATGAAATTTATACATTCTATGCGTTTGTTATATTTTCTCGTTTGATAGAGAAAAAATAAATCAAAATTTTTATAATTAATAAATTTTATTATTTTATTAGAGACAAATTCCACCCGTGGAATTTTCGCAATTCCATTATTTTTTATCAATAATGTAATTTAAATCATTTAATTGTAAAAAGATCTTTTAAATTCATGGATTATGTTTTTCAATAATATCGATCCAAATGATCTTGGAGGACTATTTAGTCTTCGGGCAATCTATATCCATTCGGAGTGCTGTGTCAAGACTGATACTTACAAGTAAGTTACGATAGCGATGCTCACACAACTGCCACGCAAGGTAGGTGGCTGAAGTAAAGTCGAGATCATTAAATTGTAACATTGGCTCTTGTCAAAATCAACGGTCTTACTTTCACCTTATTTTCCAACTAAGAAATCAATCACAAGTTCACAAACCATCCAATTTTCTCTTGGATGTACGAGTGTATGTAACACATGAACACAATCATGTGAATCATTTATACATTCAATAAAAAAATATACTTTTGGAAGACGGAAAATATATATATTTTTAATTATTCAACTGAAATTAAACCATTATTTATTCATAAAAATCTTTAATTGGAAGATATAAAATAGGTTTGAAAACAATTTACAAATAATTTTTAGCATTTTAATGGGTTAATTAGCTATATATTATTTTTTATAATATTTTGTAACATTCTCTGAAACAAATGATTTGGTGGGTGTAACCGCACAACCAAGATGGACGGCCCAGATTCATCACCTGGTATGAACCTCGACCTCACCTACTTTCACTCTTCCATTTCCCACCAACCCCACTGAAACATCTCCCCTTTAAAATTATTCCTTTACTTGACTAATGCAAAAAGATTCAAAACTTGAAATTCCATGGTGTCACCAAACGAGCAAAAACTCTCTAAAAAGCCTTGATCCACCTAACCAACTAAAATAAACAACCGCACGCCACAAACTGACACATTTACCTGCCTTTCATGGCTGCTGCTGCTGCTTCTTCTCTCCAAAGCTCGACATCGAACATTTGTCGTCCGGGTTTTGGCCAACAATGTGTTGGACTCGATTTGGGTTCTTGTAATTCTGGATCCGTTTCCTTCCCTTCCCGCCTTTACAAGCTCCAACTCAAGTAAGACAGGTTCTTTGCATTCTCCATTTTCAGTTTATTCTTCGTTTGTTTCTAATTAGGCCTTTGGCGTTAGACAATTGGTCTTTTGATTTTTTTTTTTTTTTTTTATGCTTCGTTTGAAATGGGTTCTAGACAGAATTTTGATAGATTTTCTAATGAAAATTTGGTAGTGACTTGTTTTGGTGTTATGTTTTGATGGGAGAATTCTAATTGTAATGAAATTGATTATAAAGTTAACTTGTTCTACTTGCTTGGTTGTTAGATCCAAATAACTAAAAAATTGCTTGTTTTGTTTCATGTTTCAATCTTTCATGCCAATCATGTAATAGTATGATTATTGGCACTCAATTAGGAAAGTCTCCAAGTTTCAATTCTAATAATGATTAAGATAACAAAAGAGAAAGTATTAATAATCAATGCGGTAAATGCTACCTGACTACTATTGATTTATCACATTGCAGTTTTTGTTTGTTTCACATTGTTGAACTTGGGAACGCATGTTTCTTTAATTAATCGCATGTTCTACTTTATAGACCTTTAGAGGCCACTAGACAGGTATGGTCGTCTAGAATAAGTGCAGTGACAAAGCCTGAAAGTGGTATTGAAGAGATGGAACTTGATATTTCATTGAGCCCCAGAGTGAATTCTATGAAACCTTCAAAGACTGTAGCAATAATGGACCATGCCACTGCACTTGTAGAAGCTGGAGTTCCTGTTATTCGATTGGCTGCTGGAGAACCTGATTTTGATACACCAGCTATAATAGCAGAGGTACCTCTTTTTGTTTATTGACTATGCAATTTTCATTTGCATTTTTGTCTCAGTTCTGTAGTTTAAAGTGGATATGTGCTTATTTATGGGCATAATTTTTTTCTCTTTTGGGTTGTGGAAAAGTTAGGCTGGGATAAATGCAATCCGTGAAGGTTACACTAGGTATACTCCAAATGCTGGTACATTAGAAGTTCGAACAGCAATTTGTCATAAACTGAAGGGTCAGTTTATATTTGCAGCATTTTTGCATTATTGAACTATTTAATGTGCCTGTTACATTATTGAAATTGTAGTCATACATTTTTTTATTTTATTTTGTTTATTTACTTTTGTCAGAGGAGAATGGTCTTTCTTATGCACCTAATGAGATTTTGGTTAGTAATGGAGCCAAGCAGAGTATCACTCAAGCAGTTCTTGCAGTTTGCTCTCCAGGAGATGAGGTGAATTTTTGAAATTTTTTACATCAGTATAATCAGTATCATGTGCTTTTCTGTTGTTAAATTGATTGACAGTGGAATATTCCCTCCTATCATTTGATTGTTGAGAAATGAGTACTTCTTATGTAACTTTGGATCAAGTTAAGATCTCCTAAAATCCTGGTTCTATGCATTTCATGAAGTTTCAAATTAGTATGTGTTATTGAATCAAGAGCCATTTACTCATTTCATCTGTATGTGAATGTTTGGCTGCAAAAATTAAAAGTATTATGGTGGTTAGCATGATTCACCTTTTTTTCTTTTTTCTGCTTGCCACACAAATATCCCTTCTCAGTTTAGTAAGAGAAATTATCTTATACAAGCATGTCTATATATTCATTTTCCAAAACATCAACATAAATACGTCATCTCCCTTAGTGAAATAGAGCAGGGTTCCTAATAACTGAAGTTCTTTATTGTGAAAGTAGCTTACATTGGCCAAGTAAATTGTTGCTTTCAGGTTATTATTCCAGCACCCTTCTGGGTCAGTTACCCAGAAATTGCAAGACTTGCTGATGCCACACCCGTGATTCTGCCAACATCTATCTCTGAAAATTTTCTTTTGGATCCAAAGCTACTTGAATCCAAAATCACTGAAAAATCAAGACTGCTAATTATTTGCTCTCCATCTAACCCAACTGGATCTGTTTATCCTAAAGAATTGCTTGAAGAGATTGCTCGGATTGTGTCAAAACATCCCAGGCTTCTGGTAAGTTTACTGAACCTGAACTGCTACTCCTTTGCTTTGTTGTGTGCAGGTGCTGAATTTCCTTGGTACCACATGCAGGTCCTATCTGATGAAATATATGAACACATAATATATGCACCGGCTACACATACAAGTTTTGCATCTTTGCCAGGAATGTGGGGAAGGACTTTGACTGTGAATGGCTTTTCTAAGGTAATTCAAGATGATTGCATTTGATGATTGGTCCTCCAAATATGACTGATATTGTCTTCTTCCCATCAATAACAAAAAGATGTTTGTGTATAAAATATTTGTATAAATGTGAACAGTAACCAAAGTGCTAAACTTAGATTGAGGATTGATATTTCGAAGTTGGAGAATTTGTAGGCTTTTGCAATGACTGGTTGGAGACTTGGATATCTTGCTGGCCCTAAGCACTTTGTTGCAGCATGTAATAAGATCCAAAGCCAGGTATAGCATCATATAGCTATCTGTAGGTCTTCATTCTGTTGTATGAGTTATGTCTGCCAAGTACTATTTAATTTTTATTCTTCTTTTTAACATCACTTTACATGTATTGCTTGGATGTTATATTCCAGCACTTTATCTAATTCTTTTAATCTGATTGAATGCTTATCCACTGGGTTTTCAAATTTATTGGCATTGCTCAAATTTATGCTCTTAAGCTTCCAACAATATGATAGTCAACTTAACTAGACCTTTATCCCAAAGTAGTTGGGGTTGACTATTTTCCTTAATTCCTTCAAAGATCTAAGGCTACTATGCCCTTTCTCTGCACTTCTCTCTATGTTGTTTTGGGTTTACTCTTGCTTTTATTATCTCTTACAACTTCAGTGTAATAGATGAAATAATTCTAGTACTGCGAATTGAAAAATAGTCCTTGGCAAAGTAGAAGAAGACAATTTGAATATCAGTCACATAGATGTGGTCAGAATCAAGAGTATGTATATATTATCTTTAATTTTATCAATATCACACCTGAATAACATATACCTGTGAGTTTTTCTAGTGTTGGATATTCTTGGCAGGTTATGTAAGAGGCTGAAGATAATATTTTCTAATTGTTATAAATGTCCATTTATGGTCTAGAAATTGGTATATTGCATTGTTATATTTATTTTTCTCTCAATAATTAGAGATATTTCTATTGGTAGAACATGGCATCTAAGAGAACCCAATGATAATCCCATTGATTAGTATTTTTTGGACTAATTGAAGAAAGTAGATTCATAATGCTGAAAGGACTTTGTGTAAGCTAAAGGCACCAGGAATCTGATGGAAGGTTAATTTAGATTTAAAAAATAAATTTTGTTATATTATTAAAGTATACAGGATACAAAATGGTGCTAGGTATTGGTTACCAAACCTTAATTTGAAGATGTTGGATTATTGTTATATTAAATCTTTTAAAAGCATGTGTAATACATACTAAAGTGCTTGTTAGCAACCAAAGATCTCTCAAAGATTGGAGATCCACCAGTCACATTTACACTGAATTGCCTAGAAGGCTAGTTATGAATCAACAATTCACATTTCTTGTGTTTGGCTTATCTAGCCAATTTTGATCCAGTACAAGAATATAAACAAGTTTGGATTGGTTGATTTATGTTAAGTTCAATTAGATGCATGCTAGACAAGATCGTGGATCAAATTGCTATATCAAATATTGAATTTATCTGAAATATTGAAATTGGGATAGGTTTGGCACCAGATCAAGAAATATTGGTTGACTTCTGTATCTAATGAAATACAAAAACCAATTTGGCAGTCGTACATGGTCTTGGTGGCCTTGTTGGACTTGGTGAGTCCTGATAGAACTTGAGGGATTTGAGAGGGGGAGATTTATAGTATCCCAATAGTATATAATTGGAAATGTGTGCTTGAGGTGGATGCGTAAAAGGTTGTGCATCAAGCATTGAGCTGGTGGAATTGGACCATATGTACAGTTGTGCAGAACTTCAAATGGCATTCTTGATTTCTCATTTTCCTCTTAAGAGTATATAATAATGTTTTAATCTGTAGGTCATGATTTGCATACTCTTAATATGCCCATTCATTATGCATATGATCTAAACCATGCTCTTCGTAACATTAGCTGATCTCAATGATTCCATTTGCTAGTTCACTTCAGGTGCCAGCAGTATAGCTCAAAAAGCAGCAGTGGCTGCATTGGGACTAGGATATGCTGGTGGGGAAGTGGTATCTACCATGGTGAAAGCCTTCAAGGAAAGGAGAGATTTCTTGATCACAAGTTTTGGAGAAATGGAAGGTGTTAAGATGTCAAAACCTCAGGTTCCAGCTCTTACTAAGAACCTCCTTGTGCCTTGTTTATATTTATTCCATCTTTTAATTCTAATAATTTAATTTCTGCCGTCAGGGTGCATTTTATCTCTTCATTGATTTGAGCTCTTACTATGGAGTAGAAGCTGAAGGATTTGGTAAAATTGAGGATTCTGACTCACTCTGCAGATACCTGCTAGATAAGGCACAGGTACGTATTTGCAAATTTTTCCTCTAACTATGATTAAGCTTAGTTGTTTGCTTTGTTTGTTGTTTTATTTTTTTATTTTTTTATTTTTTTGTAACTGTGATTAAGAAAATTTTCATTTCATGGCTCTCATCAATTATCAGAAGCTGGATATTATGATGACATAGTACTTTGACTTGGATAAGACCCCATTTTTAGAAACTTTGCATAAAGCAGTTTAGTAATTACTTAATATCTTCGTAACAGTGTTATGGGTATCGATTTGCAGGTTGCAGTAGTCCCAGGGGGTGCCTTCGGAGATGACAGCTGCATACGCATCTCTTATGCAGCATCTCTCACCACCCTACAAGCAGCTGTAGAGAGAATCAAGAAAGCACTTATCCTGCTCAAGCCTGCTATTCCCGTTTGAGGTAGATGATAATACATTTCGACTGTTGTACTATTTGTTATTAATAATGATAAACATAATATCACACTTTGCAGTGAACAGTAGTCAGTATTAATTTGAAATGGAAGAATTTTAAATATTCTATCTGCAAGCATTTGCAGCGTCGTATCAAACTGTTGTAAATACAAGTTCTGATGTCTGAAACTTGTGTTCCAGATTATTTTGTTTCATCTTGTTGCTACTAGTTATTACCATCAGTCAAGTTGATTAGGTCAAAGAAATCTGACTTTGCAGAATGTGTTTCTTTATCTGTAACCTTGGAAATAATATTTTGAATCAAAATAATGTTGGAAATTAGGCAACTGAATTGAACATGTGGATTTGACACATTCTCAAACCTAAATCATAAAACTTCGGATATGGTCTGATACAATGTTGGGTTGGGTTTTTAAGTTCCTAATATAGATTAATGATATTATCACTTTACTCTTTCTGAGCTGTATAGATAAACTATGATGGATTTTCATGGGGAGTTTTTTCCAAGTTATTTCAATACCTGAGGCTACTTTTGATTAGCTTTATATTTAATGGAAATAGGCTAGGAAAACCTCCGTTCCAGTTATTAAAAAAAAAAAAAAAAAAAAGTTCTTGTAATTTAACTAATTAAAGTAAAAAATGCACTTAAAAAGAAAATGAAAACTTGAGTAAATTGAATTTGTAAGTAATTAAAACTATGAGAAATTCTTAAAATTAATTAGAAAAACACTATAATGATTTGGGTCGCGTGGGTTAAATTGTTTTTTAAATTTATAAAACCAAACCTGAATTTAAGATTTGGTTGTCAGATTTAACAACCGGCACCCAACAAGAAGCACAAAAAGATTCATTACTTTCGGTTCGATTTCACTGGGTTTAACTTATTACATTATATCAATGTTTTGCCCACTGTCAATTTGCTTGTCTCAAGATGCTCATTCAATGAAGAAAAGGGATTCCAAATCCTGTAATAAACAAAGCAGCCTATAAAGTCTAATATTTCAGAATTGCCATTTCCCTTGTGCACGGCAAAGGGAAGAAGATGATTTAGGATGAGAAATAATCCAAGTTATGCAAAAGATATTAAGGAATTGAAGAATCAATTCCTTTTTCCCACAAATATGGCAACATGTTCAATGTTGCCTGGTCTTAAATTTGAAGAAAGCTGTGAACTTTTTTCGACAAGTAATTTCAGAAAAAGCTATTCTTAACTTTTTGTACAACATAATATTCCTATTCAACTGGACTTGCTAATCCCCAAGGAGAAGCTAATCAAAAGCTAAAATAAAAACCCATGGAAACCCTAATTGAGCTCTTGACTTTAACTACAAGTCAATCAAACTCAAATAGAAAGAATTCTCTTCCTTCTTTATAATGATGACGGCCAGAATGATCAGAAAACAAAACCCAGAAACCAAAATTAGAAGAAAACCCATAAAAAAAATATCTAATGTACACTTCTGCAACAGAAATTGTATTTTTTGACTTAGAAACAACAGTACCCAATAGAATTGGACAAAAATTCTGGGTATTGGAATTTGGTGCAATTATAGTATGTCCAAGAAAACTTGTTGAATTAGAAAGTTTTAGTACCCTAATTAGGCCTAAAGATTTATCTGTTGTTGCATTGAAGTCTAGTAGAAGCGATGGGATAACTAGAGAAGCTGTGGCTAATGCACCTATTTTGAAGAAGTTGCAGATAAGATATTCAGTATTTTGAATGGGAGAATATGGGCAGGGCACAATATTCAAAGATTTGATTGTATACGAATTAAGGAAGCATTTGCAGATATTGGTATGGCTGCACCTGTTCCTGTTGGTATGATTGATTCTTTAGGGGTTCTGGGTGACAAGTTTGGTAGAAGAGCTGGTAATTTAAAGGTATGTTTACAATTTTGTGATCTTTCGTATCTAATATTTCAGTTGTTAGCATTTCTTCTTCTTGTTTTTTTTTTTCTTCTTGTGGTTTTTGTTTTCCAATTTTTATTTGATGTTTATATAAAAAAATAGTTGCCGCAACATGTAAAAAACGAAAAATTATATATATATAACAGATTTCCAATCCACTTCTTGAGGTATTTAGAAAATAATAATAATAATAATAAACCAAAAACAGAAATTAAAATGATAAAGTCAGGATTTTCTCAATCTCCTGACTTATTTATTCATTTTTGCAGATGGCAACTTTGGCTACATACTTTGGACTCGGGCAGCAAAAGCATAGGTATTTCCAGAATCAAATATGTAGTTTTCAATTTGATACATACGAAATTTTTAAAGAAAAAAGATTATAACGATTTGAGTGAACCGTACATTTTCTATTACGAGATAGATACTTAGATTATTCATGTGTAATTTTAACACAATAACTTAACTATTTGAATAATGTATATGATTTCTGTTTTCTATTGTAAGAAACTGATGATGACAATCACATGTATAAAAAACAGGAGTCTTGATGATGTTCGCATGAATTTAGAGGTCCTAAAGCACTGTGCTACTGTTTTATTTTTGGTAATCTCTTGAACTTCTCATCTTTAATTGTTCTACATTGTTGGTACATTTCAAAATTCTTAATCTCTTGCCCTAAAAAGCAAGATCTAGGAACATTCTACCATCATAATATTAGCCTAATTACTCACATTTAATCTTTAATAAATAATTAAATCTATTACTAAATGTATTGAAATAAGGAATCAAGCCTTCCAACACTAGTGAATAAAAAATGGCAAAGCTCTTCCACAATTAGGACTCGTAGCAGAAGCAATGGGAAATTGCAGTGTGGAGAAGAAAGCAGCCGCAAGTCTCCTCCTTCCACTATTGGCTACCAAAGAACAGTTCCTTATACAAGAGGAAGTCTAGGAAAGGTGACAGAAGGGGTAAAGAATTTGTTTTGCAAGGCTCAAGAGACAAAATCCATTAACAAGTTAATTAAGCACTCTCATTCTTTGCTTAGATGATCAATAATTTAGAACTAGTTTTTTAATTTGTAATTGGCAACAAAGAAATCTTGCTAAGGTGGGTCCTAACTCCTAATTACAAGACATTTGGATAATCTAAATTTCTCTGAAGTAGCTTGGAAACGTATGAAGAGGTTTATTCCATAGGACCAACGACAATTGTTTTTATTTATTTTCCAACTAATTGCATGATTAATTCTTTTTATTGTTCTAAGATTTCTTTTCTTTACCAGTAATGAGAGACTGGTATTTTTTTTTTTTTTTGGGTTAAAAAATAGTAAGAAATAATATATTTTTCTCCTACTATTAAATGAGATTTATTACTAAATTCTTACATTAATTCAAAGGATGCACCATGAGTTTAATAAAGAATTTCGCTTAGTTTCAAATACTATAAAGTAATTCACTCTTAATCTTTTTTTAGAATTGGAAAATTTAATTAAATAAATAAATAATTAGCAGAAAAAACTTCTAAACTAGATTAATTCAATTTCAAAAATTTTTTTTAGAAGAAATTCCATTTCAAATTAGATTAAACATAAACATACAAAAACAAAATATTGACTCGGGACATAAATTTAGGACCACCTGCATAAAAATCTCAAGCATTAATAAGTGATCTGCACATAACCACACAAAGACGTGAAATATTAATGTCATAATGATTGATGGCACCACTGACAGGAACGGGACGATAAATTAAGAACATGCAATTAAATTGCCTTGTCCATATTATTGATTCTTACACCAAATGCATAAATTTATATAAGAAATTTTATGGGACATTTAATTTTCAATTTTATGTGTTGAACACTTTAATTTATAAAATTATATTTATTAAATATTTTAATTTTTTTACGTTACAATTTGTATATTAAATCGATTAAATAGTGAATAATTAAAAAATATGAAAATTAATTATTTCAAAAATTATAATGACAATATATATTAAATTAATATTTTGTGTATAAAATTAAAATTACTAAAAGATTAATGTTAATTGCTAGTATGGAAAGACGTGTAATATTACCAGCAAATCTTGTACTCTATGTTAAAAATCTCATGGCACTTTTTAATTTTTTTTTATAAAATTTAACCTATTAAACACTTTAATTTGTAAAATTCATAATTTTATGGGTATATATAATAGATTTCTTGTAAATATTAAGAGTGTTATATGGATAAAGCATTAAAATTAAAGGACAAATTTATACATTAAGCCAAATAGATAACTCAAACTGGTTTGGTGAAATCAATATATATATATATATAGCAAGCATTTTTTTCCTAGAAAGTTAACATGTGGTATATCCACTTGGCATTTTAATTTAACATGTGACATATTCCTCCAATTAGGCTTCCACTCAGCATGGTTTGATTTGATTATTTAATTTATTAATGTATTAGCTTGGTTTGGATTTATCTTGAATTATTGTTTTTAGTTTGGTTTGATTTGATTATTCAATGTATTAATATATTAGTTTAGTTTAGATTTATTTTGAGTTAGTGCTTTTGATTTGATTATTTAATGTACTAATATATTGGTTTGGTTTGAATTTATTTTGAATTAGTGTTTTTGGTTTGGTTTGATTTGATTATTTAATGTATTAATGACTTTAAGTAATTATTATTTATTATTAGTTTTTAAAAAATGATAAAGTTTAATAACAATGAATTATTCGATTAATGTATTAATATATTGCTTTTTAATAAATGTTTACTCTCAAATTTGTAAAGTAACAAACGTTTACTCTAACAACAGTTAATCTTTTTTAATGTTTCCTATCTAAATGTTTCCGTTTTTTTTAATGGCACAGTAATGCATTTTTTTTTTTAATTTTAAATTGTTTACTCTTAAAAAACACTTTATCTTTTTCAGAAATACTGTATATAAGTTGTATCGCTCTATTCTTCTATATTCTGGGCAAATGTATATTGGTATCTGCTTTTAAATATATTATTCTTTTTTTTTAAAGTTCATAAATTTATACAATTCAACTATTTCCACTAATGGAGCAGTAGTTATTACTCAAACTTTTTTTTTGTCCCTTTTTTTTTAAAGATTATTTAACATGTTTTTGTAGCCGTAAATTATCAAATCAATATATATATATATATATATATATATATATAGGATAAACTCAGAAATTACTTGGACTTAATTTAAACAGTTCTACACTTATTTATGGTTTTATGATAAGCGATACTCAGCTTATGCCTTCACAAAGAGGAGAGGCTCTCTTTATAAAGAAAATTTAAGAATCTTACTGTGTGCTTTTTACTGTTGATGAACAGTGACTTGTCTGCCATGGAATCTTTACTATTCGCCTTTTACTGTGGATGAACAGTGACTTGTCTGCCACGGAATCTTTACTGTTTGCCTTGTGGATGAACAGTAGGTTGTTTGCCACTGTGTCTTGACCTTTACTGTGCAAATAGTTACTTGGCCTTTACTGTAGAAATAGTAGTTTGGCCTTTACTGTTGAGCATAGTGGTTGACTCTTCCTGTAGCTGGAACAGTACTTCCTGTAGCTGGAACAGTACTCTGTCTGCCACTTAAACTTTTACAATGAGTTGTTTGGCGTTTTACCAAAATTATTGAAGGAATAAGGTTCCTTCTGCCTGTTTACAGAATAAGATGAGGACGAAGACGTGTCCTTCTTTTTCTTTTTCTTTTTATCTAGCTTTTTTCTTTTCTCTCTTTTTCTCTCTTTATTTTGTCTTTTTGACTTGCTTTACTTGTGATTTTAATGGGGGATGGAATATCATCATTACTATCACTATCTTCTGTGGATGAAGATTGGGATGATGATGATGATAATACCACTTTACTTTTACCTTTGTGTCGTGCAGTCCTTGAGGATGGACTATGGGCTTTACTGGATGATGGGTTTATAGGCTGGTTTGGGCCGGTTGAGAGTTGTTCAAACATCTCTGGACAAATCAATTTATATGGGCTGGATAATTTTTTAAGAATCTATTGACGGAGTTTTAATGGGGTATGAGAATTATTAAAGCCTTTTCCCACTCCTCTTTAGAAGCAAAATCATTATATGATAGTATACTAGGAATATACTGGCTATTTTATTTGTATAGAAAAATAAGAAATGATTTTATTTTTATCAAAGTAGGAAATATGGTTATAATTTACCAAGGATTTAATTTACTAAGGATTGACATGATTATAGTCATCCTTATTATTAGTTTATATGAACTTTTTACAAATCATTTAAGAATATTACTAGTATTACCAGATTGGATTTTTGGCAAATCCACAGCCATCAACGGATTTGATAACTCTTTACCGCCTACCGTTTGAGACGGAGTAGCCGTATCATAAGCGGATATGATCGCTTTAGATTTAGAAGACATACCTGTATCCTCCGCTGAAGAGGATGCGATACTATGTAGAGCTTTAGTAACTGTAGGAGACTGAGATAATTCCTCAATCCATTTTAATGGTCTTTACTGTGGGTAGGTATAATGTTTAAGGTTTTACCAAGGTCTTTAGAGTGCTCAGAAAGAGCTTTAGTGGTTCCCTTTATCCTCCTTTCTTCCCAGCGTTCTGTAAGAAATCGCGGGTCTAGAATATAATATATCAAATTTAAAAATACTTAAAAGCGCTTGCCATCGTGCAAAATGTGTTTAGAGGCAAGGTTTTGAATATCTTGTAATAAAACATCTTTAGCAGATTTACAATCAATTCTGAATAAAAACTTTTGATTTAAGAAAGCAGATATAAAAAAGAACACTTAATATTAATTTATTCGGATGAACTGGATGTTGTTCCTAATTCATCGATTTGATTTTTACTTTCTATGTCTTCAGATTCTGAAGTATCCGAATCAATATATAGTTCATAAATTTTATTTACTACTTCTTTATCTAAATTTAATGCATTTAATTTTTTATTGAATTTGCAAAATTTAGATGTGTGTCCCTTTTTACCACAATTGTAACAAGTTAAATCTTTATAAGAAATTTTATGTGAAGATTTATGGGATTGCTTCTTTTTACAAAATTTTGAAGTATGCCCTTGTTGGCCACAATTATAACAAATTAAATTTTCTTTATGATGATATGTATCTTTACTTGATGTAAACCTATAATGTCTTTTATAATGTTTATCTGTATAATGTTTTTTAGGTTTATGAGTTCTGGAACATTGGCCGTCACATCTCTGAGAAGATGTTATGCCATAATCAAATTGTTTACAGTAAGATCCTAATTCTTTTTTAGTTTTTTGCATTTCATATTTTAATGTTCTTTGAAGCTTTAAGTCATGACAAATCTGTAATCCTTCTTTATGTATTATACTGATTAATTGACCATATGTTAATTTACTATAAGGTATAGGTTGACCATATTGTTGTTTAATATTATTTCTAACCTTTTCTCCCAAGAAATAAGGTAATCCAGCCAAGAATTTTTCTTTCCAAAATGCTTGACTTGAATCTTCCCTTAACATTAATCTAGTGAGAAAAGTAGTTTTATAATCTTGAAAATCACTTAATGTATGACATTTCAAATTACTTAATAACTCTGCATTTTTATCTTTTAAGTGAGACGGGTCGCCTATAAAATGTAATGAAATAGTGAGAATTAAAGATGACACAGCATCCTGAATTACTTCACCATTTTCATCGTATATAGGTTCACCTTCATCGTTTACTTGGATTGAATTTAAGATTTCTAAATGTTGTTGGTCAGTAAGATGATAATCCCACCAACCTTTTAATTGGCCTGTGAAGCCAGCTATAAGGATTTCTGCTATAGCCCTATTAGATATAATTGACTGAGTTTTATAGGCATTAGCTGCCATTGTCATTTGTTGCAATATACTAAGTATATTATATTCGCTTAAACCATCTATATTCCATTCATAGATAGTTGTTGCATTATATTTAAATTGATTTATAGTATTAGGTTTATCGATTATTCCTAGGTCTGGTGCTCTATTTACTATGACATTATGTGTTATAGGATTTAGTTCAAAATTTTTAATATCGTCTGAGTCAGGTTCACTAACATCAGAATTACTATTTTCTTCTATAGTATTTATGTTTCAAGAAGCCTGAGGGGTGTCAGGAGCTACTTGTTGAGTAGTTTCTGAGCGGACCTCAAGTTTACTTAGTTGATCTTTTAATTGATTTACAAATTCTTGTTTACTAGACTGTGAAATTTGATAAGGTTTAAATATATGAGATTTAATTTTTTCCTTATCTTTTACTTGTTGTTCATTTACTTGTGTTTTATCTTCTAATAAGTTTTCAATCCTTTTTAATTGTGTATTTAAACATATTAAACTAGCATTACTAAAATTATTTTGTTCAATTACTTTTTTATTTGCATCATGTTCTGGAGCAATTTTATATGGTGCACATACTACTTCATTATCTTGATATTTTAATTTACTAATTGTTTTAGGAGGAAAATCACTTTTTATTGTTTGATCATTTACTATCCATTTTGGTCTTTTATCTCTAATAGTTATGGGATTTAAACTTTTATCAGATTCATTTTCTTTAGTTAATTTATACCAATCAAAGAATTTAATATCAGTTTGTTCATTTAGTTTATAATCTAAATATTCATATTTTAATTCTTCAAAAGTATATGTTTTTAATATCTTTTTCATTTTTATCAAATTTTTAATTTTGGATATTTCTTTTATTAAATTTTTTTCGATTTCTGCTTTAGTCAAAACTTTTAATTCTTTGTTTATGACCTTTTTAATTTCTGAGTTATTGGTTATGACCCCTTTAATTTCTGAGTTATCTGAGTCTTCAGATTTATTACTACTAGTTGATCTATATAGTAAAGGATCCATTTTATAGGATATTATAAAAGTATTTGACTACTTGGTTATACCCTCGCCTGGTTATACCCTTTCCAATGCCCTTCAACAACGGGTCTTACTCATGGGTTCAGTAGGGTTGGGTTCAGTAGGCAACGCCAAATCCTCTTATAATATACCATAAAATAAATACTTTATATGTATTTCAACAAAGTAGATCTAAATCGTTCAGGCTCTGATACCAACAAAAGCAAAGGACCGTTTTACAAAACTCAGATTTGATCTTTAGAAAGGTATTCTATAAATATCAATTAGAAGTTCATTATCATATATAAAAATTAAAATACTAAGATCAGCAAGATCTATAAAAATATAAATATGAGTCATTTACAACAAATTTCTGATGTGGAAGATCAGACTAAGCCGCATCCACAGAGCATACTTATACAAATTTATTAATTTAATATTTATCAATCAACTCAATCAATTTTAGTTTTATATTTAACACAAGGTTTAGGGTTCCTGCAACCTTAACCTGGGATCCCCAGAATTAAGTCAGAGTGTGGAGGGAGAAGAAGAAGAGTGCCGTTAACACGGGCTTATTGAAGTAGCAATTTATATTTACTAATTATAAAATTTAAATAACAAATTTAAATTACAATATTACAAATTACAAAATTTTAAAATACAAATATACAAATTAAAATTTAAGTGAGAAGCTTAAACTAGATTTTACTTACTTGAATTCTCAAACCTTGAATCCTTACAATGAACGTTGAAAGGAAAGGAGAGAGTGTTTATCCTAATCTAGGCTTCTTTTATGATGAGTGGTTCTACACTTATGCCTTCACAAAGAGGAGAGGCTCTCTTTATATAGAAAATTTAAGAATCTTACTGTGTGCTTTTTACTGTTGATGAACAGTGACTTGTTTGTCACGGAATCTTTACTGTTTGTCTTTTACTGTGGATGAACAGTGACTTGTCTGTCACGGAATCTTGACTTTTACTGTGGATGAACAGTGGGTTGTCTACCACTGTGTCTTGACTTTTACTGTGCAAATAGTACTTGGCCTTTACTGTAGGAATAGTAGTTTGGCCTTTACTGTTGAGCATAGTGGTTGACTCTTCCTGTAGCTGGAACAGTACTTCCTGTAGCTGGAATAGTACTCTGTCTGCCACTTAAACTTTTACAATGAGTTGTTTGGCGTTTTACCAAAATTATTGAAGGAATGAGGTTCCTTCTGCCTTTTTACAGTGATGAGGACGATAATATGTCCTTCTTTTTCTTTTTCTTTTTATCTTTATCTTTTCTCTCTTTATTTTATCTCTGTTCTTTTCTTTTACCTCATTTAACTTTTTCGACTTGCTTTACTGAAGGAGGAATATCAGTATTACCGTTACTATCCATTGGATCTATAAAAATATAAATATGATTTATAAAAAAGTGTATTGGATAGCAGTTAAAGTTGGATATTTCAATCCCTGGCTGATTGTAAAGCATATTTATTATCGATCAGTATACCAAGTAAATTATGGATCCGTCTAAATACCTATCAACGGTAAAGATCAAAGTACGGTAAAATGGTGGATATCCTTTAAACACTCCACTAACAAATTATAAATCCTCGCATGGATTCTTAAAACCTTATCCAGCCCATCTAAAAACAGTTCAACCCAGCCCATAAATCCATAGTAAAGCCTCAAGTGCAATCTCCAGTAAATCCTCTTCGTCTACCAGTCATAAGGGCAACCGTAACATATCATCATCATGGTGATAGTAATAATGATAGTAACAGTAATACTGATATTCCTCCTTCAGTAAAGCAAGTCGAAAAAGTTAAATGAGGTAAAAGAAAAGAATAGAGACAAAATAAAGAGAGAAAAGATAAAGATAAAAAGAAAAAGAAAAAGAAGGACATATTATCGTCCTCATCACTGTAAAAAGGCAGAAGGAACCTCATTCCTTCAATAATTTTGGTAAAACGCCAAACAACTCATTGTAAAAGTTTAAGTGGCAGACAGAGTACTATTCCAGCTACAGGAAGTACTGTTCCAGCTACAGGAAGAGTCAACCACTATGCTCAACAGTAAAGGCCAAACTACTATTCCTACAGTAAAGGCCAAGTACTATTTGCACAGTAAAAGTCAAGACACAGTGGTAGACAACCCACTGTTCATCCACAGTAAAAGTCAAGATTCCGTGACAGACAAGTCACTGTTCATCCACAGTAAAAGACAAACAGTAAAGATTCCGTGACAGACAAGTCACTGTTCATCAACAGTAAAAAGCACACAGTAAGATTCTTAAATTTTCTATATAAAGAGAGCCTCTCCTCTTTGTGAAGGCATAAGTGTAGAACCACTTATCATAAAAGAAGCCTAGATTAGGATAAACACATAACCTCTCTCCTTCTCCTTCCAACGTTTTTGTAAGGATTCAAGGTTTGAGATTTCATGTAAGTATAAACTAGTTTAAGCTTCTCATTAAAATTTTAAATTTGTATATTTGTATTTTCAATTTTGTAATTTGTTACTTAAATTTTATAAATTCCACTTTTATATTTGTAAATTGCTACTTGTATAAGACCGTGTTGACGGCACTATTCTTCTTCTCCCTCCACATTCTGACTTAATTCTGGGGATCCCAGGTCAAGGTTGCAGGAACCCTAAACCATTGTGATAAATATATTGATAAAATTGGTTGAGTTGATTGATAAATATTAAATTAATAAATTTGTATAAGTATGCTCTGTGGATGCGGCTTAGTCTGATCTTCCACATCAGAAATTTGTTGTAAATGACTCATATTTATATTTTTATAGATCCAATTGATCTTAGTATTTTAATTTTTATATATATTGATGAAGATTTAGTTGATATTTATAGAATACCCTTTTAAAATATATTTCTGAGACTTATAATCGATCCTTTGCTTTTGTTGGTATGTTTGAAAAGCAATAGAATACCCTTTTAAAATATATTTCTGAGACTTATAATCGATCCTTTGGTTTACAAGCGGAAGTCTTGATAATTTATAGATTAATAAACATGTCATACATCTCAAAACCAATATAAGCATGAACTAAACAACGATCATCATCAATATACATATTAATCAAAATATTATTAATATATATATCAATTAAAATACTATTATCAATTGGATTTAGAATCATATAAATCATTTAATATGTTTAAGTATGGTACGTAGCGTTGTAGCACAAGGTTTCCCTTGTTTATCAAGTGCAATGATAAACACTAGGAGGTTATGTGTTTCCAGCTGATATACCAATACTATTTATAAACAAATACTGTTTAGATCTAATATTTTACTTCAGAATCAACATACAATTTAAACAGTTTTTCTGATGTGGAAGATCAGTCTAAGCTGCATCCACAGAGCATACTTATACAACAATCAAAACACAAACAAATTTTTTGTTTTATGGTTTAGGGTTCCTGCAACCTTAACCTGGGATCCCCAGAGTTAAGTCAGAGTGTGGAGGGAGAAGAAGAATAGTGCCGTCAACACGGTCTTATACAAGTAGCAATTTACAAATATAAAAGTGGAATTTATAAAATTTAAGTAACAAATTACAAAATTGAAAATACAAATATACAAATTTAAAATTTTAATGAGAAGCTTAAACTAGTTTATACTTACATGAAATCTCAAACCTTGAATCCTTACAAAAACGTTGGAAGGAGAAGGAGAGAGGTTATGTGTTTATCCTAATCTAGGCTTCTTTTATGATAAGTGGTTCTACACTTATGCCTTCACAAAGAGGAGAGGCTCTCTTTATATAGAAAATTTAAGAATCTTACTGTGTGCTTTTTACTGTTGATGAACAGTGGCTTGTCTGTCACGGAATCTTTACTGTTTGTCTTTTACTGTGGATGAACAGTGACTTGTCTGTCACGGAATCTTGACTTTTACTGTGGATGAACAGTGGGTTGTCTACCACTGTGTCTTGACTTTTACTGTGCAAATAGTACTTGGCCTTTACTGTAGGAATAGTAGTTTGGCCTTTACTGTTGAGCATAGTGGTTGACTCTTCCTGTAGCTGGAACAGTACTTCCTGTAGCTGGAATAGTACTCTGTCTGCCACTTAAACTTTTACAATGAGTTGTTTGGCGTTTTACCAAAATTATTGAAGGAATGAGGTTCCTTCTGCCTTTTTACAGTGATGAGGACGATAATATGTCCTTCTTTTTCTTTTTCTTTTTATCTTTATCTTTTCTCTCTTTATTTTGTCTCTGTTCTTTTCTTTTACCTCATTTAACTTTTTCGACTTGCTTTACTGAAGGAGGAATATCAGTATTACTGTTACTATCATTATTACTATCACCATGATGATGATATGTTACGGTTGCCCTTATGACTGGTAGACGAAGAGGATTTACTGGAGATTGCACTTGAGGCTTTACTATGGATTTATGGGCTGGGTTGAACTGTTTTTAGATGGGCTGGATAAGGTTTTAAGAATCCATGCGAGGATTTATAATTTGTTAGTGGAGTGTTTAAAGGATATCCACCATTTTACCGTACTTTGATCTTTACCGTTGATAGGTATTTAGACGGATCCATAATTTACTTGGTATACTGATTGATAATAAATATGCTTTACAATCAGCCAGGGTATTTCATATATGTATAGTACTAGTATTTAGATTGGATTTTTAGCAAATCCACAGCCATTAACGGATTTGATATCTCTTTACCGTCTACCGTTTGAGACGGAGTAGCCGTATCATAAGCGGATACGATCGCTTTAGATTTAGAAGACATACCTGTATCCTCCGCTGAAGAGGATGCTATACCATGGAGTGCTTTAATTGAGATAATCCATTTTGGACGGTTTTTACTGGGGTTTAAGGTTTTAGGAAAGTCTTCTGAATGCTCTGAAAGAGCTTTACTAGGCGAATATATAGGGTTCTTCCCTTCCTTCGTTTCGTAAGGATTCTCGGGTCAGAGGATTATTATGCGTAACATAATTTATTTATATCAAATTTAAATATATACGGAAAAGCGCTTGCCATGGAGCAAAGATGGCAAGGTTTTGAACATTTGGCTGCAAAACATCATTTGCAGCTTTACAATAAATATTTTTGATTTAATAAATCACTAAGAAATATATATTTACACATAATATGAGTAATACTATCCAATATCACTTAAACTTGTTTACTATTTAGTTAACACATATTTAAAGATATCAGAATCCGAAATATTATCAGAATCTTAATAAATCAGTTTGAACTTTATTTATACAAATAATAATAAAATATATTGGAAGCCAAAATCTTTAGTTAACATGTTTAAAATTACTTAGATGAACTGGTTGATGAAAATCTTTTAAATCTTCTTTTACTGTTCGGATGAACTAGTTGTTGAATCTAATTCATCGATTTGATTTTTACTTTCTATGTCTTCAGATTCTGAAGTATCAGAATCAATATATAGTTCATAGATTTTATTTAATACTTTTTCATCTAATTTTAAGGCATTTAATTTTTTATTAAACTTACAAAATTTAGATGTGTGTCCCTTTTTACCACAATTGTAACAAGTTAAATCTTTATAAGAAATTTTTTGTGAAGATTTATGGGATTGCTTCCTTTTACAAAATTTTGAAGTATGCCCTTGTTGACCACAATTATAACAAGTTAAATCGTTATAAGTAGGTTTAGTAGAATGGGTTTTAGGTTTATGATATTTAGAACACTGGCCATCACATCTTTGAGAAGATGTTATGTCATAATCAAATTGTTTACAATAAGATCCTAATTCTTTTTTAGTTTTCTGCATTTCATGCTTTAATGTTCTTTGAAGTTTTAAATCGTGACATATTTGTAATCCTTCTTTATTAACTATACTTATTAATTGACCATATGTCAGTTTACTATAAGGTATAGGATTACCATATTGCTGTTTAATATGATTTCTTACCTTTTCACTCAAAAAATAAGGTAGACCTGCCAAAAACTTTTCTTTCCAAAAAGCTTGGTTTGAATCTTCCCTTAACATTAGTCTAGTGAGAAAAGTAGTTTTATAATTTTGAAAATCGCTTAAATATTTACATTTTAAATTACTAAGTAACTCTGCATTTTTATCTTTTAAATGAGATGGATCACCAATAAAATGAAGTGAAATAGTGAGGATTAAAGATGAAACTGCATCTTGAATTACTTCACCATTTTCATCATATAAAGGCTCTCCTTCATCATTTACTTGAATTGAATTTAATATTTCTAAATGTTGTTGGTCAGTAAGATGATAGTCCCACCAACCTTTTAATTGTCCTGTAAAGCCAGCAATTAGAATTTCTGCTATAGCTCTATCAGATATAATTGACTGGGTTTTATAGGCATTAGCTGCCATTGTCATTTGTTGCAATATACTAAGTATATTATATTCGCTTAAACCATCTATATTCCATTCATATATAGTGGTTGCATTATATTTAAATTGACTTATAGTATTAGGTTTATCAATTATACCTAAATCTGGTGCTCTATTTACTATTTCTCTATGTGTTATAGGGTTTAATTCAAAATTTTTAATATCTTCTGAGTCAGGTTCACTAACATCAGAATTACTATTTTCTTTTATAGTGTTTATGTGTCTAGAAGCCTGAGGGGTGTCAGGAGCTACGTGTTGAGTAGTTTCTGATCGTACCTCAAGTTTACTTAATTGATCTTTTAGTTTGTTTACAAATTCCTTTTGACTAGACTGAGAAATTTGATAAGGTTTAAAAACATGAGATTGAATTTTCTCTTTACTTTTGACAGGTTCATTTACTTGTGGTTTATCTTCTAATAGATTTTCTATTCTTTTTAATTGTGTATTTAAACATATTAAACTAGCATTACTAAAATTATTTTGTTCAATTACTTTTTTATTTGCATCATTTTCTTGAGCAATTTTATATGGTGCACATATAACTTCATTTTCTTGATATTTTAATTTACTAATTGTTTTAGGTGGAAACTCACTTTTTATTGTTTGATCATTTACTATCCATTCTGGTCTCTTATCTCTAACAGTTATGGGATTTAAACTTTTATCAGATTCATTTTCTTTAATCAATGTATACCAATCGAAGAATTTAATCTCAGATTGTTCATTTAGTTTATAGTCTAGATATTCATATTTTAATTCTTCAAAAGTATAAATTTTTAATATCTTTTTCATTTTTATTAATTTTTTTGTTTTAGATATTTCTTTTATTAAATCTTTTTCCATTTCTTCTTTACTAAGAATATTTAATTCTTGATTTATTTTATTTATATTAGCAGTTTTTATTACACAATGAGTGTTCCATAAAGGAAATTTAGAAACTGTATAGATTTGTTCTTTATCCCTTTCATCTTGCAAAATTAATCGATTGCTGTTTATGATTCTTTTAATTTCGGAGTTATCTGAGTCTTCAGATTTATTACTACTAGCTGATCTACATAGTAAAGGATCCATTTTATAGGATATAATAAACGTATTTGACTACCTGGTTATACCCTCGCCTGGTTATACCCTTTCCAATGCCCTTCAACAACGGGTCTTACTCACGGGTTCAGTAGGGTTGGGTTCAGTAGGCAACGCCAAATCCTCTTATAATATACCATAAAATAAATACTTTATATGTATTTCAACAAAGTAGATCTAAATCGTTCTGGCTCTGATACCAACAAAAGCTAAGGATCGATTAAATATATTTTATAGATTAATGCTATAGGTATTGATCCCTGTTTCATTTTATAATTATGAGTTTTAATTTCCAAAACTATACTTTCCAAAATATTTAAGTCATTTAAGGAGACAGTTATATCAGGATAGACCTCAAAAGAGATCGGTCCTTCACTTAAACTTGTCTCAACAGATCCTAATAAAGAATCTTGAAAATTTAAAAATCTAGCATCTCTTACTACAGCAAGAATACTAGTGTTTAATCCTTCTCTTGTTAAAGGTTTAATGCCTACTTGTATTAATCCTATATGAATATATTTATATTTTTTACTTTTATGATGTTGTAAAGTTTTAGAAGAGAGAAGAGTTATACGTTCAAAAGGTTTACTTAATTGAAAATCTCTTTCTTCAGTCTTAATTACATAATCAGTTTTAAATAAATTAAATTTAGAAACTTTATAAATTTGTTCTTTATCAACTTTAGGAATTTCCCATTCATCAATTGCTTTACTAAAATCTTGCAAAATTAATTCATTTCGATTTATGACCCTTTTAATTTCTGAGTTATTGGTTATGACCCCTTTAATTTCTGAGTTGGTATACAGGTATGTCTGTGGATCCAGGTAAAATATTGATAAAATTGGTTGAGTTGATTGATAAATATTAAATTAATAAATTTGTATAAGTATGCTCTGTGGATGCGGCTTAGTCTGATATTTATAATTTTGGTATAAAACACAAAGCTGATCTTAGTATTTTAATTTTTATATATGATAATGAACTTCTAATTGTTGAGTAGTTTCTGAGCGGACCTCAACTTATAATCGATCCTTTACATTTATAGAATACCCAACAAAAGCAAAGGATCGATTATAAGTCTCAGAAATTTATTTTAAAAGGGTATTCTATAAATATCAACTAAATCTTCATCAATATATATAAAAATTAAAATACTAAGATCAATTGGATCTATAAAAATATAAATATGAGTCATTTACAACAAATTTCTGATGTGGAAGATCAGACTAAGCCGCATCCACAGAGCATACTTATACAAATTTATTAATTTAATATTTATCAATCAACTCAACCAATTTTATCAATATATTTATCACAATGGTTTAGGGTTCCTGCAACCTTGACCTGGGATCCCCAGAATCAAGTCAGAGTGTGGAGGGAGAAGAAGAATAGTCGTCAACACGGTCTTATACAAGTAGCAATTTACAAATATAAAAGTGGAATTTATAAAATTTAAGTAACAAATTACAAAATTGAACAGAGACAAAAATCGAAAGGTTAAAGGACCGTTTGCCAAGTGGAAGTCTTGATAATTTATAGATTAATAAACATGTCATACATATCAAAACCAATATAAGCATGAACTAAACAACGATCATCATCAATATACATATTAATCAAAATATCATTAATATATATATCAATTAAGCATGAACTTAATTATTCCGTGGCAGACAAGTATTTGTAGGACAATTACTTTTTTGGCTCTGATACCAACAAAAGGTTAAAGGACCGTTTTACAAGCGAAAGTCTTGATAATTTATAGATTAATAAACATGTCATACATATCAAAACCAATATAAGCATGAACTAAACAACGATCATCATCAATATACATATTAATCAAAATATCATTAATATATATATCAATTAAAATACTATTATCAATTGGATTTATAATCATATAAATCATTTAATATGTTTAAGTATGATACGTGGCGTTGTTATACCAAGAAGATGACTATTATTATAGTCCTTTGAGCCAGTAGCCCGCACTTCTGGGTTTCCAGCCTATATATCAATACTATTTATGAACAAATACTGTTTAGATCTAATATTTTACTTCAGAATCAACATACAATTTAAATAGTTTTTCTGATGTGGAAGATCAGTCTAAGCTGCATCCACAGAGCATACTTATACAACAATCAAAACACAAACAAATTTTTTGTTTTATGGTTTAGGGTTCCTGCAACCTTAACCTGGGATCCCCAGAGTTAAGTCAGAGTGTGGAGGGAGAAGAAGAATAGTGCCGTCAACACGGTCTTATACAAGTAGCAATTTACAAATATAAAAGTGGAATTTATAAAATTTAAGTAACAAATTACAAAATTGAAAATACAAATATACAAATTTAAAATTTTAATGAGAAGCTTAAACTAGTTTATACTTACATGAAATCTCAAACCTTGAATCCTTACAAAAACGTTGGAAGGAGAAGGAGAGAGGTTATGTGTTTATCCTAATCTAGGCTTCTTTATGATAAGTGGTTCTACACTTATGCCTTCACAAAGAGGAGAGGCTCTCTTTATATAGAAAATTTAGGAATCTTACTGTGTGCTTTTTACTGTTGATGAACAGTGACTTGTCTGTCACGGAATCTTTACTGTTTGCCTTTTACTGTGGATGAACAGTGACTTGTCTGCCATGGAATCTTTACTGTTCGCCTTTTACTGTGGATGAACAGTGACTTGTCTGCCACCGAATCTTTACTGTTGAAATAGTGCCTTGGCTTCTACTGTTGAAATAGTAGCTTGGCCTTTACTATTGAGCATAGTGGTTGACTCTTCCTGTAACTTTAACAGTACTCTGTCTGCCACTTAAACTTTTACAATGATAATTTGAAGGAATGAGGTTCCTTCTGCCTGTTTATAATGATAAGATAAGGACTATAAGGTGTCCTTCTTTTTCTTCTCTTTTCTTTTTACCTTTCTTTCTTTTCTCTCTTTATTTTGTTTCTCGCTTTGCTTTAGCTTTTTTACTTGCTTTACTGAAGGAGAAATATCAGTATTACTGTTACTATCATTATTATTATCACCATGATGATGATATTTTATGGTTGCCCTTATGACTGGTAAACGAAGAGGATTTACTGGAGATTGCTCTTGAGGCTTTACTATGGATTTATGGGCTGGGTTGAACTGTTTTTAGATGGGCTGGATAAGGTTTTAAGAATCCATGCGAGGATTTATAATTTGTTAGTGGAGTTTTTAAAGGATATCCACCATTTTACCTATGTCTCTTTACTATCAGAGGAAGCTAAGTTCCTGGAGTATACTTGGGAGATATTTATAAATATCCATAATTTATAAGTATACGGATTGATAATGTATAAGTAGGTTTTATAATTAGCCAGGGATTAATATACCCATCTTTAACTGCTATCTTATACGCCTTTTAGAAATCATTTATGTATATTACTAGTAGTTTTAGATTGGATTTTTGGCAAATCCACAGCCATCAACGGATTTGATAACTCTTTACCGCCTACCGTTTGAGACGGAGTAGCCGTATCATAAGCGGATACGATCGCTTTAGATTTAGAAGACATACCTGTATCCTCCGCTGAAGAGGATGCTATACCTTGGAGTGCTTTAATTGAGATAATCCATTTTGGATGGTTTTTACTGGGGTTTAAGGTTTTAGGAAAGTCTTCTGAATGCTCTGAAAGAGCTTTACTAGGTGAATATATAGGGTTCTTCCCTTCCTTCGTTTCGTAAGGAGTCTCGGGTCAGAGGATTATTATCCGTAACATAATTTATTTATATCAAATTTAAATATATAAGGAAAAGCGCTTGTCATGGAGCAAAGATGGCAAGGTTTTGAACATTTGGCTGCAAAACATCATTTGCAGCTTTACAATAAATATTTTTGATTTACTATTTGGTTAACACATATTTAAAGATATCAGAATCCGAAATATTATCAGAATCTTAATAAATCAGTTTGAACTTTATTTATACAAATAATAATAAAATATATTGGAAGCCAAAATCTTTAGTTAACATGTTTAAAATTACTTAGATGAACTGGTTGATGAAAATCTTTTAAATCTTCTTTTACTGTTCGGATGAACTAGTTGTTGAATCTAATTCATCGATTTGATTTTTACTTTCTATGTCTTCAGATTCTGATGTATCAGAATCAATATATAGTTCATAGATTTTATTTAATACTTTTTCATCTAATTTTAAGGCATTTAATTTTTTATTAAACTTACAAAATTTAGATGTGTGTCCCTTTTTACCACAATTGTAACAAGTTAAATCTTTATAAGAAATTTTTTGTGAAGATTTATGGGATTGCTTCCTTTTACAAAATTTTGAAGTATGCCCTTGTTGACCACAATTATAACAAGTTAAATCGTTATAAGTAGGTTTAGTAGAATGGGTTTTAGGTTTATGATATTTAGAACACTGGCCATCACATCTTTGAGAAGATGTTATGTCATAATCAAATTGTTTACAATAAGATCCTAATTCTTTTTAGTTTTCTGCATTTCATGCTTTAATGTTCTTTGAAGTTTTAAATCGTGACATATTTGTAATCCTTCTTTATTAACTATACTTATTAATTGACCATATGTCAGTTTACTATAAGGTATAGGATTACCATATTGCTGTTTAATATGATTTCTTACCTTTTCACTCAAAAAATAAGGTAGACCTGCCAAGAACTTTTCTTTCCAAAAGCTCTGGTTTGAATCTTCCCTTAACATTAATCGAGTGAGAAAAGTTGTTTTATAAATTTGAAATTCACCTAATGTTCTACATTTTAAGTTACTTAACAATTCTGCATTTTTATCTTTTAAATGGGACGGATCTCCTAGAAAATGTAATGAAATAGTGAGAATTAAAGATGACATAACATCCTGAATTACTTCACCATTTTCATCATATATAGGTTCACCTTCATCATTTACTTGAATTGAATTTAAAATTTCTAAATGTTGTTGGTCAGTAAGATGATAGTCCCACCAACCTTTTAATTGGCCTGTAAAGCCAGCAATTAGAATTTCTGCTATAGCTTTATCAGATATAGTTGACTGAGTTTTATAAGCATTTGCAGCCATTGTCATTTGTTTCAAAAGACTTAATATATTATATTCACTTAAACCATCTATGTTCCATTCATAAATAGTTGAGGCATTATATTTAAATTGATTTATAGTATTAGGTTTATCAATTATACCTAAATCTGGTGCTCTATTTACTATTTCTCTATGATGATTTATGGGGTTTATTTCAAATTATTTTACATCTTCTGACTCAGGTTCACTAACGTCAGAATTAGAAGTTTCTTCTAAATTATTTATATTTCTTGATGCTTGAGGTGTGTTAGGAGCTACTTGGTGAGTAGTTGCTGAATGAACTTCAAGCCTACTTAATTGATCTTTTAACTTGTTTACAAATTCATTTTGACTTGTTTTAGAAATTTGAAAAGGTTTAAACATATGACTTTTTACAGTTTCTTTACCTTTTAATGGGTTTAAACTTTTATTAGATTCATTTTCTTTAATTAATGTATAC
The DNA here is from genome assembly GCF_041381405.1 of Jatropha curcas. Classification (NCBI taxonomy): domain Eukaryota; kingdom Viridiplantae; phylum Streptophyta; class Magnoliopsida; order Malpighiales; family Euphorbiaceae; genus Jatropha; species Jatropha curcas. The sequence goes on from NC_143153.1 coordinate 26,668,267, forward strand.
CAATCAAAGAATTTAATGTCAGATTGTTCATTTATTTTATAGTCGAAATATTCATATTTTAATTCTTCAAAAGTATATGTTTTTAATATCTTTTTCATTTTTATCAAATTTTTAAGTTTAGATATTTCTTTGATTAAACTTTTTTCAATTTCTGCTTTAGTCAAAACTTTTAATTCTTTGTTTATGACCTTTTTAATTTCTGAGTTATTGGTTATGACCCCTTTAATTTCTGAGTTATCTGAGTCGTCAGATTTATTACTACTGGTTGATCTACATAGTAAAGGATCCATTTTATAGGATATTATAAAGTATTTGACTACCTGGTTATACCTCGCCTGGTTATACCCTTTCCGATGCCCTTCAACAACGGGTCTTACTCACGGGTTCAGTAGGTTTGGGTTCAGTAGGCAAAGCCAAATCCCTTTATAATAGACCATAAACTGAATACTTTATATGTATTTCAACAAAGTAGATTTAAATCTTTTTGGCTCGTTCAGTAAAGCAACAAAGTAGCAATTGTAAATCATTTAGCTAGAGAAAATGATGTAAATAGTAAATTAATTGAACAAAATAACTTTAGTAATGCAAGTTTAATTTGTTTAAATTCACAATTAAAACGTATAGAACATATGCTCACAGATAAACCATTAGTTACAGAAACTATAAAAGGTAAAGAAACTGTAAAAAGTCATATGTTTAAACCTTTTCAAATTTCTAAACCAAGTCAAAATGAATTTGTAAACAAATTAAAAGATCAATTTAGTAGGCTTGAAGTTCATTCAACGACTACCCAACAAGTAGCTCCTGACACACCTCAAGCATCAAGAAATATAAATAATTTAGAAGAAACTTCTAACTCTGAAGTTAGTGAACCTGAGTCAGAAGATGTAAAACAATTTGAAATAAACCCCATAAATCATCATAGAGAAACCATTTATGTATATTAGTATTACTATATTGGATTTTTGGCAAATCCACAGCCATCAACGGATTTGATAACTCTTTACCGCCTACCGTTTGAGACGGAGTAGCCGTATCATGAGCGGATACGATCGCTTTAGATTTAGAAGACATACCTGACTCTTCTGCTGAAGGAGAGGCTATACCTTGTAATGCTTTAAGGACTTTTGGAGATTGAGATAATTCTGCAATCCAGTTTTTAAGGTCTTTACTATGGGTAGGTGTAACACCCCTTCCCGGTCCACCCGAAAACCCGAATGAACCGAGTCGAGACGCTACAAACTGGATGACTGTATGATCTATTATGCTGACTTTATACTGTATATAGAAAATACTTGATGCTGATAATATTAATAATGTATATAAAATTTACAATACATGATACTGTTTACAAAGTGATTTGGGCCCAACTGTGTGCCCTGTACATGCCATGAAAGGAATATAAAAAGATATACAGCAAAATGACTAGCTACCCTGAAGATTGAGTCTTCTGTAGATGAACTTCAGCAGTTGTAATCCGACCCTCTATGAACCAGTCTCAAAACCTGCGAGTTAAACAGGTAACTCGCTGAGCTAATAAAGCTCAGTGGATATCTCAATATAAAATAAACAAATAAACACATACATATGTCAAAGAACCATGTAAACACATATAGCACGGATAAGCATACAAATCATGTCATGTTCAGTTTCCTTTGATGGTCTTTCTTTCTCTTTATTATACTGTATGATTAAGTCAAAACATCTGTATGGCTCCATAAGGTTATAGTGAAACCGAGGTGATAAGATAAACTGTATGAAACTGTATGAAATTGTATGCTATAGGCCCCAAACCGGATTTGCCTATGCCAATATTGTCCGTTTTGGTGCCCCTAACCGGATTTGCACCGCACGGTTTAATCATATCCACTCAACGGCCTGTAGCCGGAGTTCCAAACTGTATGGAGCGCAGATCTGCTATTCTATGTCGCGACATAGCCTTATCTACATGGTTTCTACCTAACCTCAATGGAGCTTCATATTAGCATATCAACAATGTAACACGATAGCACATAAATGGTTTTACAACTTCATAGTTCATCATATTGGTTCGATTTCACATCATATGAATGCTTGTATGTTGTTTTAATCCAGGTTCTTATGTAGTATTTTTGTTTTACAATGATTGGATGCATGTATGTTGAGCAAAGGAATGTAATTGTATAGAAAAGAAGTCCAAAATGCATGAAAACACAATATCGCGAGCGCGCCTGTGGAAGTCGCGAGCGCGAGATGCAGAAAATAAGAGACAGTGTGTTATCAGGCACAAGTCGCGATCGCGTACTTGAAAGTCGCGAGCGCGTAGTGTGCCAAATGAGAGACAGTGAGTTTTCATGCCAACTACGCGAGCGCGCACTTGAGAGTCGCGATCGCGTAATATGCCAATTGAGAGTCAGAGAGTTTTCATGCCAACTACGCGAGCGCGCAGTGCAAGTCGCGAGCGCTTCCAGGCCAAGGGCCAACTTCGCGATCGCGTCTTGCAAGGTCGCGAGCGCGAGAAGAGCAAAATGAAAGTCAGTGAGTTTGAAGTGGAAGTCGCGCGCGCGCAGTGCAAAGTCGCGAGCGCGCGACGTGCTTCCAGCCTGCGCAGTGCAAGGTCGCGACGCGTTTCCAGCCTGCGCAGTCTGCACTCTTTTGGTCATAACTCTCAATATACAACTTCAAATGGACTGATTCAAAAGCCCACGAAAAGCTAACACATAGAGAAACAAATAACTCTTCTATAGCACTTCCTAGTTCCATCAATAAATGGGGTCAAAATCAAGATGAAGGTCTCCCCTGTTTTCTCAACATTTCCAGTTCTCCCATTCAACATGAAGCAAGATATTGTCTCATCATCAACACACCACACAAATTTCATGCAAAGCTAATAGCAAATGAAAAGAGATATCAAACCTCCACTCCAAAAGCTTGAGCTCTTCTAGCTTCTCTTCTCTATACTCTTGGAGCTTCCTTCACCTATCCATAACAATTCTTATATATATATTACCCACAATATAACTCAAAGAAGTTGAATAGCACAAAGCTTCAAGATATACTACTTACTTGTTGCAAATTGAGGTTGCCTTAATGCTTAATTACCACAACTACCATGAAAATGAAAGGAAGGGAAGGGAAGGAGATGGAGAAGATGGAGATAAACATGAAAAATGGGAAAGTGAAAATGATTTTTACGGGTAGGCTATCAAAATAGATAGAAAACTTCCTACATGGCACCTCAATTATGCAAAGGTTACAACTTAATACCAAGCTATATGTTTTGATACAAACAAGTCCTAAACTTTCCATGCAAATAAGTCCACTTATAAACCCATTCTACCCCAACCAGGTTTGGTTCAACCCGACTCAAATCAAGAGGATGTTACAGTTCTTCCCTTCTAAATAAAAACTTCGTCCCGAAGTTTACCTGTTGTAAACAAATGCGGATACTGTTGTCGCATGGTTTCTTCTGATTCCCAAGTTGCTTCTTCTGTCTTATGATTCCTCCAAAGAACTTTCACCAATGCGATTTTCTTGTTCCGCAATTCTTTAGTTTCTTTGGCTAGGATCTGAACTGGTTCTTCTTCATAAGTAAGATCCGGCTGAATATCAATCTCTTCTGCTGATAACACATGTGAGGGATCTGATCTGTATCTTCTCAACATGGATACATGAAATACATTATGGATTCGATCTAAGATTGGAGGTAATGCTAGGCGATAGGCTAATGGTCCTACGCGTTCAACAATCTCGTATGGACCAATGAACCTAGGACTTAGCTTACCCTTTTGTCCAAACCTTAGGATCTTCTTCCATGGTGAAACCTTCAAAAATACTTTATCCCCAACTGAATACTCAATATCCTTTCTCTTTAAATCAGCATAGGACTTTTGTCGATCACTTGCTTCTTTCAGCCGTTTTCTTATGATGTCCACTTTCTCTTCTGTGTCTCTAACCAAATCTGGACCCAAAATCTTCTTCTCACTAAGTTCTGTCCAACATACAGGTGTTCTGCATCTTCTACCATACAATGCTTCATATGGTGCCATCTTAATGCTGGATTGGTAGCTGTTGTTGTAGGCAAACTCCATGAGAGATACATACCTGTCCCAACTGCCTTCAAATTCAATAACACATGATCTCAACATGTCTTCCAGGATTTGAATCACTCTTTCTGACTGGCCATCTGTCTGCGGATGAAATGCAGTGCTGAAATGCAGTTTCGTTCCTAATGCTTCTTGAAGTTTACCCCAGAACTTCGATGTAAACCTTGGATCACGATCAGAAATAATGGATGATGGAACTCCATGTAGTCGAACTATCTCACTAACATAAATTTCTGCTAACTTGTCCAAAGAATAGTCCGTCTTAACTGGTAGGAAATGAGCAGACTTGGTTAATCTATCCACAATTACCCATACTGCATCATGCTTCCGCTGTGTCTGAGGTAAGCCAGTAACAAAGTCCATCGTGATCTGGTCCCATTTCCATGTTGGCACTATTATGGGATGAAGTAACCCGGATGGCAGTTGATGTTCTGCTTTTACTTGTTGACATGTTAAACATCTTGTTACAACATCTCCGATGTCTCTCTTCATGCCTGGCCACCAGTAGCCTTTCTTCAAATCTTGATACATCTTGGTGCTACCTGGATGCATTGTATATGGACTGTTATGAGCTTCATGCAGAATCTTTTGTCTGATCTCCCCTGTCTGTGGGACAACAACTCTATCTTCATAGAACAATACTCCATTGGTATCCAATCTAAATTTCCCACCATGGTCTTCCTGGACTTGTTTAACCCATAGGGCTATTTGTGCATCTTTCTTCTGTGCTTCTGCAACTTCCTGAATCCAAGATGGCTGGACTTGCATCTGTGCGAGAATAGCTCCTTGCTGTTGTAACTTCATGCTAATTCTCATTAAGCTCAAAGCATACAAGGATTTCCGGCTAAGGGCATCCGCTACCACATTAGCCTTGCCCGGATGATAATTAATGACATAATCATAATTAGCCAAAATCTGCATCCACTTCCGTTGTCTTGAATTCAAGTCCTTCTGTGTTGGTAAGTACTTTAAACTCTGATGATCCGTGTAAATGTAACACTTTTCCCCATACAGATAATGCCGCCATACTTTGAATGCTAGAACAATGGCTGCTAGTTCTAAATCATGGGTTGGATAATTCAACTCATGTGGTTTCAATTGTCTGGAGACATAAGCTACCACTTTCTTATCTTGCATGAGTACACATCCCAACCCAGTATGAGAGGCATCACTGTAAATCTCAAAGTCTTTACCTGACACTGGCTGCGTTAACACTGGTGCTTCAGTCAACGTTCTCTTCAAAGTGTCAAAACTCTGCTGACATCTAGTATCCCAGTGGAATACAACCTCTTTCTTCAACAGTCTTGTTAAAGGTGATGCAATGATGGAGAATCCTTTTACAAACCTTCTGTAATAACCGGCTAAACCCAGAAAACTTCGAACTTCTGTGACATTTCTGGGTGGTCTCCAATCAACAATAGCTTCAATCTTCTTAGGATCCACTCTGATACCCTCCGATGACACCACATGTCCTAAGAAAGAAACTTCTTCTAGCCAAAACTCACACTTACTGAGCTTAGCATACAGCTGTTTATCTCTCAATGTCTGAAGTACAATCCGTAAATGCTTATCATGTTCTGCCCTGTCTCTGGAGTAGACCAAAATGTCATCTATAAACACCACCACAAACTGATCCAGGTATGAATGAAATACGCGGTTCATGAGATCCATGAAAACCGCCGGTGCATTTGTGAGACCGAATGGCATTACTAAAAATTCAAAGTGACCATATCGGGTCCTGAATGCAGTCTTAGCGATATCCTCTTCCTTTATCCGCAACTGATGATATCCCGACCTGAGGTCGATCTTAGAAAACATACCTGCACCTTTTAACTGATCAAACAAATCATCAATGCGAGGCAATGGATACTTATTCTTGATTGTCAGTTTATTCAGCTGTCTGTAATCAATGCACAATCTGAATGATCCATCTTTCTTCTTAACAAATAAAACCGGTGCTCCCCAAGGTGATACACTGGGTCTGATAAAGCCTTTATCCAATAACTCCTGTAGCTGAATCTTTAACTCTTTTAACTCTGCTGGTGCCATTCTGTAAGGTGCAATAGATACTGGTGCTGCTCCAGGATAGACATCTATGGTAAACTCCACTTCCCTCCTTGGTGGTAACCCTGGTAACTCATCTGGAAATACATCTGGATAATCACATACTGTTGGTATGTCTTCCACTTTCGACTTTTCTTTCTCTGCGTGTAATGCACATACCAAGTATGCTTCACAACCCTTCTGAATTAATCTCTTTGCTGCTATGGCTGATATCACATTACCCAGAAAATCTCGCCGCTTCCCGACTACTATAATCTCTTCCCCTGCTGGTGTAGATAATGTCACCCTTTTCTTTGCACAATCAACTAGAGCATTATGTCGAGATAGCCAATCCATGCCCAAAATAACATCAAATTCTCTAAATGGCAACTCCATAAGATCTCCTGGAAATTCCTTTCCATGAATAACAAGTGGACAGTCTTTGATCACTGTATGAGTTGTTACTACATCTCCTAATGGATTGGTAACCAACATACCCTGACCCACATGTGCAACCGCTAACCCTTTAACCCAGGGTGTAGGCACACTAATGTATGAATGAGATGAGCCAGGATCAATTAAAGCATAAACTCCATGATCACATAAAGAAAACTCACCAACTATGACATCTGGAGCTTCCTCATCTTCTCTGGCTCGCATGGCATAAACCCTAGCTGGACCCCTGGTATCAGGCCTGTCCACTGTCTCTGATTGTTGTCTCTGCACTCCGGAGGTCTCGCCTCTACCTCTGCCTGTTATGAACGATGTAGGAACTCTTGCCCTTTTAGGACAATCCTTCTTCTGATGGTCGGAGGCTCCGCATATCCAACATTTACCCATCACCAACCAACAATCTCCACCATGTCGTCTGCCACAATGCTCACAAGGTGACGAAGTATAACTGGCTGACTCTGTACCTCTACCAGTGCCTCTACCAGAACCTCTGCCTGAACCTCGACTCCCACTGGTAGAACTAGCCACCACCGATGCTGCCGGCATATTAGTGCCCCTGACTAAACCTTGACTAAAAGGAGGCCTAGAACCAGATGAACTACTTGCACCTCTGAATTTCTTGCTCTCCGGCTGATGTGTACTAGTTGCACTCTGAGTCTGATCTCTTCTTTGCTGAGACCGCTGGCGTCTAGAACGCTGATTGGCCTGTATTCGCTCTATCTCTTGAGCTGCCTCTACCAAGGCTGAGAATTCTCTGAATCTGGAAGCTACCACTCCCATCTGAATCTCATCATTTAGACCTTCTTGAAACTTCTTACACCTTTCGGCTTCTGAAGCCACTATCTGCTTACCATACCTGCTGAGTCTCGTAAATTCTCTTTCATATTCAGCTACAGACATTCTGTTCTGTCGCAGGTATAAGAACTCTTTCCTTCTCGCATCTAGGTAAGCCTCGGTAATGAACTTCTTCTTGAATTCATCCAAGAAGAATTGCCAAGTACGTTGATCCGCTGTTACTCTCTGTTGCACAGTGGTCCACCATGTATATGCCTCTTCTATCAGCAATGAAGTGGCACAAATCAACTTGTCTTCGACTGTACACTGCAATTGTTCTAGGATTCTCGATGTCCCATCCAGCCAATACTCAGCTGCTTCGGGACTATCATCTTTGCTCGCTCTGAATTCCTTTGCACCATATTTTCTAAGCTTCTCCAATGGGGGTTTTCTCTCTCTCTCCACCACCACTGGTGCGTGAGGCATCACCCCTGCAATCTGTCGAAAAGTATCTGCCAGTTGCTTTAACAACGCTTCTTGACCTGGTGCTGCTGGAGCCTCACCCTCCCCTGCTCTGGAGGCGTGTGACTCACTCGTACCTTCCTGAGACATCCTCCTAAAAGAACAACAACTGCTTAGTTCATCAGGGTAGTCATGGCATGTACAGATACTGACTTATGCATGCAAGCCCGAGGAGATTAAACTGGGCTCTGATACCAAAATTTGTAACACCCCTTCCCGGTCCACCCGAAAACCCGAATGAACCGAGTCGAGACGCTACAAACTGGATGACTGTATGATCTATTATGCTGACTTTATACTGTATATAGAAAATACTTGATGCTGATAATATTAATAATGTATATAAAATTTACAATACATGATACTGTTTACAAAGTGATTTGGGCCCAACTGTGTGCCCTGTACATGCCATGAAAGGAATATAAAAAGATATACAGCAAAATGACTAGCTACCCTGAAGATTGAGTCTTCTGTAGATGAACTTCAGCAGTTGTAATCCGACCCTCTATGAACCAGTCTCAAAACCTGCGAGTTAAACAGGTAACTCGCTGAGCTAATAAAGCTCAGTGGATATCTCAATATAAAATAAACAAATAAACACATACATATGTCAAAGAACCATGTAAACACATATAGCACGGATAAGCATACAAATCATGTCATGTTCAGTTTCCTTTGATGGTCTTTCTTTCTCTTTATTATACTGTATGATTAAGTCAAAACATCTGTATGGCTCCATAAGGTTATAGTGAAACCGAGGTGATAAGATAAACTGTATGAAACTGTATGAAATTGTATGCTATAGGCCCCAAACCGGATTTGCCTATGCCAATATTGTCCGTTTTGGTGCCCCTAACCGGATTTGCACCGCACGGTTTAATCATATCCACTCAACGGCTTGTAGCCGGAGTTCCAAACTGTATGGAGCGCAGATCTGCTATTCTATGTCGCGACATAGCCTTATCTACATGGTTTCTACCTAACCTCAATGGAGCTTCATATTAGCATATCAACAATGTAACACGATAGCACATAAATGGTTTTACAACTTCATAGTTCATCATATTGGTTCGATTTCACATCATATGAATGCTTGTATGTTGTTTTAATCCAGGTTCTTATGTAGTATTTTTGTTTTACAATGATTGGATGCATGTATGTTGAGCAAAGGAATGTAATTGTATAGAAAAGAAGTCCAAAATGCATGAAAACACAATATCGCGAGCGCGCCTGTGGAAGTCGCGAGCGCGAGATGCAGAAAATAAGAGACAGTGTGTTATCAGGCACAAGTCGCGATCGCGTACTTGAAAGTCGCGAGCGCGTAGTGTGCCAAATGAGAGACAGTGAGTTTTCATGCCAACTACGCGAGCGCGCACTTGAGAGTCGCGATCGCGTAATATGCCAATTGAGAGTCAGAGAGTTTTCATGCCAACTACGCGAGCGCGCAGTGCAAGTCGCGAGCGCTTCCAGGCCAAGGGCCAACTTCGCGATCGCGTCTTGCAAGGTCGCGAGCGCGAGAAGAGCAAAATGAAAGTCAGTGAGTTTGAAGTGGAAGTCGCGCGCGCGCAGTGCAAAGTCGCGAGCGCGCGACGTGCTTCCAGCCTGCGCAGTGCAAGGTCGCGACGCGTTTCCAGCCTGCGCAGTCTGCACTCTTTTGGTCATAACTCTCAATATACAACTTCAAATGGACTGATTCAAAAGCCCACGAAAAGCTAACACATAGAGAAACAAATAACTCTTCTATAGCACTTCCTAGTTCCATCAATAAATGGGGTCAAAATCAAGATGAAGGTCTCCCCTGTTTTCTCAACATTTCCAGTTCTCCCATTCAACATGAAGCAAGATATTGTCTCATCATCAACACACCACACAAATTTCATGCAAAGCTAATAGCAAATGAAAAGAGATATCAAACCTCCACTCCAAAAGCTTGAGCTCTTCTAGCTTCTCTTCTCTATACTCTTGGAGCTTCCTTCACCTATCCATAACAATTCTTATATATATATTACCCACAATATAACTCAAAGAAGTTGAATAGCACAAAGCTTCAAGATATACTACTTACTTGTTGCAAATTGAGGTTGCCTTAATGCTTAATTACCACAACTACCATGAAAATGAAAGGAAGGGAAGGGAAGGAGATGGAGAAGATGGAGATAAACATGAAAAATGGGAAAGTGAAAATGATTTTTACGGGTAGGCTATCAAAATAGATAGAAAACTTCCTACATGGCACCTCAATTATGCAAAGGTTACAACTTAATACCAAGCTATATGTTTTGATACAAACAAGTCCTAAACTTTCCATGCAAATAAGTCCACTTATAAACCCATTCTACCCCAACCAGGTTTGGTTCAACCCGACTCAAATCAAGAGGATGTTACAGTTCTTCCCTTCTAAATAAAAACTTCGTCCCGAAGTTTACCTGTTGTAAACAAATGCGGATACTGTTGTCGCATGGTTTCTTCTGATTCCCAAGTTGCTTCTTCTGTCTTATGATTCCTCCAAAGAACTTTCACCAATGCGATTTTCTTGTTCCGCAATTCTTTAGTTTCTTTGGCTAGGATCTGAACTGGTTCTTCTTCATAAGTAAGATCCGGCTGAATATCAATCTCTTCTGCTGATAACACATGTGAGGGATCTGATCTGTATCTTCTCAACATGGATACATGAAATACATTATGGATTCGATCTAAGATTGGAGGTAATGCTAGGCGATAGGCTAATGGTCCTACGCGTTCAACAATCTCGTATGGACCAATGAACCTAGGACTTAGCTTACCCTTTTGTCCAAACCTTAGGATCTTCTTCCATGGTGAAACCTTCAAAAATACTTTATCCCCAACTGAATACTCAATATCCTTTCTCTTTAAATCAGCATAGGACTTTTGTCGATCACTTGCTTCTTTCAGCCGTTTTCTTATGATGTCCACTTTCTCTTCTGTGTCTCTAACCAAATCTGGACCCAAAATCTTCTTCTCACTAAGTTCTGTCCAACATACAGGTGTTCTGCATCTTCTACCATACAATGCTTCATATGGTGCCATCTTAATGCTGGATTGGTAGCTGTTGTTGTAGGCAAACTCCATGAGAGATACATACCTGTCCCAACTGCCTTCAAATTCAATAACACATGATCTCAACATGTCTTCCAGGATTTGAATCACTCTTTCTGACTGGCCATCTGTCTGCGGATGAAATGCAGTGCTGAAATGCAGTTTCGTTCCTAATGCTTCTTGAAGTTTACCCCAGAACTTCGATGTAAACCTTGGATCACGATCAGAAATAATGGATGATGGAACTCCATGTAGTCGAACTATCTCACTAACATAAATTTCTGCTAACTTGTCCAAAGAATAGTCCGTCTTAACTGGTAGGAAATGAGCAGACTTGGTTAATCTATCCACAATTACCCATACTGCATCATGCTTCCGCTGTGTCTGAGGTAAGCCAGTAACAAAGTCCATCGTGATCTGGTCCCATTTCCATGTTGGCACTATTATGGGATGAAGTAACCCGGATGGCAGTTGATGTTCTGCTTTTACTTGTTGACATGTTAAACATCTTGTTACAACATCTCCGATGTCTCTCTTCATGCCTGGCCACCAGTAGCCTTTCTTCAAATCTTGATACATCTTGGTGCTACCTGGATGCATTGTATATGGACTGTTATGAGCTTCATGCAGAATCTTTTGTCTGATCTCCCCTGTCTGTGGGACAACAACTCTATCTTCATAGAACAATACTCCATTGGTATCCAATCTAAATTTCCCACCATGGTCTTCCTGGACTTGTTTAACCCATAGGGCTATTTGTGCATCTTTCTTCTGTGCTTCTGCAACTTCCTGAATCCAAGATGGCTGGACTTGCATCTGTGCGAGAATAGCTCCTTGCTGTTGTAACTTCATGCTAATTCTCATTAAGCTCAAAGCATACAAGGATTTCCGGCTAAGGGCATCCGCTACCACATTAGCCTTGCCCGGATGATAATTAATGACATAATCATAATTAGCCAAAATCTGCATCCACTTCCGTTGTCTTGAATTCAAGTCCTTCTGTGTTGGTAAGTACTTTAAACTCTGATGATCCGTGTAAATGTAACACTTTTCCCCATACAGATAATGCCGCCATACTTTGAATGCTAGAACAATGGCTGCTAGTTCTAAATCATGGGTTGGATAATTCAACTCATGTGGTTTCAATTGTCTGGAGACATAAGCTACCACTTTCTTATCTTGCATGAGTACACATCCCAACCCAGTATGAGAGGCATCACTGTAAATCTCAAAGTCTTTACCTGACACTGGCTGCGTTAACACTGGTGCTTCAGTCAACGTTCTCTTCAAAGTGTCAAAACTCTGCTGACATCTAGTATCCCAGTGGAATACAACCTCTTTCTTCAACAGTCTTGTTAAAGGTGATGCAATGATGGAGAATCCTTTTACAAACCTTCTGTAATAACCGGCTAAACCCAGAAAACTTCGAACTTCTGTGACATTTCTGGGTGGTCTCCAATCAACAATAGCTTCAATCTTCTTAGGATCCACTCTGATACCCTCCGATGACACCACATGTCCTAAGAAAGAAACTTCTTCTAGCCAAAACTCACACTTACTGAGCTTAGCATACAGCTGTTTATCTCTCAATGTCTGAAGTACAATCCGTAAATGCTTATCATGTTCTGCCCTGTCTCTGGAGTAGACCAAAATGTCATCTATAAACACCACCACAAACTGATCCAGGTATGAATGAAATACGCGGTTCATGAGATCCATGAAAACCGCCGGTGCATTTGTGAGACCGAATGGCATTACTAAAAATTCAAAGTGACCATATCGGGTCCTGAATGCAGTCTTAGCGATATCCTCTTCCTTTATCCGCAACTGATGATATCCCGACCTGAGGTCGATCTTAGAAAACATACCTGCACCTTTTAACTGATCAAACAAATCATCAATGCGAGGCAATGGATACTTATTCTTGATTGTCAGTTTATTCAGCTGTCTGTAATCAATGCACAATCTGAATGATCCATCTTTCTTCTTAACAAATAAAACCGGTGCTCCCCAAGGTGATACACTGGGTCTGATAAAGCCTTTATCCAATAACTCCTGTAGCTGAATCTTTAACTCTTTTAACTCTGCTGGTGCCATTCTGTAAGGTGCAATAGATACTGGTGCTGCTCCAGGATAGACATCTATGGTAAACTCCACTTCCCTCCTTGGTGGTAACCCTGGTAACTCATCTGGAAATACATCTGGATAATCACATACTGTTGGTATGTCTTCCACTTTCGACTTTTCTTTCTCTGCGTGTAATGCACATACCAAGTATGCTTCACAACCCTTCTGAATTAATCTCTTTGCTGCTATGGCTGATATCACATTACCCAAAAAATCTCGCCGCTTCCCGACTACTATAATCTCTTCCCCTGCTGGTGTAGATAATGTCACCCTTTTCTTTGCACAATCAACTAGAGCATTATGTCGAGATAGCCAATCCATGCCCAAAATAACATCAAATTCTCTAAATGGCAACTCCATAAGATCTCCTGGAAATTCCTTTCCATGAATAACAAGTGGACAGTCTTTGATCACTGTATGAGTTGTTACTACATCTCCTAATGGATTGGTAACCAACATACCCTGACCCACATGTGCAACCGCTAACCCTTTAACCCAGGGTGTAGGCACACTAATGTATGAATGAGATGAGCCAGGATCAATTAAAGCATAAACTCCATGATCACATAAAGAAAACTCACCAACTATGACATCTGGAGCTTCCTCATCTTCTCTGGCTCGCATGGCATAAACCCTAGCTGGACCCCTGGTATCAGGCCTGTCCACTGTCTCTGATTGTTGTCTCTGCACTCCGGAGGTCTCGCCTCTACCTCTGCCTGTTATGAACGATGTAGGAACTCTTGCCCTTTTAGGACAATCCTTCTTCTGATGGTCGGAGGCTCCGCATATCCAACATTTACCCATCACCAACCAACAATCTCCACCATGTCGTCTGCCACAATGCTCACAAGGTGACGAAGTATAACTGGCTGACTCTGTACCTCTACCAGTGCCTCTACCAGAACCTCTGCCTGAACCTCGACTCCCACTGGTAGAACTAGCCACCACCGATGCTGCCGGCATATTAGTGCCCCTGACTAAACCTTGACTAAAAGGAGGCCTAGAACCAGATGAACTACTTGCACCTCTGAATTTCTTGCTCTCCGGCTGATGTGTACTAGTTGCACTCTGAGTCTGATCTCTTCTTTGCTGAGACCGCTGGCGTCTAGAACGCTGATTGGCCTGTATTCGCTCTATCTCTTGAGCTGCCTCTACCAAGGCTGAGAATTCTCTGAATCTGGAAGCTACCACTCCCATCTGAATCTCATCATTTAGACCTTCTTGAAACTTCTTACACCTTTCGGCTTCTGAAGCCACTATCTGCTTACCATACCTGCTGAGTCTCGTAAATTCTCTTTCATATTCAGCTACAGACATTCTGTTCTGTCGCAGGTATAAGAACTCTTTCCTTCTCGCATCTAGGTAAGCCTCGGTAATGAACTTCTTCTTGAATTCATCCAAGAAGAATTGCCAAGTACGTTGATCCGCTGTTACTCTCTGTTGCACAGTGGTCCACCATGTATATGCCTCTTCTATCAGCAATGAAGTGGCACAAATCAACTTGTCTTCGACTGTACACTGCAATTGTTCTAGGATTCTCGATGTCCCATCCAGCCAATACTCAGCTGCTTCGGGACTATCATCTTTGCTCGCTCTGAATTCCTTTGCACCATATTTTCTAAGCTTCTCCAATGGGGGTTTTCTCTCTCTCTCCACCACCACTGGTGCGTGAGGCATCACCCCTGCAATCTGTCGAAAAGTATCTGCCAGTTGCTTTAACAACGCTTCTTGACCTGGTGCTGCTGGAGCCTCACCCTCCCCTGCTCTGGAGGCGTGTGACTCACTCGTACCTTCCTGAGACATCCTCCTAAAAGAACAACAACTGCTTAGTTCATCAGGGTAGTCATGGCATGTACAGATACTGACTTATGCATGCAAGCCCGAGGAGATTAAACTGGGCTCTGATACCAAAATTTGTAACACCCCTTCCCGGTCCACCCGAAAACCCGAATGAACCGAGTCGAGACGCTACAAACTGGATGACTGTATGATCTATTATGCTGACTTTATACTGTATATAGAAAATACTTGATGCTGATAATATTAATAATGTATATAAAATTTACAATACATGATACTGTTTACAAAGTGATTTGGGCCCAACTGTGTGCCCTGTACATGCCATGAAAGGAATATAAAAAGATATACAGCAAAATGACTAGCTACCCTGAAGATTGAGTCTTCTGTAGATGAACTTCAGCAGTTGTAATCCGACCCTCTATGAACCAGTCTCAAAACCTGCGAGTTAAACAGGTAACTCGCTGAGCTAATAAAGCTCAGTGGATATCTCAATATAAAATAAACAAATAAACACATACATATGTCAAAGAACCATGTAAACACATATAGCACGGATAAGCATACAAATCATGTCATGTTCAGTTTCCTTTGATGGTCTTTCTTTCTCTTTATTATACTGTATGATTAAGTCAAAACATCTGTATGGCTCCATAAGGTTATAGTGAAACCGAGGTGATAAGATAAACTGTATGAAACTGTATGAAATTGTATGCTATAGGCCCCAAACCGGATTTGCCTATGCCAATATTGTCCGTTTTGGTGCCCCTAACCGGATTTGCACCGCACGGTTTAATCATATCCACTCAACGGCTTGTAGCCGGAGTTCCAAACTGTATGGAGCGCAGATCTGCTATTCTATGTCGCGACATAGCCTTATCTACATGGTTTCTACCTAACCTCAATGGAGCTTCATATTAGCATATCAACAATGTAACACGATAGCACATAAATGGTTTTACAACTTCATAGTTCATCATATTGGTTCGATTTCACATCATATGAATGCTTGTATGTTGTTTTAATCCAGGTTCTTATGTAGTATTTTTGTTTTACAATGATTGGATGCATGTATGTTGAGCAAAGGAATGTAATTGTATAGAAAAGAAGTCCAAAATGCATGAAAACACAATATCGCGAGCGCGCCTGTGGAAGTCGCGAGCGCGAGATGCAGAAAATAAGAGACAGTGTGTTATCAGGCACAAGTCGCGATCGCGTACTTGAAAGTCACGAGCGCGTAGTGTGCCAAATGAGAGACAGTGAGTTTTCATGCCAACTACGCGAGCGCGCACTTGAGAGTCGCGATCGCGTAATATGCCAATTGAGAGTCAGAGAGTTTTCATGCCAACTACGCGAGCGCGCAGTGCAAGTCGCGAGCGCTTCCAGGCCAAGGGCCAACTTCGCGATCGCGTCTTGCAAGGTCGCGAGCGCGAGAAGAGCAAAATGAAAGTCAGTGAGTTTGAAGTGGAAGTCGCGCGCGCGCAGTGCAAAGTCGCGAGCGCGCGACGTGCTTCCAGCCTGCGCAGTGCAAGGTCGCGACGCGTTTCCAGCCTGCGCAGTCTGCACTCTTTTGGTCATAACTCTCAATATACAACTTCAAATGGACTGATTCAAAAGCCCACGAAAAGCTAACACATAGAGAAACAAATAACTCTTCTATAGCACTTCCTAGTTCCATCAATAAATGGGGTCAAAATCAAGATGAAGGTCTCCCCTGTTTTCTCAACATTTCCAGTTCTCCCATTCAACATGAAGCAAGATATTGTCTCATCATCAACACACCACACAAATTTCATGCAAAGCTAATAGCAAATGAAAAGAGATATCAAACCTCCACTCCAAAAGCTTGAGCTCTTCTAGCTTCTCTTCTCTATACTCTTGGAGCTTCCTTCACCTATCCATAACAATTCTTATATATATATTACCCACAATATAACTCAAAGAAGTTGAATAGCACAAAGCTTCAAGATATACTACTTACTTGTTGCAAATTGAGGTTGCCTTAATGCTTAATTACCACAACTACCATGAAAATGAAAGGAAGGGAAGGGAAGGAGATGGAGAAGATGGAGATAAACATGAAAAATGGGAAAGTGAAAATGATTTTTACGGGTAGGCTATCAAAATAGATAGAAAACTTCCTACATGGCACCTCAATTATGCAAAGGTTACAACTTAATACCAAGCTATATGTTTTGATACAAACAAGTCCTAAACTTTCCATGCAAATAAGTCCACTTATAAACCCATTCTACCCCAACCAGGTTTGGTTCAACCCGACTCAAATCAAGAGGATGTTACAGTAGGTATAGTGTTTAAGGTTTTACCGAGGTCTTCGGATTGCTTTGAAAGAGCTTTAGTGGGTGAATCTTTACTAGGGGAATCTGGCTTGGGGTTCTTCCCTTTATCTTTCTTCCTTCCCATTGTTCTGTAAGAATTCACGGGTCAGAAAGTCTGGAATATTATTTGAAGTTCCTTTAATAAATTCAATATCAAGGTCAAAAATACTTAATAATGCTTGCCATCTTTCAAAAATCTGTTTAGAGGCAAGATTTTTAACATCCTTTTGTAAAACATCTTTAGCTGATTTACAATCAATACGTAACAAAAATTTTTGATTTAAAAGATCAGATTGAAATTTATTGATACATATTACTATACTCAAAATCTCCTTTTTAATAGTAGAGTAATTTAGTTGAGCGGGAGTCTAATGACCTGAAGTATATTGGATGATACGCTCTTTATCATTTAGGTTTTGTTTTAAAATACCACCATATCCTAAATCAGAAGCATCAGTTTCAACGATTTTAAATGCTGTAGGATTAGGGATATACAAATATGGTATTTCTTTTACTAAAGACTTTATCTTTTTAACTAACTGAGTGTGTTTTTCTATCCAAGGACTAGCATTTTTACGTAATCTATCATGCAATGGTTTGATCATGCAATTTAGATTAGGATAAAAATCAATAACATAATTTAAACAACCAAGAAATCTTTGTAGTTGGGTTTTATTAGAAATTTCATCTGGAAATTTCTCTCCAAAAACAAGTGATCTTTCTATGGGTTGAATTTTACCTTGTTCAATATAATGGCCCAAAAATCTTATTTTACTTTTAAACAAATCCATTTTAGTTTTACTTAATGCTAAACCATTTTGTTGGATAACCATGCAAAATGCTTTTAAGTGTTTAATATGATCATTAAGAGTTGTACTAAAAATAAGCACATCATCTATATATACAATACAGAATTTAGAATAAGGATTAAAAATATCGTTCATGATCCTCTGAAATTCAGAAGGAGCATTTTTTAAACCAAAAGGCATTACATTCCATTCATATTGACCAAATGGAACTGTGAATGCTGTTTTATATCTATCTTTTTCATCAATTTGAATCTGCCAATAACCAGATTTCATATCAAATTTACTAAAAATATTTGCATTATATAGTTTCTTTAAAAGATCTTTTTTATTAGGGATTGGATATCTAATCCATTTTAAAGCTGCATTTAATGGTTTATAGTTTATTACCAATCTGGGAACACCACGTTCGATTTCAGCATTTTTGTTTACATAAAAAGCTGCGCAAGACCATGGGCTTTTAAATGGTGAAATTAATTTTTTATCAAGTAAATCTTGGATTTCCTTTTTACAATGCTCAAACAATTCAGGGTTCATCTGGATTGGTCGTGCTTTAGTTTTAATTGTTTTTTCATCAAAATCCTTTTCATATGGTAAATCAACTACATGCTGTTTACGATTCCAGAATGCATGTGGATGATCAGCACAAAGTTTATTTTCCATATCTTCTTTTAGAACTTTAATTTTATTTTGTATTTCTTCAGTTTCTAATTGCTGTTTAATTCGATTTAAACATGCAGTATTTGTTATATCTTTTATATCTTCTTCTTTAGATTTTATTAAAGAATTAATTTCTAGAATTTTAATAGAATAAGCTTTTAGTAAGTTTAGTTGTTTCTTTTTAGGTTTTTCTGTGAATTCCAAATAAACTTTATGATCTCTTATTTTAAATTTGATACAATCTTCTTTAATTGAGTATGGTGTTATTAGGTTTATAAAAGGGGTTCCTAATATTACCATATAATTTATTTGAGGTGATAATAGAAATACTGTGTTTATTTCTAAGCCTTGATTTACTATTTGTGCATCCGTTTTGCCTATAATTTCAAGTTTAGATTTATTTGCAGTACTCAATTTTTCATTAGTTTGAGACCAATATCTTTTAGGTATTAAATCAGATTTTATACAATTTAAATCTGCACCTGTGTCAAATAGTGCAATTGCATTTGTAATAAAATCATTTATTCTAATGTTTATTCTTACTAAGTATTTCCTAGAAGTTATTTCTTGTAATAAGTTTAGGAAATTACTATCTACATCTTCATTTAATTGATTTATGTCTTCTTTTATAGTATCATCTTGTTCTTCTTCAGAAGAGCTAGACACAAGTTGGGACTCTAATAATTTTAGTAGCCTATCATGTAATTGAAATCCTTTTTGTAATTCTTTAACTTCATTTTTTAATATTTTAATCTCTTTATATAAATCATTATTGACATCTTCTACATCTATCTTTCTCTGTTTATTTTTATTTAAAATAGTTGTTAAATCATAAGTATTAGTTTGAATTTTAAGAGTTATATCTTCTTTTACTGGTTTTTCTTCAAAACTTTTAATGAGTTGTTGAAGTAATTGGGTTTTAGTTTCTTGATCTTCTAATTTACTTACTACGTCTAAAAGTGTATACTGATCTTTAGTTAACACATTTATAGAAGTCTCTGATGAACTAGTTGTTGTTCCTAATTCATCAATTTGATTTTCACTTTCTATATACTCAGATTCTGAAGTGTCAGAATCAAGATATAGAGCATGAATTTTATTTCATACTTCATTGTCTAAATTTAATTCATTTAATTTTTTGTTAAATTTGCAAAATTTTGAAGTATGTCCTTTTTTACCACAATTGTAACAAGTTAAATCTTTATAAGAGGTTTTATTTGAAGATTTATGTGGTTGTTGGCTATTAGTTTTCTTATGAGATTTATAAGGCTTATATTTTCCTTTTTTATAATAGTTATCTTTACTTGGTGTAGACCTATATTGCTTTTTATAATGTTTATTATATTTATGTGTATAATGTTTTTTAGGTGTATGTGTTCGAGAACACTGGCCATCACACCTTTGAGAAGATGCTATGCCATAATCAAATTGTTTACAAAATGATCCTAATTCTTTTTTAGTTTTAAGCATTTCATTTTTTAATGTCCTTTGTAGTTTTAAATCATGACAGATTTGTAATCCTTCCTTTTGTACCATACTTATTAGTTGTCCATAAGTTAGTTTACTATAAGGAATTGGATTACCAAATTGTTGTTTTATAGAATTTCTAACTTTTTCACTCAAAAAATAAGGTAATCCGGCCAAAAACTTTTCTTTCCAAAAAGCTTGGTTTGAATCTTCCCTTAACATTAGTCTAGTGAGAAAAGTAGTTTTATAATTTTGAAAATCGCTTAAATATTTACATTTTAAATTACTAAGTAACTCTGCATTTTTATCTTTTAAATGAGATGGATCACCAATAAAATGAAGTGAAATAGTGAGGATTAAAGATGAAACTGCATCTTGAATTACTTCACCATTTTCATCATATAAAGGCTCTCCTTCATCATTTACTTGAATTGAATTTAATATTTCTAAATGTTGTTGGTCAGTAAGATGATAATCCCACCAACCTTTTAACTGACCTGTAAAGCCAGCAATTAAAATTTCTGCTATAGCTTTATCAGATATAGTTGACTGAGTTTTATAAGCATTTGCAGCCATTGTTATTTGTTGCAATATACTTAATATATTATATTCACTTAAACCATCTATATTCCATTCATATATAGTGGTTGCATTATATTTAAATTGACTTATAGTATTAGGTTTATCAATTATACCTAAATCTGGTGCTCTATTTACTATTTCTCTATGATGATTTATGGGGTTTATTTCAAATTGTTTTACATCTTCTGACTCAGGTTCACTAACTTCAGAGTTAGAAGTTTCTTCTAAATTATTTATATTTCTTGATGCTTGAGGTGTGTCAGGAGCTACTTGTTGGGTAGTCGCTGAATGAACTTCAAGCCTACTTAATTGATCTTTTAATTTGTTTACAAATTCATTTTGACTTGGTTTAGAAATTTGAAAAGGTTTAAACATATGACTTTTTACAGTTTCTTTACCTTTTATAGTTTCTGTAACTAATGGTTTATCTGTGAGCATATGTTCTATACGTTTTAATTGTGAATTTAAACAAATTAAACTTGCATTACTAAAGTTATTTTGTTCAATTAATTTACTATTACATCATTTTCTCTAGCTACCTTATATGGTGCACAGATAATTTCATTATCTTGATGTTTTAATTTACTAATTGTTTTAAGTGGAAAATCACTTTTTATAGTTTGATTATTTACTATGAATTCTGGTCTCTTATCTCTAATTGTAATGGGATTCAAACTTTTATCAGATTGTTCTTTAATTAATGCATACCAATCAAAGAATTTAATATCAGTTTGTTCATGTAGTTTATAGTCTAAATATTCAGATTTTAATTCTTCAAAAAGTATAGGTTTTTAATATCTGTTTCATTTTAATTAAGTTTTTAATTTTAGATACTTCCTTTAATAAATCCTTTTCAAGATCTTCTTTATTTAAAACATTTAATTCTCTATTTATATCACTAACATTTTCAGTTATAGCCGAAGCTGTTGGTGATTCTGGTGATGAACTTACTAAATTAGATTGTTGATTAACATAGTTATCTACAGGATTATATACTGCCTGTGGAATATGTGAACTATAATCAACACCTTTCATTTTATTAGAAATGTCCGAGGTAGAATACCTAGGTTTTATTAAAGTTTGAATGATTGGTTTATGCTCCGGTTCTTTATATTTAGCATAAATCACAGAAGGTATGGAGGAACTAGGTTTATCATTTTCATCTGTAGTAACAGAGGAAGCTGACCCTGTATACCTCATACTTTGACTGCGATTGAATTTTAATGTTACTTTACCATCTTCAAATTGTTCAATTTTTTGTAAATTGACATTTGGTTTTAATGGTTCAATAACTGGAGGAGGTACAACCCCTTCCAAAATCCATTCATCAGGAAGTGTGATATCCTTCCACTGAATAGTTTTAGGAATTACTGTATTTGTTTTAGTCAAATCTGTTTGAAGAAAACGGGTTTCTCCAATTTTAGGTTGTAATTTATATTTAGTTCCAAAAGCTGAGTTCATAGCTTTATAATGAATTTTATAGATTAAAGCTATAGGTATTGATCCTTGTTTCATTTTATAATTATGAGTTTTAATTTCCAAAACTATACTTTCCAAATATTTAAGTCATTTAAGGAGACAGTCATATCAGGATAGACCTCAAAAGAGATCGGTCCTTCACTTAAACTTGTCTCAACAGATCCTAATAAAGAATCTTGAAAATTTAAAAATCTAGCATCTCTTACTACAGCAAGAATACTAGTGTTTAATCCTTCTCTTGTTAAAGGTTTAATGCCTACTTGTATTAATCCTATATGTCCTATATGAATATATTTATATTTTTTACTTTTATGATGTTGTAAAGTTTTAGAAGAGAGAAGAGTTATACGTTCAAAAGGTTTACTGAGTTGGAAATCTCTTTCTTCAGTTTTAATTACATAATCAATTTTAAATAAATTAAATTTATTGATTTTATAAATCTGTTCTTTATCTACTTTAGGTATTTCCCATTCATCAATTGCTTTACTAAAATCTTGCAAAATTAATTCATTTCTGTTAATGACCCTTTTAATTTCTGAGTTATCTGAGTCTTCAGATTTATTACTACTAGTCGATCTACATAACAAAGGATCCATTTTATAAGATACTATAAACCCTAATGACAACTGTCCGGTTATACCCTTCCTGTTATACCCTTTAGATGCCACACACACGGGTCTTACTCACAGGTTCAGACGGAATAGGTTCAGTGGAACAAAGTCAAGACTGTTTATAATATATTATAAAACAAAGTCTTTATATGTATACCAACAAGCAGATCTAAATCCTAAGGCTCTAATACCAACAAAATTGCTCAAGACATCCGCTTGTAAAACGGTCCTTTAACACTCAAAAAAGATTTACAATTGCTACTCTAAAGACTCAGAAATTTATCAGAGCCAACATTTATTTTATAGGCGAATAGTAGATCTAAATCTTTTAGACTATAATTTATGGTTTTATGATAAGTGGCTCTGATACCAACAAAAGCAAAGGACCGTTTTACAAAACTCAGATTTGATCTTTAGAAAGGTATTCTATAAATATCAATTAGAAGTTCATTATCATATATAAAAATTAAAATACTAAGATCAGCAAGATCTATAAAAATATAAATATGAGTCATTTACAACAAATTTCTGATGTGGAAGATCAGACTAAGCCGCATCCACAGAGCATACTTATACAAATTTATTAATTTAATATTTATCAATCAACTCAATCAATTTTAGTTTTATATTTAACACAAGGTTTAGGGTTCCTGCAACCTTAACCTGGGATCCCCAGAATTAAGTCAGAGTGTGGAGGGAGAAGAAGAAGAGTGCCGTTAACACGGGCTTACTGAAGTAGCAATTTATATTTACTAATTATAAAATTTAAATAACAAATTTAAATTACAATATTACAAATTACAAAATTTTAAAATACAAATATACAAATTAAAATTTAAGTGAGAAGCTTAAACTAGATTTTACTTACTTGAATTCTCAAACCTTGAATCCTTACAATGAACGTTGAAAGGAAAGGAGAGAGTGTTTATCCTAATCTAGGCTTCTTTTATGATAAGTGGTTCTACACTTATGCCTTCACAAAGAGGAGAGGCTCTCTTTATATAGAAAATTTAAGAATCTTACTGTGTGCTTTTTACTGTTGATGAACAGTGACTTGTCTGTCACGGAATCTTTACTGTTTGTCTTTTACTGTGGATGAACAGTGATTTGTCTGTCACGGAATCTTGACTTTTACTGTGCAAATAGTACTTGGCCTTTACTGTAGGAATAGTAGTTTGGCCTTTACTGTTGAGCATAGTGGTTGACTCTTCCTGTAGCTGGAACAGTACTTCCTGTAGCTGGAATAGTACTCTGTCTGCCACTTAAACTTTTACAATGAGTTGTTTGGCGTTTTACCAAAATTATTGAAGGAATGAGGTTCCTTCTGCCTTTTTACAGTGATGAGGACGATAATATGTCCTTCTTTTTCTTTTTCTTTTTCTTTTTATCTTTATCTTTTCTCTCTTTATTTTGTCTCTGTTCGTTTCTTTTACCTCATTTAACTTTTCGACTTGCTTTACTGAAGGAGGAATATCAGTATTACTGTTACTATCATTATTACTATCACCATGATGATGATAAGTTACGGTTGCCCTTATGACTGGTAGACGAAGAGGATTTACTGGAGATTGCACTTGAGGCTTTACTATGGATTTATGGGCTGGGTTGAACTGTTTTTAGATGGGCTGGATAAGGTTTTAAGAATCCATGCGAGGATTTATAATTTGTTAGTGGAGTGTTTAAAGGATATCCACCATTTTACCGTACTTTGATCTTTACCGTTGATAGGTATTTAGACGGATCCATAATTTACTTGGTATACTGATTGATAATAAATATGCTTTACAATCAGCCAGGGATTGAAATACCCAACTTTAACTGCTATCCAATACACTTTTTTATAAATCATATATGTATAGTACTAGTATTTAGATTGGATTTTTGGCAAATCCACAGCCATTAACAGATTTGATATCTCTTTACCGTCTACCGTTTGAAACGGAGTAGCCGTATCATAAGCGGATACGATCGCTTTAGATTTAGAAGACATACCTGTATCCTCCGCTGAAGAGGATGCTATACCATGGAGTGCTTTAATTGAGATAATCCATTTTGGAGGGTTTTTACTGGGGTTTAAGGTTTTAGGAAAGTCTTCTGAATGCTCTGAAAGAGCTTTACTAGGCGAATATATAGGGTTCTTCCCTTCCTTCGTTTCGTAAGGATTCTCGGGTCAGAGGATTATTATGCGTAACATAATTTATTTATATCAAATTTAAATATATACGGAAAAGCGCTTGCCATGGAGCAAAGATGGCAAGGTTTTGAACATTTGGCTGCAAAACATCATTTGCAGCTTTACAATAAATATTTTTGATTTAATAAATCACTAAGAAATATATATTTACACATAATATGAGTAATTCATATTGAACTAGTTTTTGAATCTAATTCATCGATTTGATTTTTACTTTCTAAGTCTTCAGATTCTGAAGTATCAGAATCAATATATAGTTCATAGATTTTATTTAATACTTTTTCATCTAATTTTAAGGCATTTAATTTTTTATTAAACTTACAAAATTTAGATGTGTGTCCCTTTTTACCACAATTGTAACAAGTTAAATCTTTATAAGAAATTTTTTGTGAAGATTTATGGGATTGCTTCCTTTTACAAAATTTTGAAGTATGCCCTTGTTGACCACAATTATAACAAGTTAAATCGTTATAAGTAGGTTTAGTAGAATGGGTTTTAGGTTTATGATATTTAGAACACTGGCCATCACATCTTTGAGAAGATGTTATGTCATAATCAAATTGTTTACAATAAGATCCTAATTCTTTTTTAGTTTTCTGCATTTCATGCTTTAATGTTCTTTGAAGTTTTAAATCGTGACATATTTGTAATCCTTCTTTATTAACTATACTTATTAATTGACCATATGTCAGTTTACTATAAGGTATAGGATTACCATATTGCTGTTTAATATGATTTCTTACCTTTTCACTCAAAAAATAAGGTAGATCTGCCAAGAACTTTTCTTTCCAAAAGCTCTGGTTTGAATCTTCCCTTAACATTAATCGAGTGAGAAAAGTTGTTTTATAAATTTGAAATTCACCTAATGTTCTACATTTTAAGTTACTTAACAATTCTTCATTTTTATCTTTTAAATGGGACGGATGTCCTAGAAATTGTAATGAAATAGTGAGAATTAAAGATGACACAGCATCCTGAATTACTTCACCATTTTCATCATATATAGGTTCACCTTCATCATTTACTTGAATTGAATTTAAAATTTCTAAATGTTGTTGGTCAGTAAGATGATAGTCCCACCAACCTTTTAATTGGCCTGTAAAGCCAGCAATTAGAATTTCTGCTATAGCTTTATCAGATATAGTTGACTGAGTTTTATAAGCATTTGCAGCCATTGTCATTTGTTGCAAAAGACTTAATATATTATATTCACTTAAACCATCTATGTTCCATTCATAAATAGTTGAGGCATTATATTTAAATTGATTTATAGTATTAGATTTATCAATTATACCTAAATCTGGTGCTCTATTTACTATTTCTCTATGATGATTTATGGGGTTTATTTCAAATTGTTTTACATCTTCTGACTCAGGTTCACTAACGTCAGAATTAGAAGTTTCTTCTAAATTATTTATATTTCTTGATGCTTGAGGGTGTCAGGAGCTACTTGTTGGGTAGTCGCTGAATGAACTTCAAGCCTACTTAATTGATCTTTTAATTTGTTTACAAATTCATTTTGACTTGGTTTAGAAATTTGAAAAGGTTTAAACATATGACTTTTTACAGTTTCTTTACCTTTTATAGTTTCTGTAACTAATGGTTTATCTGTGAGCATATGTTCTATACGTTTTAATTGTGAATTTAAACAAATTAAACTTGCATTACTAAAGTTATTTTGTTCAATTAATTTACTATTTACATCATTTTCTCTAGCTACCTTATATGGTGCACAGATAATTTCATTATCTTGATGTTTTAATTTACTAATTGTTTTAGGTGGAAAATCACTTTTTATTGTTTGATTATTTACAATCCATTGAGATCTTTTATCTCTAACAGTTATTGGGTTTAAACTTTTATTAGATTCATTTTCTTTAATTAATGTATACCAATCAAAGAATTTAATGTCATATTGTTCATTTATTTTATAGTCTAAATATTCATATTTTAATTCTTCAAAAGTATATGTTTTTAATATCTTTTTCATTTTTATCAAATTTTTAAGTTTAGATATTTCTTTTATTAAACTATTTTCAATTTCTGCTTTAGTCAAAACTTTTAATTCTTTGTTTATGACCTTTTTAATTTCTGAGTTATTGGTTATGACCCCTTTAATTTCTGAGTTATCTGAGTCTTCAGATTTATTACTACTAGTTGATCTACATAGTAAAGGATCCATTTTATAAGATATTATAAAAGTATTTGACTACCTGGTTATACCCTCGCCTGGTTATACCCTTTCCGATGCCCTTCAACAACGGGTCTTACTCACGGGTTCAGTAGGTTTGGGTTCAGTAGGCAAAGCCAAATCCCTTTACAATAGACCATAAACTGAATACTTTATATGTATTTCAACAAAGTAGATCTAAATCTTTTTGGCTCTGATACCAACAAAAGCAAAGGACCGTTTTACAAAACTCAGATTTGATCTTTAGAAAGGTATTCTATAAATATCAATTAGAAGTTCATTATCATATATAAAAATTAAAATACTAAGATCAGCAAGATCTATAAAAATATAAATATGAGTCATTTACAACAAATTTCTGATGTGGAAGATCAGACTAAGCCGCATCCACAGAGCATACTTATACAAATTTATTAATTTAATATTTATCAATCAACTCAATCAATTTTAGTTTTATATTTAACACAAGGTTTAGGGTTCCTGCAACCTTAACCTGGGATCCCCAGAATTAAGTCAGAGTGTGGAGGGAGAAGAAGAAGAGTGCCGTCAACACGGTCTTATACAAGTAGCAATTTACAAATATAAAAGTGGAATTTATAAAATTTAAGTAACAAATTACAAAATTGAAAATACAAATATACCAATTTAAAATTTAAATGAGAAGCTTAAACTAGTTTATACTTACATGAAATCTCAAACCTTGAATCCTTAGAAGGATCAGTTTATGGTCCGTTTTACAAAACTCAGATTTGATTTTTAGAAGGGTATTCTATAAATATCAATTAGAAGTTCATTATCATATATAAAAATTAAAATACTAAGATCAGCAAGATCTATAAAAATATAAATATGAGTCATTAAACTGATAATGAACACGGTCTTTTAATAAATTTGTATAAGTATGCTCTGTGGATGCGGCTTAGTCTGATCTTCCACATCAGAAATTTGTTGTAAATGACTCATATTTATATTTTTATAAATCCAATTGATAATAGTATTTTAATTTTTATATATATTGATGAAGATTTAGTTGATATTTATAGAATACCCTTTTAAAATAAATTTCTGAGACTTATAATCGATCCTTTGCTTTTGTTGGTATCAGAGCCAAAAAGATTTAGATCTACTTTGTTGAAATACATATAAAGTATTCAGTTTATGGTCTATTGTAAAGGGATTTGGCTTTGCCTACTGAACCCAAACCTACTGAACCCGTGAGTAAGACCCGTTGTTGAAGGGCATCGGAAAGGGTATAACCAGGCGAGGGTATAACCAGGTAGTCAAATACTTTTATAATATCCTATAAAATGGATCCTTTACTATGTAGATCAACTAGTAGTAATAAATCTGAAGACTCAGATAACTCAGAAATTAAAGGGGTCATAACCAATAACTCAGAAATTAAAAAGGTCATAAACAAAGAATTAAAAGTTTTGACTAAAGCAGAAATTGAAAAAAGTTTAATAAAAGAAATATCTAAACTTAAAAATTTGATAAAAATGAAAAAGATATTAAAAACATATACTTTTGAAGAATTAAAATATGAATATTTAGACTATAAAATAAATGAACAATCTGACATTAAATTCTTTGATTGGTATACATTAATTAAAGAAAATGAATCTAATAAAAGTTTAAACCCAATAACTGTTAGAGATAAAAGATCTGAATGGATAGTAAATAATCAAACTATAAAAAGTGATTTTCCACCTAAAACAATTAGTAAATTAAAACATCAAGATAATGAAATTATCTGTGCACCATATAAGGTAGCTAGAGAAAATGATGTAAATAGTAAATTAATTGAACAAAATAACTTTAGTAATGCAAGTTTAATTTGTTTAAATTCACAATTAAAACGTATAGAACATATGCTCACAGATAAACCATTAGTTACAGAAACTATAAAAGGTAAAGAAACTGTAAAAAGTCATATGTTTAAACCTTTTCAAATTTCTAAACCAAGTCAAAATGAATTTGTAAACAAATTAAAAGATCAATTAAGTAGGCTTGAAGTTCATTCAGCAACTACCCAACAAGTAGCTCCTGACACACCTCAAGCATCAAGAAATATAAATAATTTAGAAGAAACTTCTAACTCTGAAGTTAGTGAACCTGAGTCAGAAGATGTAAAACAATTTGAAATAAACCCCATAAATCATCATAGAGAAATAGTAAATAGAGCACCAGATTTAGGTATAATTGATAAACCTAATACTATAAGTCAATTTAAATATAATGCAACCACTATAGATGAATGGAATATAGATGGTTTAAGTGAATATAATATATTAAGTCTTTTGCAACAAATGACAATGGCTGCAAATGCTTATAAAACTCAGTCAACTATATCTGATAAAGCTATAGCAGAAATTCTAATTGCTGGCTTTACAGGCCAATTAAAAGGTTGGTGGGACTATCATCTTACTGACCAACAACATTTAGAAATTTTAAATTCAATTCAAGTAAATGATGAAGGTGAACCTATATATGATGAAAATGGTGAAGTAATTCAGGATGCTGTGTCATCTTTAATTCTCACTATTTCATTACATTTTATAGGAGATCTGTCCCATTTAAAAGATAAAAATGCAGAATTGTTAAGTAACTTAAAATGTAGAACATTAGGTGAATTTCAAATTTATAAAACAACTTTTCTCACTCGATTAATGTTAAGGGAAGATTCAAACCAGAGCTTTTGGAAAGAAAAGTTCTTGGCAGGTCTACCTTATTTTTTGAGTGAAAAGGTAAGAAATCATATTAAACAGCAATATGGTAATCCTATACCTTATAGTAAACTGACATATGGTCAATTAATAAGTATAGTTAATAAAGAAGGATTACAAATATGTCACGATTTAAAACTTCAAAGAACATTAAAGCATGAAATGCAGAAAACTAAAAAAGAATTAGGATCTTATTGTAAACAATTTGATTATGACATAACATCTTCTCAAAGATGTGATGGCCAGTGTTCTAAATATCATAAACCTAAAACCCATTCTACTAAACCTACTTATAACGATTTAACTTGTTATAATTGTGGTCAACAAGGGCATTGTAACACCCCTTCCCGGTCCACCCGTAAACCCGAATGAACCGAGTCGAGATGCTACAAACTGGTTGACTGTATGGTTAGATATGCTGATATCATAATACTGACTATGTATATATATAGCTACAGATGAAGTTTACATTACTAGTGTACTGAATATTTAAATGCATTATACAAGTGTTCAAAATGAGATGGGCCCGACTGTGTGCCCTGTACATGCCATGAAAGAATAATAACAGATACATATCAAAATAGGGAGCTACCCTGAAGACCGTGTCTTCTACAGATGAACTTCAGCAGTTGTAATCCGACTCTCTATGAACCAGTCTCAAAACCTGCGAGTTAAACAGGTAACTCGCTGAGCTAAATAAGCTCAGCGGATATCTCAATATAGAAAGACATAATTAAGCACTCAAATATGCAGAAAGAATTATGTAAGTACATATAATCACACACAACATACAGCTTTCATTTCACCTTGATGATCGTTCTTACTGTTTATTTTACTGTCCGATTCATGCAATAGCAAGTTAAAATATCTGTATGGCTCCATAAGGTTATAGTGAAACCTAAGTGATAAGATAAACTGTATGAAACTGGATGAAATTGTATGCTATAGGCCCCAAACCGGATTTGCCTATGCCAATATTGTCCGTTTTGGTGCCCCTAACCGGATTTGCACCGCACGGTTTAATCATATCCACTCAACGGCCTGTAGCCGGAGTTCCAGACTGTATGGGGCGCAGATCTGCTATTCTATGTCGCGACATAGCCTTATCTACATGGTTTCTACCTAACCTCAATGGAGCTTATTATGTACATGTCAAGAATATAACACCATAATACATAAATGGTTGCATAACTTCATAGTTCATCATGTTGATTTGATTTCACATCATATGAATGCTGGTATGTTGTTTTAATCCATGTTCTTATGTTGTATTTTTGTTTTACAATGATTGGATGCATGCATGTTGAGCAAAGGAATGTAATTGTATAGAAAAGAAGTCCAAAATGCATGAAAACACAATGTCGCGAGCGCGCCTGTGGAAGTCGCGAGCGCGAGATGCAGAAAATAAGAGACAGTGTGTTATCAGGCACAAGTCGCGATCGCGTACTTGAAAGTCGCGAGCGCGTAGTGTGCCAAATGAGAGACAGTGAGTTTTCATGCCAACTACGCGAGCGCGCACTTGAGAGTCGCGATCGCGTAATATGCCAATTGAGAGTCAGAGAGTTTTCATGCCAACTACGCGAGCGCGCAGTGCAAGTCGCGAGCGCTTCCAGGCCAAGGGCCAACTTCGCGATCGCGTCTTGCAAGGTCGCGAGCGCGAGAAAAGCAAAATGAAAGTCAGTGAGTTTGAAGTGGAAGTCGCGCGCGCGCAGTGCAAAGTCGCGAGCGCGCGACGTGCTTCCAGCCTGCGCAGTGCAAGGTCGCGACGCGTTTCCAGCCTGCGCAGTCTGCACTCTTTTGGTCATAACTCTCAATATACAACTTCAATTGGAATGATTCAAAAGCCCACGAAAAGCTAACACATAGAGAAACAAATAACTCTTCTATAGCACTTCCTAGTTCCATCAATAAATGGGGTCAAAATCAAGATGAAGGTCTCCCCTGTTTTCTCAACATTTCCAGTTCTCCCATTCAACATGAAGCAAGATATTGTCTCATCATCAACACACCACACAAATTTCATGCAAAGCTAATAGCAAATGAAAAGAGATATCAAACCTCCACTCCAAAAGCTTGAGCTCTTCTAGCTTCTCTTCTCTATACTCTTGGAGCTTCCTTCACCTATCCATAACAATTCTTATATATATATTACCCACAATATAACTCAAAGAAGTTGAATAGCACAAAGCTTCAAGATATACTACTTACTTGTTGCAAATTGAGGTTGCCTTAATGCTTAATTACCACAACTACCATGAAAATGAAAGGAAGGGAAGGGAAGGAGATGGAGAAGATGGAGATAAACATGAAAAATGGGAAAGTGAAAATGATTTTTACGGGTAGGCTATCAAAATAGATAGAAAACTTCCTACATGGCACCTCAATTATGCAAAGGTTACAACTTAATACCAAGCTATATGTTTTGATACAAACAAGTCCTAAACTTTCCATGCAAATAAGTCCACTTATAAATCTCTTTCTACCCCAACCAGGTTTGGTTCAACCCGACTCAAATCAAGAGGATGTTACAGTTCTCCCCTTCTAAATAAAAACTTCGTCCCGAAGTTTACCTGTTGTAAACAAATGCGGATACTGTTGTCGCATGGTTTCTTCTGATTCCCAAGTTGCTTCTTCTGTCTTATGATTCCTCCAAAGAACTTTCACCAATGCGATTTTCTTGTTCCGCAATTCTTTAGTTTCTCTGGCTAGAATCTGAACTGGTTCTTCTTCATAAGTAAGATCCGGCTGAATATCAATCTCTTCTGCTGATAACACATGTGAGGGATCTGATCTATATCTTCTCAACATGGATACATGAAATACATTATGGATTCGATCTAAGGTTGGAGGTAATGCTAGGCGATAGGCTAATGGTCCTACGCGTTCAACAATCTCGTATGGACCAATGAACCTAGGACTTAGCTTACCCTTTTGTCCAAACCTTAGGATCTTCTTCCATGGTGAAACCTTCAAAAAGACTTTATCCCCAACTGAATACTCAATGTCTTTTCTCTTTAAATCCGCATAGGATTTCTGTCGATCACTTGCTTCCTTCAGCCGTCTTCTGATGATTTCTACTTTCTCTTCTGTGTCTCTTACCAAATCTGGACCCAAGATCTTCTTCTCACTAAGTTCTGTCCAACATACAGGTGTTCTGCATCTTCTACCATACAATGCTTCATAGGGTGCCATCTTGATGCTCGCTTGATAGCTGTTGTTGTAGGCAAACTCCATGAGAGATACATATTTGTCCCAACTGCCTTCAAATTCAATGACACATGCTCTCATCATGTCTTCCAGGATTTGAATCACTCGCTCTGAATGCCCATCTGTCTGCGGATGAAATGCAGTGCTGAAATGCAGTTTCGTTCCTAATGCCTCTTGAAGTTTACCCCAGAACTTCGATGTAAACCTTGGATCACGATCAGAGATAATGGATGATGGAACTCCATGTAGTCGAACTATCTCACTAACATAAATTTCTGCTAACTTGTCCAGAGAATAGTCCGTCTTAACTGGTAGGAAATGAGCAGACTTGGTGAATCTGTCCACAATTACCCATACTGCATCATGCTTCCACTGTGTCTGAGGTAAGCCAGTAAC
The DNA here is from genome assembly GCF_041381405.1 of Jatropha curcas. NCBI lineage: Eukaryota > Viridiplantae > Streptophyta > Magnoliopsida > Malpighiales > Euphorbiaceae > Jatropha > Jatropha curcas. The sequence continues at coordinate 26,701,783 of NC_143153.1, forward strand.
AAAGTCCATCGTGATCTGATCCCATTTCCATGTTGGCACTATTATGGGATGAAGTAACCCGGATGGCAGTTGATGTTCTGCTTTTACTTGTTGACATGTTAAACATCTTGCTACAACATCTCCGATGTCTCTCTTCATGCCTGGCCACCAGTAGCCTTTCTTCAAATCTTGATACATCTTGGTGCTACCTGGATGCATTGTATATGGACTGTTATGAGCTTCATGCAGAATCTTTTGTCTGATCTCCCCTGTCTGTGGGACAACAACTCTATCTTCATAGAACAATATGCCATTGGTATCCAATCTAAATTTCCCATCATGGTCTTCCTGTACTTGTTTAACCCATAGGGCTATTTGTGCATCTTTCTTCTGTGCTTCTGCAACTTCCTGAATCCAAGATGGCTGGACTTGCATCTGTGCTAGGATAACTCCCTGCTGTTGCATCTCCATGTTAATCCTCATTGCTCTCAAAGCAAATAATGATTTCCGGCTAAGGGCATCTGCTACTACATTAGCTTTGCCCGGATGATAATTAATGACATAATCATAATTAGCCAGAATCTGCATCCACTTCCGTTGTCTTGAATTCAAGTCCTTCTGTGTTGGTAAGTACTTTAAACTTTGATGATCCGTGTAAATGTAACACTTTTCCCCATACAGATAATGCCGCCATACTTTGAATGCTAGAACAATGGCTGCTAGTTCTAAATCATGGGTTGGATAATTCAACTCATGTGGTTTCAATTGTCTGGAGACATAAGCTACCACTTTCTTATCTTGCATGAGTACACATCCCAACCCAGTATGAGAGGCATCACTGTAAATCTCAAAGTCTTTACCTGACACTGGCTGCGTTAACACTGGTGCTTCAGTCAACGTTCTCTTCAAAGTGTCAAAACTCTGCTGACATCTAGTATCCCAGTGGAATACAACCTCTTTCTTCAACAGTCTGGTTAAAGGTGATGCAATGATGGAGAATCCCTTTACAAATCTTCTGTAATAACCGGCTAAACCCAGAAAACTTCGAACTTCTGTGACATTTCTGGGTGGTCTCCAATCAACAATAGCTTCAATCTTCTTAGGATCCACTCTAATACCCTCCGATGACACCACATGTCCTAAGAAAGAAACTTCTTCTAGCCAAAACTCACACTTACTGAGCTTCGCATACAGCTGTTTATCTCTCAAGGTCTGAAGTACAATCCGTAAATGCTTATCATGTTCTGCCCTGTCTCTGGAGTAGACCAAAATGTCATCTATAAACACCACCACAAACTGATCCAGGTATGAATGAAATACGCGGTTCATGAGATCCATGAAAACCGCCGGTGCATTTGTGAGCCCGAATGGCATGACTAAAAATTCAAAGTGACCATATCGGGTCCTGAATGCAGTCTTAGCGATATCTTCTTCCTTTATACGCAACTGATGATATCCCGACCTGAGGTCGATCTTAGAAAACATACCTGCACCTTTTAATTGATCAAACAAATCATCGATGCGAGGCAGTGGATACTTATTCTTAATTGTCAGTTTATTCAGCTGTCTGTAATCAATGCACAATCTGAATGATCCATCTTTCTTCTTAACAAATAAAACCGGTGCTCCCCAAGGTGATACACTGGGTCTGATAAAGCCTTTATCCAATAACTCCTGTAGCTGAATCTTTAACTCTTTTAACTCTGCTGGTGCCATTCTGTAAGGTACAATAGATACTGGTGCTGCTCCAGGAAAGACATCTATGGTAAACTCCACTTCCCTCCTTGGTGTTAACCCTGGTAACTCATCTGGAAATACATCTGGATAATCACATATTGTTGGTATATCTTGCACTTTTGACTTTTCTTTTTCTGCGTATAATGCACATACCAAGTATGCTTCACAACCCTTCTGAATTAATCTCTTTGCTGCTATAGCTGATATCACATTACCCAGAAAATCTCGCCGCTTCCCGACTACTATAATCTCTTCCCCTGCTGGTGTAGATAATGTCACCCTTTTCTTTGCACAATCAACTAAAGCATTGTGTCTAGATAACCAATCCATACCCAAAATAACATCAAAGTCTCTAAATGGCAACTCCATAAGATCTCCTGGAAATTCCTTTCCATGAATAACAATTGGACAGTCTTTGATCACTGTATGAGTTGTTACTACATCTCCTAATGGATTGGTAACCAACATACCCTGACCCACATGTGCAACCGCTAACCCTTTAACCCAGGGTGTAGGCACACTAATGTATGAATGAGATGAGCCAGGATCAATTAAAGCATAAACTCCATGATCACATAAAGAAAACTCACCAACTATGACATCTGGAGCTTCCTCATCTTCTCTGGCTCGCATGGCATAAACCCTAGCTGGACCCCTGGTATCAGGCCTGTCCACTGTCTCTGATTGTTGTCTCTACACTCCGGAGGTCTCGCCTCTACCTCTGCCTGTTATGAACGGTGTAGGAACTCTTGCCCTTTTAGGACAATCCTTCTTCTGATGGTCTGAGGCTCCGCATGTCCAGCATTTACCAGTCACCAACCAACAATCTCCACCATGTCGTCTGCCACAATGCTCACAAGGTGACGAAGTATAACTGGCTGACTCTGTACCTCTACCAGTGCCTCTACCAGAACCTCTACCTGAACCTCGACTCCCACTGGTAGAACTAGCCACCACTGATGCTGCTGGCATATTAGTGCCCCTGACTAAGCCTTGACTAAAAGGAGGCCTAGAACCAGATGAACTACTTGCACCTCTGAATTTCTTGTTCTCCGGCTGATGTGTACTAGTTGCACTCTGAGTCTGATCTCTTCTTTGCTGAGACCGCTGGCGTCTAGAACGCTGATTGGCCTGTATTCGCTCTATCTCTTGAGCTGCCTCTACCAAGGCTGAAAATTCTCTGAATCTGGAAGCTACCACTCCCATCTGAATCTCATCATTCAAGCCTTCTTGAAACTTCTTACACCTTTCGGCTTCTGTAGCCACTATCTGTTTACCATACCTGCTGAGTCTCGTAAATTCTCTTTCATATTCAGCTACAGACATTCTGTTCTGTCGCAGGTATAAGAACTCTTTCCTTCTCGCATCTAGGTAAGCCTCGGTAATGAACTTCTTCTTGAATTCATCCAAGAAGAATTGCCAAGTACGTTGATCTGCTGTTACTCTCTGTTGCACAGTGGTCCACCATGTATATGCCTCTTCTATCAGCAATGAAGTGGCACAAATCAACTTGTCTTCGACTGTACACTGCAATTGTTCTAGGATTCTCGATGTCCCATCCAGCCAATACTCAGCTACTTCGGGACTATCATCTTTGCTCGCTTTGAATTCCTTTGCACCATATTTTCTAAGCTTCTCCAATGGGGGTTTTCTCTCTCTCTCCACCACCACTGGTGCGTGAGGCATCACCCCTGCAATCTGTCGAAAAGTATCTGCCAGTTGTTTTAACAGCACCTCTTGACCTAGTGCTCTTGAAGCCTCACCCTCCACTGTTCTAGCTTGACCTGGTGCTGCTGGAGCCTCACCCTCCACTGCTCTGGAGGCGTGTGACTCACTTTCACCTTCCTGAGACATCCTCCTAAAATAATAACAACTGCTTAGTTCATCAGGGTAGTCATGGCATGTACATATACTGACTTATGCATTCAAGCCCGGGGAAATTAAACCGAGGGCTCTGATACCAAAATTTGTAACACCCCTTCCCGGTCCACCCGTAAACCCGAATGAACCGAGTCGAGATGCTACAAACTGGTTGACTGTATGGTTAGATATGCTGATATCATAATACTGACTATGTATATATATAGCTACAGATGAAGTTTACATTACTAGTGTACTGAATATTTAAATGCATTATACAAGTGTTCAAAATGAGATGGGCCCGACTGTGTGCCCTGTACATGCCATGAAAGAATAATAACAGATACATATCAAAATAGGGAGCTACCCTGAAGACCGTGTCTTCTACAGATGAACTTCAGCAGTTGTAATCCGACTCTCTATGAACCAGTCTCAAAACCTGCGAGTTAAACAGGTAACTCGCTGAGCTAAATAAGCTCAGCGGATATCTCAATATAGAAAGACATAATTAAGCACTCAAATATGCAGAAAGAATTATGTAAGTACATATAATCACACACAACATACAGCTTTCATTTCACCTTGATGATCGTTCTTACTGTTTATTTTACTGTCCGATTCATGCAATAGCAAGTTAAAATATCTGTATGGCTCCATAAGGTTATAGTGAAACCTAAGTGATAAGATAAACTGTATGAAACTGGATGAAATTGTATGCTATAGGCCCCAAACCGGATTTGCCTATGCCAATATTGTCCGTTTTGGTGCCCCTAACCGGATTTGCACCGCACGGTTTAATCATATCCACTCAACGGCCTGTAGCCGGAGTTCCAGACTGTATGGGGCGCAGATCTGCTATTCTATGTCGCGACATAGCCTTATCTACATGGTTTCTACCTAACCTCAATGGAGCTTATTATGTACATGTCAAGAATATAACACCATAATACATAAATGGTTGCATAACTTCATAGTTCATCATGTTGATTTGATTTCACATCATATGAATGCTGGTATGTTGTTTTAATCCATGTTCTTATGTTGTATTTTTGTTTTACAATGATTGGATGCATGCATGTTGAGCAAAGGAATGTAATTGTATAGAAAAGAAGTCCAAAATGCATGAAAACACAATGTCGCGAGCGCGCCTGTGGAAGTCGCGAGCGCGAGATGCAGAAAATAAGAGACAGTGTGTTATCAGGCACAAGTCGCGATCGCGTACTTGAAAGTCGCGAGCGCGTAGTGTGCCAAATGAGAGACAGTGAGTTTTCATGCCAACTACGCGAGCGCGCACTTGAGAGTCGCGATCGCGTAATATGCCAATTGAGAGTCAGAGAGTTTTCATGCCAACTACGCGAGCGCGCAGTGCAAGTCGCGAGCGCTTCCAGGCCAAGGGCCAACTTCGCGATCGCGTCTTGCAAGGTCGCGAGCGCGAGAAAAGCAAAATGAAAGTCAGTGAGTTTGAAGTGGAAGTCGCGCGCGCGCAGTGCAAAGTCGCGAGCGCGCGACGTGCTTCCAGCTTGCGCAGTGCAAGGTCGCGACGCGTTTCCAGCCTGCGCAGTCTGCACTCTTTTGGTCATAACTCTCAATATACAACTTCAATTGGAATGATTTAAAAGCCCACGAAAAGCTAACACATAGAGAAACAAATAACTCTTCTATAGCACTTCCTAGTTCCATCAATAAATGGGGTCAAAATCAAGATGAAGGTCTCCCCTGTTTTCTCAACATTTCCAGTTCTCCCATTCAACATGAAGCAAGATATTGTCTCATCATCAACACACCACACAAATTTCATGCAAAGCTAATAGCAAATGAAAAGAGATATCAAACCTCCACTCCAAAAGCTTGAGCTCTTCTAGCTTCTCTTCTCTATACTCTTGGAGCTTCCTTCACCTATCCATAACAATTCTTATATATATATTACCCACAATATAACTCAAAGAAGTTGAATAGCACAAAGCTTCAAGATATACTACTTACTTGTTGCAAATTGAGGTTGCCTTAATGCTTAATTACCACAACTACCATGAAAATGAAAGGAAGGGAAGGGAAGGAGATGGAGAAGATGGAGATAAACATGAAAAATGGGAAAGTGAAAATGATTTTTACGGGTAGGCTATCAAAATAGATAGAAAACTTCCTACATGGCACCTCAATTATGCAAAGGTTACAACTTAATACCAAGCTATATGTTTTGATACAAACAAGTCCTAAACTTTCCATGCAAATAAGTCCACTTATAAATCTCTTTCTACCCCAACCAGGTTTGGTTCAACCCGACTCAAATCAAGAGGATGTTACAGGCATACTTCAAAATTTTGTAAAAGGAAGCAATCCCATAAATCTTCACAAAAAATTTCTTATAAAGATTTAACTTGTTACAATTGTGGTAAAAAGGGACACACATCTAAATTTTGTAAGTTTAATAAAAAATTAAATGCCTTAAAATTAGATGAAAAAGTATTAAATAAAATCTATGAACTATATATTGATTCTGATACTTCAGAATCTGAAGACATAGAAAGTAAAAATCAAATCGATGAATTAGATTCAACAACTAGTTCATCCGAACAGTAAAAGAAGATTTAAAAGATTTTCATCAACCAGTTCATCTAAGTAATTTTAAACATGTTAACTAAAGATTTTGGCTTCCAATATATTTTATTATTATTTGTATAAATAAAGTTCAAACTGATTTATTAAGATTCTGATAATATTTCGGATTCTGATATCTTTAAATATGTGTTAACCAAATAGTAAACAAGTTTAAGTGATATTGGATAGTATTACTCATATTATGTGTAAATATATATTTCTTAGTGATTTATTAAATCAAAAATATTTATTGTAAAGCTGCAAATGATGTTTTGCAGCCAAATGTTCAAAACCTTGCCATCTTTGCTCCATGGCAAGCGCTTTTCCGTATATATTTAAATTTGATATAAATAAATTATGTTACGCATAATAATCCTCTGACCCGAGAATCCTTACGAAACGAAGGAAGGGAAGAACCCTATATATTCGCCTAGTAAAGCTCTTTCAGAGCATTCAGAAGACTTTCCTAAAACCTTAAACCCCAGTAAAAACCCTCCAAAATGGATTATCTCAATTAAAGCACTCCATGGTATAGCATCCTCTTCAGCGGAGGATACAGGTATGTCTTCTAAATCTAAAGCGATCGTATCCGCTTATGATACGGCTACTCCGTCTCAAACGGTAGACGGTAAAGAGATATCAAATCCGTTAATGGCTGTGGATTTGCCAAAAATCCAATCTAAATACTAGTACTATACATATATGATTTATAAAAAAGTGTATTGGATAGCAGTTAAAGTTGGGTATTTCAATCCCTGGCTGATTGTAAAGCATATTTATTATCAATCAGTATACCAAGTAAATTATGGATCCGTCTAAATACCTATCAACGGTAAAGATCAAAGTACGGTAAAATGGTGGATATCCTTTAAACACTCCACTAACAAATTATAAATCCTCGCATGGATTCTTAAAACCTTATCCAGCCCATCTAAAAACAGTTCAACCCAGCCCATAAATCCATAGTAAAGCCTCAAGTGCAATCTCCAGTAAATCCTCTTCGTCTACCAGTCATAAGGGCAACCGTAACATATCATCATCATGGTGATAGTAATAATGATAGTAACAGTAATACTGATATTCCTCCTTCAGTAAAGCAAGTCAAAAAAGTTAAATGAGGTAAAAGAAAAGAACAGAGACAAAATAAAGAGAGAAAAGATAAAGATAAAAAGAAAAAGAAAAAGAAGGACATATTATCGTCCTCATCACTGTAAAAAGGCAGAAGGAACCTCATTCCTTCAATAATTTTGGTAAAACGCCAAACAACTCATTGTAAAAGTTTAAGTGGCAGACAAAGTACTATTCCAGCTACAGGAAGTACTGTTCCAGCTACAGGAAGAGTCAACCACTATGCTCAACAGTAAAGGCCAAACTACTATTCCTACAGTAAAGGCCAAGTACTATTTGCACAGTAAATGTCAAGACACAGTGGTAGACAACCCACTGTTCATCCACAGTAAAAGTCAAGATTCCGTGACAGACAAGTCACTGTTCATCCACAGTAAAAGACAAACAGTAAAGATTCCGTGACAGACAAGTCACTGTTCATCAACAGTAAAAAGCACACAGTAAGATTCTTAAATTTTCTATATAAAGAGAGCCTCTCCTCTTTGTGAAGGCATAAGTGTAGAACCACTTATCATAAAACCATAAAGAAGCCTAGATTACGATAAACACTTTGGACCTCTCTCCTTTCCTTTCAACGTTCATTGTAAGGATTCAAGGTTTGAGAATTCAAGTAAGTAAAACCTAGTTTAAGCTTCTCACTTAAATTTTAAATTTGTATATTTGTATTTTAAATTTTGTAATTTTGTAATTCAAATTTGTTAGTAAATATAAATTGCTACTTCAGTAAGCCCGTGTTAACGGCACACTTCTTCTTCTCCCTCCACACTCTGACTTGATTCTGGGGATCCCAGGTCAAGGTTGCAGGAACCCTAAACCTTGTGATAAATATTTTGATAAAATTAATTGAGTTGATTGATAAATATTAAATTGATAAATTTGTATAAGTATGCTCTGTGGATGCGGCTTAGTCTGATCTTCCACATCAGAAATCTGTTATAAATTTAATGACTCATATTTATATTTTTATAGATCTCGCTGATCTTAGTATTTTAATTTTTATATGTGATAATGAACTTCTAATTGATATTTATAGAATACCCTTCTAAAAATCAAATCTGAGTTTTGTAAAACGGTCCTTTGTGTTTTACAAATTCTAGGTTAAGGATCGATCATCATCAATTTATCCTTTATATATATATATATATAAAGCAGGCAGAAATTTTTTTTGGTGTTGCCATATAGGATTCTAAATTAATGACATGTGTATGACTTTATTATTTATTTTTATATTTATTTGAAAATAAATTAATTTATGATTGAATTAAACCGTCTTAAATGTAATTGATTAATATAACGTTAGATAATTAATAGTGTGTTAAGTAACAATTTATATAACTTTTAATGATATAAATAAATTACATAATTTATATATTTTAATGATATGGATAGTTATTATTTTATATTAAAAAAATTAAAAAATTATGTTTTAAATTAAATTATGTTAAATATAATTGATTAATTATAGTACTAATAATATAATAAGTTGAAGATTTATACAACTTTTAATTATTTAAAATAAATTATTTATTCATGGATTTTAACGAAATAACGAATTAATTATTTTTATATTAATTTTAAAATAAATCAAATTAATGAATTTTATCACCTTTCATTTTACTTTTTTTTATTTATCTCTATAAATTTCAATACTTTTAATCCATATTTCTGAACAGATGCCTATCTTCTAATTTATACTTTAATAATAAAAAATCACGCTATATATATTTTTTTACTATTGGTATATCTTTATAATATTTTTTAATAGCATAATAAAAGAAATTTCATTCAAGAATCTATAAATTATGCTCCCTTCATCCCATTTTGTTTGCATGATTTGACAAAACACGCATATTAAAAATTTAGCCAACAAAAGTTATTTTGCCATTTTTTACCCTTAACTCATTGAAGATATTAATAAAAGTCTCTCATTTAATGAAGGATAATAAAGATTATCATGAAAAAAATAATTATTTACATATCTAAATTTAGAAACTTTGCAAATATTTTGAGACATCCAATAAAGGAATTAACAAGCAAATAAAATGGGACGGATAGGGTATATATTCTCTCAATTCTACTTTATTTTACTTTTTTTTTTAACTGTGCATAGCACAAGTATATTGCTAGTCGAATAAATAGTGGGAAAAGAGGAGTGCTTTGAGTAACATAAAAAGTAAAACAAAAATAATTATAAATTAATGCCTTTATTTAATTGAGTAGTAAATATAACTTTTCCAAATTACAAAAATGTAAAGGAATTTCTCAAAACCTAAAAATTATTTGAAAACCAAAAAGTGATTGAAAAATGTATTCTCTTCAATTTAAAATATTCTAGTATTAGAAAAATATTTGATTATAATAAATATTTAATTTAAAATATATTTATTATTTTTTAATTATATTTGATGCAAATCAAGTATTTATTTTTTTTATCGAAATTGGAGCCTTTTAATTCATCTAATGTAAGGCTATAGTGATAATTGTACAAAAACTAGAATTTGGACAAATTATATATTACTTCCAAGTTTATTTTTTATTTTTTTTTTATTTGCACGAGTTATTCCGCTTGCTTTTGGAGAAAAATGGACTAGCCCGAGGGGAGTTTGTGTTCTAGAGAATCGAACCAATAACCTAAACATATTGCTTTCAAATTTAAGGAGGGAAAATTAAGCCTAATTTATGTTTTTTACTAACTGTAGTTAATTGGTAACTTTTTTAAAAATGCTATAAATTTTGTTAAATAATTTAGTTATAGCCAAAATGAAAATTGATAATTAAAATTAATAAGTTTTCATTTGGTTTCAGTACGATAATTATTAATTAGTTATAGACAAAGAGCACAATTTTACCTACATTTCATAATGTAAGTAAACAAGTTACTTTGGTGAAATACTCTTTATTTATAAAAAAATTATTTTAATTCATCTTTTGTTAGCCTCAAGGTTATAATATAATCATTTTAAACATTACTTTCTCCATATCATAAATTTTGTCCTATTTTTCTTTTTCACTCGTCCAAATAATATTTGAAATTTATTATTTTATATTTATTTAGTATACTTTTTTATCAATAAATATAATAGTTAAACTAAATCATTTAATTTTTATGGACACTAACATTGAACGTAAATGTTATGGTAATCTTTATATTATGAATGATCCCAATGCCAACGGTTGTCAAAATCTGCCATATTATTTAATATGTAACGTATATCTTCATAGCTGCTTTCTAGAAGTTAAATACCAGTTGCAGAAAATCCATTTGCTACCCAATTTCTAGTTTCTTCATTTAATCCACAATAGAATATATAAGTGAGATATTTATTAGTAAAATTATGATAAGGACATTTTTCCAATAATTCATTAAATCTTATCCAAGCTACATAAAATGACTCTAAATGCTGTTGAATAAAACTTGCAATTACTTGTTGATGAAACATCTCAAAAATATTGTACAAGAAAATAATGAAAGTAAGATCAATAAAAACAAAGAAACAAGATACTACAAATAATATAAATAAATATGTCAATTAAGAAATAAAACAAAATGTCTAAATTAATAACAAGATAATGCGTATTGATATTGGTATTGCCAATCCCCGGCAACGGTGCCAAAAACTTGACAGCTTATTTCGCAAGTGTACGAATCGCTATAAGTAATTTATGATGAGTAAGATATCGTTCCCACGAGAATTGTATTCCAAGTAACAAAATTATGTTATCTTATTATTATTTAAACGGTATTTGAGAAAATTGTTTTATAAATGTAAAATAAATAAGAGTCAAGTAAACAAAAATTGATTAAAAGAAATCAAGGAATTGAAACTACTAGGGGTTTTGATTTTACTTAATTCTTTCCAATTTATTTCATTAGTTCATTAATTAATTTAATTATTCAAGTAGGGGAAACAACTCTGAATTCAATAACAAGTTTTTCCGATGTATTGCTAGCTATTTAAATTCCATTTAATTACCTATCTTCCAATAGCGCAATCAAATATGATTTAAATCATTAAGTTATATAGTTGTTTATGAATTTATAATTTAAGGTTGATAAATTATAAAAACCCCCATGAGTCAAACCATATAGCTTCCGCATCAAGTTATTATTCTCATGTGTTTTATTAACCTTTTCATATCAAAGATCCGTCTTCCCATAGTGATAATTGAAATAAATCAATCTAGGGGAAAAACTCTGCCTGGAAGCATTAAGTTCATCAATAAATCATAACTTGAATAAGGAAAAATAAATCTAATTGCATAAATTGGAAAAGATATTAAGCTACACCAAACCCCTAGTATAAGAATTTAGTTATACATGGCACTTAAATAAAACTCAATAATGCTTGATAAGTATTTCATAATCAATAAGAATAATGAAAGAAATAAACAACATTAAGAGTTTAGAAATAAGAACTAGTTAACAATTGGCTTTGGATGGCTTCCTTGAATCTTTGCACAACTCTTGAATACTTAACTTCAAAAGAAAATAAAACTATGTACAAGACTAAGAGAATGAGAGATATATGAGATGGAAGATGAGATGATGGGATGAATTGGGATCCTTCCTCTCTTTATATAGACTTATTGGGAGAGAAATTCTACATTGTTTAGGGAATAAATTCCACCTTGTTTAGGGAATAAAGTTCTCATTAGGCCTTAAATTTCTCTCAATCTTGTCTCTTCCATGTGCATAGATTAGAACTTGATTTGCATGTCAAGAAAGTATCCAAGGTGAGCTCATGAAAATGATAAGGAATAGTTGGAAATTTTGACTTAAATCAGCACTTGGTATTTAGCACGGGCGTGCTTGGACGCACGGTCTGGGGCGTGCCAGGGTCTGACTCTTTGCTTGATTTTCCTTGGTTTTAGCACGGTCATGCTGATTGACACGAGCTGGGTGTGCTAAAATATTTTTGCTTCATTTTGTCATTTTCTGTGCAAAAACCCTACAAATTCTTTAAGATCAAGTGAATTATGATTCAAGGAAACTTTTATATGAAAACATAAATAAAATTAAGATAAAAACTAAATAAAGTAATTAAAAATACTAAAAACTTTAATAAAAATTACATTAAAAATACTATAAAAATAACATTATCAAAATTTCCCAAACTTAAACCATTGCTTGTCCTCAAGCAACAAAATTAAAAACTAAAAAAGCTAGCTTAATATAGTAGGGAATAATATTCACAATTTCAGTAAGTATCAAAAGTCATTAACATGAGAATAAATCATGTGTTTCCTATGCTAATTATATTCTAGCAAAAATTCAATTTTTAATAAAACGCATTCCTTAATTTAAACATAAGTTAACAAGATTTTTAACACCAACAATTATTCAACTTATGATAGATAGAGTATGAATTTTCACAAAAATCATTTAACCTTTAAATAAGAGATTTAAATATAAATTCAACATTCCCATAGGCAAAATTAGTCATCTCTTCTCCACAATTGAAATGCATACAATTTAAAAGATCAAAAGGTCTTTATTTAGGTTGTACTGAGGTTTTAGGGATATAATCTTAGCTAAGTAAAGAAAAGGATAATATGGTATACAAAAGTACAAATAATGTTTAATATCAGGATTTTCATTTATATTAAAAACGAATTTTTATTTGTAAAGGGGAACTAACTTTGAAGTCTCTTACTAGCTTGAAATTAGAGCTATTTTTGGCAAGATCTCTTCATAGCACTTTTGATATTTTCTCCCTTGCTAAAGTTCCCCAAACTTGAATTCTTGATTAATTGCTTCTCTTATGGGGTTTTTTGTTTCTTTCTTTTTCTTTCTTTTTATTTTTATTTTTATTTTTATATTTTTTTTTTCATTTGCTAGTATTAATGAAATTTTCTCCCTTTGTTGCTATGTTTTAATAAAAATTAAATCCTTCAATTTCACATTATTGCACTTAAGGTAGAAAATTAATTTGGTTTAATGGCTAGGTTTAAATATGGGTGAACAATAAAAATTTGATATAGGCTTCAAATTGGTTGCAAGGGTCATACTTTCTTAGGTTGTCTAAGCTAGATATGAGGTTTTTAACAAAGAATGCCTAAATCATTTCTTTCTAAATGTAAGCATTTAAAATTTTTGTCTTGAAGAGAATTTTAATTTGTTCTAGGAATGCCAAGGTTAAATAAATTTTTGATTAAAACACATCTATATATCATAGAATTAAAAAAATTAGTGTTTAAAATCTTAGAAACAAATAGTTAAATTAAAGAACATGTTAAGTCAAAAATTAAAATTTAAGCTGAAAAATAATTAACTTCGAAAAACAACTAAATTCATTACAAGTTAATGAATTATGATAATTTTTGAAACTTGCTCACAATTATTCCAACCATATTAAACTAATGAAATAAACAAAAAAAAAAATTTAACTAAAATTTTCTTTTCCCCAACGTAATCTAGCACATTGTCCCCAATATGTGCAAAAATAAGACAAATTCCCCAAATTTATCATAAATCATCAATGCAAGGCAAGAAAATAAAAATAAAGTAGAAAACATCTTATCACCATTACACCGACAAATACAATAAAAGACAAGGAAACAAAGAGCATAGTTTTAATGGCTAAATGCTGAAGATGAGAAGGAATAACATAACACAATAATAATAATAATAATAATAATAATAATAATAATATAGACCTAATTGTTAAAAAGAAAAAAAATTGAAATAATAAAATAATAAAAAATTCCTAATTAAAAGCAAATAATAAAAAAATAAAAAGAAATGAACGTAAGTCTTTTTTTTTTTTGATAAAAAGAAAGAAAGAAAAAAAATGAATAATTAAAAGTAAAAATTAAGGAAGAAGAAAAAAAAAATGAACGATAAGTCAAAAAGAAAGGAAGAAAGAATGCACAAGTGGGTAGAGTAGGACCATGAAAAGAAAGAAAGGAAGTAAAAGTAGGTAGAAAAAAAATAATGAAAAATAAGCATAAAATAAAATAAAATAGAAAACAAAACAAAGCATTTGCACGTGGTCAAAGTAAAAAGTAATGAGTAAAAGTAAAATAAATAAACAAAATTGAAAAGAGCATAAACAAATTAATAAAGCAAAAGGACCAAAACAATAAAAGACAACAAAACTTAGCGTGTGTTCACTTTGTCCTTGATAAGCGCGAGAGTCTATGCAGGTCTCCAAGTTGATTGTCACGAACAAGAGGACTTCTTGGTGAAAAAATTCATTCCCATGTGGCACGGGCGTGCCGTAAAACACGTCCACACTGACTTGCATAAATGTTGTATACCAATTAATATGCCTGTGCTTCTTGACACACCTAGTCCATACTACTTTCTGGTTTGTACAAGCGTGTCATTTAATACATCAAGCCATACAACTTTTATTCTAGACCATTTCTCCTGCAAAATTAACTTAATTAGAGTAAAAAAAAATTCAATGACAGAAAACATCTTTTTTTTTTTACCTGTGAATTAATTCCTCGAGCCAATTTTTTTTTTGAAGGTAAAAAGACGTAATTGTTGTAACAAAAAGAAAAAAAATAAGGGATTAAATAGTACACAAAAATAAGAAGATATATATAAAATAAAATAAAAAGACCTAATTTTTTTTTTTGAGGGTAAAAAGACGTAATTGTTAGAACGCAAAGAAAATAACATAGTTTTATGAAAATACATAAAAAAAATAATGATAGTAATAAACAATACGAAAAAAAAATACAAGAAAAAAAATGACAATACTTAAAATAAAAGGGCAACAGAAAAAAAAATAATGATAAAAATACTACACTTAAAGGAAAACAAAGAGAAAGAATAATAAAAAAAAATGAAAACAAAGAATGCATGTGGCGTTAATAACGGAGAAAACAAAAAAAAAAAAGTGAATGTCACTTTCACACACAACATGACATATGTAGGAATAAATAAATACACATGACACAATCATTGTGAAAAAGCTAATTGGTTTTTTTTTTTTTTTAAACGTTTGTTCTTCAAGGCACGGCCTGACCGTGCTGCCTGGGGGCACTGGGTAGCATAGGGGTGCTGTTAGAGGGTGCTGCGTAGCACAGAGGTGCTGGATAGTACGGTTTGGGGGTGCTAGAGCCTGACTATGAGTGTATTTTTTTGTGGAGGCAGCACGGGGGTGCTAGATAGCACGGCCTGGGGGTGCTAGAGACCGACTCTTACACTTTCAATCAGTTTTCAAGCCTTTTTAATCTCTTTTTTTTTTTTTTTTGACCTGCAATATGAGTATAAAACACCAAAATAAAAGAAAATAGTGGTTTAAAGATGAGAGAACAAAATGAAAAATATAAGTAATAGTAAAATAAAATAAAATAAAAATTTGCAAAGGAAAAGAAAGAAAATGATGGGTTGCCTCCCATTAGCGTTTTGTTTAAAGTCTTTAAACTCGATTTTTGAGAAGTTTCTCAAATAACGGCATTCACCCATAGTATGTATCATGCAGTATCACACATGAGTCTTGGTTGAAAATGCCCTTAAGATTGGCTAGTTTGAGAAAATTCATGCTCGTCATACCAACAACATCTTGCTTTTAATGATGAACTTGGGGAAAAAACCTGTATTAGATCATGGAGAACACAATTTATTAAATGTGGTATTATTGGAAAAAAAATGATCTTTTGGTGGTGTATATATAAAGACCATTGATGAGCTCAAATCGATAGTCTCAATTTCTTCATCCACCAATATTGCTTTCTGCTTATTTTCATTTAAGTTCTCATCCAATGTCCCTTCCAGTTGTACCTCACCTTTTTCATGGTCATTAATAGTCATATCTGAAAATAAGAAATTGAGATTTAATTCGTCTTCAAAGGAGTTGCATTTTTCACATGTAGGCTTTACTTCTTCTAAATATGCAATTTTCCATGAAGTTTCCTCAAAATTGCACTCCTCATCTCGATATCCATTAATTGCTATGGTTATCAATTCCGTTGCTTGTACCTCCAAATTATTTATTGCTGCTTGTTGGATCTTAAAACTCTCGCGAGTTTCATTCATAAATTCAATGTGAGATTTAGTAAGGGCAGCAATCAAATCTTCTAAATTCTTTTATTTTTCTTTTTCATATTCAAAATTTTGAGGATATTGGTGATTCCAGCCCTGCAATGAATGATCCCAATGCCAACGGTAGTCAAAATTTGTCATATCATTTAACATGCAAAGTATATCTTTATAGCTGCTTTCTAGAAGGTGAATACCAGTTGCAGAAAATCCATTAGCTACCCAATTTCTAGTTTCTTCATTTAATCCACAATAGAATATGTAAGTGAGATATTTATTAGTAAAATTATGATAAGGACATTTTTCCAATAATTTATTAAGTCTTGCCCAAGCTGCATAAAATAGCTCTAAATGTTGTTGAATAAAACTTGCAATTACTTGTTGATTAAACATCTCAAAAATATTGTACAAGAAAATAATGAAAGTAAAGATCAATAAAAACAAAGAAACAAGATACTACAAATAATATAAACAAATATGTCAATTAAGAAATAAAACAAAATGTCTAAATTAATAACAAGATAATTCGTATTGATATTGGTATTGCCAATCCCCGGCAACGGCGCCAAAAACTTGACAGCTTATTTCGCAAGTGTACGAATCGCTACAAGTAATATATGATGAGTAAGATATCGTTCCCACGAGAATTATATTCCAAGTACCAAAATTATGTTATCTTATTATTATTTAAACGGTATTTGAGAAAATTGTTTTATAAATGTAAAATAAATAAGAGTCAAGTAAACAAAAATTGATTAAAAGAAATCAAGGAATTGAAACTACTAGGGGTTTTGATTTCACTTAATTCTTTCCAATTTATTTCATTAGTTCATTAATTAATTTAATTATTCAAGTATGGAAAACAACTCTAAATTCACTAACAAGCTCATCCGATGTATTGCTAGCTATTTTAATTCCATTTAATTACCTATCTTCCAATAGCGCAATCAAATATGATTTAAACCATTAAGTTATGTAGTTATTTATGAATTTATAATTTAAGGTTGATAAATTATAAAAACCCCCCATGAGTCAAACCATATAGCTTCCGCATCAAGTTATTATTCCCATGTGTTTTATTAACCTTTTCATATCAAAGATCCTTCTTCCGATAGTGATAATTGAAATAAATCAATCTAGGGGAAAAACTCTGCTTGGAAGCATTAAGTTCATCAATAAATCATAACTTGAATAAGGAAAAATAAATCTAATTGCATAAATTGGAAAAGAGATTAAGCTACATCAAACCCATAGTATAAGAATTTAGTTATACATGGCACTTAAATAAAACTCAATAATACTTGATAAGTATTTCATAATCAATAAGAATAATGAAAGAAATAAACAAGATTAAGAGTTTAGAAATAAGAACTAGTTAACAATTAGCTTTGGATGGCTTCCTTGAATCTTTGCACAACTCTTGAATACTGAACTTCAAAAGAAAATAAAACTATATACAAGACTAAGAGAATGAGAGATATATGAGATGGAAGATGAGATGATGGGATGAATTGGGATCCTTCCTCTCTTTATATAGACTTCTTGGGAGAGAAATTCTACATTGTTTAGGGAATAAATTCCACCTTGTTTAGGGAATAAAGTTCTCATTAGGCCTTAAACTTCTCTCAATCTTGTCTCTTCCATGTGCATAGATTAGAACTTGATTTGCATGTCAAGAAAGTATCCAAGGTGAGCTCATGAAAATGATAAGGAATAGTTGGAAATTTTGACTTAAATCAGCACTTGGTATTTATCACGGGCGTGCTTGGACGCACGGTCTGGGGCGTGCCAGGGTCTGACTCTTTGCTTGATTTTCCTTGGTTTTAGCACGGTCGTGCTGATTGGCACGGGCTGGGCGTGCTAAAATATTTTTGCTTCATTTTATCCTTTTCTGTGCAAAAACCCTACAAATTCCTTAAGATCAAGTGAATTATGATTCAAGGAATCTTTTATATGAAAACATAAATAAAATTAAGATAAAAACTAAATAAAGTAATTAAAAATACTAAAAACTTTAATAAAAATTACATTAAAAATACTATAAAAATAACACTATCAGTGATAATTGTACAAAAACTAGAATTTGGACAAATTATATATTACTTCCAAGTTTATTTTTTATTTTTTTTTTTTATATTTGCACGAGTTATTCCGCTTGCTTTAGGAGACAAATGGACTAGTCCGAGGGGGAGTTTGTGTTCTAGAGAATTGAACCAATAACCTAAACATATTGCTTTCAAATTTAAGGAGGGAAAATTAAGCCTAATTTATGTTTTTTAATAACTGTAGTTAATTGGTAACTATTTTAAAAATGCTATAAATTTTGTTAAATAATTTAGTTATAGCCAAAATGAAAATTGATAACTAAAATTAATAAGTTTTCATTTGGTTTCAGTACGATAATTATTAATTAGTTATAGACAAAGAGCACAATTTTACCTACATTTCATAATGTAAGTAAACAAGTTACTTTGGTGAAATACTCTTTATTTATAAAAAAATTATTTTAATTCATCTTTTGTTAGCCTCAAGGTTATAATATAATCATTTTAAACATTACTTTCTCCATATCATAAATTTTGTCCTATTTTCCTTTTTCACCCGTCCAAATAATATTTGAAATTTATTATTTTATATTTATTTAGTATACTTTTTTATCAATAAATATAATAGTTAAACTAAATCGTTTAATTTTTATGGACACTAACATTGAACGTAAATGTTATGGTAATCTTTATATTATCAATTACTCTTCTTTAATTTTTTTTCTGCCTTAGAGATAAAAATTATTTCTTGAGTAAACTAATATTTTTTATTAATCAGTTAAAAAATTTCAAAAAAAATGAAAATAATAGTGTTTGTTTTTTTTTAATAAGTCAAAATATTGCTATTAGATTTGTAATAATTTAATGTTTATTTTTTTATGAATTATTTTTATGTATTTTCATTGTCTATTTAATTATCTATTAACTTAAGTAGTCATATTTAGAAATAAAAATAAAAATATTACAAAACATAAAGAAATAATTTTAAAACTCTATTTTTAGAATAAAAAATATTTATTATTTTAAATTAAGTAAAATGAAAAGATAATGTGTTAGGTAAAGCCAATTGCATGGACGGCCATGACATTAAATAGAGAATTGGAATACTAAACCCAAGCAGAAAAATAGAAGAAGAATACAATGCGGATAGAGAAATAGAGTAACAAATAAGCAAAAGTAGTAATAATTAATACGTGAAATTGAGAAGGTCAAGTCAACTCCCGCTTTGGAAGACCCCACGCGTCATGTGGTGTAGCCTTAGAGATCAGTTTGGTTAAATATTCACAACTGATATTATCTCTTCCGTAGAAAATAGGATCCTGGAGGAAATGTCTTTGTTATTGCTTCACATCGGTCCAAGATTTGTGTGTTCAAGTTCAATTGGTAAGGTTGATGGCTTTCATTTTCTCCCTCTCTAACTTTTCTAAAATGTTAATGAGTAGTCACTCCTAGTACAGGCTTGTCCACAGCGTGTTCGGTGGGAGCAGAAATATTTTCCTCTGTATTGAAAATTTCTCATAAAATTCTATTCTCTTTTTCCTTCATTTTAAATATTTAGAATCCTACTTTCGAAAATGAGATATGAGTCCTTTCTTCTTTTAACTAGAAATTTCAAGTTTTAAATATAATCTCTTAACTTAAAATAATTTGGAAGGAGGGTTTAATGAATTAGTAAATTTTAGATACCAAATTAATTTTGTTATCAATGATTAACTTAACTATCTATTTTTAATCGTTAATTGAAAATTATGAAAAAAAAATTCTTTAATAGAAGTTTTTAATTTTACTCATATTCTAAACTCTCAATAAGGAAGATTTCGGAACAATGCAACACCTAAATGCATGAATAGAGAAATGGAAATGTTGTATAGGCAACCAGAAATAGAATTTTATATAAGGAAAATAGATGGTAGAGGCCAAAATAATATATCGAAATTGGGAAACTAAAGTCATGCTTTGAAATGTCAAATTTTTATACCAAACTATTACTTAAATAAATTTTGAAAATTCTCTCTTTTCTCCTTCTCTGTCAAAGTGGGAAAGAGGAAAATAGATTAATAATAAATAAAATTAATTAAAAAACTTGGAAATTTCCTTGTTATGACCTGACAACCATTTTCTATTCATGCATATTCATTGCAAATCATAAAGCTATATTGAAACCTCAAAAAAGGTATTTTTCTCTTCAGTCTTCACTACAGATATATTTCTCACAAAATGTACAGTCTCCTCTTCACTAGACATGCATATGCAACCCTTCTTTTTCTATCCTTAGCTTGCCATACTTATAATGCTACCAAAAACAACTATTGCCAGTCTTCTTGCGGAATCCACAACATTAGCTATCCTTTTAGACTGAAAACCGACCCTAAAAAATGTGGCGACATAAATTATGAACTTGCTTGCGAAAACAACCTCGCTGTATTATATGTGGATTGGGGGGTATATAATGTCCAGGCAATCAATTACAATAATGCTACAATTCGATTAGTGGATGCCAATGTTCAAAAGGATAATTGCTCCTCCATTCCTCTTCATTCTATTGGCCAATTGCGTTATGATAGTTATTGGAATTCTGATCCACGATATGAAAATATAATATCAAGATCAAATTTTTCAGACATCGACGATTCTTATCAGAGCTTAGTATTCGTGAGATGTGAAATCCAAGTGAATTCTCAACTTTACGTGAATCGTTCTACTTGTAGTAATAATTCTTCTGATAATTTGTTGAAAGGTGGTTCAGGTTTTTCTTATGCCATTTTAACTCGTATTAATGCTTCTGATTTGGTGGATTCTTGCCTGGTAGAGTCCATAACTTTGACATCTTTTTTGCTGCCAAAAGATGTTCACAATATTTCATATTTAAACATTTATAAGAGTTTAGTGTACGGATTTGAGGTTTCTTGGTTCCCAGCTTGCTGTAGTAACCATTGCCTCTCTTATTATGGTTTGCCATCCGAAGGTGAATGTTATCAATTTCGTAAAATTAACTTTAAAGGTAAGTACTCTACTTTTCTATCGTTTTTATTTATTTATTTATTTTTTTTGTTTTATTTGAAATGATATTATTGTTTAGTTGCAAATATGCAGGTATAATAATTGGATATCTATATTTTTTTTGATAATGCATGGATATATACAACCACATGATATATCATTATTTTTTTTATGAAACATCAAAACTCTAATAACATGATTTTTATTTATTTTTCATTAGTTTGCTCCATGGCTAGACTCTTAGATCGGGTCTAAATAAGTTAATTTCATTGGCTATTAAATTATTATTAATTACCGTATAAATATTTAACACACATATAGATAATTACAGCAGAATCTTTTAAAAATATTTTTATAGATTTCTTTTAGAAATCAAATCCCTGCAAGTATTATGTTTAAATGTCAACATATATTTTTAATTCATTAAACTGTCTATCTGTTTTAAATTTTACGTAATTTTTTTTCTTTTAAAAAATTCTATATAAAATTAGAAATTCAAATAAAGAAATGTTACTATTATTACTATTATATTATTTTTCTTGTATTATATGTGCTGTTATTGAGTACATTCCTGGACATTGTTTTAATAAAATGAAAAATAGAAAATAAAATATCTTATCGATTCTCTTTCGTGGTTTAGTGCAAAATCTTATAATATTTCATTTCTTTTTAAGAATCTTTTTTATGTTATTAAAAAGTCGTATTTTTTTCCTCTGATTACATCAGAATCATAAAGCTAAATTATTCTAGTATTTTGTTGCTTTATCTGGAAAAAAAAAACTTTTGTTATTCATTAATATTATTTTTTTTTGTTGCAGATATTCTAGAGACTGTTGTCGGATATCTATACACAATCCTCTGGAGCCTATTGCATGGCCTCCATCGTAAGTATTTATCTACATTTTTCAGATGCCAAATTAGTATAGTCTATAACCAATGGCAAGAAAACTAAAAGCAAATATAACAATTTCAAAAAAGAAAAAAAGGAAAATTCAACCTGTGACAACCAAAAAAAAAAAAAAAAAAATTGAGAACTTCTATTCACCTGTTTAACACTTTTTTTTTTCTATGGTTCCTTTTGCAGTTGGATCGAGAGCAAGCGATGCAATATCAAGTAAGAATTTTTATATTATATTCACCCAAGACAGGAAATGTATTCGCCTCAGTAAAAAGACACGTGGCTTCTGAAAATAATACGAATTTATTTATTTATTTTTAGAAAACATGAATTCTTATATCTAATTAGAAATTCAAATTCAATATCAAAATGAAAGGATTATGTGTTATAAAATCTTTGACAGACAATAAAACATATTCAACCAATCTCTTAGAAAAATATTTTTAAGTTTTTATGTTTATAAAATATTAATTTAATGCATAGGTAGTAACCTTTTGAACAATATTTTTATATTTTTTAATTTTTTAATAGGTATTTAATTGAATTAATTTTGCAAATTGAAGCATTTAATAGATATATTTTAAAAAATTAAAGTGTTTAATAGATCAAAGTAAAGTTGACAATGACACAAGTTTAAAATAATAAAATTTAGAGATGAATTTATGTAGCGAGTAAAAATATTTTTGACATCCTTATTAAATATAAGCAATATTACGTGTCATGTTATTAAAGCGACTGCATTTCCACAGTCCCGTGAGCCTTCTTACAAATCCTATACGATTTTGCATATTGATTTATTTTTGTCATTTTATCTTCAGTGGGACTGCGATACTTTATTCAGTTGCCAAGTAAGTAACAATTATAGAAATTCTCAATATGATTATTTTCACCATTTAAGCCGCTCCAGCTTTTGAGCGCGGATAAAATTAACTGTTTTATCAATTATTAACTGTTTTAATATCGTTAATTATTTAAATATTTTTTTATAAAATATTAAAAATTAAATATTATATTAATTAACTTTTTATAAAATTCTACTTTTTTTTTTACTTTTACTTTCCAAACTAATTAATATGTATGATCTTTACTTCTTTCAGATTGGTTGTCTTATCTGCTTGTTTTCTTTAATGACTTGCTCATTTTCCTTGGTAAGTAAAATATTTCCAGAAGTCTACTTTGCTTAATTATGAACATTGAGCCATATTTCTTTCTCCCACTAAACCATATGGAGTTTTTTTTTTTTTCCTATACAGTGGTATACCGCATAGCAATATTCATTTGTGGGACTCCATGTGTGATCGCATTTTTTATCTACAAATGGCGAAGAAGACATTTATCTATGTTCGCTAATATTGAAGAATTCCTTCAAACTCACAACAATCTAATGCCCATTAGATACTCTTACTCAGATATTAAGAGTATGACTAATGGTTTTAAGGACAAGTTAGGGCAAGGAGGATTCGGAAGTGTATACAAAGGAAAACTTCGCAGTGGCGATTTTGCTGCCGTAAAAATGCTTGACAAGTCCAAATCTAACGGGAAGGACTTTGTTAGCGAAGTCAGTACTATTGGGAAAATTCACCATGTTAATATAGTTCGACTCATTGGTTATTGTGTTGAGGGATCAAAGCAAGCTCTTGTTTACGAATTCATGGTTAATGGTTCTCTTGATAGATACATATTTTCTGAAGAAAGGAATAATTTACTGAGCAATGAGAAAATGTACGAGATTTGTCTCGGTGTGGCTCGAGGTATTGATTATCTCCATCGAGGCTGTGATATGCAAATCTTGCATTTTGATATTAAGCCGCACAATATCCTTCTTGATGAAAAATTCAATCCGAAAATCTCAGATTTTGGACTTGCAAAATTATACCCAACGTATAGTAACACGGTGACGCTTACAGCAGCAAGAGGAACAATAGGTTATATGGCTCCTGAATTCTGCTACGCAAATATAGGAGGTATTTCCTTTAAAGCTGATGTCTACAGTTTTGGAATGTTGTTAATGGAGATGGCGGGAAGAAGGAAGAATGTGAATGCATTTGCAGAGAATTTGAGTCAGATTTACTTTCCTTCATGGGCTTATGAACATTTTTGTAAAGGAAAGAGCATTGAGTTAGAAGATATTAGTGAGGAGGAAAGAAACATAACCAAGAAAATGGTTATAGTTGCATTATGGTGTATACAGTTCAAGCCCAGTGATCGTCCTCCAATACATAAAGCTATAGAGATGCTTGAAGGAGAAGTTGAAAGCCTAATAATGCCTCCAAAACCTTCTTTTTTCCCAACAGATAGAGCACAAGAAGATATCCAGGTTGAAGAAGATTCAACTCAAATAACAAGTCCATATTCTGATTCAGATTCTATCAGTTTGGTGCAAAATGAATATTGAGTTGTTTAATTTATGTTCAATTATTTTTCTTTTTCTTTTTCTTTTAGGAAAAAGACACTGTCTTATAAAAAATCAATTTCATTAAAAATTTTTAATATATAGTGGGTTTATGACTTGGATGACGACCATCATAAAGTTAGTTATAACTTATAAGAATTACATTTAAAAATTAACAAAAGTGAGAGAAATGAGGATGAAGGCGCGATCCTTTCTTATACAATGAATCTAGATATTTAAAAAAAAAAAAAGCAATGTGGTGGCCAAAGGTAATGAAGCAATGTATTTTATTCAGAAAATATTTTTTTGAAAAATTTAATTAATATGTTTATTTATATAATACATAAAAATAAAAAATAATATATTCATCTTAAATTTTATTTATATATAATATATACAAAAATAATTATATATATTTAATGATGATTTTAAATTTTAAGAGCAACAACTATTAAAATTTTAATAAATATGAATATTCATCAGTTGGTATAAACCGGTGAACCAAATAAGCCCTAAGAGAAATGTTGAAAGAATTGGTTGGGAGTAATTTGGAATTAGCCAATACCAACCACATTTCCATTCTTAATCGGGATTCCTATTTTTTAGAATTCAATATAAAATTCTTTAATTAGTTTCATCTTAACACTCTAGTACTCAATTTTTATATTGAATTTACTATTCGGATTAAGTAGGATAGTATCAGCAAACAATATTATTAATTATATTATTAAATTGTGAGGATAGCAATGTTTCTAATCTTGGTTTGATTGGTGATTATGGTCTGGTTCGTTGATTTCTCGTTAGGGGGGTTTTCCTTTAATATTGGTTATTCTACTATTTTAGATTGAGGAATATTTGGCTATTCGGGCTGGTGTTCTATTAGCTTGGGAGCGTGGTTTTTGTTTTCTCATCGTTGAAACCGATAGCCTGAAAGCAATTCGATTGGTTGCTTCTATTTTGCCTTCTTCTCATCCTTTAGCAGCTATTGTTATGGATGTCCAGGGATTGTTGCTTTAGGACTGAAATTGTTATGTGCATCATGTTTTCAGTAATTTTGCTATAGGTCATTTGGCGAAGTTGGGTCATTTGATGTCTTCCTCTCTTCATGTGTGGGTTTCTGCTCCTGTTTCAATTTCTTTGATTATTATTTAGTCCGATGCTTGTGGCAACTTTTTGAGATAGTCTATTCTTTTTTTTTTTTTCCTTGTTCTTTTAGTTACCAAAAAAATATTATTAAATTCTAAAAAAAAAAGTTATGATTTATGTTTCCGATCTTCTACAACAGTATCCTTTTACGCATGATGTCTAAATATTGACACTGTTACCTCGAAGTCACGATCTACTTTGTAGGCTTTTTTAGGCCATGATCCTGCAAGAAGAGGGAAGCGTCTCCCATCAGTACTCGGAAGGTCGGTGCGCTCTATGGGGTTTATCAAATTGGAATTTAACACCTAAATCTTGGCTTGAGCCGACAAGAGTAGTAATTAACACACCTAATAGTCCTTTTTAAAAAAAAAAAAATAGTAATTTTTTTTTTTGGCGTTTTTGTATCTCATGTAATTAGTATTTACATTCACTAAAAGCAATAACCATATTTCACAAACAATGAATGAGAAATAAATAAAAAGATTAGGTGATACAATAAACATAAAATTAAGAGATCATATAATTAAATTTTAATGATGGTTAATATATTTGAACAAAATAGAAATATTAAATAGTAATTCACTTTTTTAGCAATAATGATGGTTAAATTTGGACTTGTCCTAAGCCCAGCTTGAATCAAAGGTCAGCAGATTCATCTAAAATTCCAGGCCCATAGGCCTTAACCTCTTCCAGGAGCATCACTTGAACAGAAAAGAATATTACAGAATATCTTCATTATATATATTATTCAGGAGGCCATGCCTATCCTTAGTTTAGGATTCTCCATGAAATTGACCCATAATATTCACCAATTTTGGGTAATTTTCTCATTTTTTTTCTAATTACTTTTTACTAAAAATATTTTCTTCTGTCTCAAGAAAGTTTTGCAATATCTTTGCTAAAGATGATGGCTTATTCTTGAATTTGGTGGACCTTTCTTCTTTAACTAATCATCTGCAGATTTGAAAACATCAATTAAAATAAACAAGTGATGAGTTGATACTAATTAATCTTAATAAAGGGGTTAAGATTACAATGCATTTTAATTAATTGATTCAATTATTCATAATTGTAATAGTTTCTTTCAACAATGTATTTCTTTTTCATTGCAACCACTCTACACGGATTAACCTCAACTGCGTTTCATATTGAAATTGTGGCTTTTAACCTCAGTGAGAGTGGTCTGATATAGACTAGGCACTTGCCTTAATGCAATATGTGGCTTAGAGATACAATGAATGTAGACATGTTTAGGCCAATTAAGTTAGTGGCTATCCATTTGGGAACTCCATAGGGAAAAAGGAGAAATACTGAAATGCTATTTTATTCCATTGGCATCCTTAGAGACAACGCATAAAGTGAAAAGTGAAAATATGAATTAAAAAAGGGAGCTTCATTGGCTTTGGGGAGAAGGTATTTGCTGTTTTTATTAAATTCAGATCTCTAAATATAAAATTACAAGTTCAAAATGAGCATCCGTTGCGTTAAGCACTACATAAAAACTTTAGCGTGCAATGAATCTAGACATCTTAAAAAGTGCAAGTAGGTTTTTTTTTTTTTTAAATGAAAGTTATCCTTTTATTTATATCTCAAATATGAATTCCCCATGGCCTCCAATAATACAATACCTTTAATCAAATGAGGTAAAGAATTAAAAGAGGTAAAAGAAAGAGAAAAATGATATAGCCTTTGATGAGTGGCCAAAAGTTATGCCGCTTGATTTCCTTCATGGTATATGTGATGAATGGATGAGGAGTGGAGGTACAATAGGTCAGCAATACGTAGCAAAATCGAAGGACCTGCTCTAGTCCATTGTGCCCGATTAACTCGAGCAACTAGATCCTGACAATTCATTTCCACCTGGATGGAATAAAATCCTTTATCAATGCTCCAGGAGAGCCCCCAAATCAATGCTTCAAGTTCTGCAACATAAGCTGTCCCCGCAGCAAACGTAAAACAAGCGGCAGCAACAAAGTTACCATGGCTGTTTCGGAGGATAGCACCCCCCACTGCTGAAAATTTGTTGAAAGATACATCAATATTCAGTTTATAGCAATCTTGTCTAGGCCGAATCCAAGTAATAATCATTGGCTTTAATTTTTGTTTGCCAAAAGAATCCGAAATGAAGTGGCAATCAGTTTTTGCCGACCAATTTGTTGCAAATCTTTTACCAGAATTGCCAATGCTCCAGTTTAATAACAGTCTACTAATATCTTGTATAAAGAGGTCTAGAAAGCAAGCTTCATTACCCCAATTACACTTACAATACATTTTCCACACAGACCATACAATTACTTGTGGTACCAAGAGCCTAAGCTTACCCATAACCGAATCTGGTCTGTTACAAAGCCACCAAAAAATCAACGCTTGACGCAGAGAATTTTGTGGCTCAAAACTATCTAGGAAGAAAGAGCCAAAATAATTCCAAATTTTGGCAATGATGGGGTAGAAATAAAAAAGGTGGTCCGTAGTTGTCTTCGACTCGAAGCAAAATGGGCAACGGAATGAACCATTTATCCCAAATAATTGAAGACATCTCGGTAAAGGTAAAGCTTCTCTGAGGAGTCTCCATGTAAAAATGGAAAGCTTAAACGGGAAAGATGAGTCCCAAATAGCATTGCTTGTGAGGTAAGAAGCTTTGCTTTCTCTAACACAATCGTAGGCTGAAGCAAGAGTAAATTTGTCATTCATTTCTCCTCGCCACACCACATTATTATCTGCAAAATCAACAAGTGAACAAGCAAGAGAGTGAACTTGACAAATTCGTTTCCAAGTGCAAGAGTCGATGAGTTGATATCGCATTTCTCCCTGCTGATGATATTTCTGGAACATATAGTTAGCCCACAATGAGTTCCTTTGCATATAAGTCCACCAGATTTTGAGTGGATAGGATTGCTGTAAAGAGTTAAGAGATCTTAACCCCAGTCCTCCTTCTTTAGTCGGAAAACACATGTCACGATAACTGACCCAGTGATATTTCGAATGATCCACATTTTAATCAACAGAATTTTTTGTGAATCTAGACATCAATAAGATGATCATGTAATTTCACTAATTGAATACAACAGTAACTAATTTTCAAAACTTGAATAAAATAAATTGTTTAAAATATTTGGATATAATTCTAATTTCCAAAAAAAAAAAAAATTACTTTTTTAATTATGCCCTATTAATTATGCACTTGTTTAATTTATAACCATAATCCATTGTTATGTATATATATACACACATATAAGTAATTTAACAAATTATATAAAAAAAAATGATTTCTGCCTATGGTTAGCACTCTGATGACATAATTAGATTTTGGATTTGATTAAAAAAAATAAATAAATTGCATTTTACCAATTATTAACTCGAACCAAATTTAGGTGGAAATCAGCCAAATCCAAGCTATGAAATCCAAGCTCGACCGATTTGAGCAGATAACAAATCCAAGCCATAAAATAGATATATTTTCGATTATTAAACCGATTCAACTGTACTATCCGATCCGAATTTGAAAACCATAAGAACACCTTCAATCCTATTTTGGTTTGAGAGCATAAACTTGTTTTTTATGCTACTGTGCATATATAGCTAGCGGCTGTAGGTTGTGTGATTAGCCATATTCTAGTGGAGCACAAGTTCAACTGTTGTCTCAACTTATTGGGTTTCGTCGTTGTTTTCTCTTTAGTGGATCATAAAGACAACTTCATTAGTCAAATCAAGTCAACTCACTAATTTGAAGTTTATGTGCAAGGATGTTATTTAAGCTTTTTTTTTTTTTTTTTTTTTTTTTTTGCGAGATTTCTGCATATATATTTATTTTTCTAAAAAATGCTTAATTTTTCTTTCAACAAAAAATAAAAAACTTAATTTTGTAATGAGATAAGAAATGCATAATTATTTATTATTCATAAAAGAATTGGATTATGTACTTGCTTTTCCATTCTAAAAAATTTAAAGACAGACCACGCTAACTTTTTGGAAGTTACTTTATAGAAGAAGTGGAGGGGAAAGGCAAAGCACTTGCTCCAGCTTATGCATTCTTACCTCTCATTCCTTTTACCAAAAATGAAAAAAAATTGAAAATATTATAAGATTTCATCATCTTTAATATATAATTCTTTCCATTTCTCCATGAAAGGTTGGAAGATGCTGTTGACATTTTTAATATATAGTTCTTTAAAATATAGTTTTTTATTGAAATTTCAGCCTGCTGTCTTAGTTACAGCAGCTATGTATATATATATAAATATATATGCTATTTTTAATAAATTTATTTTAGTATCTTGAGAAGAATTCTTTATTCCATTACTGTTTACAAATTTCATTATTCTGACCTTATTGGACAACTTTTCAAATAACACTATCTCTATTATTTATGGTATAACGTTTATACTAGTGTTAAAAATTTCAAGGAGTAAATTATGAAATATTTATTCCTTTTAACCATTAGTGAAACCTAGGAAATAACAACTACTAAATCAGTTAATTTTGTAGAATAACCTTCATTCTAAGCAATAAGTGAGATAAAAATTTTCAATTGTTAACACCTAAATACATAAACATCTGTGCTTTTTCCCTCTCGGACTTCAACTATAGTGTCCTAACTAGAGGAGATGAAAAGCACATTTTTATTACATTTCCCATATCTATTACACAATCATACAAACAGACAAGACCATACACGACACAAAAAAAGAAAAGGAAAGAAAGCATACTAATAGACATAATTTTCTTTTCATTTAAAAGGCAACCATTTTAGAACTGAAACATGCATCAATTGCTTCATCAATAGTCAAGGAAATCCTTTCCCCAATTTTGTTCACAAAGTTGGCTAATTTTAGCTTGTGAATCACTTGCCACCTTGGGTTAGTGATGGTCATCTGAGAGAAAAAAAAATGTTCATAAAAATTAATATATAATAATAAAAAAAGAATAATATATATGTGTTGATATAACCAATACTAATTAGTACCTCTATTCCATTTAAAACAAGATTCTTACGCAGTTCTTCCAAACAAGCAATTCCTGCTGTATCAATGCTTGTTAAATCTGTCACATAAAAAAATATCGATTCTTTTATTTTTTGATTAACTAATTAAGCTTTTGATAAAAAATTATTAAGCACTTACTGGACAAGTCAAGAATCACAAGTTGGACACTGCTTTTCAAATTTCCTTTGATTTTCTCTTCCTCTTCCTTTTCTGTTGCCCATTTTATAATACTTAAAAGAAAAAAAATAGGAATGTTACCATTTATATGCACATTATTGAATTTAAGTTGCATATCTGAAAAATAGATTGAAAGGAAGAGTAGTGTATATATACTTGTGCTTGACGAAGTTGGCATT
Organism: Jatropha curcas; assembly: GCF_041381405.1. NCBI lineage: Eukaryota > Viridiplantae > Streptophyta > Magnoliopsida > Malpighiales > Euphorbiaceae > Jatropha > Jatropha curcas. The sequence continues at coordinate 26,732,899 of NC_143153.1, forward strand.
TGCAAAACAAAGGAAGCCAGACTTGACACGGATTACAAGCACAGAAGGAGTCTCAAGAGCCATAGGATATTGCAGAACATCACAAAACATATCAGTTCCAGGTATTCTTCCAAGAACTTCTGTGCCTGGTTTAATTGATATTATGATTATCTTCAAAAACGACACTCTGCAACTCGCACAGTAAAGTTAAACGCATGGACATTGGAGGTGCTTCCAAGCTTCATTAGAGAAGAAATAGCCAACAATATGATGAAAGTTAGTGTGGGTAGTGCTTGAATTTGTATGGTCAATCATCAATAAATGAACCATCATTTTGGTCACTTTCAAATCCAATGGAACATGACATCGGTAAATGTGGTGGTGTGTTAAGCACCAATCACTTGTCAGTACCCTGAACCATTCATGCTATCCACAACCTAAGGCTGAATATTCTCCTTCCATTTCTTCTTCTGGAATATCTATCATACACTGGGTCCCTTTATAGAATAAATATAAGTCGTTAAAAATTTTTTATAAGATAATTAAGAGATCAGTTAATTCTAAGAGAAATTTTATTAATTTGACTAAATTATCATTTATCTCATATTATTAATGTGTTTAATACGTATAGAAGGATTAAATTAAAAAAAAATTCATTAATTACTCCTTAGTGTTCAACTTATACTATTGGACCGAGAGAGTATTATAACCAATTGACTTATCTAGATTCGGTATATAGGCTCATTCATGAATTAAATCAATAAAAAAATTTTTTTATTGAAATGAAGGTATTTATAACCATATATAAAGAAAAAAAAAGATGAAGTAGCAAAAATTTAAAAAAAAATTTTTTTTCATTGATGTAGTCTATAAGTAAGTAAGGCCATATACTCGGTTTAGGCAAATCTAATTCATGCTGTAAAAGCTATAAACAAGCCTCTAAGCATCAACTATGCTTAGTGGTGTGGATACCAAAATTGTATTAAATTTTATTCCTCATTTTGATAATGATTGAACCTTGCCATAAGCCGAAGTCTAATTTTACGCTCTTTGTACGACCTTGTCCATTCTTAATATAAAATTAAAAATTAGTTTTAAAAAAAATATAAAATTAAAATTCAATACATATATATAATATAAGTAAAGTTACCGCAGCGAGGAGGCCTATCTCCACCGAACAGAATAACACTCCGAACAAGGCCCCAATGCAAGCAAGAAAATCTAGCTTGTCGAGCTTCCAGATATTGTAGATTTCATTGAGGTCAATAAGTCCTGGTAGAGCAGAAAGAATAATTGAAGCAAGTATGGCAGTTGGGGTGAAGTACAATAGCCTTGTCAAAAATTCCAAGCATATTATCACTGTAATAGCCATCACAAAATTCCAAGAGAAAAAGTTCTTGTAATTTAACTAATTAAAGTAAAAAATGCACTTAAAAAGAAAATGAAAACTTGAGTAAATTGAATTTGTAAGTAATTAAAACTATGAGAAAATTCTTAAAATTAATTAGAAAAACAATATAATGGTCTGGGTCGCGTGGGTTAAATTGTTTTTTAAATTTATAAAACCAAACCTGAACTTAAGATTTGGTTGTCAGATTTAACAACCGGCACCCAACCAGAAGCACAAAAAGTTTCATTACTTTCGGTTCGATTTCATTGGGTTTAACTTATTACATTATATCAATGTTTTGCCCACTGTCAATTTGCTTGTCTCAAAGATGCTCATTCAATGAAGAAAGGGGATTCCAAATCCTGTAATAAACAAAACAGCCTATAAAGTATAATATTTCAGAATTGCCATTTCCCTTGTGCATAGCAAAGGAAAGAAGATGATTTAGGACGAGAAATAATCCAAGTTATGCAAAAGATATTAAGCAATTGAAGAATCAATTCCTTTTTCCCACAAATATGGCAACATGTTCAATATTGCCTGGTTTTACATTTGAAGAAAGCTGTGAACTTTTTTCAACAAGTAATTTCAGCAAAAGCTATTCTTAACTTTCTGTACAACATATTATTCCTATGCAACTGGATTTGCAAATCCCCAAGGAGAAGCTAATCCAAAGCTATAATACAAACCCATGGAAACCCTAATTGAGCTCTTGACTTTAACTACAAGTCAATCAAACTCAAATGGAAAGAATTCTCTTCCTTCTTTATAATGATGACGGCCAGAATGATCAGAAAACAAAACCCAGAAACCAAAATTAGAAGAAAACCCATAAAAAATATATCTAATGGACACCTCTGCAACAGAAATTGTATTTTTTGGCTTAGAAACAACACTACCCAATAGAATTGGACAAAAATTATGGGTATTGGAATTTGGTGCAATTATAGTATGTCCAAGAAAACTTGTTGAATTAGAAAGTTTTAGTACCCTAATTAGGCCTAAAGATTTATCTGTCGTTGCATTGAAGTCTAGCAGAAGTGATGGGATAACTAGAGAAGCTGTGGCTAATGCACCTATTTTTGAAGTTGCAGATAAGATATTCAGTATTTTGAATGGGAGAATCTGTGCAGGGCATAATATTCAAAGATTTGATTGTATACGAATTAAGGAAGCATTTGCAGATATTGGTATGGCTGCACCTGCTCCTGTCGGTATGATTGATTCTTTGGGGGTTCTGGGTGAGAAGTTTGGTAGAAGAGCTGGTAATTTAAAGGTATGTTTACAATTTTGTGATCTTTCGTATCTAATATTTCAGTTGTTAGCACTTCTCGTTGTTGTTGTTGTTGTTTTTTTTTTTTTTTTTTTTTTTTTTTTTTTTTTTTTTTTTTTTTTTTTTTTTTCTTTCTTCTTGTGGCTTTTGTTTTCCAATTTTTATTTGATGTTTATATAAAAAAATAGTTGCTGCAACATGTAAAAAACTAAAAATTATATATATATAAAAGATTTCCGATCCACTTCTTGAGGTATTTAGAAAATAATAATAATGATAATAATAATAATAAACCAAAAACAGTCAGGATTTTCTCAATCTCCTGACTTATTTATTCATTTTTGCAGATGGCAACTTTGGCTACATACTTTGGGCTTGGGCAGCAAAAGCATAGGTATTTACAGAATCAAATATGTAGTTTTCATTTTGATACATACGAAATTTTTAAAGAAAAAAGATTATAACGATTTGAGTGAACCTTACATTTTCTATTACGAGATAGATACTTAGATTATTCATGTGTAATTTTAACACAATAACTTAACTATTTGAATAATGTATATGATTTCTGTTTTCTATTGTAAGAAACTGATGATGATAATCACTTGTATAAAAAACAGGAGTCTTGATGATGTTCGCATGAATTTAGAGGTCCTAAAGCACTGTGCTACTGTTTTATTTTTGGTAATCTCTTGAACTTCTCATCTTTAATTGTTCTAGATTGTTGGTACATTTCAAAATTCTTAATCTCTTGCCCTAAAAAGCAAGATCTAGGAACATTCTACCATCATAATATTAGCCCAATTACTCACATTTAATATTTAATAAATAATTAAATCTATTACTAAATTTATTGAAATAAGGAATCAAGCCTTCCAACACTAGTGAATAAAAAATGGCAAAGCTCTTCCACAATTAGGACTCGTAGCAGAAGCATTGGGAATTGCAGTGTTGAGAAGAAAGCAGCCGCAAGTCTCCTCCTTCCACTATTGGCTGCCAAAGAACAGTTCCTTATACAAGAGGAAGTCTAGGAAAGGTGACAGAAGGGGTAAAGAATTTGTTTTGCAAGGCTCAAGAGACAAAATCCATTAACAAGTTAATTAAGCACTCTCATTCTTTGCTTAGATGATCAATAATTTAGAACTAGTTTTTTAATTTGTAATTGGCAAGAAAGAAATCTTGATAAGGTGGGTCCTAACTCCTGATTATAAGACATTTGGATCATCCAAATTTCTTTGAAGTAGCTTGGAAATGTATGAAGAGCTTATTCCATAGGACCAACGACAATTGTATTTATTTATTTTTCAACTAATTGCATGATTGATTCTTTTTATCTTTTTAAGATTTCTTTTCTTTACCAGTAATGAGAGACTGGTATTTTTTTTTTTTTTTGGTTAGAAAATAGAAAGAAATAATATATTTTTCTCCTACTATTAAATGAGATTTATTACTAAATTCTTACATTAATTCAAAGGATGCACCACGAGTTTAATAAAGAATTTCGCTTAGTTTCAAATACTATAAAGTAATTCACTCTTAATCCTTTTTTAGAATTGGAAAATTTAATTAAATAAATAAATAATTAGCAGAAAAAACTTCTAAACTAGATTAATTCCATTTCAAAAATTTTTTTTAGAAGAAATTCCATTTCAAATTAGATTAAACATAAACATACAAAAACAAAATATTGACTCGGGATATAAATTTAGGACCACCTGCATAAAAATCTCAAGCATTAATAAGTGATCTGCACATAACCACACAAAGACCAGGTAGCTAGAGAAATATAAATATAAAAATCTCAACTAATTGCACCACATGCAATTAAATTGCCTTGTCCATATTATTGATTCTTAGGCCAAATGCATAAATTTATACCTATTTAATTTTCGATTTTATATGTTCAACACTTAAATTTATAAAATTATATCTATTAAATATTTTAATTTTTTATTCAATGTTACAATTTATATATTAAGTCGATTAAATAGTGAATAATTAAAAAATGAAAATTAATTACTTCAAAAATTATAATAACAACATATATTAAATTAATATTTTGTGTATAAAATTAAAATCACTAAAAAATTAATGTTAATTGCTAGTATGGGAAGACATATAATATTACCAGAAAATCTTTTACTCTATGTAAAAAAATCTCATGGCACTTTTTAATTTTTTTATTTATAAAATTGAACCTATTAAATAATTTAATTTGTAAAATTTTTCTATTAAATATTTCATCTTGCAAAATTGGATTAAAAATTATTGAATAATTAAAAATTGGTGAAAATTATTATTTAAAATTAAGTTCTAACATTTACATTCAAATAAACATTTTACATTGAAAAATAAAAAATACAAAAAAAAGGCTATTATTGGCAGTGTGGAAAAATATGTAATGTAATCTAAATTCATAATTTTAAGGGTATATATAAGGATAAATATTAAGAGTGTTATAAGGATAAAGCATTAAAATTAAAGGACAAATTTATACATTAAGCCAAGTAGATAGCTCGAAGTGGTTATATATATATATATATATATATATATAGTATTTTTCCCTGGAAAGTCAACATGTGGTATATTCACTTGGCATTTTAATTTGACATGTGTTATATTCCTCCAATTAGGCTTCCACTTAGTATGATTTGATTTGATTATTTAATGTATTAATGTATTGACTTGGTTTGGATTTATTTTGAATTAGAGTTTTTTGGTTTGGTTTGATTTGATTTGATTATTGAATGTATTAATAACAATGATTTATTCAATCAATGTATTAATGTATTGCTATGCAACAAATGTTTATTCTCAAATTTATGAAGTAACAAACGTTTCCTCTCACAATCGTTAATGTATTTTTAACGTTTCCTATCTAAACGTTTCCATTTTTTTTTAAATGATGTAGTAATGCATTTTTTTTTTAATTTTAAATTATTTACTCTCAAAAAACACTTTAACTTTTTTTAAAAATAATATATATAAGTTGTATCACTGTATTCTTCTATATTCTTGACAAATGTATATTGGTCTCTGCTTTTAAATATATTATTCTTCTTTTTTTAATTCAGAAATTTATATAATTCAACTATTTCTGATAATGGAGTTAGTAGTTCTTCCTCAAATTTTTTTTTGTCTCCTTTTCTAAAGATTATTTAATATGTTTTTGTAGTCGTAAACTATCAAATCAATATATATATATAAAGCAGACGTACTTTTTCTTGGTGTTGTCATGTAGGATTCTAAATTACTAACATGTGTATGACTTAACTGTTTGTTTTTATATTTATTTGAAAATAAATTAATTTCTGATTGAATTAAACCGTCTTAAATGTAATTGATTAATATAACGTTAGAGAATTAATAGTGTGTTAAGTAACAATTTATATAACTTTTAATGATATAAATAAATCACAAAATTTATGAATTTTAATGATATGGGCAGTTATTATTTCATATTAAAAAAATTAAAAACTTATGTATTAAATTAAATTATGTTAAATATAATTGATTAATTATAGTGTTAATAACATGATAAGTTGAAGATTTATGCAACTTTTAATTATTTAAAATAAATTATTTATTCATGGATTTTAATAAAATAACGAGTTAATTATTTTTTAATTAATTTTAAAATAAATCAAATTAATAAATTTTACCACCTTTCATTTTATTTTTTCTTATTTATGTTTATAAATTTCAATATTTTTAATCCATACTCCTGAACACATGCCTATCTACTAATTTTTACTTTAATAATAAAAAATCACGCTATATATTTTTTTTACTATTGGTATATCTTTATAATATTTTTTAATAGTATAATATAGAAATTTCATTCAAGAATCTATAAGTTATATTCCTCCGTCCCATTTTATTTGCATGATTTGATAAAACATGCATATTAAGAATTTAGTCAATAAAAGTTATTTTGTCATTTTTTATCCTTAACTCATTGAAGATATTAATATTCATAAAGGTTATCATGTGAAAAATAATTATTTACATGTCTAAATTTAAAAATCCTGCAAATATTTTGGGACATTCAGAAAAGGAATAACAAGTAAATAAATATTTTAATATACTTTTTTATTAACAATATAATAGTCAAACTATAACGTTTAATTTTTATGGTACTAACATTGAACTTAAATGTTATGTTAATCTTTATATTATCAATTACTCTTCTTTAATTTTTTTCTGCCTTAGAGAAAAAAAAATTGTTTCTTGAGTAAACTAATAGTTTCTATTAATTAGTTAAAAAAAATTTTCAAAAAAATGAAAATAATAGTCTTTGTTTTTTTTTAATAAATCAAAATATTGCAATTATATTTGTACTAATTTAATGTTTATGTTTTTATAAATTATTTTTATGTATTTTTATTGTCTATTTAATTATCTATCATATTTAGAAATAAAAATAAAAATATTACAAAACATAAATAAATAATTTTAAAACTATATTTTTAGAATAAAAAATATTTATTATTTTAAAATAAGTAAAATGAAAAGATAATGCGTTAGATAAAGCCAAATGCGTGCATGGCCATGACATTAAATAGAGAATTGGAATACTAAACCCAACCAGAAAAATAAAAGAAGAATAAAATGCCGATCGAGAAATAGAGTAACAAATAAGCAAAAGTAGTAATAATTAATAACGTGAAATTGAGAAAGTCAAGTGAAGTCAACTCCAGCTTTGGAAGACCCCACGCGTCATGTGGTGTAGCCTTAGAGATCAGTTTGATTAAATATTCACCACGTACTACTGATATTATCACTTCCGTAGAAATAGGAACCTGGAGGAAATGTCTTTGTTATTGCTTCACATCGGTGTCTATCCAAACCATAAAAGCGGTCCAAGATTTGTGTGTTCAAGTTCAATTGGTAAAGGTTGATGGCTTCATTTTCTTCACAACGTGTTCTGTGGAGAAATGTTAACGGGTAGGCACTCCTTGTCCACAACGTGTTCTGTGGGAGCAAAAGTATTTTGCTCTGTATTGAAAATTTCTCATAAAAGCATATTCTCTTTTTCCTTCATTTTAAATATTTAGAATTCTATTTTTCAGGATAGAGATGAGATATGAATCCCTTCTTTTTTAACTAGAGATTTCAAGTTCGAATTTTAAATATAATTTCTTAATTTAAATAATCTGGAAGGAGGTTTTAATGAATTAGTAAATTTTAGATACCAAATGAATTTTGTTATCAATGATTAACTTAACTATCTATCTTTAATCGTTAATTAAAATTATGAAAATAAATAAATTCTTTAATAGAAGTTTTTAATTTTACTCATATTCTAAACTCTCAAGGAGTAAGATTTTGGAACAATGCAACGCCAAATGCATGAATAGAGAAATGGAAATGTTATATAGGCAACCAGAAATAGAATTTTATATAAGGAAAATAGATGGTAGAGGCCAAAATAATATAGTGAAATTGGGAAACTAAAGTCATGCTTTGAAATGTCAAATTTTTATACCAAACTATTACTTAAATAAATTTTGAAAATTCTCTCTTTTCTCCTTCTCTGTCAAAGTGGGAAAGAGGAAAATAGATTAATAATAAATAAAATTACTTAAAAAGCTTGGAAATTTCCTTGTTATGACCTGACAACCATTTTCTATTCATGCATATTCATTGCAAATCATAAAGCTACATTGAAACCTCAAAAAAGGTATTTTTCTCTTCAGTCTTCACTACAGATATATTTCTCACAAAATGTACAGTCTCCTCTTCACTAGACATGCATATGCAACCCTTCTTTTTCTATCCTTAGCTTGCCATACTTATAATGCTACCAAAAACAACTATTGCCAGTCTTCTTGCGGAATCCACAACATTAGCTATCCTTTTAGACTAAGAACCGACCCTAAAAAATGTGGCGACAGAAATTATGAACTTGCTTGCGAAAACAACCTCGCTGTATTATATGTGGATTGGGGGGTATATAATGTCCAGGCAATCAATTACAATAATGCTACAATTCGATTAGTGGATGCCAATGTTCAAAAGGATAATTGCTCCTCCATTCCTCTTCATTCTATTGGCCAATTGCGTTATGATAGTTATTGGAATTCTGATCCACGATATGAAAATATAATATCAAGATCAAATTTTTCAGACATCGACGATTCTTATCAGAGCTTAGTATTCGTGAGATGTGAAATCCAAGTGAATTCTCAACTTTACGTAAATCGTTCTACTTGTAGTAATAATTCTTCTAGTAATTTGTTGGAAGGTGATTCAGGTTTTTCTTATGCCATTTTAACTCGTATTAATGCTTCTGATTTGGTGGATTCTTGCCTGGTAGAGTCCATAACTTTGACATCTTTGTTGCTGCCAAAAGATTTTCACAATATTTCATATTTAAACATTCATAAGGGTTTAGTGTACGGATTTTAGGTTTCTTGGTTCCCAGCTTGCTGTAGAAACCATTGCGCCTCTTATTATGGTTTGCCATCCGACGAGGAATGTTATCCATTTGATAAAAGTAAGTACTCTACTTTTCTATCGTTTTTAATATATTTTTTTTTATTTGAAATGATACTTATTGTTTATTTGCTTGTTCTTCATCGTTTCGTTGCAAATATGCAGGTATAGTGATTGGAAATCTATATTTTTTTGATAATGCATGGATACATACAAGCACATGATATATCATTTTTTTTTTATGAAACATCAAACTCTAATAACATGATTTTTATTTATTTTTCATTAGTTTGCTCCATGGCTAGACTCTTAGATGGGTCTAAATAAGTTAATTTCATTGGTTATTAAATTATTATTAATTACCGTATAAATATTTAACACACGTATAGATAATTACAGCAGAATCTTTAAAAATATTTTTATAGATTTCTTTTAGCAATCAAATCCCTGCAAGTATTACGTTTAAATGTCAATATATATTTTTAATTCATTAAACTGTCTATCTGTTTTAAATTTTACGAAATTTTTTTCTTTTAAAAAATTCTGTATAAAATTAGAGTTCAAATAAAGAAATATTACTATTATTACTATTATATTATTTTTCTTGTATGATATGTGCTGTTATTGAGTACATTCCTGGACATTATTTTAATAAAATGAAAAATAGAAAATAAAATATCTTATCGATTCTCTTTTGTGGTTTAGTACAAAATCTTATAATATATTCATTTCTTTTTAAGAATCTTTTTTATGTTATTAAAAAGTCGTATTTTTTTCCTCTTATTATATCAGAATCATAAAGCTAAATTATTTTGTTTCTTTATCTGGAAAAAAAAACTTTTATTATTCATTAAAATTTTTTTTTTTTTTTTTGTTGCAGATATTCTAGAGACTGTTGCCAGAAAGCTATTGGATGGCCTTCATTGTAAGTATTTATCTACATTTTTCAGATGCCAAATTAGTATAGTCTATAACCAATGGCAAATATAACAATTTCAAAAAAGAACAAAAAAAAAGGGAAAATTCAACCTGTGACTTCTATTCGCCTGTTTAACACTTTTTTTTTTCTAGGATGGAGAGCACAACTTGAAATATCAAGTAAGAATTTTTATATTATATTCACCCAAGCGACAGGAAATGTATTCGCCTTAGTAAAAAGACACGTGGCTTCTCAAAATAATACGAATTTGTTTATTCATTTTTAGAAAAAATGAATTCTTATATCTAGTTAGAAATTCAAATTCAATATCAAAATGAAAGGATTATGTGTTATAAAATCTTTGACAGACAATAAAACATATTCAACCAATCTTTTAGAAAAATATTTTGGCCGAATATATAAATTCATCCTAAATTTTATAATTTAATCTCGTGTCATTCTAAATTTTGTATATGATTTATTATGCACTTAAATTTATAAATTTTGATAACATTAAAACTTTTCTAAACTAACAATAATAATTCGTAAATTTTTAAGTTTTTATATTTATAAAATATTAATTTAACGCGTAAGTAGCAATTTTTTGGAACAATATTTTTATATTTTTCAACTATTTAATAGGTATTTAATTGATCTAATTTTACAAATTAAAATATTTAATAGATATATTTTAAAAATTTAAAGTGTTTAATAAATCAAATTAAAGTTGATAATGCCACAAACTTAAACTAATAAAATTCAAAAGTGAATTTATTCAATGATTCAAAATATTTTTGACATCCTTATTAAATAGAAGCAATATGACGTGTCATGTTATTAAAGCGAATGCATTTCCACAGTCCCGTGAGCCTTCTTACAACTATTATCCTATACGATTTTGCATATTGATTTATTTTTGTCATTTTATCTTCAGCGGGAGCTGCGGGACTGCCATACTTTATTGAGCGGCCAGGTAAGTAATAATTATAGAAATTCTCAATATGATTATTTTCACCGTCTAAGCGGATCCGGCTTTTATGCGTGTTCGATAAAATTAGCTGTTTTATTAGTTGTTAGATATTTTAATAGATTTAACTGTTAGTTATTTGAGTAGCTTTTCATAAAACGCTAAAAGTTAAATGTTATATTGATTAACTTTTTGTAAAACTCTACTTTTAATTTCTAAAAGCTAGTTCAAAGGTTATATTACTGAATACTATAAAAAAATAGTGTTTAGCGTTAATTAAAATTTTAAAAGCTACTTAAAAAGCTGTTCCGCGTGGAACCAGACGTTTTTAATGTTTAATACTTTTCAACTTAATGCCTGGCTATGAAGGCCATAATATTACTAATATAGACTTGAAACTAATTAATGTCTATGATCTTCTTTCAGATTGGTTGATTTATCTGCTTGTTATCTTTAATGACTTGTTCATTTTCCTTGGTAATTAACATATTTCCAGAAGTCTACTTTGCTTAATTATGAACATTGAGGCATATTTCTTTCTCCCACTAAACCATATGGAGTATTTTTTTTTTTTTCTATACAGTGGTATGCCGCATAGCAATATTCATTTGTGGGACTCCATGTGTGATCGCATTTTTTATCTACAAATGGCGAAGAAGACATTTATCTATGTTCGCTAATATTGAAGAATTCCTTCAAACTCACAATAATCTAATGCCCATTAGATACTCTTACTCAGATATTAAGAGTATGACTAATGGTTTTAAGGACAAGTTAGGAGAAGGAGGATCCGGAAGTGTATAGAAAGGAAAACTTCGCAGTGGCGATTTTGCTGCCATAAAAATGCTTGACAAGTCCAAATCTAACGGGAAGGACTTTGTTAGCGAAGTCAGTACTATTGGGAAAATTCACCATGTTAATGTAGTTCGACTCATTGGTTATTGTGTTGAGGGATCAAAGCAAGCTCTTGTTTACGAATTCATGGTGAATGGTTCTCTTGATAGATATATATTTTCTGAAGAAAGGAATAATTTACTGAGCAATGAGAAAATGTACGAGATTTGTCTCGGTGTGGCTCGAGGTATTGATTATCTCCATCGAGGTTGTGATATGCAAATATTGCATTTTGATATTAAGCCGCACAATATCCTTCTTGATGAAAAATTCAATCCGAAAATCTCAGATTTTGGACTTGCAAAATTATACCCAACGTATAGTAACACGGTGACGCTTACAGCAGCAAGAGGAATAATAGGTTATATGGCTCCTGAATTCTGCTACGCAAATATAGGAGGTATTTCCTTTAAAGCTGATGTGTACAGTTTTGGAATGTTGTTAATGGAGATGGCGGGAAGAAGGAAGAATGTGAATGCATTTGCAGAGAATTTGAGTCAGATTTACTTTCCTTCATGGGCTTATGAACATTTTTGTAAAGGAAAGAGCATTGAGTTAGAAGATATTAGTGAGGAGGAAAGAAACACAACCAAGAAAATGGTTATAGTTGCATTATGGTGTATACAGTTCAAGCCCAGTGATCGTCCTCCAATACATAAAGCTATAGAGATGCTTGAAGGAGAAGTTGAAAGCATAATAATGCCTCCAAAACCTTCTTTTTTCCCAACAGATAGAGCACAAGAAGATATCCAGGTTGAAGAAGATTCAACCCAAATAGCAAGTTCATATTCTGATTCAGATTCTATCAGTTTGGTGCAAAATGAATATTGAGTTGTTTAATTTATGTTCAATTATTTTTCTTTTTTTTTTTTTTTTCTTTTAGGAAAATGACATTGTACTATGAAAATTCAATTTCATTGAAAATGTTTAATATAGGGTGGGTTTATGATTTGGATGACGACCATCATAAAGTGGATTATAACTTATAAGAACTATATTTAGAAATTAACAAAGTGAGAGAAATGAGAATGAAGGCACCATCCTTCCTTATACAATGAATCTAGACATTTTTAAAAAAAGCAATGTGGCGGCCGTTTAAAAAGGTAATGAAGCAATGTATTTTAATTTATAAAATATTATTTTGAAAATTTTAATTAATATTTTTATTTATATATACATAAAAATAAAAAATAATATATTCATCTGAAATTTTATTTATATATAATATATAAAAAAATAATTATATATCTTTAATGATGATTTTAAATTTTAAAAGCAATAGCTACCAAAATTTTAAAAATTAAGAACGTTCATTGGTTGATATAAACCGGCAAACCAATAGGCCCTAAGATAAATATTCAAGGAATTGGTTGGGAGCAGTTTGAAATTAGCCAATACAAACCACATTTCCATTCTTAATGAGGATTCCTAATTTTCAGAATTCAATTATAAAATTCTTTAATTAGTTTCATCTTAACACTCTAGTACTCAATTTTTATATTAAATTTACTATTCGGATTAAGTAGGATAGTATCGGCAAACAATATTATTAATTATATTATTAAATTGTGAGGGTAGCAATGTTTCTAATCTTGGTTTGATTGGTGGTTGTGGTCTGGTTCGAGATAACGTTGATTTCTGGTTAGGGGGTTTTCCCTTAATAATGGTTATTATAATATTTTAGATTGAGGAATATTTGGCTACTCGGGCTGGTCTTCTATTAGCTTGGGAGCGTGGTTTTTGTTTTCTCATCGTTGAAACCGTTAGCCTGAAAGCAATTCGATTGGTTGCTTCTATTTTGCCTTCTTTTCATCCTTCAGCAGCTATAGTTATGGATGTCCAGGGATTGTTGCTTTAGGACTGAAATTGCTATATGCATCATGTTTTTCTCAGTAATTTTGCTATAGGTTATTTGGCGAAGTTGGGTCATTCGTATATTCCTCTCTTCATGTGTGGGTTTCTGCTCTTATTCTAATTTCTTTAATTCTTTAGAACGATACTTGTGGAATTAGCTTTTTGAGATATTTTATTCTTTTTTTTTCCTTGTTCTTTTAGTTACCAAAAAAATATTATTAAATTCTAAAAAAAAAAAAGCTATAATTTATATATATTCGATCTTCTACGACATCATCCTGTTATGCATGATGTTCTAAATATTGACTTTGCTATCTAAGAGCCATGACCTACTTTGCGGGCTGCCTTAAACCACGATCCTACAGGAAGAGGAAAGCGTCTTCCATCAGTGCTCGAAGGGTCGGTGAGCTTTATGAGGTCAAATCAGAATTTAACACCTAAATCTGTGGCCTGAGCCGATTGGGGCAGTGACTAACACACTTAGTATTTTTTTTTTAAATAGTAATTTTTTTCAGCATTTTTATATCTCATGTAATTAGTATATAAATTCACTAAAAGCAATAACCATAGTTCACAAACAATTAATGAAAAATAAATAAAAAGATTAGGTGATACAATAAACATAAAATTAAGAGATCATATAATTAAATTTTAAAAATGGAAATCTTGATTAATATATTTGAACATAATAGAAATATTAAATAGTAATTCACTTTTTTAGCAATAATGATGGTTAAATTTGGACTTGTCCTAAGCCCAGCTTGTATCAAAGGTGAGCAGATTCATCCAAAATTCCAGGCCCATAGGCCTTAACCTCTTCCAGGAGCATCACTTGAACAGAATATTACAGAATATTTGTACTGGAGTATCTTCATTATATTCTTCAGGAGGCCATGCCTATCCTTAGTTTAGGATTCTCCATGAAATTGGCCCATAATATTCACCAATTTTGGGTAATTTTCTCATTTTTTTTAATTACTTTTTACTAAAAATACTTTCTTCTGTCTCAAGAAAGTTTTGCCAAAGATGATGGCTTATTCTTGATTTTGGTGGACCTTTCTTCTTTAACTAATCTTCTGCAGATTTGAAAACATCAATTAAAATAAACAAGTGATGAGTTGATATTAATTAATCTTAACAAAGGGGTTAAGATTACAATTGCATTTTAATTAATTGATTCAATTATTCATAATTATAATAGTTTCTTTCAACAATGTATTTCTTTTTCGTTGCAACCACTCTACACGGATTAACCTCAACTGCGTTTCATATTGAAAATATGGCTTTTAACCTCAATAAGAGTGGTCTGACATAGAGGCACTTGCCTTAATGCAATATGTGGCTTAGAGATACAATGAATGTAGACATGTTTAGGCCAATTAAGGAAGTGGCTATTCATTGGCATCCTTAGAGACAACGCATAAAGTGAAAAGTGAAAATATGAATTAAAAAAGGGAGCTTCATTGGCTTTGGGGAAAAGGTGTTTGCTGTTTTTATTAATTCCAGATCCCTAAATATAAAATTCACAAGTTCAAAATAAGCATCCGTTATGTTAAGCACTACATAAAAATGTTAGGGTACAATGAATCTAGACATCTTCGAAAGGTGCGAGTAAGTAGGGTTTTTAATCAACTGAATTGTTTGTGAATCTAGACATCAATAAGATGATCATGTAATTTCACTAATTGAATACAACTGTAACTAATTTTCAAAACTTGAATAAAATAAACTGCTTAAAATATTTGGATATAATTCTAATTTCCAAAAAAATAAAAATAAAAACTTACTTTTTTAATTATGCCCTATTAACTGTGTACTTGTTTAATTTATAACCACAATCAATTGTTATATATATACACACACACATATAAGTAATTTAACAAATTATTAAAAAAAAAAAAGATTTCTGCCTATGGTTTAGCACTCTGATGACATAATTAGATTTTGGGTTTGATAAAAAAAAAAAAATTGCATTTTATCAATTATTAACTCGAACCAAATTTAGGTGGAAATCAGCCAAACTCGACTGATTCGAGCAGATAACAAATCCAAGCTATGAAATAGATATATTTTCGATTATTAAACCGATTCAACTG
Organism: Jatropha curcas; assembly: GCF_041381405.1. Lineage (NCBI taxonomy): Eukaryota > Viridiplantae > Streptophyta > Magnoliopsida > Malpighiales > Euphorbiaceae > Jatropha > Jatropha curcas. The sequence goes on from NC_143153.1 coordinate 26,748,709, forward strand.
TACTATCCGATCTGAATTTGAAAACCATAAGAACACCTTCAATCCTATTTTGATTTGAGAGCATAAGATTGTTTTGTATGCTACTGTGCATATATAGCTAGTAGCTGTAGGTTGTGTGATTAGCCACATATTCTAGTGGAGCACAAGTTCAACTTTTGTCTCAACTTATTGGGTTTCGTTGTTGTTTTCTCTTTCCAGTGGAGCATAAATGCAACTTCATTAGTCAAATCAAGTCAACTCACTAATTTGAAGTTTATGTGCAAAGATGTCATTTAAGCTTTTTATTTTATTTTATTTTTTTTGCGAGATTTCTGCATATATATTTTTTTTCTAAAAAATGATTAATTTTTCTTTCAATAAAAAATAAAAAACTTAATTTTGTATTGAGACAAGAAATGCATAATTATTTATTATTCATAAAAGAATTGGACTATGTACTTGCTTTTCCATTCTAATAAATTTAAAGACAGACCACGCTAACTTTTTGGAAGTTACTTTATAGAAGAAGTGGAGGGGAAAGCCAAAACACTTGCTCCTGCTTATGCATTCTTACCTCTCATTCCTTTTACCTAAAATGAAAAAAATTGAAAATATTATAAGATGTCACCATCTTTAATATATAGCTCTTTCCATTTCTCCATGAAAGGTTGGAAGATGCTATTGACATTTTTATTTAGATTCAAAACCATGGTTTTCTATTGAAATTTCCGCCTGCTGTCTTAGTTACAGCAGCTATGTATATATATAAATATATATGCTATTTTAAATAAATTTATTTTAGTCTCCTGAGAAGAATTCTTTATTCCATCACTGTTTACAGATTTTATTATTTTGACCTGATTCCACAACTTTTCAGGTAACACTATCTCTATTATTTATAATATGACGCTGATATTAATGTTTAAAATTTCAAGGAGCAGATATGAAATATTTATTCCTTTAACCATTAGTGAAACCTAATAAATAACAATTGTTAAAACGGTTAATTTTGTAGAATAGCTTCTATCGGGAGCAATAAGTGAGATAAAAATTGTCAGTTGCTGACATGTAAAATTTATATTCTACATAAACATCGGTGCTTTTTCCCTCTCGGACTTCAACTATAGTGTCCTAACTAGAGGAGATGAAAAGCACATTTTTATTACATTTCCCATATCTATTACACAATCATACAAACAGACAAGACCACACACGACACACAAAAAAAAAGAAAAGGAAAGAAAGCATACTAATAGACATAATTTTCTTTTCACTTAAATGGCAACCATTTTAGAACTGAGACATGCATCAATTGCTTCATCAATTGTCAAGAAAATCCTTTCTCCAATTTTGTTCACAAAGTTGGCTAATTTTAGCTTGTGAATCACTTGCCACCTTGGGTTAGTGATGGCCATCTGAGATAAAAAAAAAATGTTCATAAAAATTAATATATAATAATAATAAAAAGAATAATATATATGTGTTGATATAACAAATACTAATTAGTACCTCTATTCCATTTAAAACAAGATTCTTACGCAGTTCTTCCAAACAAGCAATTCCTGCTGTATCAATGCTTGTTAAATCTGTCACATAAAAAAATATCGATTCTTTTATTTTTTGATTAACTAATTAAGCTTATGAAAAAAAATTATTAAGGACTTACTGGACAAGTCAAGAATCACAAGTTGGACATTCCTTTTCACATTTCCTTTGATGTTCTCTTCTTCTTCCTTTTCTGTTGCCCATTTTATAATACTTAAAAGAAAAAAAAAAAAAGGAATATTACTATTTATATGCACATTATTGAATTTAAGTTGTGTATCTGAAAAATAGATGGAAAGGAAGAGTAGTGTATATGTACTTGTGCTTGACGAAGTTGGCATTTGCAAAACAGAGGAAGCCAGACTTGACACGGATTACAAGCACAGAAGGAGTCTCAAGAGCCATAGGATATTGCAGAACATCACAAAACATATCAGTTCCAGGTATTCTTCCAAGAACTTCTGTGCCTGGTTTAATTGATATTATGATTATCTTAAAAACGACACAGTCACCTGCAACTCGCACAATAAAGTTAAACGCATGGACATTGGAGGTGCTTCCAAGCTTCATTAGAGAAGAAATAGCCAAGAATATGATGAAAGTTAGTGTGGGTAGTGCTTGAATTTGTATGGTCAATCATCCATAAATGAACCATCATTTTGGTCACTTTCAAATCCAATGGAACATGACATCGGTAAACGTGGTGGGGTGTTAAGCACCAATCACTTGTTAAACCATTCATGCTATCCACAACCTAAGGCTGAATATTCTCCTTCCATTTCTTCTTCTAGAATATCTATCATACACGGTGTCCCTTTATAAATATAAATTGTGAAAAATTTTTTATAAGGTAGTTAAGAGATCGGTTAATTCTAAAAGACATTTCATTAATTTGACTAAATTATCATTTATCTCATATTCTTAATGTGTTTAATACGTATATAAGGGTTAAATTAAAAAAAAATAATTAATTACTCCTTAGTGTTCAACTTATTCTATTGGACCGAGAGAGTATTATAACCAGTTGACTTATCTAGATTCGGTATATAGGCTTATTCATGAATTAAACCAATAAAAAAATTTTTTTATTGAAATAAAGGTATTTATAACCATATATAAAGAAAAAAAAGATGAAGTAGCAAAAATTTTTAAAAAATTTTTTTTTCGTTGATGTAGTCTATAAGTAAGGCCATATACTCGGTTTAGGCAAATCTAATTCATGCTGTAAAAGCTATAAACAAGCCTCTAAGCATCAACTATGCTTAATGGTGTGGATACCAAAATTGTATTAAACCTCATTCCTCATTTTGATAATGATTGAACCTTGTCATAAGCCGAAGTCTAATTTTATGCTCTTTGTACGACCTTGTCCATTCTTAATATAAAATTAAAAATTAGTTTTAAAAAAAATATAAAATTAAAAATTCAATACATATATATAATATAAGTAAAGTTACCGCAGCGAGTAGGCCTATCTCCACCGAACAGAATAACACTCCGAACAAGGCCCCAATGCAAGCAAGAAAATCTAGCTTGTCGAGCTTCCAGATATTGTAGATTTCATTGAGGTCAACAAGTCCTGGTAGAGCAGAAAGAATAATTGAAGCAAGTATGGCAGTTGGGGTGAAGTACAATAGCCTTGTCAAAAATTCCAAGCATATTATCACTGTAATAGCCATCACAAAATTCCAAGAAAAAAAGTTCTTGTAATTTAACTAATTAAAGTAAAAAATGCACTTAAAAAGAAAATGAAAACTTGAGTAAATTGAATTTGTAAGTAATTAAACTATGAGAAATTCTTCAAACTAATTAGAAAAACACTATAATGGTCTGGGTCGCGTGGGTTAAATTGTTTTTTAAATTTATAAAACCAAACCTGAACTTAAGATTTGGTTGTCAGATTTAACAACCGGCACCCAACCAGAAGCACAAAAAGATTCATTACTTTCGGTTCGATTTCATTGGGTTTAACTTATTACATTATATCAATGTTTTGCCCACTGTCAATTTGCTCGTCTCAAAGATGCTCATTCAATGAAGAAAGGGGATTCCAAATCCTGTAATAAACAAAACAGCCTATAAAGTATAATATTTCAGAATTGCCATTTCCCTTGTGCATAGCAAAGGAAAGAAGATGATTTAGGACGAGAAATAATCCAAGTTATGCAAAGATATTAAGGAATTGAAGAATCAATTCCTTTTTCCCACAAATATGGCAACATGTTCAATATTGCCTGGTCTTACATTTGAAGAAAGCTGTGAACTTTTTTCAACAAGCAGTTTCAGAAAAAGCTATTCTTAACTTTCTGTACAACATAATATTCCTATCCAACTGGATTTGCAAATCCCCAAGGAGAAGCTAATCAAAAGCTATAATACAAACCCATGGAAACCCTAATTGAGCTCTTGACTTTAACTACAAGTCAATCAAACTCAAATGGAAAGAATTCTCTTCCTTCTTTATAATGATGACGGCCAGAATGATCAGAAAACAAAACCCAGAAACCAAAATTAGAAGAAAACCCATAAAAAAAAAAAAATCTAATGGACACCTCTGCAACAGAAATTGTATTTTTTGACTTAGAAACAACAGTACCCAATAGAATTGGACAAAAATTCTGGGTATTGGAATTTGGTGCAATTATAGTATGTCCAAGAAAACTTGTTGAATTAGAAAGTTTTAGTACCCTAATTAGGCCTAAAGATTTATCTGTTGTTGCATTGAAGTCTAGCAGAAGTGAGGGGATAACTAGAGAAGCTGTGGCTAATGCACCTATTTTTGAAGAAGTTGCAGATAAGATATTCAGTATTTTGAATGGGAGAATATGGGCAGGGCATAATATTCAAAGATTTGATTGTATACGAATTAAGGAAGCATTTGCAGATATTGGTATGGCTGCACCTGTTCCTGTTGGTATGATTGATTCTTTAGGTGTTCTGGGTGAGAAGTTTGGTAAAAGAGCTGGTAATTTAAAGGTATGCTTACAATTTTGTGATCTTTCGTATCTAATATTTCAGTTGTTAGCACTTCTTCTTCTTGTTTTTTTTTTTCTTCTTGTGGTTTTTGTTTTCCAATTTTTATTTGATGTTTATATAAAAAAAATAGTTGCTGCAACATGTAAAAAACGAAAAATTATATATATATAAAAGATTTCCAATCCACTTCTTGAGGTATTTAGAAAATAATAATAATAATAATAATAATAAACCAAAAACAGAAATTAAAATGATAAAGTCAGGATTTTCTCAATCTCCTGACTTATTTTTTCATTTTTGCAGATGGCAACTTTGGCTACATACTTTGAGCTTGGGCAGCAAAAGCATAGGTATTTGCAGAATCAAATATGTAGTTTTCATTTTGATACATACAAAATTTTTAAAGGAAAAAGATTTATAACGATTTGAGTGAACCTTACATTCTCTGTTACGAGATAGATACTTGATTATTCACGTGTAATTGTAACACAATAACTTAACTATTTGAATAATGTATATGATTTCTGTTTTCTATTATAAGAAACTGATGATGACAATCACATGTATAAAAAACAGGAGTCTTGATGATGTTCGCATGAATTTAGAGGTCCTAAAGCACTGTGCTACTGTTTTATTTTTGGTAATCTCTGGAACTTCTCATCTTTAATTGTTCTACATTGTTGGTACATTTCAAAATTCTTAATCTCTTGCCCTAAAAAGCAAGATGTAGGAACATTCTACCATCATAATATTAGCCTAATTACTCACATTTAATGTTTAATAAATAATTAAATCTATTACTAAATGTATTGAAATAAGGAATCAAGCCTTCCAACACTAGTGAATAAAAAATGGCAAAGCTCTTCCACAATTAGGACTCGTAGCAGAAGCAATGGGAAATTGCAGTGTAGAGAAGAAAGCAGCCGCAAGTCTCCTCCTTCCACTATTGGCTAACAAAGAACAGTTCCTTATACAAGAGGAAGTCTAGGAAAGGTGACAGAAGGGGTAAAGAATTTGTTTTGCAAGGCTCAAGAGACAAAATCCGTTAACAAGTTAATTAAGCACTCTCATTCTTTGCTTAGATGAGCAATAATTTAGAACTAGTTTTTTAATTTGTAATTGGCAAGAAAGAAATCTTGCTAAGGTGGGTCCTAACTCCTGATTATAAGACATTTGAATCATCCAAATTTTTCTGAAGTAGCTTGGAAATGTATGAAGAGGCTTATTTCATAGGACCAACGACAATTGTATTTATTTATTTTTCAACTAATTGCATGATTAATTCTTTTTATTTTTTTAAGATTTCTTTTCTTAACTAGTAGTGAGAGACTGGTATTTTTTTTTTTTTTGGTTAAAAAATAGAAAGAAATAATATATTTTTCTCCTACTATTAAATAAGATTTGTTACTAAATTCTTACATTAATTCAAAGGATGCACCACGAGTTTAACAAAGAATTTCGCTTAGTTTCAAATACTATAAAGTAATTCACTCTTATTCTTTTTTTAGAATTGGAAAATTTAATTAAATAAATAAATAATTAGCAGAAAAAACTTCTAAACTAGATTAGTTCCATTTCAAAAATTTTTTTTAGAAGAAATTCCATTTCAAATTAGATTAAACATAAACATACAAAAACAAAATATTGACTCGGGATATAAATTTAGGACCACCTGCATAAAAATCTCAAGCATTAATGAGTGATCTGCACGTTTAACCGCACAAAGACCGGGTAGCTATAGAAATATTAATGTCATAATGACTGATGGCACCACTGACTGGAACGGGACGATAAATTAAGAACATGCAATTAAATTTCCTTGTCCATATTATTGATTCTTAGGCCAAATGCATAAATTTATACCCATTTAATTTTCAATTTTATATGTTCAACACTTAAATTTATAAAATTATATCTATTAAATATTTTAATTTTTTATTCAATGTTACAATTTGTATATTAAGTCGGTTAAATAGTGAATAATTAAAAAAATGAAAATTAATTACTTCAAAAATTATTATAACAACATATATTAAATTAATATTTTGTGTATAAAATAAAAATCACTAAAAAATTAATGTTAATTGCTAGTATGGGAAGACATATAATATTACCAGAAAATCTTGTACTCTATGTAAAAAAATCTCATGGCACTTTTTAATTTTTTTTTTTTTTTATAAAATTGAACCTATTAAATAATTTAATTTGTAAAATTTTTCTATTAAATATTTCATCTTGCAAAATTGGATTAAAACTTATTGAATAATTAAAAATTGGTGAAATTATTATTTAAAATTAAGTTCTAATATTTACATTCAAATAAACATTTTACATTGAAAAAAAAAAAAAAAAAGCTATTATTGGCGGTGTGGAAAAATATGTAATGTAATCTAAATTCATAATTTTAAGGGTATATATAATAGATTTCTTGTAAATATTAAGAGTGTTATAAGGATAAAGCATTAAAATTAAAGGACAAATTTATACATTAAGCCAAGTAGATAGCTCGAAGTGGTTATATATATATAAAAAGTATTTTTCCCTGGAAAGTCAACATGTGGCATATCCACTTGGCATTTTAATTTGACATGTATTATATTCCTCCAATTAGGCTTCCACTTAATATGATTTGATTTGATTATTTAATGTATTAATGTATTGGCTTGGTTTGGATTTATTTTGAATTAGTGCTTTTGGTTTGGTTTGATTTGATTATTCAATCTATTAATATATTGGTTTAGTTTGGATTTATTTTGAGTTAGTATTGTTGATTTGATTATTTAATGTATTAATATATTGGTTTGGTTTGGATTTATTTTGAATTAATATTTTTGGTTTGATTTGATTTGATTATTTAATGTATTAATGACTTTAAGTAATTATTATTAATTATTAGTTTTAAAAAAAATGATAAAGTTTAATAACAATGAATTATTCAATCAATTATTAATGTATTGCTATGTAACAAATGTTTACTCTCAAATTTATGAAGTAACAAACGTTTCCTCTAACAATCGTTAATGTATTTTTAACGTTTCCTATTTAAACGTTTCCATTTTTTTTAAATGGTGTAGTAATGCATTTTTTTTTAATTTTAAATTATTTACTCTCAAAAAACACTTTAACTTTTTTAAAAATACTATATATAAGTTGTATGTAATACCCCGAATTCTTATTTTCGAAACTTTTGAATTTTTATTAAATCAAAAATCAGAAATTTTAATCATGTGGACTGCAAGTATAAAATAGCCTCAATTCAAGCCCAAGTTTACGAAGTTGGGCTCAAGCCCAAAACACATTATCGAAATTTATCAAAAAAAAAAAAAAAAAATGTATATATATATATATATATATATATATATATATATATATGATTATTAATACTAACATTAAGTAAATTGAAGGAATGTTATAGAACCTAACTAAAATAATCAAAATAAATTAAACCGGACCTAAAAATCAATTTAATTTGTCGAGAACCACACGAAGGATCCGAAAATCGATTGGAAAACTCGAAAAACCAAACGAAATGAGACCAAATCACTGAATCAGACCGAACCGGTTCGAATCGAACCGGATCGGCCCACTTTTCTTTTCTTTTTCTTTCTTTTTCTTTTCTTTTCTTTTCTTCCTTCTCCTTCTCCAGTAGCGTGGCCTCCTCCTCCTCCTCCTCCTCCTTCCTCTCCTTCGATCTCCTTCCTCCGGCCACCAAATTCAGCAAATGAATACTCTAAAAATATCTACTCAACGTGAGGAAGAAGATTATAGCTTAGATTTGAACTGAAATTGTGTCTATTTTGAAGGGGAAGAGCTTGAAGTTTTGGACACCTTTTTCCGACGATTCACGCCGTTTCAGGCAAGCCTTGGACACAAGGTGAGTACCAAATGACTCCTCTCTTCTTCCTCTTTCATTTGATGGCCTCCTCGTCGACTGTAATAGCCGGAATCGGAAAACCCAAAATGGGTATCACCGAACCTTTCCGCCCAATTTCCGGCCAACTGGTTCACACCCACCTTGATTTGAACACATATTAGTGATCCTCTCATCGAAACGAATAAAATGATGTATTGTTTGTCAATTTTGGTGAAGGTTAAATTTTCCGGCCACCGTGCACGGTGGCGGCGGCGGCGGTCCGGCGACCGGCCGGCGAGACTTCAAGGGACAGAATGCTCTCCTCTTCGTGCGGAACACGGAAATGAAATTTGATTTTAAATCGGTACACTCTAAAGCTTAATCCGCAATTTTTGAATAAATTCTGAATTAATTAATTAATGAACTTAATTAAGTATTTAAGTAAATTAAATTAAATATTATTAAATAGATTTTATGAATATTAATTATAACTATAAGGTTGGTACAAAAAAAAAATATATTCCTAGCTAATAATAAATTTTAGGAATTTTATTAACAAATAAATAGTTATATAACAATTAATTATAATGGATTATGTGAATTAAGTGACCGAATAAATGATGGATATGGCGGACGGGATTAGTGGATATGAATTTGCCCGATGGATGGGCTGTGTGTGTGGATTTGTGAAAATTTGAAAAAAATTTGGATAGTCCAGTTTATAGAGGAAATGCTGTCGAATTTTTAATAAAACACTTAATGAAGAATTAAATTAGTTATTCTTAAGAAGTAGTGACGACGAAAATTTGAGGTATTAAGAAATATTATACAATATTAGAATTATCATTATATAATATTTCTCACCGAATAATTAGAGATTTTATCTGAAGGTTATAAATTAGAATAGTTATTTATATAAATGAGAGAACCTAGATATATATATGCATATATAACAAGTGAATTAAATGACCGGTAGCCAAAATAAATAAACGAATGTGAAATATAAGTTTTTGAATTAAAATTCTTATTTAGAATTTTCTTGTTTATTTTAAAGGCTTATAAAATACAAAATGCGAGGACAAAAGCTGGAAGCATGTGGCTAAAAAGGCAGTCCTTTTAAAGGACAATAAAGAACTGTGAGTAGTGTTAGATAACTAGCATAATCCGCCTGCATTCATGCATTCACGGCTAAATGTTATCATGCATTATTTTGTTGAATTGCCATATTATGATGCACTATTCTTTGATATTAAAAATTGTTTGATTACTTGTGCTATGAATATACTGTGCCTTGTTTGTGTGGAATTGGGATGACGTGGACCACCATGGGTTTGTGAGGACGGTCTGTGATATGGATCCTGAATATGATATGATATGGAATTTGACCGTCGGCCGGGAAAATGGGAGATCGGCGCCCCCGTGTGCACCTGATGATATGGATTATATGGAAAACCACAGGATGGCTTCTTGTTGTTGCGCACCTGATAATCTAGATTTGATTGTAGCCCGCAGGGTGGCCTCCTGTTGTGAGCACTTGATGATCTAGATTGGATGGAGACCACCGGGTTGCCTCCTGTTGGTATGGAAAAGAAAAGAGAGAATGGAAAAACAATGAGAGGACTGGTCAGTGAGGATTAGACCAGTTGGCCGTATGGGGGATCGGCTCCCTGGTGCACATGTATGAGAGGGCGAGCCATGTGTGAGGACGGCTCGCTGGGGATTCAGGTGGTGCCATTGACTAATTTCCACGTGATGTGATTATATGAAGGTGATAATACTTGTGATTGCTGTTGTATTGCCATTTGTGTGACAAAGTGCATGATCATATAATTAAACGGTAACCGGATAAAAATATTTTAGCATCTGTGTGATTGTGTGGGGTGAGAGGGTTATCTAACCCTACTCATTGAGTTTGGCGCTCATCCCTGCCTACTATTTTTTTTCAGGTAATAGAAAGAAAGGAAAGCCCTATGGAGTTGAGACACTTATTGTAGAAGATTGTTAATGATAGAAATAACGATGTGAATGTAAAGGTAGAGTTCCGCAATTGTATTCCAGTTGGGTTGTAAACAAATAGTAAAAGTCCATATTAAGTATATGAACTGCATTATGGATGCATATGTATAAAATGTTAATGGGCCTGAATCCATAATTATGAATAGAAAGTGAGATTTAAATAAGTTAGGCTTACTACGGGCTTCGGGGGCCTTAAGCCCACCCAGGTCCTAGTGCCGGTCCGGTCCATGGAAATGGGTCGTGACAAAGTTGGTATCAGAGCATAAGTCGGGCCTTAGGAATCAATTGCGGAACATAGGAAATTAAATAGAGAGCTCCTATGTTGGGATCGGCCGTAACCAACAAAGGAGGTGTAGTCTGGATTGAATTCCATTTTAGTGCCGGTGGACGCATCGTGCACGAGGATGGAAGGAAATCTATATGAAACTTAGGATGAGAATTAAATGTATATAAGTAATAGTAAATCATAAAAAGGTCCGGGTAACTGACGTTTATAAAATAAACATTTCGAGTTTTGCTAAATCCCCTCCATCTATTTTGAAGCAGAAGATCAGTTGGAAATTGGTGTAATGGCCTGATCACCCATTACACCATGATTCGACAAGAGACACTGCTTCAAAAAAGAAAAAAAAAAAAAATTGAAATTATTTAGAAAAGAATTCGGAGTTTTAAAGACAATAAGAAAGTAAATTTATTTGAACTATGATTTGAGAAACATGTTTTATTATTTGCTTATTGGAAATTGTTTTGAAGTTGCAATTAATTGCTTGGTTTTATTGTTTTGTCGGCATGTCAAAAAAAAAAAAAAAATTTATCTGATTTTAGAATTTAAATTATTTACAATGATTGCATGTTTGATTTATTTTATCATATTGTCTATCCCGAGGACTAAATTAGGCCTATAGAAATTAATATTGATAAATTAATAATAAATGGTATAGAATATGAATTTGAATTAAAATTTCAATTAAGATATAGATTAAATTCTAGAAATGTTACTGTTAGGGGATAAAAAGTGAAAATTGTAATGTACATTAAATTAAGGGTTAGCAAAAGAAGGATTTAGGACAAATAGTCATACTAGACAAGAAATCCTCAATTAACCAAGCGAAACTTAAGGATGTAAAGAGAAAATTTGTAACTTACTTAAGCATAACATTAAGGAGGATAGAGACTTATTGGAAAAATTAAATAGAGTTAGACGTGGAAATAATAATTTGTGTCTTAAAAAGTATTGATTGAGGTGAATCTCGATATATAGAATTTAAATAGAGCAATGAAATTAAAATAAAAGACAAAGGTAAACTAATTATGTTATTAAATATGAAGAAAATAATTTTTAACTGGATAGGTCATATTGAGGTGAGGCAGAATATAATAAGGAAATGGGTAAAACTTCCTTTGCACAACTAGTATGAAGGGTAAGATTTTGGGTGTTTTAATATAGAATTAAAAGTAAAATTGGTTGGTAAATAATTGGGCAAAAGTTTGAATCGAAAATTTGATTAATATGGAAAAGATTGACTAATAGTTAATAGAAGTAATTACAAGCCATGAAATAATTATGAATCTTTTATAATAAAATGAGCAATTAGATTGAATCGATAATAGACTTATGGAACTAATGTGTAACTAAGGGATAGTTGGTATAATCTAAAATTTTATAAGGTGAAAGTGTAGTAAGTGTATTAGATATTATATAATTAAGATCCTAGCACATGTAGGATGCTTAAAGGGCTAGACTAAGTTCATAAATCTATTATAATAAAATGAATGTAGAAGATGATGAATAATGGGGAATGAATGGGGAAAGGAACGTGGATGCTGTAGGAAGCTTAATAAATTAAGGAAATTGGATGTATCTAGGTAGAGAGTTATGTAGAAAGGACTAATACCATTTATTAATCTAAGGTAATGATAAGAAACGTGTATAAAACCTGCTTTAAAGAATTAAGTACAAATTTAGATCGAGGTGCTAAAATAAAATAAAATAAAAGTTAATAAATTTGGAACAGAATAAAGGTCAAAGATAACTCATAATGATGAAGTAGAGATAAAAAAAAAAAAATTTAGAATAAGAAATTCAAGAAATAATGACCTTACGACGGAATTAAATTTTGTGTAGAATAACGGTTACACGCCATAGATTCATGTACCCAGCATTAAACTCTTTCAGGGATAGGACTTAAATGAGGTTGGGTACACTAAGGAGACATGAATGATAAAAGAAAGATTAAAATGAATCAAACAGCTAAAGAACTTGGATAGAACTAGGGGGATGTTAAATAATAGAAAAGCCAATGATGATCAATTAATTTATCTACTGTGAAATACTAGAATAAATAATTAGAAACAAATTGGGAAAGAAGTAAAATTCAGATGTAAGAAATATACATATATATATATATAAAAAAAAAAAAAAATGATGATAAAATAAGTAACGAAATAAATAAAGATAAAATAATAATATAAATATAAATATAAATCACTACTGAAAATAACTTTTGGGAAAATTTAAGGTGTGGACCAGTCTACTTGAGAGACTAGTAATAGCGAAAGGAGTAGTAATGATGGAGATTAGAATATTCTTGGTTTAAGAGGATCATTTAGGGATGAAATATGTAACAGTAGACTGGAACTAGATGATTTAAGGATTGTCCTCGTGGAGATAGACAATTCATTTTTGTTAAATACCAAAAGGTTTTAGAAAATACAATGAGTGTTGATTTTCAAACTTTATAAAAATATTTTTTTATACCACGATTGAGACTGGTTTAAAATAAAAGTAAATGCAAATTTCTATTAAAAGAATTTCAAGGTTTTGTGTGAGTGACATGCCGATGTTTTTAAAAGTTGGAAAGGAAAATTATTTTGAAAGTTTTTAAATAGTCAGTTACCCATAGGATGGTCAACCTAGGCTGTAGTTGTCAACTCATTAGTCGAATTTTGAATAAACAATTAATCTAATAATTTATAACGGTGAAACAATGTATAGTGGAAATATGAATAAATGAGGACTCTTAAGTTACTCAAAAATCTTTAGTAGACACATTTGATGAAATGCCTGATATGAGATAATTAGTGTTGTAGACTATTATTATAAATGAACTCATTAAAATGGAAATTTTCTCAAGAATAAGAAATACAAATCAAGAAAACTTAGAAATAGATACATTTAGAATTGAAAATTTTAGTACTATACCTTTTTAACTGTAGTAAATTGTGACAAATCAGAACTAAAGAGATTTGATGTGAAAATTTAAATTTTCTCGTAATTTATGAGATCATAAGAAAAGTATTTAACTCTAGAGGATATTTTGGAGTTCAATGGAAATATGTGGCAATTAATTTCTTCAGGCTTTTCAATAAGTATAACAATTAATAAATTTAAATCCTTACAGAAAAGAGAATAAAAGAAGCTAGTGAAGTGAATCGTAAGGTAATGGATAAAAATTTTGACATGTCAGCGAAAGGAGGAAGGACCAGAACTCAGTCGAGGTCTAGATAATAATACCAGGTGGCAGTGTGCTAACCTGAGAAACTAGAAATGATAAGGTTACATGGATAAATTTAAGGAAATCATAAATACCTTGCTAGACATAAATAAGTAAGGATGAGATAAATAAATTGATACTATATTTTAAAACTTGGATGGAAAAATTTAACGATTAGCTTAAGTATTATAAGGGCTAATTAGGGCCTTGCTATCATTTCATAATTAAGGCATAAATTGAACTTTCATATGGAAACGAATAAATTATTTAGTTGACGCAGAGTTGGGTGAAAGAAATTGAGTTATTGATGTTTTCTTAATTGGTGTGATGTTGAAATTGTAAGAAAGCGTTAGATCGGGACTTAAGAAAATAATAAAGATTAGATTGAAACAATAGTAATCGGATAAGTCGTGAAAAAAAAAAAAAAAAAAAAAAAAAAAAAAATCTTAAAATTTTGGATTATAGTAATAGTTTTTCAACTTTGATTAAGCAAATATTTAGTCATAACATATGTAAATTAAATAAATCAAGTTTTATAATAAATAAATTAAATTTCAAATTTATTTTACATTATATATTTGGATTTCATAAAGGAATGCGTAATAAAATTTAATTTTCAAATGAAATTAAATAATCTTGGGGAACATAGATATATATATTAAGCATTTTATTGAAAAACTCGATTAATTATAAGATTTTTATTTAAAGAACGATTTTCTAAAGATTCCAATAGCCGAACGATGATAGTATTGAAGATTAATGTAATAAAACTCCTTATAAGCTACAGCTAGGTGGTACTATGTAGCTTGAACGAAATTTTATTCTAAATATGATAATTGGCTGTAGAAGTACAACCCGAATACCCCATTCACTGCCTTTCCTCGATCTGTATTTTCGCTTTTGAGCTGTCTCCTTGGTAGTGGAAGCAATTTCTTGTGACTTTAAAATTCCCCATGCATCCATTCTTATTCTTTCCCACTAGATTCAATTCGAGGACGAATTGTCTTAAGGGGGGGAGATTGTAATACCCCGAATTCTTATTTTCGAAACTTTTGAATTTTTATTAAATCAAAAATCAGAAATTTTAATCATGTGGACTGCAAGTATAAAATAGCCTCAATTCAAGCCCAAGTTTACGAAGTTGGGCTCAAGCCCAAAACACATTATCGAAATTTATCAAAAAAAAAAAAAAAAAAATGTATATATATATATATATATATATATATATATATATATATGATTATTAATACTAACATTAAGTAAATTGAAGGAATGTTATAGAACCTAACTAAAATAATCAAAATAAATTAAACCGGACCTAAAAATCAATTTAATTTGTCGAGAACCACACGAAGGATCCGAAAATCGATTGGAAAACTCGAAAAACCAAACGAAATGAGACCAAATCACTGAATCAGACCGAACCGGTTCGAATCGAACCGGATCGGCCCACTTTTCTTTTCTTTTTCTTTCTTTTTCTTTTCTTTTCTTTTCTTCCTTCTCCTTCTCCAGTAGCGTGGCCTCCTCCTCCTCCTCCTCCTCCTTCCTCTCCTTCGATCTCCTTCCTCCGGCCACCAAATTCAGCAAATGAATACTCTAAAAATATCTACTCAACGTGAGGAAGAAGATTATAGCTTAGATTTGAACTGAAATTGTGTCTATTTTGAAGGGGAAGAGCTTGAAGTTTTGGACACCTTTTTCCGACGATTCACGCCGTTTCAGGCAAGCCTTGGACACAAGGTGAGTACCAAATGACTCCTCTCTTCTTCCTCTTTCATTTGATGGCCTCCTCGTCGACTGTAATAGCCGGAATCGGAAAACCCAAAATGGGTATCACCGAACCTTTCCGCCCAATTTCCGGCCAACTGGTTCACACCCACCTTGATTTGAACACATATTAGTGATCCTCTCATCGAAACGAATAAAATGATGTATTGTTTGTCAATTTTGGTGAAGGTTAAATTTTCCGGCCACCGTGCACGGTGGCGGCGGCGGCGGTCCGGCGACCGGCCGGCGAGACTTCAAGGGACAGAATGCTCTCCTCTTCGTGCGGAACACGGAAATGAAATTTGATTTTAAATCGGTACACTCTAAAGCTTAATCCGCAATTTTTGAATAAATTCTGAATTAATTAATTAATGAACTTAATTAAGTATTTAAGTAAATTAAATTAAATATTATTAAATAGATTTTATGAATATTAATTATAACTATAAGGTTGGTACAAAAAAAAAATATATTCCTAGCTAATAATAAATTTTAGGAATTTTATTAACAAATAAATAGTTATATAACAATTAATTATAATGGATTATGTGAATTAAGTGACCGAATAAATGATGGATATGGCGGACGGGATTAGTGGATATGAATTTGCCCGATGGATGGGCTGTGTGTGTGGATTTGTGAAAATTTGAAAAAAATTTGGATAGTCCAGTTTATAGAGGAAATGCTGTCGAATTTTTAATAAAACACTTAATGAAGAATTAAATTAGTTATTCTTAAGAAGTAGTGACGACGAAAATTTGAGGTATTAAGAAATATTATACAATATTAGAATTATCATTATATAATATTTCTCACCGAATAATTAGAGATTTTATCTGAAGGTTATAAATTAGAATAGTTATTTATATAAATGAGAGAACCTAGATATATATATGCATATATAACAAGTGAATTAAATGACCGGTAGCCAAAATAAATAAACGAATGTGAAATATAAGTTTTTGAATTAAAATTCTTATTTAGAATTTTCTTGTTTATTTTAAAGGCTTATAAAATACAAAATGCGAGGACAAAAGCTGGAAGCATGTGGCTAAAAAGGCAGTCCTTTTAAAGGACAATAAAGAACTGTGAGTAGTGTTAGATAACTAGCATCATCCGCCTGCATTCATGCATTCACGGCTAAATGTTATCATGCATTATTTTGTTGAATTGCCATATTATGATGCACTATTCTTTGATATTAAAAATTGTTTGATTACTTGTGCTATGAATATACTGTGCCTTGTTTGTGTGGAATTGGGATGACGTGGACCACCATGGGTTTGTGAGGACGGTCTGTGATATGGATCCTGAATATGATATGATATGGAATTTGACCGTCGGCCGGGAAAATGGGAGATCGGCGCCCCCGTGTGCACCTGATGATATGGATTATATGGAAAACCACAGGATGGCTTCTTGTTGTTGCGCACCTGATAATCTAGATTTGATTGTAGCCCGCAGGGTGGCCTCCTGTTGTGAGCACTTGATGATCTAGATTGGATGGAGACCACCGGGTTGCCTCCTGTTGGTATGGAAAAGAAAAGAGAGAATGGAAAAACAATGAGAGGACTGGTCAGTGAGGATTAGACCAGTTGGCCGTATGGGGGATCGGCTCCCTGGTGCACATGTATGAGAGGGCGAGCCATGTGTGAGGACGGCTCGCTGGGGATTCAGGTGGTGCCATTGACTAATTTCCACGTGATGTGATTATATGAAGGTGATAATACTTGTGATTGCTGTTGTATTGCCATTTGTGTGACAAAGTGCATGATCATATAATTAAACGGTAACCGGATAAAAATATTTTAGCATCTGTGTGATTGTGTGGGGTGAGAGGGTTATCTAACCCTACTCATTGAGTTTGGCGCTCATCCCTGCCTACTATTTTTTTTCAGGTAATAGAAAGAAAGGAAAGCCCTATGGAGTTGAGACACTTATTGTAGAAGATTGTTAATGATAGAAATAACGATGTGAATGTAAAGGTAGAGTTCCGCAATTGTATTCCAGTTGGGTTGTAAACAAATAGTAAAAGTCCATATTAAGTATATGAACTGCATTATGGATGCATATGTATAAAATGTTAATGGGCCTGAATCCATAATTATGAATAGAAAGTGAGATTTAAATAAGTTAGGCTTACTACGGGCTTCGGGGGCCTTAAGCCCACCCAGGTCCTAGTGCCGGTCCGGTCCATGGAAATGGGTCGTGACATTGTATCACTGTATTCTTCTATATTCTTGACAAATATATATTGGTCTCTGCTTTTAAATATATTATTCTTTTTTTTAATTCAGAAATTTATATAATTCAACTATTTCCGATAATGAAGTTAGTAGTTCTTACTCAATTTTTTTTTGTCTCCTTTTTTTAAAGATTATTTAATATGTTTTTGTAGCCATAAATTATCAAATCAATATATATATAAAGCAGACATACTTTTTCTTGGTGTTGTCATGTAGGATTCTAAATTACTAACATGTGTATGACTTAACTGTTTGTTTTTATATTTATTTGAAAATAAATTAATTTATGATTGAATTAAACCGTCTTAAATGTAATTGATTAATATAAGAATTAATAGTGTGTTAAGTAACAATTTATATAACTTTTAATGATATAAATAAATCACAAAATTTATGAATTTTAATGATATGGGCAGTTATTATTTTATATTAAAAAAATTAAAAACTTATGTATTAAATTAAATTATGTTATATATTGATATGGCCTTTCAAAAAAATTATAGTGTTAATAACATGATAAGTTGAAGATTTATGCAACTTTTAATTATTTAAAATAAATTATTTATTCATGGATTTTAATAAATAACGAGTTAATTATTTTTTAATTAATTTAAAAATAAATCAAATTAATAAATTTTACCACCTTTCATTTTACTTTTTTTTTATTTATGTATATAAATTTCAATATTTTTAATCCATATTCCTGAACACATGCCTATCTACTATTTTTTACTTTAATAATAAAAAATCACGCTATATATATTTTTTACTATTGGTATATCTCTATAATATTTTTTTAATAGCATAATATAGAAATTTCATTCAAGAATCTATAAGTTATATTCCCCCGTCCCATTTTATTTGCATGATTTGATAAAACATGCATATTAAGAATTTAGTCAATAAAAGTTATTTTGCCATTTTTTATCCTTAACTAATTGAAGATATTGATATTCATAATCATAAAAGTTATCATGGAAAAAATAATTATTTACATGTCTAAATTTAGAAACCCTGCAAACATTTTGGAATATCCAGAAAAGGAATAACAAGCAAACAAATATTTTAGTATATTTTTTTATCAACAAATATAATAGTCAAACTATAACGTTTAATTTTTATGGATACTAACATTGAACGTAAATGTTATGTTAATCTTTATATTATCAATTACTCTCCTTTAATTTTTTTCTGCCTTAGAGAAAAAAAATTATTTCTTGAGTAAACTAATAGTTTCTATTAATTAGTTAAAAAAACATTTCAAAAAAATGAAAATAATAGTCTTTGTTTTTTTTTTAATAAATCAAAATATTGCAATTATATTTGTACTAATTTAATGTTTATGTTTTTATAAATTATTTTATGTATTTTTATTATCTATTTAATTATCTATTAACTTAAGTAGTCATATTTAGAAATAAAAATAAAAATATTACAAAACATAAAGAAATAATTTTAAAACTATATTTTTAGAATAAAAAATATTTATTATTTTAAAATAAGTAAAATGAAAAGATAAATGTGTTAGATAAAGTCAAATGCGTGCATGACCATGACATTAAATAGAGAATTGGAATACTAAACCCAACCAGAAAAATAGAAGAAGAATAAAATGCCGATCGAGAAATAGAGTAACAAATAAGCAAAAGTAGTAATCATTAATAACGTGAAATTGAGAAAATCAAAGTGAAGTCAACTCCAGCTTTGGAAGACCCCACGCGTCATGTGGTGTAGCCTTAGAGATCATTCTGATTAAATATTCACCACGTACTACTGATATTATCACTTCCGTAGAAATAGGAACCTGGAGGAAATGTCTTTGTTATTGCTTCACATCGGTGTCTATCCAAACCATAAAAGCGGTCCAAGATTTGTGTGTTCAAGTTCAATTGGTAAAGGTTGATGGCTTTCATTTTCTCCCTCTCTAACTTTTCTATCCAGAAATGTTGACGGGTAGTCACTCCTTGTCCACAACGTGTTCTGTGGGAGCAAAAGTATTTTGCTCTGTATTGAAAATTTCTCATAAATGCATATTCTCTTTTTCCTTCATTTTAAATATTTAGAATTCTATTTTTCAGGATAGAGATGAGATATGAATCCTTCTTTTTTTAACTAGAAATTTCAAGTTTGAATTTTAAATATAATTTCTTAATTTAAATAATCTGGAAAGAGGTTTTAATGAATTAGTAAATTTTAGATACTAAATGAATTTTGTTATCAATGATTAACTTAACTATCTATCTATAATCGTTAATTGAAAATTATGAAAAAGAATAAATTCTTTAATAGAAGTTTTTAATTTTACTCATATTCTAAACTCTCAAGGAGGAAGATTTTGGAACAATGCAACACCAAATGCATGAATAGAGAAATGGAAATGTTATATAGGCAACCAGAAATAGAATTTTATATAAGGAAAATAGATGGTAGAGGCCAAAATAATATAGTGAAATTGGGAAACTAAAGTCATGCTTTGAAATGTCAAATTTTTATACCAAACTATTACTTAAATAAATTTTGAAAATTCTCTCTTTTCTCCTTCTCTGTCAAAGTGGGAAAGAGGAAAATAGATTAATAATAAATAAAATTACTTAAAAAACTTGGAAATTTCCTTGTTATTACCTGACAACCATTTTCTATTCATGCATATTCATTGCAAATCATAAAGCTATATTGAAACCTCAAAAAAGGTATTTTTCTCTTCAGTCTTCACTACAGATATATTTCTCACAAAATGCACAGTCTCTTCTTCACTAGACATGCATATGCAACCCTTCTTTTTCTATCCTTAGCTTGCCATACTTATAATGCTACCAAAAACAACTATTGCCAGTCTTCTTGCGGCATCCACAACATTAGCTATCCTTTTAGACTGAAAACCGACCCTAAAAAATGTGGCGACAGAAATTATGAACTTGCTTGCGAAAACAACCTCGCTGTATTATATGTAGATTGGGGGGTATATAATGTCCAGGCAATCAATTACAACAATGCTACAATTCGATTAGTGGATGCCAATGTTCAAAAGGATAATTGCTCCTCCATTCCTCTTCATTCTATTGGCCTTTATCAGATTCCTTGGTATTCTGACCTACCATATGAAAATGTATTTTTAAGATCAAAATTTTCATACATCGACGATTCTTATCAGAGTTTAGCATTCGTGAGATGTGAAATCCAAGTGAATTCTCAACTTTACGTGAATCGTTCTACTTGTAGTAATAATTCTTCTGGTAATTTGTTGGAAGGTGGTTCAGGTTTTTCGTATGCCATTTTAACTCCTATTACTGTTTCGGATTTGGTGGATTCTTGCCTGGTAGAGTCCGTCACTTTGACATCTTTGTTTCTGCCAAAAGATGTTCACAATATTTCATATTTAAACATTCATAAGAGTTTAGTGTACGGATTTGAGGTTTCTTGGTTCCGAGCTTGCTGTAGAAACCATTGCCTCTCTTATTATGGTTGGCCATCCGAAGAGGAATGTTATAATCCATTTGATAAAAGTAAGTACTCTACTTTTCTATCCTTTTTAATATATATATATTTTTTTATTTGATATGATACTTATTATTTATTTGCTTGTTCTTCATCGTTTAGTTGCAAATATGCAGGTATAGTAAATGGAAATCTATATATTTTTTTATAATGCATGGATACATACAAGCACATGATATATCATTATTTTTTTTTATGAAACATCAAAACTTTAATAACATGATTGTCCTTTATTTTTCATTAGTTTGCTCAATATTTAGATTCATAGATATAGTCTAAATAAGTCAATTTCGTTGGTTATTAAATTATTATTAATTACCGCATAAATATTTAACACACATATAGATAATTACAGCAGAATCTTTAAAAATATTTTTATAGATTTCTTTTAGGAATCAAATCCCTGCAAGTATTACGTTTAAATGTCAATATACATTTTTAATTCATTAAACTGTCTATCTGTTTTAAATTTTACGTAATTTTTTTGTTTTAAAAAATTCTGTATAAAATTAGAGTTCAAATAAAGAAATATTCCTATTATTACCATTATTTTATTTTTCTTGTATGATATGTGCTGTTATTGAGTACATTCCTGGACATTATTTTAATAAAATGAAAAATAGAAAATAAAATATCTTATCGATTCTCTTTTGTGGTTTAGTACAAAATCTTATAATATTTCATTTCTTTTTAAGAATCTTTTTTATGTTATTAAAAAGTCGTATTTTTTTCCTCTTATTATATCAGAATCGTAAAGCTAAATTAGTCTAGTATTTTGTTGCTTTATCTGGAAAAAAAAACTTTTATTATTCATTAACATTAATTTTTTTTTTTTTTTGTTGCAGCTATTCTATACATTGTTGCCATAAAGCTATACAGATTCCGCCGGAAGCTGTTGGATGGCCTTCATTGTAAGTATTTATCTACATTTTTCAGATGCCAAATTAGTATAGTCTATAATCAATGGCAAGAAAACTAAAAGCGAATATAACAATTTCAAAAAAGAAAAAAAAAAAAAAGGAAATTCAACCTGTGACAACCAAAAAAGATGTTGAGAACTTCTATTCGCCTGTTTAACACTTTTTTTTTTTTTTTTTTTTTTTTTCTATGGTTCCTTTTGCAGTTGGATCGAATGCAAAAGATGCAATATCATGTAAGAATTTTTATATTATATTCACCCAAGCGACAGGAAATGTATTCGCCTTAGTAAAAAGACACGTGGCTTCTGAAAATAATAGGAATTTATTTATTTATTTTTAGAAAAAAATGAATTCTTATATCTAATTAAAAATTCAAATTCAATATCAAAATGAAAGGATTATGTGTTATAAAATCTTTGACAGACAATAAAACATATTCAACCAACCTTTTAGAAAAATATTTTGCCCGAATATATAAATTCATTCTAAATTTTGTAATTTAATTTTGTGCCATTCTAAACTTTATACATGATTTATCGTATACTTAAATTTATAAATTTTGATAACGTTGAACTTTTCCAAACTAATAATAATAATTCGTATATTTTTAAGTTTTTATATTTATAAAATATTAATTTAACGCGTAGGTAGCAATTTTTTGGAACAATATTTTTATATTTTTTAACTATTTAATAGGTATTTAATTGATTTAATTTTACAAATTGAATTATTTAATAGTTAAAAAATTAAAATGTTTAATAGATCAAAGTAAAATTAATAATGCCGGAAGCTTAAAATAATAAAATTTAAAGATGAATTTATGCGGTGAGTCAAAATATTTGACATCCGTATTAAATAGAAGCAATATGACGTGTCATGTTATTAAAGCGAATGCATTTCCACAGTCCCGTGAGCGTTCTTACAACTATTATCCTCTACGATTTTGCACATTGATTTATTTTTGTCATTTTATCTTCAGGGGGACTACTGCCATACTTTATTCGATTGCCAGGTAACTAACAATTATAGAAATTCTCAATATGATTATTTTCAGCGTTTAAGCCGCTCCAGCTTGCTGGCGTGTTAGATAGTTATTTAAAAAATTTTTCATAAAACGCTAAAAGTTAAATATTATATTGATTAATTTTTTATAAAATTTTGTTTTTATTTTTTAAAAACTAGTTTAAAAGTTATATTACCGAATACTATAAAAAATAACGTTTAGCGTTAGTTAAAATGTTAAAAGCTACTTAAAAAGCTGTTCCGCATAGAATCGGACGTTTTTAATGTTTATTACTTTTCAACTTAATGTCTGGCTACGAAGGCCATAATATTACTAATATAGACTTGAAACTAATTAATATCTATGATCTTTACTTCTTTCAGATTGGTTGCGTTATCTGCTTATTATCTTTAATGACCTGTTCATTTTCCTTGGTAAGTAAAATATTTCCAGAAGTCTGCTTTGCTTAATTATGAACATTGAGACATATTTCTTTCTCCCACTAAACCACATGGAGTATTTTTTTTTCTATACAGTGGTATACCGCGTAGCAATATTCATTTTTGGGACTCCATGTGTGATCGCATTTTTTATCTATAAATGGCGAAGAAGACATTTATCTATGTTCGCTAATATTGAAGAATTCCTTCAAACTCACAATAATCTAATGCCCGTTAGATACTCTTACTCAGATATTAAGAGTATGACTAATGGTTTTAAGGACAAGTTAGGACAAGGAGGATTCGGAAGTGTGTACAAAGGAAAACTTCGCAGTGGCGATTTTGCTGCCATAAAAATGCTTGACAAGTCCAAATCTAACGGGAAGGACTTTGTTAGCGAAGTCAGTACTATTGGGAAAATTCACCATGTTAATATAGTTCGACTCATTGGTTATTGTGTTGAGGGATCAAAGCAAGCTCTTGTTTACGAATTCATGGTTAATGGTTCTCTTGATAAATATATATTTTCTGAAGAAAGGAATAATTTACTGAGCAACGAGAAAATGTACGAGATTTGTCTCGGTGTGGCTCGAGGCATTGATTATCTCCATCGAGGTTGTGATATGCAAATCTTGCATTTTGATATTAAGCCGCACAATATCCTTCTTGATGAAAAATTCAATCCGAAAATCTCAGATTTTGGACTTGCAAAATTATACCCAACGTATAGTAACACGGTGACGCTTACAGCAGCAAGAGGCACAATAGGTTATATGGCTCCTGAATTCTGCTACGCAAATATAGGAGGTATTTCCTTTAAAGCTGATGTGTACAGTTTTGGAATGTTGTTAATGGAGATGGCGGGAAGAAGGAAGAATGTTAATGCATTTGCAGAGAATTTGAGTCAGATTTACTTTCCTTCATGGGCTTATGAACATTTTTGTAAAGGAAAGAGCATTGAGTCAGAAGATATTAGTGAGGAGGAAAGAAACATAACCAAGAAAATGGTTATAGTTGCATTATGGTGTATACAGTTCAAGCCTAGTGATCGTCCTTGTAAAGGACATGTATCGGATGTGTATCTTGTAACAGATTGTAACAACTCCCTTTAGAATAGGTTAGTTATAACTTCTTTTGTGTATATATGTAACCTATTTTGCTGCGAATAAAATGACAAGAAGGAGTCTATCATTCTGCTCCTAATTCAAATATGTATACTTTCTACCGGTTTCTTTAATTCTCTTCATGGTATCAGAGCATAAACAAAGCTCACTACGATGATGTCTCCCGACGATTTAGCGAAGATTCTCGCTGCGATTAACACCAAAATTAATGCGGACGATCCGTATCATGTTAACCATTCCGAAGCTCCTGGGTTCAGCCTTGTTAACACCCCTCTGACGGGACAAAATTATCTTTCCTGGAGTCGATCCGTTCAAATCGCTCTCCGAGCAAAGAAGAAACTCGGATTTATCAACGGCAAAATCAAACCGCCATCACCGGAATCTGATGATTATGATAGATGGTTGACAGCAGACAGCATGGTAGTCTCCTGGTTGTTGAACGCTATATCCAAAGACATCTCTAATGCGTTTGTGTTCTGTAAGAATGCAAAGGCTCTTTGGGACGAATTAAAACAGCGTTATGGAGAGAGTAATGGGCCGATGATTTACCAAATTGAACGAGAAATCGCTGGTTACAAACAAGGTAATAGTTCTGTTACAGATTATTACACCAATCTGAAACGCAGGTGGGATGAATTGAGTTGCTTAGCTCCGTTACCTGTTTGTTGTGATTCTGGTACTGCGATTGCCGATTATGATAACAATCGGCGGTTGATGCAATTTTTGATGGGGTTAGGTGACGAATATGACAACGTGAAAAATCAAATTCTGCTCCAAGACCCATTACCTTCCCTTAATAAAGCATTCTCTATGATCATAAGCGTTGAAAAACAACGGGAGGTACAAACTGACAGTACTGCTTCCTCTGAAACTGCTGCTGTTATGCTTGCTCAAAGGAATCCTACAGGAACTCGCGGCAGTGCAGGTGCTGGGTATACCAGAAATCTTTCTTCTGCAAGAAAAGAGGAACGTAAAAAACAGTATTGCTCTAAGTGCAAAACTACTGGGCATACCATTAATGACTGTTTTCTTATTCATGGATACCCAGATTGGTTCATCGAGTTGCAGCGGAAGAAGGGAGTGGATGTTCGCAAGTATTACAGTGCAAATAATGTTGTTCGAGTTGCACCAGCTGATAACCCCTTAAATTTGGTGGTGCCGCAGCAAAAGGGCATGGATTCTTTGAACACAGGAGTGCCCGATTATTTACTACAGGAATTTCAGAAATTTCTCACCGCCAAAGATAGCAGCAGTGCACACGTTGAAGGGGATGTCCGGAACGTGAACTTTGCAGGTACTTTACTTAATTCTGTTTTTACTAGCATTAATTTTAATTGCAAGGATAATTGGATAATAGACACTGGTGCAACAGATCATATTACACCTCATCTCAATTTTTACAATCATGTTATTAAACTCAATCCACCCACAACCATCCGACTACCTGACAATTCCACACGATTGGTTACTCACATTGGTAATATCAGATTGAATGCCAGAATTGTGTTATACAATGTTCTGTATGTTCCATCCTTTAGTTGTAATCTTTTATCAATCAGTCTTCTCACAAGAACCTGTGGATTATCAGTGCACTCATTTCCCGAATATTGCTTATTCCAGGATTTACTGACTAGTGAAGTTTTGGCAAGGGGAACCGTGATCAGAGATCTTTATTATTTGACGAAAGATTCTTTTTCTAAGCAAATAAATTGTAATTCTGTTGCTCGTTGTTCTGAGCATAATAAGCACTTGGCCTTGCTTTGGCATGCCAGATTAGGACACGTTTCTTTTAAACGTTTGAAACATGTGGATGGAGTTGCTCATTGTGATTATACTGAATTGATGTGTTCTGTCTGTCCTGTTGCAAAGCAAACGCGATTATCTTTTCCTACCAGTGTTATTTCTTCTGTACATGTGTTTGATTTGGTTCATATTGATTTGTGGGGACCATATAAATTGAAGTCAATTACCAATGCGGTTTATATGTTAACCATCGTTGATGATTACAGCCGGTTTTGTTGGACTTATATGTTAAAAAGCAAAGACCAGGTCTTGCTTGCCTTGAAATCTTTCTTTAATTATGTGCTCACTCATTATGACAAACGGGTAAAGGCTATTCGAACAGATAATGGAACAGAATTTGTGAATGCTGCATGTAGCTCTTTTTTACAGGACCATGGCACTTTACACCAAAGGACTTGTGTTTATACTCCTCAGCAGAACGGCGTTGTTGAACGGAAGCATCGGACGCTTTTGAACATTGCTCGCACCTTGCTTTTTCAATCAAAATTCCCATCTATTTTCTGGTCTGAATTGCTGTTAGCTGCCACTCATATCGCCAATCGATTGCCATCAGAAAACCTGGATTGGAAAACTCCTTATGAACGGCTGCATGGGAAACAGGTAAATTATAGCTATTTTCGCACCATTGGATGTCTTTGTTACGCTACCAACACTGTACCTCATAAACAAAAATTTGATCCTCGAGCTTTCCCTTGTGCTTTGTTGGGTTATGCTCAAAATCAAAAGGCTTATAAACTCTATTGTTTAACCACCAAGTCCATCCTTGTTTCCAGAGATGTTGTTTTCATGGAAAACATTTTTCCTTTTCATCAAACCAATCCAACAGATGTAACCACTTTTGTACTACCCAAGTGTGCCGTTGATACTGAACCTACCTTTTCCGAATCTCAAATCACCAACACTCCACAACCTGAACTTACCCATGAGCCTACGTTACCGAGCACCGCACCTCCAACCCATTTCCCAAATTTACTTGTTTCCCCGGCTCGAAATGATGGAATTCCATGCGAGGTGGATGATGCTGCTATTTCCGAAAATATTATTCCTTTACCAGAAGTTCGGCGTAGCACAAGAACCCGACGACCACCTGCTTGGCTTAATGAGTATGCTACTGGTGCCTCGTCCACTTCCCAAATTAATTTTACCACATCCCATATGTTTTTTATTGCGCAGTTGTCTAAAATTAAAGAACCTTGCAATTATAATGATGCTAAACAAAACATGAATTGGGTAAATGCCATGAATAATGAACTCGCTTCATTGGAACAAAATAACACTTGGATATTGACTGATTTGCCTCCTAATACTAAACCAGTTGGTTGTAAGTGGGTGTACAGGATTAAATATAATGCAGATGGCAGCATTGATCGCTATAAGGCTCGGCTTGTCGCCAAGGGATACAACCAGTTACTTGGCTTGGATTATCTTCATACTTTTTCTCCAGTTGCAAAATTAGTTACTGTTCGTGTTTTCTTGACTATAGCCGTCGCCAACTCTTGGAATGTTCAGCAACTGGATATCAATAATGCCTACTTACACGGTACTATTGATGAAGATATTTATATGCAGGTTCCTCCTGGTTATGACAAAGCTGCAGAGGGACAGGTTTGCAAGTTGCAGAGATCTCTTTACGGGTTAAAGCAAGCCGGTAGACAGTGGAATAAAGAATTGACAACTTCTTTATTGAGCCAGGGATTCAAACAATCTTCGTTTGATCATTGCTTATTTACTAAAGGCTGCGGTACTTCTTTTATTGCTCTCTTAGTTTATGTGGATGATTGCTTAATTGCCAGCCCATCTGTCACATTAATTTCAGAATTGAAGTCTTATTTAGATCAGAAATTCACCATAAAAAATCTTGGGGATGTGAAGTATTTTTTGGGCATTGAGGTAGCAAGGACAGATGATGGTATGTTCTTGACTCAACATAAATTTATCTCTGAAATTATTCAAGACACTGGTCTTCAAGATGCAAAAATTGCGGACAGTCCTTATATTCAAGGCATGAAGCTTAGCACAGATATGGGGCATCCGTTGCAGGATCCGGGCAGTTACAGACGTCTTGTTGGCCGCTTACTCTATCTGTCCATGACTCGCCCAGATATTAGTTATGCTGTTCAACAACTCAGTCAGTTTATGCAGGTTCCTCATCATTCACATCTAAAAGCTGCTCTTACTGTTGTCAAATATTTGAAAGGTACCAGTTTCACGGGATTATTTTTGCCGGCTAAAAATGACTTAAAGTTAAGAGCCTTCTCTGATGCAGATTGGGCGTCGTGTAGTGATTCTCGACGGTCCATTACTGGGTTTTGTATTTTTCTGGGCACTTCATTAATTTCATGGAAGACAAAGAAGCAATCAACGGTTAGTCGGTCCTCAGCAGAGTCCGAATATCGAGCAATGGCATCTACTGTATGCAAAATTCAGTGGTTAACTTCTCTTTTAACTGATTTTCACATCCACATTGCTCGACCAATTCCACTTCATTGTGATAATAAGGCAGCCATTCATATTGCGGCCAATCCCGTTTTTCACGAGCGTACTAAGCATATTGACATCGACTGCCATGTTGTTCGAAGTCAATTGCAAGCGGGTTTGATCAGCACTCCGCATTTGCCATCACATATGCAGCTCGCAGACATGTTCACGAAGTCCTTGCCCTCCCATTCTTATCGCACTTTTGTCTCCAAGCTTGGGTTGGTTGATTTCTCCCCACCACCAGCTTGAGGGGGGGGTGTAAAGGACATGTATCGGATGTGTATCTTGTAACAGATTGTAACAACTCCCTTTAGAATAGGTTAGTTATAACTTCTTTTGTGTATATATGTAACCTATTTTGCTGCGAATAAAATGACAAGAAGGAGTCTATCATTCTGCTCCTAATTCAAATATGTATACTTTCTACCGGTTTCTTTAATTCTCTTCAGTCCTCCAATACATAAAGCTATAGAGATGCTTGAAGGAGAAGTTGAAAGCATAATAATGCCTCCAAAACCTTCTTTTTTCCCAACAGATAGAGCACAAGAAGATATCCAGGTTGAAGAAGATTCAACTCAAATAACAAGTCCATATTCTGATTCAGATTCTATCAGTTTGGTGCAAAATGAATATTGAGTTGTTTAATTTATGTTCAACTTTTTTTTTTTTTTTTCTTTCAGGAAAATGACATTGTATTTTAAAAATTCAATTAAATTGAAAATTTTTAATATATAGTGGGTTATAACTTATAACTATATTTAAAAATTAATAAAAGTGAGAGAAACGAGGATGAATGCATGATCCTTTCATATACAATGAATCTAGACATTTTTAAAAAACTAGACATTTTTAAAAAAAGCAACATGGCAGCCGTTTAAATTGTGAGGGTAGCAATGTTTCTAATCTTGGTTTGATTGGTGGTTGTGGTCTGGTTCGAGATAATGTTGATTTCTGGTTAGGGGGGTTTTCCCTTAATATTGGTTGTTATACTATTTTAGATCGAGGAATATTTGGCTACTCGGGCTGGTCTTCTATTAGCTTGGGAGCGTGGTTTTTGTTTTCTCATCGTTGAAACCGATAGCCTGAAAGCAATTCGATTGGTTGCTTCTATTTTGCCTTCTTCTCATCCTTTAGGACTGAAATTGTTATATGCATCATGTTTTTCTCAGTAATTTTGCTGTAGGTTATTTGGCCAAGTTGGGTCATTCGTATCGGGTCATTCGAGTCTTCCTCTCTTCATGTGTGGGTTTCTGCTCTTATTCTAATTTCTTTAATTCTTTAGACTGATACTTGTGGCATTAGCTTTTTGAGATATTTTATTCTTTTTTTTTTCCTTGTTCTTTTAGTTACCAAAAAAATATTATTAAATTCTAAAAATAAAAGTTATAATTTATATATTTTCGATCTTCTACGACAGCATCCTGTTACGCATGATGTCTAAATATTGACTTTGCTATTTAAGAGTCACGACCTACTTTGCGGGTTGCCTTAGGCCACGATCTTGCAGGAAAAGGGAAGCGTCTTCCATCAGTGCTCGGAGGGTCGTGCGCTCTATGGGGTCAAATCAGAATTTAACACCTAAATCGATGGCCTGAGCCGACTGGAGCAGTGACTAACACACCTAGTATTTTTTTTTTTAAATAGTAATTTTTTTCAGCATTTTTATATCTCATGTAATTAGTATATACATTCACTAAAAGCAATAACCATATTTCATAAACAATTAATGAAAAACAAATAAAAAGATTAGGTGATACAATAAACATAAAGTTAAGGGATCATATAATTAAATTTTAAAAATGGAAATCTTGATTAATATATTTGAACATAATAGAAATATTAAATAATAATTCACTTTTTTAGCAATAATGATGGTTAAATGTGGACTTGTCCTAAGCCCAGCTTGTATCAAAGGTGAGCAGATTCATCTAAAATGACAGGCCCATAGGCCTTAACCTCTTCCAGGAGCATCACTTGAACAGAAAAGAATATTACAGCATATTTATACTGGAGTATCTTCATTATATTATTCAGGAGGCCATGCCCATCCTTAGTTTAGGATTCTCCATGAAATTGGCCCATAATATTCACCAATTTTGGGTAATTTTCTCTTTCTTTTTTTTTTTTTTTTTTTTTTTTTAATCAATCCATTTCTTTTCACTAAGTATACTTTCTTCTGTCTCAAGAAACTGATTTTAGGTTTGCAATATCTTTGCTAAAGATGATGGCTTATTCTTGATTTTGGTGGACCTTTCTTCTTCAACTAATCATCTGCAGATTTGAAAACATCAATTAAACTAAACAAATGATGAGTTGATATTAATTAATCTTAATAAAGGGGTTAAGATTACAATGCATTTTAATCAATTGATTCAATTATTCATAATTATAATAGTTTCTTTCAAAAATGTATTTCTATTTCACTGCAACCACTCTACACGGATTAACCTCAACTGCGTTTCATATTGAAAACGTGGCTTTTAACCTCAATGAGAGTGGTCTGATATAGAGGCACTTGCCTTAATGGAATATGTGGCTTAGAGATACAATGAATATAGACATGTTTAGGCCAATTAAGTAAGTGGCTATCCATTTGGGAACTCCAAAGGTAAAAAGGAGAAATACTGAAATGCTATTTTATTCCATTGGCATCCTTAGAGACAACGCATAAAGTGAAAAGTGAAAATATGAATTAAAAAAGGGAGCTTCATTGGCTTTGGGGAAAAGGTATTTGCTGTTGTTATTAAATTCAGATCTCTAAATATAAAATTCACAAGTTCAAAATGAGCATCCGTTGCGTTAAGCACTACATAAAAATGTTAGGGTACAATGAATCTAGACATCTTCAAAAGGTGCAAGTAAGTAGGGTTTTTAATCAACTGAATTGTTTGTGAATCTAGACATCGATAAGATGATCATGT
This sequence comes from Jatropha curcas, assembly GCF_041381405.1. Lineage (NCBI taxonomy): Eukaryota > Viridiplantae > Streptophyta > Magnoliopsida > Malpighiales > Euphorbiaceae > Jatropha > Jatropha curcas. Next base: position 26,780,769 of record NC_143153.1, read on the forward strand.
AATTTCACTAATTGAATACAATAGTAACTAATTTTCAAAACTTGAATAAAATAAATTGTTTAAAATATTTGGATATAATTCTAATTTCCAAAAAAAAAAATTTACTTTTTTAATTATGCCCTATTAATTATGTACTTGTTTAATTTATAACCATAATCAATTGTTATATATATATATATATATATATATATATATATACACACATATAAGTAATTTAACAAATTATAAAAAATAAAAAAAATTGATTTCTGCCTATGGTTAGCACTCTGATGACATAATTAGATTTTGGGTTTCATAAAAAAAAAAATAAATTGCACTTTACCAATTATTAAGTCGAACCAAATTTAGGTGGAAATCAGCCAAACTCGACTGATTCGAGCAAATAACAAATCCAAACTATGAAATTATATTTTCGATTATTAAACCGATTCAACTGTACTATCCGATCCGAATTTGAAAACCATAAGAACACCTTCAATCCTATTTTGATTTGAGAGCATAAGCTTGTTTTTTATGCTACTGTGCATATATAGCTAGCAGCTGTGGGTTGTGTGATTAGCCACATTCTAGTGGAGCACAAGTTCAACTTTTGTCGCAACTTATTGGGTTTCGTTGTTGTTTTCTCTTTCTAGTGGAGCATAAATGCAACTTCATTAGTCAAATCAAGTCAACTCACTAATTTGAAGTTTATGTGGAAGGATGTCATTTAAGATTTTTTTTTTTTTTTTTTTTTTTTTTTTTGCGAGATTTCTGCATATATATTTTTTTTCTAAAAAATGATTAATTTTTCTTTCAACAAAAAATAAAAAACTTAATTTTGTTAATGAGATAAGAAATGCATAATTATTTATTATTCATAAAAGAATTGGATTATGTACTTGCTTTTCCATTCTAAAAAATTTAAAGACAGACCACGCTAACTTTTTGGAAGTTACTTTATAGAAGAAGCGGAGGGAAGGGCAAAGCACTTGCTTCAGCTTATGCATTCTTACGTCTGATTCCCTTTACCAAAAATGAAAAAAATTGAAAATATTATAAGATGATTGTACATAAACATTGGTGCTTTTTCCCTCTCGGACTTCAACTATAGTGTCCTAACTTGAGGAGATGAAAAGCACATTTTTATTACATTTCACATATCTATTACACAATCATACAAACAGACAAGACCATACACGACACACAAAAAAAGAAAAGGAAAGAAAGCATACTAATAGACATAATTTTCTTTTCACTTAAATGGCAACCATTTTAGAACTGAGACATGCATCAATTGCTTCATCAATAGTCAAGAAAATCCTTTCTCCAATTTTGTTCACAAAGTTGGCTAATTTTAGCTTGTGAATCACTTGCCACCTTGGGTTAGTGATGGCCATCTGAGATAAGAAAAAATGTTCATAAAAATTAATATATAATAATAATAATAAAGAATAATATATATGTGTTGATATAACCAATACTAATTAGTACCTCTATTCCATTTAAAACAAGATTCTTACGCAGTTCTTCCAAACAAGCAATTCCTGCTGTATCAATGCTTGTTAAATCTGTCACATAAAAAAATATCGATTCTTTTATTTTTTGATTAACTAATTAAGCTTATGAAAAAAAATTATTAAGCACTTACTGGACAAGTCAAGAATCACAAGTTGGACACTCCTTTTCACATTTCCTTTGATGTTCTCTTCCTCTTCCTTTTCTGTTGCCCATTTTATAATACTTAAAAAAAAAAAAAGGAATATTACTATTTATATGCACATTATTGAATTTAAGTTGTATATCTGAAAAATAGATGGAAAGGAAGAGTAATGTATGTATACTTGTGCTTGACTAAGTTGGCATTTGCAAAACAGAGGAAGCCAGACTTGACACGGATTACAAGCACAGAAGGAGTCTCAAGAGCCATAGGATATTGCAGAACATCACAAAACATATCAGTTCCAGGTATTCTTCCAAGAACTTCTGTGCCTGGTTTAATTGATATTATGATTATCTTCAAAAACGACACAGTCACCTGCAACTCGCACAGTAAAGTTAAACGCATGGACATTGGAGGTGCTTCCAAGCTTCATTAGAGAAGAAATAGCCAAGAATATGATGAAAGTTAGTGTGGGTAGTGCTTGAATTTGTATGGTCAATCATCAATAAATGAACCATCAATAAATGAACCATCACTTTCAAATCCAATGGAACATGACATCGGTAAATGTGGTGGTGTGTTAGTGTTAAGCACCAATCACTTGTCAGTACCCTGAACCATTCATGCTATCCACAACCTAAGGCTGAATATTCTCCTTCCATTTCTTCTTTCTAGAATATCTATCATACAAGAATATCTATCATACACTGTGTCCCTTTATAAATATAAATCGTTAAAATTTTTTTATAAGGTAGTTAAGTGATCAGTTAATTCTAATAGAAATTTCATTCATTTGACTAAATTATCATTAATCTCATATTCTTAATGTGTTTAACACGTATATAAAGGTTAAATTAAAAAAAAATTATTAATTACTCCTTAGTGTTCAATTTATACTATTAGACCGAGAGAGTATTATAACCAATTGACTTATCTAGATTCGGTATATAAGCTCATTCATGAATTAAACCAATAAAAAATTTTTTTTATTGAAATAAAGGTATTTCTAACCATATATAAAGAAAAAAAAAAAGATGAAGCAGCAAAAATGTTGAAAAAATTTTTTTTTTCGTTGATGGAGTATATAAGTAAGGCCATATACTCGATTTAGGCAAATCTAATTCACGCTGTAAAAGCTATAAACAAGCCTCTAAGCATCAACTATGCTTAATGGTGTGGATACCAAAATTGTATTAAACCTCATTCCTCATTTTGATAATGATTGAACCTTGTCATAAGCCGAAGTCTAATTTTACGCTCTTTGTACGACCTTGTCCATTCTTAATATAAAATTAAAAATTAGTTTAAAAAAAAATATAAAATTAAAAATTCAATACATATATATAATATAAGTAAAGTTACCGCAGCGAGTAGGCCTATCTCCACCGAACAGAATAACACTCCGAACAAGGCCCCAATGCAAGCAAGAAAATCTAGCTTGTCGAGCTTCCAAACATTGTAGATTTCATTGAGGTCAATAAGTCCTGGTAGAGCAGAAAGAATAATTGAAGCAAGTATGGCAGTTGGGGTGAAGTACAATAGCCTTGTCAAAAATTCCAAGCATATTATCACTGTAATAGCCATCACAATATTTGACATTGCAGTTTCACAACCAGCAGTAAAATTTACAGCGCTGCGTGAAAATGATCCTGCACTTAACACAAGCAAAATTTTTACAGTAAATTTTATAAAATTTAATGTACAATTTAATTAAATTCTATCATTTGTAAGTTTATTTATAAAAAAATTAGGTATAAAAGGACATAAGTTAAAGAAGCTTCAGAAAAATCTCACCTGTTGCAACATAGCAAGAAGAGAAAGATCCTAAAATGTTCGTCATTCCAATTGCCACCATTTCTTTGTTTCCATCAATATGGTATCCTTTAATGGATGCAAAAGACCGGCCCACTGCAATTGCTTCCTAAATTTGAAATTATTAGAAATGAAAATTACTAATTTTATTATCGATACATGGAGAAATTTTTATAAATTGAGAAATGGATTCTTAGATTTGAACGCCAATCTCTTACTATAAGGTAGACACTCGATTCAGTACTTGTAAAAAATGGAGTTCGATCATTTGGCACATACCGTAAGAGCAACAAGAGCAACTATAAATCCAATTTTAACTATTTGTCCAATTTGTGGATCATTGAACTGTAGCTGATGGATTGAGCTTGGATTTAAGCCTCCTTTGATGTGTTTTATAATCTTTACTCCATGTTTGTCAGCTCTCGTCAGGAAAACAATTAGGGTTGATAAAACAACAGAAACCAGAGGAGCAATTGCAGGAAGCCAGAAGAGTTTCCTTTTCCTTTTACCCTAATAAATTATAAAACAAGAAAGTGTATCATTTCTTGAAAAATTAGGAACTACTAGCCTTATGAATATACCAAGAGATTAATAATAAGGGGAAAGGAAAATTTTTCACTTACAATGAATCTTGTCGTGAGAATGAAACTCAAGAACGAGCATCCGAGGATAAAATTATGAGGATTCCACTGGGATTTTAGAAAAATAATAAAAAAAGAAGGATATTGTTTAGCATAATGAAATTTAAATTGAGAAAGAAGATATAATGATCTGAGAAATTAAATGACATTACTGAAGAATGATGAACTGATGTCCAAGTAGCTTTGGCGACAGAGATCACATCAGTTTTGTTTGTGAAATGAGTAATCCCAAGTAGTCCTTTCAGTTGTTGGAGACCAATAACAATGGCTGCCCCCGCCATGAACCCAACAATTGCAGCGTGGGACAGAAAATCCACAAGGAACCCCAACCTGTAAAATTCTCATTAATTAATTAATATTAGTTGAAATAATTAATACATCATGCACATGAATATGCATAAAAAAGTAAATAACCTGAATAGTCCGAAGGCAGCCTGAAAAATTCCTGCAAAAAAGGTTGTGGTAATAACGAGATTTCTGAAGGCAACTGGATTAGCTTCAGGATCTTGTATGTTTGGAATCAATGAGGACAAAAGAAGTGAAACCACAGCAACTGGTCCAATAGCTATTTCTCTTGAAGTTCCCAGTAGAGCATATATAATAGGTGGGACTACACTTGTGTCTGAACAGAACAAACAAAACATTCTCACAAATCTTACCAAGCATTCCTTTTAACTACAATAATTTCCCTACAACAATCCAGTGCCCGACTCCTTATCTCACTGTGAGAAAATCAAGAACTTAAAAAACAATAGCCAACATATAAAAAAAAAAAAAAAAAAAAATTACTTATCATCCTCATAGTGTAAGAAGTCTGAGAATGGGAAAAAAAGAAAAGAACAAGAAAACAAATATTGGATATAATAGCATTTATATAAATATCAATTTGACACTTGCTGTTAAAAATAATGATTAACAAGATAAACATTTTTAAAATAAAATGTAGATGGCTTTTTTGCATTTCCTACAAGTATCACACACCCTTTTTTTTTGCATACAAGACTAATTTCATTTTAGAATTTGGTTCTACCCTTCTCCATAAGTTCCTTTACCACATATTGTCATGGGGTCTCCTATGCATAGAAATTTTCGTAACATCAAATTTCTTCTTTTTAAATGTTATGTTAAACCCGTTGAAAGGGTAATTGTATAAGCCAAAAGCATAAGTAATCTTACAAAGGCCGTATTGAGGATCGAGCTTAGCCAAGGTTGCATATCCAATACCCTATACATGAAATTCACATTAACTATATGAGAACTTGGTAAAAAAAATAAAAATAAAAATAAAAATAAAAATAAAAATAAAAAAGATTAATTTCATGTATATCTATATTTGAGTATAAGCTTTTACAAGTTCACCTGAGGAATGCAGAGGCTAGCTAGAGTTAGACCAGCTAAAAGATCGTTCTTGAATTTGGTTGCTTTGTAATTTCGACACCAGGAAAGAATTGGAAATATTGCTCGCAAGACAGAAAGTACAGGCTTATTCCCATTTTGGTTCTTGAAAGGTGTCAAAAACCCAGTACCATGAGGAAATAAGGTTTCCTTTATGGAACCCATGAGCTGGCACCATGGACTGGGTGGCTCAGGAGCATTGAGCACCCACTTAGCCCTCTCGACTCGACCATTTTTCTCAAGGTCAAGCATTTCTTGGCCAGTGGTTGTTTCAATTCCTGAAGAAGTCATTTTTTGAAGTGTTTGGGGGAACTTTGAGAGTTCCTTTGCTCTTCCTCTATTTCTCTCTGCTCAGTCTTTAATTGTTTGAAGAGAACATTAAGGCTAAAGTGAACACCAATGTTGAGATTAGAGAATGGTTTGATGCTAAAGTGCATACACCTTGAGGGAACTTTATATACACAGAAGAAAGCAAATTCGACGGTGGAGAAATTTCTTTTTAATAAATATTAGGCAGTAGGCACCTTAGATTTGAAATTTTGTTTGAAAAATCCTTGGTATAGGTACATTGGTCCAAATGGGAAAAAATGTAAATAGCAAAATATTTAGGGAGAAAATTGAAAAACTGAGGGTTCAAAAAAATAAAAAAATAAAAAATTTCCGCAACTAGGATTGCTTATGTGGTAATTATACATGCATAAAACAAGACAATACTACGTTTGATCTTTTCTGAAATATAACCTAAAAAAAATTAATTAAATATTTTTACTTAGGTCATATATGCGGATGAATAAATTTCCATTTTTATTATGAAATAACCGAATCAAACTAATGGTTTATTTAATTCGACTTTTTCGTAAAATTGGTTTGGTCCAGTTAGTTAAAATTTAAATTTCGATTTTTTTACTAAAAACCGAATGGACTGAATCATCATATTAGCATTTAGGTAGGTTTAAATTTCAATTCAAAGTGAACACCATAATTGAATTGATGCTATTTCAATCATTTAGTTTGATTTTCTAGCTAAATTGATTTTTTTAGAAAGATAAAAATTATAATCTGAGGTTGAGTTTTTATCAATAAAATCAACTTATTTCAATATATATAGTAATATATTATACTGTGGCTCTAAAATTGTATTGGGCTTTCTATTATTGTTTAATTGGGTAGGCTCACTGTTGTATAATTTTTTCTCTTAAATATAGATTGTGTTTTAGTTTGGGCCCACGTTTTATATTTCCTTGTTGGGTTGGATACCATATAACGACAGTGATAATTTCCTAAAACTGTAAGAGGGAATCAATATTATCTAGTTTCTGAGATTTAAGTTTGGACTTTTAATGATGTACAAAATATATAATTTTTGTACCAATAGAAATAAGATAAATAACTTACACGTGTTTTAGTAAACTACAATAATAGGTTTTCTTTACTGGATATTTTTGGCCTTTCCTTCCTCTTTCCTCTGGTTCCATGTCTTTTAGTATCCATCTAGCTTTTGCAATTTTTAATGGTATTATTGTTGGAGGAAAGGAATATGTTTTCTATTGAATTATAATCAAAAAACAGATTACAAGTCTGAACAACCTGTACCTCTTCTCACTTTAAACCAAGCTGGATGTTTCACAGTTTGCCACAGCCAGGCATGGGATTCAAAGATTGTTACTAGTGCTTGGTGGGTGTACCCTCATCAGGTCAGCAAGTCTGCTCCTATAGGGGAATATCTCACTGTTGGAAGCTTCATGATTCGTGGGAAGAAGAACTTTCTCCCTCCGCATCCTCTTATAATGGGCTTTGGATTGTTAGTTCGCTTGGACGAGAGCTCTTTGGGATCACATTTAAACGAAAGGAGGTACGTGGTGAGGAGAAAGGGTTGAATGACTTTGAAGAAAGTGGCTCTGTCCGAGAAATTTCTGATTTCGACTCAGAGAAGCAAGCAATAGGCACAGAGCACAGGCTAGAATAAAAAAATATTGTCAATGACTCCACTTTCTCTAATGCTGAAGTCATCGATCAACATAAAATTTTTCAAGAAGAAATTGCCACCAGTGGAGTCAGCATTGAAGAGATGCGTGTTATTGTTGGAAATGGTGTTGCTTCTATTACCCCACAACTTGAGGATCTCATTGATAGAGCTCTTGGGCTGGGACCTGCTACTGTATCTCAAAACAATTATGAAATAGAAATATCCCAGGCTGATATGTCTGATGATCGTGATCATGAGGAAAGGAAAGTAAGAGTGAGAGATAAACCTCATATTTCAAAAGCTGAAAGAAGAAAGCTAAAGAAAGGTCAGAAAAGTGATGTTGGAGATGCAAACGATGATGAGAAAGAAGAATCAAAAGAAAATAATGTTTCTGTCAATAGTCAACCTGAAACAAGTATTCAAAATAACAAGGCAGGAGGTGGAAAAATCAGTCGTGAGCAGAAGAGTAAACTTAAGAAAATGAAAGAGAAGTATGCAAATCAAGATGGGGAAGAAAGGAGCATCAGAATGGCTTACTGGCTTCTGCTGGAAATACAGGAAAGAAATATGAAGAGACACAAAATGAAAATGCTGCTATTAGCAAAGGGAAACCACCTGTTACTGGTCCTAACGATGCTCCAAAAGTATGTTATAAATGCAAAAAGGCAGGTCATCTCTATGGGGATTGCTCTGATACCAGATTTGTTGGAAGAAAGGAATATGTTTTCTATTGAGTTACAATCAAAAAATAGATTAAAAACTTATATAGCACTAAAAGTGACTCTTTGGATCAAATCTAGAATGACTAATACACTTCTTATAGGCCAAATATTGTGTATGAAATAAATGCTGCTAGAACAGGTCTTGTGTATATCTAATAAAAACATTGAACTTAACTCTGGATGTGAACAAGTTTAATATTCAACAATTATCACACCCCATCCATCTGCAAATAGTCCTTATTCTTTCTCTACACTTGCTGCTGCAATTACTATTTTACATTTTGATAAGTTATCTTATAATGCTATATATTCAGTTTTGCGATTGCCAAACTGTTATGATTTTTAAAAATTGTAAAAAAACTGTAGTCATTGTCCAACATAAAAATCTTCATTTGTTTGTCATTGCAGAATAAATTACATAATTTCTTAGCATATGACCATTGTCACATGCATGTTCATTTCACTTCTTCTGATGTGGCAAAGAACTAATGTTCATGTGGCTGTGGCACCGAGGTTGATGACTGCAATTTTTACTGTATTTTCAGTATTGTGAATTTGCTTGTGCATTTTCTTGAATTTGTTCATGTAATCTAGGATGTAATACTTGTTCTTGAATCCTTGTTTATTGTATTCTGATGTTTTAGGTATTGAATGGTTGCTGATGAATGATCATTCAACTCCTGATAAGAAAACTCAGATGACAGGGAATATTTAGGAATAGTGAAAAAAAAAAAAGAGGGCGTATTCTTTTCCTTCGTGAATGGGATGGTCGGATGCTCCTATAGATGGTTTGAATGGGTTAATCAATGAAGAAGAAACAGCCGCAAGGAGTTGGATTCTTGTCAATGATTTAGGGAAAGGGTTACAGGCTGTATTTTATTACTTTCTATGACAAATTAAAAGCAAATAGTTAACTTGTTTAGTAGTTAACTAGTTACCAGTATAAACTTCTGTCTAACAGTTTGTTATTAAGCAAGTAAAATCTAACGGTACAAAATAACTTATGTACCAATACAGAAAATTGTTGATCTTTACCATAGTTTCACCCTTAACTCTAATTACTATTTCATTCTTTTTTTTTTTTTTTTTTTTTTGAAATAAATTGATTTATTTTCAAGATTCATCTTCATTAAATTATTTATCTCACAAATGTCAATTTACAAACACCATACAATATTTGACTATTCACTTTTCATATTTATTATTTATTCCCTTACATTTACAATTTCTATCAGCAGTAAATGGTTAAAGCATGCGGTTTTTAAGGAAAGAATCTAATTGTTTAACGAAATTAAAACCATAGATGAATTTATTATTAAAAGGGAAAATAATTAATTCATTCCTGAGGTCTGACTAAACTAAGTCATCCCTACAGTTTATAAATATTAATTAATGATTCCCGGTGTTTACCTCCGTCAAACCACTTAGTCATTCCGTCCATTTTCTCTAGATTTTTCCGTTAAAACCTTTAAAAAGACTAAAACACCCTGACACGTAAGAATGAAAAATAATTAATTCGTCTCTGAGGTTTGATCAAACTAACTAAGTCATCCCTGCAGTTTAATAATATTAATTAATGATATTTAAGATTTACCTCTGTGAAACCATTTGGTCATTCCGTCCATTTTCTCCATATTTTTCTATTAAAATCTACAGAAAAAGACTAAAATATCTTGACATTTAAGAAGAAAAATACTAAACTAATCTACATTAGAATTTCCATTTGTCGTGGAGGGAAAACAAAGAATCAGGGTATACATTGATTATTTGACATTCACCCAAAAAAATTTTTTTGATCAACATAATGTGTCACTTTACTGTCTTGGGCAACCGACCAAAAGATGAAAAAGAAAAATATACGTCGAGTTAATTTTAAGAAAAATAATAGGCATTTAATTTTAGGCATCAATATTCAAGAGAACAAGTTATTTTATATATTCCATTTCAAACTACAACTAATGAAATGAAGGTAGGACCATAGGAACAGTAAGAATATTTTAGAAAATAATAATAATAAAAAATTCATCGTTTTTTGTAAATTTGATAAGACTTAACTATCATTTTACATAAAACAAATAACTTATGTTAGTTTAGTCTCTTTCTTCTTAAGTGTAATGATATTTTAGTTCTTTTTTAAGATTTTAACAGAAAAATCAAGAGAAAGTAAACAGAATGATCAAATGGTTTGATGGAGGTAAACCTTAGGGGTCATTAATTAATATTGCTAAATTGCATCGATGACTTAGTTTGGTCAAAACTCAGGAACAAATTAATTATTTTCCATTCTTATGTGTCAGGGTGTTTTAGTTTTTTTTAAAGGTTTTAATGGAAAAATTTAGAGAAAATTGAAGAAATTATCAAGTGGTTTGATGGAGGTAAACATCGGGGACCATTAATTAATATTACCAAACTGTGGAGATGACTTAATTAATTTGATCAAACCTCAAGAATGAATTAATTATTTTTCCTTATTAAAAGAATGACGAAACAGTTAAAATCAAACTTTAAGGACTAAATAATACTTATTAACATAGTGGTCGGGATGATAAGTAGCTTCAATTTTCTTGAGAGTGAGAATAAAAGTTTAATTCTACAAAATACATTTAATGAGAGACTAAAAATGTTCACGCTCTATGTGGTCTAAAGAGAATTATATCTCTTGGTTCTTAAAAAAAAAAAAATTAAAAATCTGTGTAAATTATGCCAAGATCTTTCACCATAAATTCCGTTTTCTCATAAATATTTGTAATCAAGCAACTAAGTAAATTTTAGTTTATAGCGGATTTAGTTTAGTTATTCATAGCTGGTAATGGTTACAGAGATGGTTGGTAGTAGTTATCTAATAAAAAAAATCAAAAAATCAAAAAAATTTATTTTTTATTAAATAAAATCAAAGAAATGTATTCACTTAACATCTATCAATCAAGATAAAAGGTAGGAATAGCCACGATTCGGTTTCAAATTGGAATCAAATCAAAATTGAATCGATCAAAATCAGCATTAAACCATGGTCAACGGTTCTGATTCTAAAATCGTAACCGAAACTGTGAATTTAAGGTTCTATTCCGGTTCTTCATTTTTTAAAACTGAATCCGGCAGTTTTGATTTAAAACCAGCAATTCTGGTTTGAAACTGTGAAAAATATGTTCTTAAAGAAACTCTCAACTTATTTATTTATTTTATTATAGTTTTTTAAAGTAATTTTTAAGAATTTTTATTAAATTAATGTAGCTTTTTTAACAATAATTTTATTATTATTATTATGTATTCAAGCTATAAATTTTTAAAAAATATTTTAAAAAGTTTAAAATATATTATTTAATTTTGGTTCAAACGAAAAAAAATTGAAATCAGTGGTTTTCAAAATTATCTTACAAACCGTCTAAAAGCGGTTCGATTTTGATTTCACTTTTTTTATAACCGGAACCGGCTGTTCTAAAAACCGTGGTCATGCCTAATAAAAGGAACCGAGTGAGGGGCTCTAAAATTTTTCATATTCATTTTTTGTTTAACTTTGCAACAAATATTTATATTTCCTTTAAATATGTGCTAATCTCGTTTTTAGAGTTTTTAATTGTATCTTTCTATAAGAGTTTTTTGTTTTGTATAAACAATCTTTTAAGTATGTTTTTTCAACGTCTCTTTTTAATATACAAGGAAACAAGGGCTCAAAATATTTTAAAATCCCTTCAAAAAGAATTTTGACTCTTCTTAGAAAAATTTATTTTGGCCCCACTTAAAAAAAAAAAAATCTCCCCTCTTTTTAAATTTTTTATTAGTCAAACAGAAAAATAAAACAATTAATTCCTATGTTCCTTTTTAATCTGGAATATCCTGGGATCAATTTCTACATTAAAATTTCAACCATTAAACCCAATCTAAGCATTTAAAAATTAGTTTTTCAATGCTTAATCCTAGGATGAACACTAGTCAATACAAGAAAACTTATTTTGACAAATGATTTGGTCTTTTGAGCTTTTTATTGTTAATTTTAAAGCATATAATACAACTTTTTATTAGTTTAATACAAAACCTAAAATGCCCACACATGGATTAAGGATAAAATACACTATAATATATTATTTAATAACTCCAAAAAAATTTAAAAAAATAAAAAAATAAGGTTCAATTTGACTCTAAACTTATATGCTATTATAATTTGTCAAAAAAATTAATTTTTTATATAATTATGACTCAAACTTTGCACTAAATGAGCTAACAAGGATTAATTTTATTAAAAAAAAGTAAAATAATAATTTTTAATATTTTAATTGATAATAATAATAATTATTATTAAAGCTAAAATCATTATTCTTATTAAATAAAATAATAGTAGAAATTTTGAAAATTATTATTTAATTCTTTTTGGTTATAATTGTTTTTTTTATCATTTAGTATAAAATTAAAATAATAATTATATAAAAATTTTATTTTTGAGAGTAAATTATATCTTGCACAAATTTCTCATAACAAATTGAGACTTGTTCCAAAAATAAATAATAATTTCTTTCCCTTCCCATGCTAAATGTGCCCTATTGGATAAAAGTGGAGCAGACGCTGCTAGTTGACTCTAACCGGTGTGCTTACTGGTACTGGTGTTAATGCTCCAAACTGGATCACACATTCTCCAAATTGGATCAGTATCGGCACTTGTCTCACCAGTGCCGATACTGATATATAAAAATAGCATAGCATAGAGGAGGATCTGTTGTTCACAGTCCATTATGGTTTTTGGATTAAATAAAACTATGGCAGAAGCAGAACTATATCGGTTCTTATCTAGGCAATTTATCTGTCATTCCTCTGCATCGGAGGAAATATGCAATTTTATTTTATTTTTATTTATAATTGCACAAGTTATTTAGACCTATGTTTGTATAATGCTCTACCTAACTAATTTCCATTTGCTCTCAGAAGCAAAGGTGCTGACCCAAGAAAATTTATATTACGGAGGATCGAAACCATGACTTAAGTTATGGTGATCGACCTTGTAAGTGCTCTTTGCCACTGAGTTATTCTATTCGGGTTAAAATATATAACTTTTGTATGGATATTATTAATTAATTTAATAAATATTGCAAAAACCACTATATATGTTCTTACTATCTTATGAAATTTATTATGAAATAAAACATAATTAAGTATAAATTAAATTTTGGATTTACAAAACAAGCATCACTATGTATTATTGAGATAAAAAGAAATATATTTAAATAGAAAACACTAAGATTAGTAATTTTAATTAAATAAATAAATTTGATATCACGTGAAAATTTAAAAAGCAAACTTTAAATTATTTGTTGAATTAAATACTAATTTAAGTTCTATCTAGTTGGAAACAAAACAAATTCAACAGTTATGATACGCTCAGTTCCGCTCAGACAAAACTAAGAAGGGCCAAAAAAACAAAAAATAAAAATAAAAATAAAAAAGAAAGAAAAAGAAAAGGAACAAAATCCATTGACATTTACTAGATCCAATGGATTGGGCTGCTACTGAATCAAAGATTCTTTCATCAATTCGTAAGGCCCAGAAACAAAAATTTCCAAGTTAAATACATACTGGATGGATCATTATATGATACCCTAACGAACAAAATCTCATAGAATCATCTAAAACTAAACATTTAACATTTTAATATGAAACTTTTGATCTAAGACAACTTCAAAAAACCTATTAAAAGATTTCTATTTTTTGTTACAACCATTAAAATGTTTTTATATACCAGAAAAAAGTCATAAATGAATTGCAATATACTGTAATGTTCATAGCTCACCACTCAAGAATGCAAATAATTTACAAGAAATGTTCGTAACTCACCACATTATACAGCTGATATCATAGGCCTGCTGCCTCCAATATTTTTCTTTTTTCTCTTATTTTTAATAGCTAGATATAGATATATAGTGTCACTAAATTAATTCCTTCAAACCAAATTTTCACCCACATCCAGTCAAAGAGGAGAAAAAAAAAGAAGGAAAATTAAAGAAAAGATAGATATATAACAGAAAGATATTCAAAATAAAGATTGGTATATAAAAATCAAGCTAAAGAAAAAAAAATAAAGAACACTCAGCAATTTCTGCTTTTCATATATGTATAAATTTTCATTTGTCCGATCAATTTTTGTAGAGTAAGCCCAAATGAATATCATTAATTATTAGTGAATACAAAAAACACACACCAAAAGCAGGTCTACTAACATAAATTAATAAGGGAAATTTCGCATCTTCAGAGCTGAAGATGTTCAGACAAATACAACCATAAAAAAGGAGAAAAAAAATGCATAAATAACAATAATATGATCAAGAAGAGGATTTCAAAACATTATTATTACACTTTGAAGGTGTACAGAAATTTGATGGCTCAACTTGAGTTAACGTCTCCTGTTGCTTCTTCCATCTTCTAACTTCCTTAGAAAGCAAGCCCTTTCCTTCTTGAAATTCTTCTCCATCGTCATCACTTTCTTTGACACGAACAAATTTTCCGTTCTTGAAGTTGTATCCAATATTAAAACACATATTTCTTTCTTGATATATAATAATTCTTTCTTCGATCAAGAACGAAATAAAACTAAGCGAAGCTACCTCTTTCTAGATATATACTAATGCAGAGATGATGTTTTTTAATTTAAATCCATGGCCTATTTAAATGTTTGTTTTTTCACGGCAAAGTGACGGTGAATACAAAGAAAATGATTTATCACTTAAAGAATAAGTAAAGTCACTAGCAAACAAGTGATATAAGATCAACTAATACATGCCCAAATACCAGAATCTCTCAATCTATGTCAAGTGTTGCTTTTATTGGGTTTATCTCGTCCAACAAATCAAAAGTCACTTCTCTTTTCTACCTGTTTGCCTCTTTTTTAAGGCACCATTTTCATAGTGGCTTCCCTGACATAATCAGAAAAAGAAAAATAAGTGCCATGTACAATTCTTTGCATGTCTATGTGTCTAATTTATAGCTAGGGTTAACTTCCATAAGGTGATAACCCCATTTGTTATATTGATTGTGACTTTGTGATAATGTGCAAGTTTGGTTGGGTTAAGCTTTCTTGTTAGGCCTAAGTGAAGTGCTCAAGTTGTTAGAGAAACAAGCCCTTTCATGAGCTATTTTGGACCAACAAGCTACACAAGTACATTATACGGTTTGGATTGATTTTTTGAACATGAATTAAAATATAATAGATGATTTGAGAATAAAAAATTAAATCGAACCAAATCATTCCTTTTATAGTCAATTTAATTATTTTATTAATTTTTATAAATTCAGAAAAAACTTAATATTTTCATATGTCTAATCCCGAGCCAATAAACTCACCCCAAACAACCCAACTTAACCCGAAAATGTTAAGTAACAAAACCTGAAAAACAAAACAGTATAAAATTCATAAAAGACAATTATTACTTCTCTTGAGATAAGAGAATAAATAGTTGAAATAAAATCAAACACAAACTCTTTATAATCAAGCCAAAAAAATCACTCTGTGCACAAACTCTTTTTTTAGCCAACACATTTGCAAAATTACTTTTGCTTCTTTTAACACGACAAAAAGTAATGTATATTAAAAATGAGATCAAACAATTTAATCTGTTAAATTTTTTCCACCAGCGCCAAAGTCAATTGTTTGTGCTCAATGTCCAACTGATCAAATTTTTGAATCAGACTCAACTAGTAAAGGGAAAGAATTCAAATGCGAGGAAAATACTTCAATTGCATAGAGGATTGCTAAGAAAATTGTTCATGGACTAGGAAAGTTATCCACACTGTACACATGTATCTATTTTAGTTTGGTTTGATGGGCATTTATTGAGCCTATAATTTCAATTCATTGTTTTCTTTCACACTTTAAATTGGATTTGAGTTCGAATTTCCATTTAAAAAATATCAGTAGATAGACTATTCTGAGTGTAACAAAATGATTAAAAATCATTTTAAAATCCTTAGATGTGAAAAATATTTGATAAAAAAATGTTTTAAACAAAGTAATGGTTTTTTTTAAAGACTTTTGAAGATAAAATCATACACTAATTTGATAATTCAGCTTTTACTCTGACCAGATCAAACCATCGCTTATTAAAGATCTTAAATTCAAATTTTGACATTCTTTTCCATTTTAGGTCAAGGCAAGATTGTAAAGTTGAAGTTCTGAAAGATCTACTCTCAAACCATTGCATGCAAGTAATAACTTGAGTCTGAAGGCTAAAATCATCAATATCAATCTCCTTCACCAATGCTAATTCAAAAGGAAAAAGAAAGAGTTAAGTAAAACTTTGAATATCTATGTATCTTATACTATATATTAAGAAAGCCATGAATTAAATTTGAACAACACTCTAGATTTAATCTGAGGATAACTACGTGTATGATTTAGAATATTTTAGTTGAAGTTTTCCTGTTTCAATATTGAATCAACAAAAGAAAAGAAAAGAAAGCTAAGGTTCAGGGCAAAAAAGAAAAAAGAAAATCTTGAAAATGAAACAATTGAATACAAAACTAGGGTTATCCCAAAAAGTTGGTTAACTGAACAAAATACATATAGGCATAAATTCAATAAATTTTTTTCTAATATTTTTCATATTTTAGCTATAATACTTATAAATTTGTAATATAACTTTCAATATGATATGTAATCAACCTGGAGAAATAATAATATGATATAGTGAACTTAAAACATGATAGATGATAATATTCAGCTGTTGCTTTGTGACTGAAATCTTCAATTGCCAAATATATTGCAACATAAGAGTAAGGCAAGTATCATGTAACTCTCCTCGCAGGCCCCAAAATTACGCGTACGTACCACTGATGATGATGATGATGATGATATGCATGTGATGGATAAAGAGAATGGAAGTGGAACGTGCGTGAAGTCATGAAGCCTTTGAGGGAGAGTTGAATGAGAAATGCCTTCTTGATTTTGCTATCTGCTTCTCTCTTCTTATCTACTGCTTTTGATTGTATGTGTTGATGAATATATGAGATGAGGGAAACACAATTCTCCTTTTTATAGGCAAAACTTTGGATCAGAAATAAATAACAGATGTCGATAAAGAATAAGTTCCTCTTTTTCAAAAAACTACTAAACCTAATCCGCCATTAAATTAGATGCTTTGCACCACGTGAGTTTAAAAGTTACAAGGTAATGTATCTTCTTATCAGTGTAAAATACACGATACTTTAATAATTGCTGTACTAATAATATAATTCTTCTTATTATATAGTTATTAAAATTATTTACCCCACTAATTTTTAATTTTCAAAACATAATTATTGTAAATATAATTTGACTCTCAAAATTATATTTTTGGACAAATTATTACACTTAAATAAAAGTATATTTAAACATGTGGTAGGCTATTAATGAGAATCCAAACTTGTAATCTCATAGCGTTGAAAATGATTATTGTAAAAATGAATTCTACATAAACAATAATAAAATACCTTTTTAAAAACTTATAAAAAAGTGGGTGTTAAATTTAGCTCCTCATACATGAGATTAACAATGCTCTATTTAATGGTCCACGAATTTAACTAATTCAGGGAGAGTTTGCATTACGGAGGATTGAATCTGTTAATTTAAACCATAGTGATTAAATCCGTAAGTGCTCTTTGCTGCAGAGCTATCCTATTCGGATTATACATACTTTATATTTGCAAATGAGTATCAATTAATCCATTATAAGAAATAAAACTCAATTTTTCCTCGTATTTTGAATGCTCTCACAATTTATCCAAAAGTTATTTTTTATATAATTATGGCCTATGTTTACACTAAATGAAAAAAAAAGATCCTTATTCCATTTATTAATATTGCTTTTATAGAAATTAGCTTAAATTAACGAGCTAATTGATTTTATAGAAGTTAGATTTCACTATTTACATACTTATAAGTTCATAAACCTTATACAATTCCGCCAAAATTAAATTTTAATACTGTTAAGCAGAAACTAATTACTTTTCCCGTTCAAAAATTTGATGATTCCAATCGAGCGATCGTCTAAAATAATATTAGACTCTTCAACTAATTGAATGATTTAGACTCATTAATCCTCACTATTTAGTTTCAATTTGCTTGCATTTTGCAAATTGCAGAGATTTCTACTGCTATATCGATATATTATAAATTGGCTAAATTCTGACTTATTGGCAATTGCTGTATGAATCGATTAATGTTGATTGCATAGTTGACTCTGATGCATGCTTTATAGCATCATTTTCAGGAGATAGTGTGTTGTATTTTGGAGATCATAATAATCCAATAAGAATAAATGCTAATAAGATCAGAATATAATCTTTATACACATTCCACTTATTGTAACTCCAATATCCAGAATAATCTATTGTTTTTTGGTGCGACTCAAAGGTCATTCCTGTCGATATTTGAGTTGTTATGATAGAAACATTTTACTGTGGGATTCAATTTACTTCTTTTTCTTTTTTCTAGCATAGGATAAGAAGATTCAAATCTAAGTGGAGGTGGATTGTTTCATTGACGGTGGCTTGCTGGTTATAGTCTTAATATTGGGCATTCTACGATTTTAGTTGGGGAGTTGTCGGCAATTCGGGCTAGTCTTGTTCTTGCTTGGGACTATGGTTTTCATCAAGTATAGTTGTTGAATCTGATTGTTTGGAGGTTATGCAGTTAGTCCATTCAGGGATCCTCACTGTCCAACTGTTCTTGTTTTGGATATTTGAAGCTTGTTTGCTCGAGAATGGATTTGTTCTCTTCGTCATGTTTTCAGTGAAGCTAACTTTTCGACTGATCATTTAGTTGAGGATTCTAATCCTGCTTCTCTTTCTTTTATCATTTCGATTGATATTTGTGGTATTGACTTCTGGAGAGGTTTTTTTTTTTTTTTTTTTTATCAAAAAAAAAACAAATATATCAATGTCTTTAAAATTGGACCAGACATCAAATACATTTAAAAAAAAATTGAATAGTTCAGTGGCTATCAAAGCTCAACTAATGGTCAATAGGCCCAAGTTTCAAATTTCTAACTATCCATGGGCCTTAAAGATAACTTTTTTGCACTTTCGCCTAATAATTCCGCCTTACCAGTTAGGACAAGAGACTTTGAAAATGGTAGCATTTATTTAATACTTTTACTCCATCAAATCCCAAATATTTATCACATTTGAAAAGTTACGATATTCCTAAATACTTATTAAATTTGTGGATTTAATAAATAATAAATTATTCTTCAAAAAAAATAAATAGTAACTTTTTTTTTCACATTTACTCTTTGTATATTACTAATAGCAATAGAAAGATTTTACTCAAATAATAAATTAAGAATAATACGATCAATCTCCTCAATAACTTATTGTAAGACAAATTGTAAAACGAGCATTTTTATGGGTAGCTCAAGCTAACGAATGAATCCCTATATTCGCTTTTCTCCTAACCATCTAATTAACACATTATATCTTGGAGCCATAAGTGTTTTACAATATAGAAACAAAAGAAGATGAATCCCTGGAAGTAGAACGTAAAGCAAAAAGAACGGTTTGACTCATGAAACAAATAAATAAATATGTTCAGGTATATGAGGAGACATAAAAAGTTAATGTTAAAAACAAATAAAACAATAATTTGCATGGTTTATCTTGTCCATGACTCATGAAGGTTACAAATTCAATTTTCAAACTAATATCCAACCTCAAGAGAGAATATAAGATAAAAGACCAAAATAATTTGGAACAAATAAAAATTAACTAGAGCGGAAGTAAGTGATTTTAATTGCATTTAGCAACTTAATATATACTAAAATTCTTCCTGTGAACATCCTTCTTTGGCTTCTTCATGATTTGGCAGGTGTGCCTATACTCGCATGTAGTTTCTATTTTGAGATTACTTGTTGAAAATCAAATGATTAATAAATATTTTTAAAAATAGGATAATAATCAATTAACCTTATAAATAGAATAAATAAATGATAAAATCAACATGTGTTTGTTGTTTTCTTCCTCCTTAAACGAACATGAGATCGCTGTTTCAGTCCAAAAAGTTGCTCTTCCCACACTTCCCTGGGAAAATTTTTTCTTCTTTCCTCATCAATTCGAACTTGGAAGTCAAATCCTAACCCTAACCCAAAACCCAACTCATAATCATAAACTTTCCGTGAAATTGGATCAGAAAGTGTCTCGTAAGCCTTTCGAACTTCCACAAATCGCTTAGTGGACTCTTCTTTTGCCGATGGAGGACAAACGTCAGGGTGATATTGAAGAGCCATGTTCCTGTAAGCCTTCTTGATCTCATTAAACCCTACATGTTGTGATTCAAGAGAAAGAACTTGATAGAAGTTGGCTTTACATGTAACTATGGTCTTGACCTTATTACAGACCTTTTGCCTTGACCTTGTTTTTTGTAACCTAATAGGAATCATCTTCTGATTCATATGCAAGAGCGTCTCCATGAGCGGGAGAGAGAGAGAGAAAGAAATAAATGAAGAAATTAAGGGTGAGTTGAAGAAATTAAGGAAGATCTTTATCAATATATAAATGATTCTATGCTAATTAATTTATATGCTTAAACGCGGTTAGATCCTCTTTAAAAATAAAAAATAATTAAGGGCTTTATTATCACACAGAAGTAGAAGCTTTGACCATAATTTTGGCATGGAGTCATCGTCCTGTCGTTCCTATGTATAATTTAATTTAACCTTGCTGTAATGTGGAATATTTATACATTCTGACTTAAATTTTCTCGCTGTTAGTTTTGTATTTTACACTTGTTTATTTTCTCAAATTATAGATTCCTTTGACGTTTATTGCAATGATCCTTAAAAGTAACAGATAATAGAAAAGACAATATTATTTTTGCATGAATAATATATAATTATAGGAGAGAAAATAACAAAAGTTGCACTGCAGAAGCCTTTCAAAAAAAAGATGAACTGCAGAAGAAGGCAGTCCTCCTCATATAATTATATGGAAAATGAAATTTGATTAGAGATAAATTATTTAATATCAAGTGCAGTAAAATATAATGTACCTTATCGATGTTGCCGGAGATTTTTTCTTTGACAGTCTGATAGCCTGGACTTGTAAGACAAGGGTCGGTTTAGGGTTACCTTGAAATTATTTTGATGTTTAAGCCAAAGATATTATTAGATAAATGACATTTTCCCAATTAGGAATTGAAAAAAACGTTTGATATTTTCATGTTTAATTGGACAAGGATAAGCATTCCGTTTGTGCTGTAGTAATATAGGATGGATGATTCATCCTTTTTAGATTGTGCGTAATATAATTGGTCTCTTTCCCAAGGCCGATCCATTGAGCATAAAGAATGTAAATGACCAAGCCAGCTTGTGAATTGTTTGAGTTTAGCTTGAAAAAAGTTTGAAAAAAACTTCACTTTAACGGAACTCTAACCTTATGATATTCAGCTCGAAAGTTTTTCGAATCTTATCAAATTTTTATATATACATAATATTATTGATTTTAGACTTTAAAATTTATCGAGCTGAGGTCGAGTTTAAAATTTTTTTAGTTAAAGTCAAAGCTAAAATCTATCAAGTCAAGCCTTAAGCTTGGCTTGGCTCATTTATACTATCACATTTAGCGAAGCTTTTTTTTTTTTTTTTTTTTTCCAACTACGTCGCTTA
The DNA here is from genome assembly GCF_041381405.1 of Jatropha curcas. NCBI lineage: Eukaryota > Viridiplantae > Streptophyta > Magnoliopsida > Malpighiales > Euphorbiaceae > Jatropha > Jatropha curcas. The sequence continues at coordinate 26,802,560 of NC_143153.1, forward strand.
TACTTTCAAATGTATAGACTGTAGTTAGAATTATTGGTGAGCTCTACCATTGGTAAAACTCCTCTTCGCATTATACCTGAAAATTTCTAATAAAAATCAGAAACATTTAATTACTTAGGGTATCATTGCAGATTTTGTTAGTTTCAATAAACTATTAGCATTATGATCTATTAATTGGCTAGGTTAGGATATATAAGAATAGCCAAAGAACAAGTTTGCAATTGATTATTTTGCAAAATCCGAAATTAGCAGTTTCTGATCTTTCTACGTTGTCTATTGAAATTGTTTTCTTTGTCCAATTTCACATTACAGCAGACATATATCTATATATATGCTTATTAAAATAAAGAAATAAATAAATATTTACATAGATTTTGCTTTTATTTTTTTCTCCTTTGCCGGCCTCCTCTCTCATTCTTCCATAAATTCCTTGGATTCTTTATGTCCTTGAATGCAACCTAGAGTAGATTAAAGGAGGTGAAATTGAACAAATTTACCATTTTAAAAGGTAAAATAAAAAAATTTTAATATTTTATGAAATAATTCTTTAAAAAAAAAAAAATGGTTAGAGGGCGGAGGCCATCTCTGGCCCCCTCCCTCCATCAGTGGATTGAATGGCTAACTGAACTTCAATACTTATTGTTGGCACTTAATGGGTGCATTCTCCTCCACAACTCTCTCCATGGCTAGATTATTATATTAGCAGCACAGCTTTATACATATATATTGATTTAAGACTCTAAGAGGTTGTTTAGATTAATGAAACGTGGAGTACATGAATTTTACAAAATCCGTGCAGTGTAGAATCCATAGATTGTGAAATCTACTTCACAATTCCATAGCTCCGTTCAAAAAGATATAGTCCATCGATTTAAAGATATTTTTAAAATAAAATTAAATGGTTTAGACCATTTTAATAATAAAAATAATGGAATTGAGAAAATAATAAAGTGGGATTTCTCTTTCTTCTAAAATTATGTAATTACGATTACGATGAAATCTATTTATAATTATAATATATTTTTCTCAACCAAATAATAAAATCCATAAATCTAATAATTCAAACGAGCTCTAACAGATCATTTAGAATAATGAAATTTGAATAACATAATGTAAACATTCAATAGATTTTATTAGATTTCTTTGTTTGTTTAATTTGAAAAAAAAGGGATGTAATTGATGAAATTAATAAATTCAATAATCATTTTAAAAGAAAGAAATCGCATCTCATATAAGAAATTTTCTTCATTCAATATATATTTTTTTAAACTAATGATATTGGTATTTAAATTGCTTAGTTTTTATTTTTTTAAATACATTTTTAAAATCTGTGGATTTTGTTTTCGAATCGAATGATGGAATGTAAAGTTTCATAAATTTCATAAAACTTATAGTTTTCACATTTCATCCATTTAAATGAAAATTAAATCTAATGAAATATGTCCAACCAATTACCCATAATTCCAAAATAGAAATTAAAAATTTAATCGAACTCAAAAAATAAATTTATATTGCTAAAATATAATGACCTGGTCAATCATGGAAATCTGTATTTTATTCGACCAATCTATGAAATCAAATCCAAAAAAATGGCCAGTGATCATGAGAGTATAAGAAATTAAATAATTAGTGACTGTTTATGGAAGAGGACTGGATAATATAATGCTAACATACTACTCTCTATTCTAAAATATAAGTATTTTTTTAAGGCTTCTGCATGAAAATTAAGAAAATAATTAATTTTCCTAACTTTGTCTAATTTGCTAATCATTTAGGGCATTTGGTCTAGTGGTATGATTCTCGCTTAGGGTGCGAGAGGTCCCGAGTTCAATTTTCGGAATGCCCCTAATGAATTGTTTTTATCAAACTAATTTTTTTTATAACGTGCGTTTTACATTGACTATGCTCATTATATAATCATTTTTATACTCTTTTAATTTTTTTTATCTATATAATCTTAAAATATAAGTTTTTGTTTAGATTAAAATAAATATGAGTTGTTAATTTGTATTGTAGTTTGTTGTACAAGCTACTTATATACTTAATTCTATTTTTATATAATGAAATGGTCTCAAATTGAATTGATAAGATAATCATTTTGACTACAGTAGTAATGTTACTTACCCAGTGTATTAGAAGAAGGAATATACGTCATTCTTGAAACCCTAAAAAGTGATCTAAAATAGAATATATAGTTATAGTTTTTTTTCCAGTTTCCTAAATACATTTTTTTTTCAAGTTAAACAAATTTTGGATTTAAGGGAAAAAAATATCAAGAAAATTAAAAATATTTAATCATTAAGAGGTCATCTATTTATTGCAAGGGAGATATAAAACTCTTATTAAATTAAAATGATAATAGTTAGAAATTATTCGAAAAAGAAAATAAAAAAAATTATTATTAAGAATAAAACTTTTTTCATAACACACTCAATAAAAAAGTTTCAATACATACAAATATATAGATATATTAATAAAATATTATATACATATTTTTAAAATTCAAATTTTAAATTGTTCGCTAATCACACACGTATGTTTATTTTATTTAAAATAAGTTTTGAAAAGTAAAAATTTAAAAATCTTGAAAGGTTTAATTATGTGTATTCTATTTGAAAATTTATTTTTAAAAAATATACCCAATCAAATCATACACAAACATAAAGAAAAAAATATTAATAAAAATAGTATATTTTTTTTTTCATTTTTATCTCTCTGCTAAATAAAATATTATGTATATTTTATTTGAAATTTATTTTTTTTAAAAAATATATCCAACCAAACCATACAAATACAAAGAAACAAAAAATATTAGTAAAAAAATATATTTTTTTCTTTTTTATTTATCTCTGAAATAAAATATTTTAAATTATTATTAAAATAGAATAAATATTTAAAAATAAACTATAAAAATTTTCAAATGTCTCCTCATCATATATATTTATTAAAAATAAAATTAAATAAAAAAAGATAAAACTTAAAATTTTAAAATGCTTAATTATCTATATGTAGTTATTTAAAAAATAACTTTTATAAATATATCCAATCAACTAATGAAACACAATTTTTTAATTATCTATAATTAAGATTATTTTAACATATTTTCACTTTCATGGCATTATCGAAAATCTCATTGTTCCCCTATAATCATATTCCCACATTTATATATAGTATAGTATAAATTTTATTAAATGATTCTTTACTTTAATGGTAAGAGTAATACATTGGAACTTGGACCACAGTTCGATTCATGATAATGTAAAGTATCTTCTTTTTACTATGAATCACTCTTTATGTCAAAACTAAGGATACTTATGAACATAATATATTTTGGCACAGAGGGAAAGATAACTTGAATAATTCCGAAGTTGGAAAATGCACTGCCATTGAATTAAACCTGCAATTACTAATTCTATAACATGTTCAAAATTATATCTAACAAAAATTATCATTTTTAAAGCTAATTAATAAACTAGTTGAATCTTAAATGTCAACCATCTCTATCAAGGTTCAAGAGTTAAGTACTTAAATTCTTCACGCTCCATTTTCTTAAGAAAGGAAAAAGAAAAATTTGTTCAAAAATGCACTGCCACTGCCAAATTAAGCCTACAGTTACTAATTCTATAACTTGTTCAAACTTATATCTAATCAAAACAACATCATTCTTGAAGCTACTAAGCTAGAATCTTAAATGTCAAGCATCTATATCAACAGTCTTTAAGTATTTAATATAGATATGATACATTATTCTAGTGGAATAAAGCTCAATTTGCAGTCATTCCATATATAATTTACCCACAAATGAACTTTACAATTATCATCTAAATTCTGTAGTAAATGAACCCAAAAAAAAGACCAAATTTTGACCACTAAATATAATAATGGATAATTATTGCTATTATTAAATATAAAAATTATTATTTTGTTAAAAATTATAATAACCAAAATATTAAATTCATAATTTTACTCGAGTTTTCTTTTTTATCATTTGTTGTAAAATTGAGGTGATAATTACAAAGAAACTAATTAGTTTTGAATAAATTGTATATCGTGTTCATCGCGTTTAACAAGGATTTTAACTCGAGAAAAAATGTTCCAATATTATAATTTATCGTAAATATTTATATATTTGATTAAGATTCTAAATTAAACCATAAGAAGGATAATTTTATTACTTTGCTTTCAATAAATATATAGTTTGGTTTAAAATTGACTGCCCATGACAAATAAAAGTTGAGAAATAGTGATATCTGCCAAACTTTTCTAGAAAAATCACATTCTCTAATCAATTCATGAAAGCTCTTTCAGTTGTGCGCTTGAATAACCCTAACCAATTCTTTCCAGAAAAGACCTGAATTTACCCCCTTCTTAGTCATACTTTAGGGGGCCCTTCTCCTGCAAACTCTAGACTGTGATGTGAAATCAATCTTTTGTTTTTCATTTAACACTAGAAAAATTATATTGATTGATAGAGACAAAACATATGTATTCAATAGTGCTTAATTACTATATATTTGTTTTAATCAATATGTGTAAAATAATTGATTTTTTTTATTCTATTAACACAAAGCAAAAAACCTATTTTAGGTTGAACTAATATTATTGCGTTTAATTTCTTTTAGTAGCACTTATATATTAATATAAGTAATTATTCCATATTAAACTATATTAACCAACAATCAAAAAGTTTAATTTGTTAAAAAAGATTTATAGAGAATAGCTACAAACCCAGAAATGAGATTATTTTCATGAAGAAAAAAAAAAAGATAATCCTGTAAAGACCAAAAATTAAAAAGAAAAAGAAAAAACGAAAGGGTCAAGCTTGATTTTTTTTTTTTTTTTTTTTTTTTTTTGAAAGGCTCAAGGTTGATGTTTTAAGGGGCCAAAACTATTAATTCATTTAAATTTTATAACCAAGTGAATTGACCTCATTGAACAGTAAATAACTATTATCACCGATTAACATATCTCGACCCTTTTTAAACAACAAAAGAGCAGCAATAAGTGAAGTTTTTCCAATGATTTTGAAATTATTTTTTTCACAAATTTTGCATACTAGAATTAAAGAATTACAAAAGTGAAATATTTTTGCTTAAGTTCATCTCAAGCTTCTAACTTTTAACTCTTTTAAATAGAAAATTAGCCATATGGGATAAAGTTCTTTTGTTACCATATAGGTTAATAGCTCACTGATTGATTGCTTATTATAGAACAATGAGTTTTGGACTTATTTCATTATTAAATATTTGATTTTTAATGAATCATTAAGTAAATTTAATATGAAACATGACATCTATCCATAACATTACCTTACTTTAAAAAAATCAATTAATTCTCGTAATTACTATTTAAAACTAAAATTCAACCATTAAATAAGTTTGTTTAGCCAAAAATAACAACCATTTGTCAGATTAATAAAAAGAAGCATGTACAATAATTTATAGAAGGACACAGTAATTGGGATAAACATGTGTTTCATGAATAATTGACTCTACCAACCAAAAGGACAGAAATCACATGATACTAATGGATCAACCCAAAGTTTGTGGAAAAGCAGGCACAAAAGTACAAAAAAATAAAAATAAAAAATAAAAAAAAAAAAAAAAAAAAAAAAGGAAAAGGGTAAGCATCCTAGCATTTTCAATTGTCCCATTTTACCTCAAACATCTCTACCACTTCCCAGATGTTTTGCCCAAATTTGTCACTCTTTTGCCATATGATTCCGTGGCTGAGTGTCTTGCTTGAAGTACAAAATGTTGATACCAAATGCATTTTTTTTTTTTTTTTTTACAAGGGAATTTAATGAATTTTACTCTACTGGCGTTAAAATTGTATATAAAATTATGAAAAAAAAAATGTAAGTAATGATCAAACACTCTTATTTATTAAATTTTTAAGCAGAATGAAGTGTTAAATTTATTAGTTTATTTTTATTATACTATTTAATCTTTTTTTTTAAGTAGCCACATATATTAAAAATAAAAAACAAACAGAATCGATCTAATTCGGTTTTTTTTTTTTTTTTTTTTTTTGTTATTAGCTTACTTTATGATTTTAGATATTTTATCTTCCACTATAGAAAATAAATCAAAATTACCCAAAATCAAAATTTACATGTTGAACTGAATTAATTCGATTCTTTACATAATTTAATTTTTTTGGAGTAGAAAAAATAATACACCCCCTAGAAAAGAGGGTTAAGTAATCTAACATGAATAAAACCAAGAAACCATATAATTAAATTTTTAAAATAGGGCTCTCATTAATGTATTTGAGTATAACCAAAAGAGTCAACAGCAATTCATTTTTTAAAGCATTACATACAATGTAACTAATGATGCATTTATTGGGAATAGTAACTAGGCATGACCATTGCTCCTAGTTTCGGTTTCAAAACGATTGGTTCCAGTTATAAAAAATATAAAATGAGAACTAAACCACTTTCTAGTGGTTTCTATGACAGTTTTAGAATTGCTGGTTCCAGTTTTCAATCGAAATTAGATGATATATTTCAAAATTTTTAAAATGCTTTTTAGATTTTTAGCTTGAATAAATAATAATTATAATATTACTATTGAAAAAACAAAACCAATTTAATAAAAATTCTTAAAAGTTCCTTTAAAAATTATAATAAAATAAAAAAATAAATTAGGAGTTTTTTTGAGAATATGTTTTTCACAGTTTCAAATCGGAATCGCGAGTTTTAAAACAAAATCGTTGATTTCGATTTTAAAAAATGAAAACAAAAATCGAACCTTAAGTGTACAGTTTCGGTTACAATTTGAAACCAGAAACGTTGACTATAGTTTAGTGTCGGTTTTGATTGTTTCGGTTTCAATTCGATTCCGATTTAAAATCAAACCGTGATCATCTCTAACGGTAACAATATTTTTCGAGTGATAAAAAATAAAAATATTAAATAATGTACCGTAAATAAAAGTGAAAACTATATAACTAAATTTAAAGAAAACTATAAAAATTTTCGCTCTATCATTTACATTTTGTACCATTTTTTCTTTTACTTTTATAGTCATAATCGTTAGTTATATATATATATATATATATATATATATATATATATATATATATATATATATATATATGTATATGTAACTTTTTTCGGGGTAAATTACACTTTGGTCATATAATTTTATTTTTATTACCATATTTCTTAAGGTTGCATAACTTTAATTTGTCAAAAACTTTGATATTTATTTCAATGGGAGGTCATTTGTCGGATGAATACTATTAATTATTAAAAATATGGTAATAAAAATAAAATTTTTTATTTTTAAAATTCATGTTTTCTTCTAATATATTAATTTTGAATCTAACTATTAATTTTTGTAATAAAATAATATCATTTATATGAAAGGAGCTTTTTTTAAAAATAAGAGACAAAAAAATTCACACTATCATTTATATTTTGTAACATTTTTTCCTTCTCTTTTTTATATTCCTTTGTCATCATATTTTCTTTTGTGATATGTGTAATATTTTTTTTTAGTGTCATATTACTGTTCTAATTACCAGATTTCGATTAGTAACTTTTTATTTTAAAAAAATTAAAATTAAGTGACTAAAAAAATGATAAATTGAAATACTAAATAAAATCAAGTGCAAAATTATGTGACCATTGATATAAATTACCCTAACTTTTAGTGTTATATTAGTATTTCGATTGTTGGATTCAGTTAAGTGATGTGCCGTAAATAAAAATTAAATTTAAATGACTAAAAATGCTAAATTAAAATTATATGATCTAAATAAAACCAAGTATAAAATTAGATGAGCTTTCATATAATTTACTCACAGTAATTAACTTGTTTACTTCACAGGCCGAAGATTCTGGAGGGTAGAATGAAATTCAGAGGAACAATCATGAAGAGGGAAAAAAAACAAAAAATGGTTGTTGAAGAATATACATTTGTACAAACATTACCCAGAAAGTGAATTACACAGAACCTTTCCCCGTGATCAATGGTCCTTTTTATACACCACTCTGTCCTTTAACAGAGTAGACCCTCCTAGAATGAAAGAGGACCACAAGAATTTCCTTTCTTTGCCAAGAAAATTATTAATTAATTATTATTTTAAAAAGGAAGCAAAAGCCTACTGAAACACAAGTACTTCAGTCTTCCTTTGCCTCTCAGGAAATACAAAAATGGTTACTCTGCAAAAAGAAATACTCGTGTTACTTGTGGGCTTCACTTTGCTGGGCCCAATTAAAGGCTACTTTTCTTCTTTTAGTTCTTTTTTCTTTTAAAAAAAAATATTATTATTTAATTTTGTATTTAACTTTCTTTTTAGGATGGCCTCTCATTCTCGTATCATATGCACATGGCTCACATGAACCACAGATAAGTTTTGTGGTCATTTTTGTATTGATGGAGGGAGTCATTGTCCTTTGGAGGTATCACATGGCCCTGATCCTTCTGCACTGCACGCCTACCTGTTCCATACTTTTTTGGATCATATTCATATGTTTCTTTTTTACTTTACCTACTTTTTTGTTTGTCTTTTTTCACGGTAGGGTAAAACATAATTTTACCTGGCTAACCATTTAGCGAATCCGTAATTGTAATTTTTCACAAAATTTTATTTGAACGTCATTTCGATTTAAATATGATTTTAGAGTCGTTTGTTTGGGCTGAATGCTAAACTTTGAATCTGAATCTAAAGCAACAACTCATTAAACTGAATGATTAGAAAGTGGTATTAAGAGTTTATTGCTGAATAATTAATATCATTTGGTAAATGATATATTTGAATAATTTGAATTTTTTGTCTTCTTTTACATATTCGACCTTCTATATTTTTACATATTACATATATTTTTTACATAATAACAAAATTGACATTATATTATATAAGATAAAGCCAAATATATAAATTTAATTTATTAAACTATTAGCATGATTGTAAATACTCTAAATATTTATCAATTAGGTGGTGGTCTAATTAGTCTTCTCACTTATATTAGGAGTGGACGGCCTCGAGTTTGAGTCCTCTCGACCACAGTTATTTTCACCAATTTGATGAGCCAAGGGGAGGGCTACCCCCTATTATGTAACCTATAGTGTTATTTCGGCCCATAAAAATCTCCAATGAATTAAAAAAAATACTATAAATGTATATTATTCATATACAATATAAATTAATTTAATGGTGAACATTATAAATTAATTATGTAAATGTTAAAAATAGTTTATAATAATAAAAAAATTAATTATAAAATATAAAATTAGAGTACATCATTTATAATTCACTAAATATATAAAATATAAAGTTAAATTATATCCAATATAAAGTTCATTTTACAAAATAGTATATAGTTTGTAATTTTAAATATTAGGTCGGGATATTTTTATTTTCTAGAGAAAAAAACTATACAACTTACTGAATAAGCTAAGAAAACTTAGCTTTTTGAATAAACTAATTTTTTGGTTTCATATTTAGATAAGTTGCTTATCTAAAAAGACAAAATAAACAAATTTATTTTCATTTTATCTGAATCAATAGGATAAATATCTAATAAACTATATTCAGTCCAAACAAATATATCCCCAATCTAATCCATATAAATGGGTAAACAAACCCCTAGTTTTAATAGTTACAAAAAAAAAAAATCTTATATAATTAATTTATTTCACAAAACTTTACATGATTATAAATTGTCATTCCTTAATTTTTTTTATATATAATCAAGCGATATAATCGCCTTCAAATTGTAAAGCGTAAAAATTTTTTACTCTCCAGTAAAATTTGCTTCTCAAGAATCGAACTTGTGTTCTTAACCTTATAAGGATTGAGGTCGCTTACAATACTAACCAACACCTTGTTCGTTACTTTCCCATTTTGATTTAATACTTTCATGATTCATAATTTTTTATCCTGGTTTAACTTGCATATAAATTAAGAAAATTTAGCTAATATAGTTAAATTATAATTTTTACTTTTGTTTTTCTTAATACATGCTTATGTTAAAGTCCATTAAAATTAAACGATTCATATTAGAATAGTTTTGAAATTAATCAAAAAATTTAATTAAATAAAATTTTCTTGAAAGTTCAAAAGTTGTTATATTAATTTTATTTATATCCAAATTTAATTCATGATAATGTAATAGTTTAACTATCCTATTTGATAACGTAGTAATACAATTTTATACAGTTAATTTATTTTTATAAAGGTAATAAATGCACCTTTAAATGTATCCAAAAAACTAATAATCAATGTTTCTACAACAGTGCACAGTACATTCTTTCCATGGTCGGAGCACCATTGGGGCCCAAGGGAACCATGTCCCCCAACCTCCACCATCTCGTTCATTTTTTTTTTTTTTTTAACTTTCTTTTTTGATAACCTAAACCAATCAAAATAAAACTACCTCACAAAACTAGTGCCATAAGAAGAGGGAAATAGGAACTTCTTCCCAACTATACAAAGAAGAATGAATAGAATGACCAAACCTGGCCACATGATCAGCAGCAAAATTAGCTTGATGATAAATATGTCGCAGCGAACAATCCGAGTTTAGTTATTTTTGACCATATCTTGCAATCGCAATATTGGATCTAACTGCAAATCTACGCCCTGGCTCCTTGATGTACTGGACTGTCGATCCAAATTATTGTCAATCCAAGTTTCACCATGATATACCCACTACTAATAGTTTTCTACAAATCAATTTTCGCATAGATGGAGTTTAACTGTTTTAACATCATAAAAGCCTTATTTTTACACTTTTTAAGTTTGCATGACACATTCGTTTCACCATAGAACGTGGATTATTGATTGCAAACTGAATAAAGGATCTCAGATCCTTTATGAATTCTTTTCTTAATAATCCATTCAACTCGCACCTTTGGTATATCTACATCTAATCAATAGACATTTGTCATGTTTAGTTATCAGTAGCAAAATTGTTATTTTAAAATAAAGGTATATTTTGAATTAAATTATGAATCCTAAAATTTGTGTGGGAACTTAGCATATTCAAAAATGTCTTATAAGTATACAGTGTAAACCAACAACATTACTATAAGCACCTAATGAAATTTCGGCAGCATCTCTCCCCAATTCTCCAGTGCACAAAGTGAAACATTAACGTTGCACTATGCACGTGGAGAATATAACAAGGAGATACAACTGAAATTAATTAAAAGATGCTTAAGTAGTTATTTTATACATTTGTATATTTTGTACCAAAAAACATTTCTAAACTGTCAACTTGGACAATTTAATGTTTTCTCTTCCATCCCGATGAGAAAGACATCAAATGTGCAACTAAGATTTACTTACCATATTTATTTTAATTAGGTTGATTATGGTTCATTATCAGAATTTCATCATAAATATTCAGCAACATTTCCCAGTAAAAACTAATAAATCAAAATTTTGAATCACAAAAAAATAAACATTTCTAATAGTCAACACTATTACTCCACATCAATGGCCACTACTAGCCTTTCAATCAACACATTTCATCCAAAATTTTTGACATGCACACAAACAAAAGAAAACACTTTTATACATTACTAGGCCTCCAATCAACACAATTTGTAACACTCCTTCCCGGTCCACCCGTAAACCCGAATGAACCGAACCGAGATGCTACAAACTGGTTTACTGAATGAACTGACATGCTGAACTCATAATGTATAAGGAATCTAGTATCATACTGAGATTTCTTATATTAATACTGTACTGAATATTAACAAGACATGATACTGTTTACAAAATGAATTGGGCCCAACTGAGTGCCCTGTACATGCCATAAGAAGGATAACATGATTATCTACCCTGAAGACCGAGTCTTCTACAGATGAACTGCAGCAGTTGTAAACGGACCCTCTATGGACCAGTCTCAAAACCTGCGAGTTAAACAGGTAACTCGCTGAGCAAATAAAGCTCAGTGGATATCTCAACATAAAATAAACAAATAAACACATACATATGTAAAAGAACCATGTAGGCACATAAGGCATATATATCATGATATCTTTCATTTATCTGTATGATTTATGCAATGTTATGTCCAGACATCTGTATGGCTCCATAAGGTTATAGCGAAACCGAGGTGATAAGAAAAACTGTATAAACTGGATGAATACTGTATACTTGGCTGCTATGGCTCATATAATCATATCCACTCAACGGCCTGTAGCCGGAGTAACAAACTGTATGAGGCGCAAATCTGCTATCCTATGTCGCGACATGGCCTTATCGACGTGGTTTCTACCTAACCTCAATGGAGCATCATGTTGGTATGTCAAAAGTATAACACAACATCATAGAAATAGTTCATCACTTCATAAATCATAATGTTCATATGAGTTCACATCATTTGCATGCTTGCATGGTGTTTTAATACATGTTCTCATGATATATTTTGATGCTAAAATGATTGGAGGCATATATGGTAAGCAAAGGAATACAATTGCATTGAAATTGAAGTCCAAAAATGCATGAAAATCAAAGTCGCGAGCGCGCCTTATGAAGTCGCGAGCGCGTACAGTGCCATATGAGAGACAGTGTGTTATCGGGCACAAGTCGCGATCGCGTACTTGAGAGTCGCGAGCGCGTAGTGTGCCAAATGAGAGACAGTGAGTTATCAGGTGAAAGTCGCGAGCGCGCACATGGAGGTCGCGATCGCGTAATGTGCAAGTGGAGAGTCAGTGAGTTTCATGCCAACTACGCGAGCGCGCAATGCAAGTCGCGAGCGCTTCCAGGCCAAGGGCCAACTTCGCGAGCGCATCTTGCAAGGTCGCGAGCGCGTAATGTGTCAATTGAGAGTCAGAGAGTTTGAAGTGGAAGTCGCGCGCGCGCAGTGCAAAGTCGCGAGCGCGCGACGTGCTTCCAGCCTACGCAGTGCCAGATCGCGACGCGTTTCCAGCCTGCGCAGTCTGCACTCTTTTGGTCATATCTCTCAATATACAAATCCAATTTGGGTGATTCAAAAACCCATGCAAAACTAACACATAGAGGAACAAATAACTCTTCTATGACACTTCCTAATTCCATCATTAAATAGGGTAAAAATCGAGATGAAGTCCTCCCCTGTTTTCAACATAAACTCAATAACACCCCTGTTTTCTCACCACTACCATTCTCCAACATGAAGCAATATATTGTCTCAATAGCAACACACCACACAAATTCTCATACAAAGAAAAAGATAAAAACCAAGAGATATCAAACCTTGACTCCAATAAGCTTGAGCTTTGTTCTAGCTTCTCTTCTCTACACTCTTTGAACTCCCTTCTCCTATACACATCAAAATTCTTACAACTTATCTACAATATCACTCAAGTAGAAACTGAATAACAATAAGCTGCAAGTAATTCTACTTACTTGGAGATAATTTGAGGTCGCCTAATTGAATGGAAAAATAAAGGAAATGAAGGAGATGAAGTAGATGAAGATAAAGATGAACGATGGGAAAGTGACTGGAATGATTACGGGTAAGTCATCACAAAATCAAGATAAATGATGGAAACTTATTAAATGAGACCTCAATTGTGAAAAGGCTACAACTTAATACCCAAGCTTAATCTTTGAATGCAAAACCATCCTCTCCCTTATACTTTAATCTTTTTCTCTCAATCAAATAAGTCCACTTCTAACCCCTTTCTACCCCAACCGGGTTTGGTTCAACTCAACTCAACTCGACTCGACTCGACTCTATGCAAAGACTCGACTCAGTAGGATGTCACACAATTTATCCACAAATACATAATATCCAGTAAATTTCAACCATCAATCCATAATAAAAATATATATATACAAAACATATATTAAGTTATATGCTAACTAGGCTTTCCATTATTGAGTTTTATTCTTTTCATGCTTCATATTTTCATTATTAAGTTTTATGCTTTTTATGCTTCATATTAAGTTATATATGCTAATGGAAAAAGGTTTTTGGCACATAGTGATCCAAGATTATGGCACTTAAATGATACTTTTACCCAGATTTAGTATGTCAAATGTCACTTTCATCCTCACTTACAATTAGTATGTTTGACATGGAGAGAGATATTTAAAATTTGAATTTTAAATATTTCCCTTTTATCATTTAATAACTCTAGACAAAGCATTAAATAGATGAGATTATCAATGCACATGTAGGATATTTATTTTATTTTTACGTCATCAATTAACAAATCATATTCTTCCAAGTGTCTTAGTAATTTATGAGACAAATAATTATATGCCACTTAATTTTCCTTTTAACTTGATTTTTTTTAAGCTAGACTTTGTTATATTTGGAATCGAATGAAATTAAGACATTTAAATTAAAATTAAATTAAGTAACAATTAAATAAGTCATATTTGTTATACTTGAAAACTAATTCTACATATAAATTTCACTACGGTAATAAGTGCATTAAAGAATAATTAAGTTGTGAAATGCATAAAAAAATTGTGAATATTTTCTAGAATTTTGTGTGCATAAAGATTGTTAAATTAGATGAATTAAAAATTTAATCAAGAATCAGAAAAATAAGAATTATTGTGATAGAAAGTGTATTGATAAACATATATTGAAAATTTAACTATCAAACACGAAAGTAAGTATTTTGTTTGTAGGTGAAGCGGCAAAATGGTGAATAAATAGTAAAAGAATGTGCAAATAATGAATTGAACGCATGACCTAAAAATCATATTATTTGACCCCATAAATACTCTGTCATAGACTACTCTCATTTGAGTTTACTTTAAACTTTATTAAGTCACATTTAACAATTACGTTAAATTACATTAAAATTGAAATTTAATGAAGTAATAATTAAATAAATCACACTTGGTCACACTTGAATCAAATTAAACTTAGATAATCTAATTCATATTAAATTAAGTTACACTTGAAATTAAATTAAACTAAGTAACCATTGATTATGTCGCACTTGAACTCATAACTCAAATGACATATAAGCACACTTTTTGGCATGAGTATGAATAAAATCTCAGGATCAATCCTTATACAAATTATTTTGACACTTATTATGCATTTTGTTATGATAAGTCTATAGAACATTCTCTACGTATAAATTTTAATGCATATAAATAAAAACAAAAACTTGAATGGTTAATTTACACTCTATTAAATCATTTTTAAAAATCAAATTAAATTAAGACATCCAAATTAAACTGAGTTAAATCAAGTAACAATTGAGTAAATCACATTTGAATCAAATTAATTAGATGTTCTCTGTATATAATTTTAGTGCATATAGATAAAGGCAATAACTTGAATGGTTAATTTACACTCTATTAAATCATATTTAAAAATCAAATTAAATTAAGATATCTAAACTAAATTTAAATGAAGTAACAATTGAGTAATTTACACTTGAATCAAATTAATTAGACATTTTTTACATAAAAATTTTGACGCATATAGATAAA
This sequence comes from Jatropha curcas, assembly GCF_041381405.1. Lineage (NCBI taxonomy): Eukaryota > Viridiplantae > Streptophyta > Magnoliopsida > Malpighiales > Euphorbiaceae > Jatropha > Jatropha curcas. The sequence goes on from NC_143153.1 coordinate 26,817,974, forward strand.
GGCAACAACTTGAATGGTTAATTTACACTTTATTAAATTATATTTAAAATAAAATAAAATTAAGATCTTATGATCTTTTTGTGTTACGTGCCTGTCTTTCTGATAATATTAAGTACTTAATTTATGTGGTTCATCTTCCTTTGGTTGCTTCTGTTCAAGATTCCATTTTGTGACATTTTTCTTCTAATGGCGTGTTTTCAATTAAAGTAGCCTATTCATCTTTATTATTCAAGGAGGTGCATGTTGATATTGATTTTGTTTCTTTCTAATGGATTTGTTAGGTTGATGGTTTGCCTAAATTGCGATATTTCCTTTAGCTGATTCTGCATAGACGTTTGCCGACTAATTCTTTTTGGTTTTAGAGAGGTATAACTCTTTCTAGTCTATGTAGTTTATGCTCCATAGGGAGGAGTCTCTGTTGCATCTTTTTCGTGATTGTGTTTTAGTGCGGGCATGATGGCAGCAGTGGAGTTTGTGTTCTAATTTTTTTTGGGTGGCTGATGTTGTGTTATGGTTGTGTTTAAATCTATCCTTGCACATGCCTGGTCCCTTTAGTGTCTCCTGGCATTATTGATTTTTAGCTGCTATTTGGTGGGTTTGAAAAGCGAGGAATTTGTATGTTTTTCCAAATGATCTTATTGTTATTCCTGCTTTAAACCATTGTGTTTTTAAAGTAGCTTTATATATTGTTAAGAATAATCCCACATCAACTAAATACCAAATCCACAAAGGGCATATAAGGGTTCTAAGTTAGCTAGCTAATTGGTTAGTACTAATCTTTTAACAATGGTTGGCCCAAGCCCAAGTAAGCCCACATCATATATTTTCATCGCATGGGTTCTAACATTTCACCCAGTTCACCTCTACCCTTTCAACTTCTAATATGGTATCAGAGTAGGTCCGGCCCGGTCTAGTTATTCCTCAGTTCACCAGTGTTGCCGCTGCGTTTCAATTCAGGCTCTCGTCTAGATGTTCAGTCCCTAGTGAGGCCCATCCAATTTCATGGGCAAAAAGCCCAGTTCAATTTCAGGGGGAGGATTTCAAGTTTCAAGTGTCAACCGAAAGTCCAATCCCGGTTGCACTTGAGGGGGAGTGTTAAGAATAATCTCACATCAACTAAAAATACCAAATCCATTGGTTAGTACTAATCTTTTAACAATGGTTGGCCCAAGCCCAAGTAAGCTCACATCATATATTTTCATCTCATGGGTTCTAACATTTCACCCAGTTCACCTCTACCCTTTCAACTTCTAATATTGTGCATTCTTTTACTCCTATTGTTGTTTCGACTAGAGTTAGTAGACAGGTTTGTGTGGCTTGGGTTAAGCCTCTAGAGGGTTAAGTGAAGTTAAATTATGATGGTAATGGTCTTACTGATTTGGGGTCGACTAATGGTGGTGGTGTGTTTCGTGATTACTTGGAGAGGTGGCTTGGATGCTTTTCTCTTAATATTGGTCACTCTACTCTTTTAGTTGGTGAGTTGTCCTCTATTCGGACAGGGCTTATTCTTGCTTAGGATCGTGATTTCCATAAGGTTATTGTTGAGTCTGATTGTTTGAAGGCTGTTAGGTTGGTGAACTCATTGCTCTCTATTGCTCATCCTTTTGGCTGTTCTTATTTTGGATATTCAGAGCTTGATGGCTCGTGATTGAGAGTGTTCAATCCATCGTGTGTTTCATGAAACTAATTTTGCGGCTGATCGTTTGGCCAAGTTGGGGTATGTCATCCTTTCTTCTTCATTCATTTGGGACAATAGTCCTAGTTCCTTTTGTCTTTGATTCTTTGGGTTGATGCTTGTAGCATTGGCTTTTTTGTGATATGTTTCTGCTTTCCATTTTGCTCTTCTTTTGTCACAGAAAAAAATTAAATTAAGATATCTAAACTAAAGTTAAATGAAGTAACAATTGAGTAGTCACACTGTAACACCCCTTCCCGGTCCACCCGTAAACCCGAATGAACCGAACCGAGATGCTACAAACTGGTTTACTGAATGAACTGACATGCTGAACTCATAATGTATAAGGAATCTAGTATCATACTGAGATTTCTTATATTAATACTGTACTGAATATTAACAAGACATGATACTGTTTACAAAATGATTTGGGCCCAACTGAGTGCCCTGTACATGCCATAAAAAGGATAACATGATTATCTACCCTGAAGACCGAGTCTTCTACAGATGAACTGCAGCAGTTGTAAACGGACCCTCTACGGACCAGTCTCAAAACCTGCGAGTTAAACAGGTAACTCGCTGAGCAAATAAAGCTCAGTGGATATCTCAACATAAAATAAACAAATAAACACATACATATGTAAAAGAACCATATAAACACATATAGCACAGATAAGCACACATATCATGATATGTTCAGTTTACTTTGATGGTCTTTCTTTCTCTTTATTATACTGTATGATTCATGCAGTGTTATGTCAAGATATCTGTATGGCTCCATAAGGTTATAGTGAAACCGAAGCGATAAGAAAAACTGTATAAACTGGATGAATACTGTATACTTGGCTGCTATGGCCCATATAATCATATCCACTCAACGGCCTGTAGCCGGAGTAACAAACTGTATGAGGCGCAGATCTGCTATCCTATGTCGCGACATGGTCTTATCTACATGGTTTCTACCTAACCCCCATGGAGCATAATGTTGGTATGTCACAAGTATAACACAACATCATAGTAATAGTTCATCACTTCATAAATCATCATGTTCATATGATTTCACATCATTTGCATGCTTGCCTGTTGTTTTAATCCATATTCTAATGTTGTCTTTTTGTTTTACAATGATTGGATGCATACAAGTTGAGCAAGGAATCCATTTACATAGGAAAAGAAAGTCCAAAAATGCAGGAAAAGCCAAGTCGCGAGCGCGCCTGTGGAAGTCGCGAGCGCGAGATGCAGAAAATAAGAGACAGTGTGTTATCGGGCACAAGTCGCGAGCGCGTAAGTGAAAGTCGCGATCGCGTAGAGTGCCAAATGAGAGACAGTGAGTTTTCAGGTGAAAGTCGCGAGCGCGCACATGGAGGTCGCGATCGCGTAATGTGCAAGTGGAGAGTCAGTGAGTTTCATGCCAACTACGCGAGCGCGCAATGCAAGTCGCGAGCGCTTCCAGGCTAAGGGCCAACTTCACGAGCGCATCTTGCAAGGTCGCGGGCGCGTAATGTGCCAATTGAGAGTCAGAGAGTTTGAAGCACAAGTCGCGAGCGCGCAGTGCAAAGTCGGGAGCACGCGCGACGTGCTTCCCAGCCTACGCAGTGCCAGGTCGTGACGCGTTTCTAGCCTGCGCAGTCTGCACTCTTTTGGTCATATCTCTCAATATACAACTCCAATTTGGGTGATTCAAAAACCCATGCAAAACTAACACATAGAGGAACAAATAACTCTTCTATGACACTTCCAAATTCCCTCATTCAATGGGGTCAAAATCAAGATGAAGTCCTCCCCTGTTTTCAACATAAACTCAATACCTCCCCTGTTTTCTCACCACTACCAGTTTCCAACATGAAGCAATATATTGTCTCAATAGCAACACACCACACAAATTCTCATGCAAAGAAAATGATAAAAATCAAGAGATATCAAACCTTGACTCCAATAAGCTTGAGCTTTGTTCTAGCTTCTCTTCTCTACACTCTTTGAACTCCCTTCTCCTATACACATCAAAATTCTTACAACTTATCTACAATATCACTCAAGGAAAGACTGAATAACAATAAGCTACGAGTAATTCTACTTACTTGGAGAAAATTTGAGGTTGTCTAATTGAATGGAAAAATAAAGGAAATGAAGAAGATGAAGATAAAGAGGAACAATGGGAAAGTGAATGGGATAATTACGGGTAAGTCATCAAAAAAATCAAGATGAATGATGGAAACTTACTAAATGAGACCTCAAGTGTGAAAAGGCTACAACTTAATACCCAAGCTTAATCTTTTAGTGCCATTAAATCCTAATCCTTACACTTTGCTCTTTTTCTCTCATTCAAGTAAGTCCTCTAATAATCCCATTCTACCCCAACCGGGTTTGGTTCAACTCAACTCAACTCGACTCGACTCGACTCTATGCAAAGACTCGACTCAGTAAGATGTCACACACACGTGAACCAAATTAATTAGACAATCTAATTTGAATTAAATTAGGTCACACCTAAAATTAAATTAAAGTAAAATATCCTAATTGAAATTAAATCAACCAGTGATTGGTGAAGTCATACTTAGAACTAAATTAAATTAAGACAACTAAATTGAAACAAGATTAAGTAACAATTAGTTAAAATTGCACTTGGTCACACAATAATTAAATTAAATTTAGTCAAGTTAAAGAATTTTCAATTAGGCATGAACAACGGTAGGATCCATACTTTAGTTTTTTTATATAGAGTTTAGACTTAAAATTTTTACTAAGAGGATTCATATGCTAGGATTTTATATCCTCTCAAATAAATTAAAAAGATATTCATACATAGTATGGTTGGAATTGGATCGGACTGACCAGTCAAACCAATTAAATCAAAACCAATTTTTTGTTCGGTTCGATTATCAAATTGGGTCAATTTTTGAAAAAGATTGATTTTTTTTAGAAAATCAGGTTGAACCGGTGATAAAAACTGGATTTTCTTGATAAAATCAAACAAAACCAGATTTTCTTAATAAAAATTGATTTTTTTTAGAAAAAATTGGTTTTTTTTTTTCAGAAAAATGGGTTGAAAATTATTTTATTGCAATATATGTATATACACACATACACTTATGTAAAAATATTAAAAATTAAAAAAATTAAGAATCTAGTTGAACAGTCTAACCTTGATCCGGTCATGATATTGATTCAGTTGCCAGTCCAGTTTATAATTAGTTTGGTGTTGTTCAATCCTTATAGAATTTATTTTAGACTTAAAATTTTTATTATGTGTATAAATTATTTTGATTAGCTTGAATCATATTAACCATGACCAGTAAACATGATGATGTCAAAAATAATTTTTTTTAGTTTAAAAATTAATGATTGTCATCGTTTTCAACAACATATATAATTAATTATCTGATAAAGTGAAGTAAAATAATTAATTGTGGGAACATGTATTTAATGCATACATTTCCTTCCAAAATTAAGTTTCTTTCCAACCCATTTATCCTTCAAAAACCAGTCAAAGATATATTTGTCATTTGAAGTGCCATGATCTAGGATCATCATGAGCCAAATAGCACTACTCTATGCTAATTATGCTTTCCATTATTAAGTTTTATGCATTTTTTTAGGTTTCATATTTGGCTTATTAAGTTTTATGCTTTCCTAATTAAAAAGCTAAGTATATAGGCATGCTAATTATGCTTCCCATATTTAAGTTTTATGCTTCTATTATTTGTCTTATTAAGTTCAAAGTATGGTTGTTTTAAGTTACTTTTTTATAACTTCCCTAATTAAAAAGCTACAATTAATATACCACTTAACTTGTAATTTTAATTATGATTATACTAAGTTTCTTTTTTTATAACTTTTCTAATTAAAAAGCTATAATTAGTATACCTCTTAACCTACCACATAAAAGGAGAGAGAAAAAATTAGCTAATCAGAGTAGCGATTGATGAAGAAATTTATCGAGGTATAATCTGCAAATTTTTTTTTTTTTTTTTAGTGATTGTACATTGTATTCAACCAAATTATTAGCATTTTAACAAATTAATTAATTTGTAATAAAAATATTATTTTTAATTATTTAATGACAAACTATTAAAAGTGGACTTCGTATTAAAATGAGAAATGAGTTATTATTTGATCGTTTAGTAACTTATGTTGAAAGAGACGTAATAGCAAGATTAACAATGAAATTATTATGAAGAGATTTCATTATTTATAACAATTTTTTAAAGGATTTATAATTATTTATATTTATTATATATATATATATATATATATATATATATTATTTTTATAAATTATATATTTTAAGTGAACTCCCCTGACTAAATTTTCTGGATACATCATTGATTACATTATCTCATATATACCAAAAACAAAAAGAAAAGTAACATTATCCCATTTATTTGTGTATATAATACCATTAGCTATTTTCTCAAATGCTAATCTTATATTATGACTTTGGTATAAAAATTATATATACATATATAGGGAAAGTGTAAATTAAGGTAATTAAATAGGAGATTGTGGGTTTTAAGTTAGCAGTAAGCAATTGAATTATTTTTCTTTCAAATTAAGAATAATTAATTCATTTGCACCTATTTTTTTAAGGTATATGAAATAAATATGAATGAGTGAAATATAAATATATTATTCTTCATGGCAGCTGATGACAGTTGAGATGGACGTGGACTCGTTGCAGTTAAAATAGGAATCCTTAAAAATTTGATGGCAGTTGCATTTGGTGTGCTACGTGAGGGACATGTTTTGGGTCGATTTGGCATTGATTTGGGTTAGTTTTATTAGTGGTACCTAAATTTATAGGGCATTCGCTTTATAATTTTTAAATTTTAATTCTTTGCTTAACAATACTTAAACTTTTAAAACTGTAACAATAAAATCATTTTGGTCGAATTGTTTAGGGCCCGTTTATTATAATTGTTTTTTTTTATTTATTTATTAAAAATATGAAATAGTTTTTAGTTTTTGATTACTAATTTTTTTGAAAACTAGTTTTTTTTCTAAAATTTATTTTTTTTTGTTCATGATGTGAAAAATTCTTCTAATTATCAAATCTTTCCCTTATTAACCCATTAAAGATTCTACTTAATAATAAAACTTCTAAAAACCGAAAGTTTCAGACGAAATAATTAAAAATATTTTATAATTTAATTTTAAAATTTCAAAGTTACTGCAACTGTTAATTATTATGTTGAATAAAAATATAATATCAAAATATCATAATAAATAAATAAGACTAAATGACATTAGATTTATAGAGATAGAGAAAATAATAATAAATATTAAAATAATACTAAATAGAGAAGAGATAGAAAAAAAACATAGAATTTGAATAGAGATAAAAATATATGCTTGTATATTTTAGATAAATAAATGACATTATAGATAAATAATAATAATAATAATAATAATAATAATAATAATAATAATAATTTTATGAGGATAAATTTTATAAAAATGAGAAATATAAAATTAAAAATAGAAAACACAATTCAGTAAATCTTTTTTTTGGTTTCATAAAATTTATTCTTTATTTTAAAAACGGTTTTCTCAAAAGCAAAGAAAAAAAATTAAATAAGTTTTAACAAACAATTTATTTATTTATTTTTTAAAGAAAAAAATGAAAAATGAGAAATTTAATCGAAAACAAATACAACCTTAATTTTCAGGTATAAAAAATATACGTGCATGACAGGTGGTATAAAAAATATTTTAATTTTTTACGGCTCATATTTTACTCTCGTTGTCCTCCACCCCAACACAAATAGTCTCTGCCTCTCGCTTTTTTTTTTTACTGTCTTTTCTCTTTTCAATCCTAAGACTTATATTATGTTTGGAAAGAGAAAGTAAAATTTGGGAGGAAGTAAAATAAGAGTGTAAAATGATACTATTCATTTTACTTTTTTATTTTCCACTTGTTTATTTGAATTGCTGGAAAATAAGAGTGTAAAATAATTTTATTTTTATTATTATAGATGAATAGTAAATTTTTACCATTTATTTTTTATTTTCACTCCATTGTCAAAAATAAATTGTACAAAGTAAAATAAATTTATTTTATGCCCTTTTAATATTTTTACACAAATCAAACAAAGAAATTTGAAAATCCCAATGCATATTTATCCTCTAATCTCTGTGCATCCAATCATATTTTAGAAAGCATTAATCTGAACTTACAAGCTCGAATTGATTCGTTAGCTACCCAAATATTTGTTCAGCTCAAACAAATAAATCTGAGTCCACGGTTTCAATTTACAACTACATATGAGATGTAAAAAATTAAAATTGTTATTTATATCACGTGTCCCTTTTTGGTTGCTGTAAAATATTTTTAGATGATAAATTGAAGGTAGCTTTTAAAATTTTGATCAAGTCAAAATTATTTTTTTCACTGAATCCTGCTAATTAAATAACTATATTTTCATCAAATATTTTTAATTTAAACTGTTATATAAACAACTATTATCCTAATATCTAAAAATTAGCAAATCGGATGATAACTGCTACAATATCTAAAAATTACTAAAAAAAAATAAATAAATAAATTGCTGTACAAGCCCGAAGGTTAGTAGGAACCATAAATTACCTAAATCCTAAGTTTAGGTAACACCAATGAACTTAACACGTTGATCTTGCAAGTCGTTGATTTGAAATTTTCTCAAAGTTTTGAGCTTATAAAAATTTCTATTGTCAATAGCTATATTTATTGGAGTAATGAAATTACTCTTAATTAAATTATAATTTTAATAAATATTTATATTTTTTTTTTTGTAAATAATTAAAAGGAAAGTCATAAAAATTTAGAAATATATTATGGAAATGATAAATGTAATTTTAAGGGAAAAAATGATAAACAACTAGTTGGATAAGACGAAAGAAAGCAAAGCATTCAATAGTTCCTCTTCCTGAGAAAGGCTAAAATTTTATAATATGATAAAATTTAAGGATATAAAAAAATATGCTTATTAATATGCAAAAACTAAGGCAAAGTGTATGGCAAAAAATAAAATAAAATAATATTTAAATATCAAATTTCTTTTATCATGATATTCTTTATTTGATGGGAAAGCAAAATTTCAGTGCATGTAAATACTCTTTTTGTAGTGAAAACATAAAATATATGTTTGAATTTCTTTCTTAATTTTTATATAAATTGCAAATTCTTTGTTTGGATTGAGGAAGGATGTAAAATAGTGGAGTATTATTCACTTTGCCTCTTTATTTTATACTTACTGTTTGGATTGAAGGGAAAATAAAATGAAGGGGTAAAATAAATTTATTTTACTTTATTTGCACCTTTGCTGTTTTATTTTTCTACCATTCTGTGAGTAAATTGAAGGTAAAAAAATAAAGACTGTTTACATCCAATCACTTTTTTATCTTGTTTCCGAATAAGGTAATTTTTCGAAAGAATTTTCACTTCGTTATTTTATATTCCTACCTATTTTACACCAAACCAAACCAGCTGAAAGTGTCAATTTTAACTGAATGAAAATACTACTAAATAGTTATACTGAGGGGTAAAACGAAAAGTAAATTTAAGTTTCGCAGTAAAAAGGAGAAAGCAATCAAAACAAAACGAACAAAATCAGCAACAAAACAAATTTCGACGTGCACTTGGAAATAGTTGAAACGGTTCACCCCGGAAGGTCGATAGCAGTTGAGCAAACTCCATCCCCACGCCTTTACCCTCGTCGTGGATCACACTTTCATAGAAAACCCAAAATCCTTAACTAGTGTATTCCACGCACCTTTACTCGCGCAAACAAATCGGTCCCACCGAAGCAATTCCTCAGTCAATCATTTCACCCTCTCCAAAAATTTCACGAGTCACTGTCACCAACATTTCCACTACCTTCTTAGATTTTGGATCCCACATATCAAACAAAGCTAAGAAATAAAATACTACAAAGGACTCACAGGATCAAGCCACGCGTAAAGTGCAGCCACTTGTCACACTTAATCTCTCACGTGTCAATCGGTACGTGCGGTCCAATATTTGCATGGCCAAGCTTCGCTGTGGACCAAAACGCCAATAATACTAACAAAGGAAGGGTCACATCCATTCAACACCCGCCACGTGTTAAGATATGGCCACACACTTCCCTCTATTTATACACCTCTTTAGCTGCGTTTGAGAGAGCACGAAGGCCTGAGATTGAAAGCAAATTGCAGTTTTCTTCTTCTTTTCTTATTTTTGTGGCTTCTTTGCTTGCAATCTCGGTTCAGTTTCTCGCATTTTAAAGAAAAATGTTTATTGAGAAGTTTAAGGTCGAGAGTCCTAATGTTAAGTACACGGATGATGAGATTCACTCTGTGTATAACTATGAAACCACTGAGCTGGTTTATGAGAACAGAAATGGTACCTATCAATGGATTGTCAAGCCCAAATCTGTCAAATACGAATTTAGGACTGATATCCATGTACCTAAATTAGGGTTCGTACCTTATCCCCAATTTTAATTTTTTTTTCCCTTTTTTTTTTTTTTGTTACATTTTGAGTCTTTTATGCTAATCGATTGATCTCATGGGTCAATTTCTAAAACCTTGAAATGTGATAATTTTGTGTTTTAGGGTTATGCTTGTTGGATGGGGAGGAAACAACGGTTCTACTCTCACCGCTGGGGTTATAGCGAACAGAGAGTGAGTAATGAGTACTTGTTCTGTATTATAATTATAATTTCTGTTTTTATTTTTATTTTTTAATATTTGGTTGGTATTATTTAGTTGTTAATTTAATTCTGTTTCATGAGTTGGTGGGGTGTGCAAAAGCAAATTTTGTTTTCTTTTGAATTAGTAACTGAATTTAAAGATGTGCGTCATGATTGTTCTTCAGAGGAATCTCATGGGCAACCAAAGACAAAGTGCAACAGGCCAATTACTTTGGTTCACTTACTCAAGCATCATCAATTAGAGTTGGGTCTTTCAATGGCGAGGAGATTTATGCTCCTTTCAAGAGCCTCCTTCCCATGGTAATTTTCTAGAGTGAATTGTTATTTAATGTCTATAATTTAGTCAATTTTACAAGTCCGAATATCTATTTTTAAAAAACAACTGTAGAACAGTACTGGGATTCTTTAACTTTCATTTTCAATTGATTTTTGAAAGCATATGTCCTGACTTGTAAATTTTATCAAATTATAGGGATTACACAGTTATTCACCTAGCTTTCTATTACCAATTCTTTTTCTTTTGTTTGTTTAATTTTAAACAGCATGTGAAAGAAACTAAATTTTTTGAGTTAATTAGTGAAAGTTGTTAAAAATCAAATACAGGTGAACCCAGATGATATTGTGTTTGGGGGATGGGACATAAGCGACATGAATTTGGCAGATGCTATGGCCAGGGCTAAAGTCCTGGACATTGATCTTCAAAAGCAATTGAGGCCCTACATGGAATCTATGGTCCCACTCCCTGGAATCTATGACCCTGATTTCATTGCTGCTAACCAAGGCTCACGTGCCAACAACGTGATTAAAGGCACCAAGAAAGAGCAAGTTGAGCAAATTGTCAAGGACATTAGGTATAGTTAATTCTCCTTTCTGTTGTATTAGATGAAATAGACTTGCAGTCACCAGTTCAGGATTTTAATTTTAAATTCTTTTATAATATGAAACCAGTATAAAAAGGACCTTTTATTTTGTTGATTTTTGTGAAAAAGTGATAGCTTTTTATGGTAAAAGTGACTAGTGTAATGTTTTGCTAATATGTGGTGTGATGATAATCAGGGAGTTTAAGGAAAAAAACAATGTGGACAAGGTGGTAGTGTTGTGGACAGCCAACACAGAGAGGTACAGTAATGTTCTTGTAGGGCTAAATGACACTGTGGAGAGTCTGTTGGCTTCTTTGGAGAGAAATGAAGATGAAATATCTCCATCAACCCTGTATGCTTTGGCCTGTGTTTTTGAAAATGTCCCTTTCATTAATGGAAGCCCACAAAACACTTTTGTTCCAGGTACTAAATTTTACTAACCCCAAATTTCCTTTCTTTACATTTTCTGAGTCTGCAATTACAAATTAATTTTAAATTGTATAATATGTACAGGACTTATTGATTTGGCTATTCAGAGAAACTGTTTGATTGGTGGAGATGACTTCAAGAGTGGTCAGACCAAGATGAAATCTGTTCTGGTTGATTTCCTTGTTGGGGCTGGTATTAAGGTATACAAATGTTTCCTTAAGTTTGTCCATAGGTACTTAGTTGTTTTTAGTGGCCTGGGTGCTTACCTCTTATGTTTTATATATTAATTGACTTTGATAACCTTGTGTTTTACTAAATGAACACGAAATTCCGCATTCTGAATGAAAATTCTTGGTACTGCAAAAGTTTTCAGTGCGAATTTCAAAATGAATTTCAATAAACAATCAATCTCATTTCTTTACTAAGCTCTGGTTTAGTTTATACTGTATTATGAATGATCGGGAAGATACTGATGGATAGTTGAAATGGTGATGTGATGCAGCCAACATCAATAGTGAGTTACAACCATCTGGGAAACAATGACGGAATGAATCTCTCAGCACCACAAACTTTCCGTTCAAAGGAAATCTCCAAAAGCAATGTTGTTGATGACATGGTATCTAGTAATGGCATCTTGTATGAACCTGGTGAACATCCTGACCATGTTGTGGTCATTAAGGTAATTTTGCTCTCGCATTTCTTTAGCTTGCCAATATTTATCTTTAATTAGTGAAAGCTTTAGTGATTTTGAGCATTTGCCCTTGCAGTATGTGCCATATGTGGGGGATAGTAAGAGAGCTATGGATGAGTATACTTCAGAGATTTTCATGGGTGGCAAAAACACCATAGTCCTGCACAACACATGTGAGGACTCTCTTTTGGCTGCACCAATCATCCTGGATTTGGTCCTTCTTGCTGAGCTGAGCACCAGGATCCAGCTTAAAGCTGAAGGGGAGGTGTGTTTTCATCTCTACATCACTAACTCGGTGATTACCTTTGTTAGATTCCTGTGGATTCTGATCTTACTTCTGTGCAGGGTAAGTTCCATTCCTTCCACCCTGTGGCTACCATTCTCAGTTACCTCACCAAGGCTCCTCTTGTAAGTTCCACTCCTAGATTGATTATTTTCTTAATGCTAGGCTTCCATTGTGAGTTCTAGCTTAGCATTGCTATTAGTAATAGATTATGTCTAAAATGACATAAAATATGGTTTTGGCGTGAAAAAACAGGTTCCACCAGGCACCCCAGTGGTGAATGCACTGTCAAAGCAGCGAGCAATGCTTGAGAACATACTGAGGGCTTGTGTTGGGCTGGCTCCAGAGAATAACATGATCTTGGAGTACAAATGAGAGAGAAGAGGCCATACTAGGAAGACAAGAAAAATAGTGGAAGAAGATCGGTCCAGTCCAGTAGCTATAAGAACCCCTTTCACTAGTTTCTGTGGTTAATATCCTTGATATGTATGTGAAGTTCGTGTGATATTTGCCCTCGATTTATGGATTTTGTGTTCTTTCTTTTCTTTTCTTTTATTTTTATTTTTCCTTAGGACGGTGCTTATGTACAAGCCCGTTTGCTTTGGCTCTCCTTATTCACCAAGCTTCTCTTTTAATTGTCTTGGAAGTAGATAAATATGATCAACTAGTTCTTTATTCTAATTTTTTCCTTCTTTAATTTATTCAAAACGGTAACGTATTAGTATTGTTATGCCCTTTCAATTCCATTTTCATCATTAGGTATTGCAATAATTATTAGATGCAGCTAGTGAAGTACCATTACCATATTTGAAGGGGCAAAAATGGATGAATGGTCCCCGCTTCCCTTTGACCCGGGACCATACATGTGTAGTGTTGATGAATATACATTGAACATGATGATTGATGAACATATATATCAAAGCCAAAGGTCCGCATACGAGGTCTGCAACTATAAATTGATACATCATAACGTTAACTTTCTTTGTTCGTATACTATGGTGGTGGTCCTGTCCTGTCATTTGTAAAATGAAGTAGGTTTTTCCATTTTTAGTTTTGATTCGTGTGATTTGTTTTTATATTTTTATGTTTGAATAATTCTAACTTATTACAAAATTTCGTAAAGAACAATATAATAATCACTAATCTACTAACTATAAAATAAAATCCTAAAGAACAATACAAGGTTGGATAAAGGTGACTTTGTTTACGTCAAAAGTTAAAAAAAAAAAAATTGAGAGAGAAATATATATATATATATATATATATATATATATATAAAGATTGAGGAACAAATCGGTGAGTAAATAAATTTACTCCTTAATTCTGTTATTTTAATAACTTTTATTTGATTCATTAAATATTTTAACTTATAAAATTACACGGGTTAAACACTTTAGAAAAATTAATTTATTTAACACTTTAACTTACAAAATTAGATCAATTAAACACAAAATTTATGAAATTATTATTTCAAAAATTATGCTAACTACATTAAGTCAAGGTGTCATAAAGTTAAAGTTATAAGGTGACCGCTTCTGCAAAGGTGTCACAAAATTAAAGTTATAAGATAGCCGCTTCTGCAAAGTAGAGCGACAAAATTAACGATATCAGCAGAGTAGATAATAGATTATAAATTTCCTGCATTTTTAACTCTACTACTGCCCTCTCTCTCTCTCTCTCTCTGTATATATATATTCGGTATTATTATTGTTGAAAGTGTAGCATGTGATAAGTGCATTAATATATGATATAAAAGTATTGGTTTGCAGGCAAAAGCCAACTCACAATAATTAAAATTCACATTCTTTTGAACTTTTTATGTTCAACTATCAATGAAAAGTAGTATTTGTTTATATAGTTGCGTACTGGGTTGGGTTCAAAATTCTTGTTGTTTGGTTCAGTTCACTTTTCTCATAGCTTGATATTTTGAATCTACTAATTAACAAGAATTTCAACTTTAAATAATATCATAACTAATTAACAATCATATAAGAAAATTACAGATATTCACTCCTTTTTTACAGGGATTTTCGATTCATATTTAATTTTACATAATTAGATATAATTTTATCTTTGTCAACCAATACTTCCATATACTGTACATGCAAATTCCAAGTATGAAAATGGCTGCATCACTAGGATTGAAGTAATTTGAAGATATAATTAAAATATTGTCATATTTATCATGCAAAATCATTAAATATCAAGATGCTCTATTTCAATCATCTTATAAGAATATGATGTAGCTAAGTATGAGTAAGAATGTAAATATATAGAATATGACATATCTATGTATGGGTAAGAATATGGAGAGTGCTTCTAGATATGACCTACATATGAATATAGGGAATGTTTCTAAATCATACAATTATTATACACAACATAATTTTGGATAGATCCAATTTTTACTTCGTCTATAGCCTACTCCGATGACTACTGAGATGAGGGAAGGTGTTGATGAACCAAATTTTCTTCATCAAATAAATATGAAACAACTTCTACATTGAAATTCTCAGTTGCATTCCAATTTTAAACAATAAAACAAAGGAAAACATGCAAAAATAACCAAAAAAAAAAAATTATATAGAAGATATAATCTTTATGTATTTGAGAAATTTGGGAGCGTATTTGGCGAATAATAGTTTTGTACTATTTTGATTCATTTTCCTTTAATCCCATCAAATGAGAATGCAGTGGCATATGCACTTTTTTGAAATTAAAATATGATTTAGCCTTCAAAAAATTGAAATAACTATCAATGGATAACAATAGATTATTTGAGGGTTACCAAATGTAAAGAAGACTGTATATTAATATTCGAATATTCAAATACATAGAATGAGTTTTAGGAACAACTTGAACCCGAGTTACACATTTATAAACATTATTATAATAATAAATTACATAAGAATAGAAATGTTATAATATTACAATATAAAAGATGACTCATTTTGAATTATTAAAACATATTCTGTTAATTATATAGACTAACATGTCAAAACATATTTAAAATCTCCACACATCACTATAGAAACTCCAGATTTTGAGTATTTTTTCCAAAGCATGCAGAAGACAAACAGCTTTATACACATCCATCGCATTATAAACATATATTATTTATAACCTTCAACTATTTTTCCAGTGGACGAAAGATTTACAAAACAAATTCAATCCTGTACCTAAAACTTTTTCACCTATAGAAGTTTATCTTATATTGGACTATAGATGTGTGTTTGCCTCAACATAAAAATGACTATAGTTAGAATTTTTGAGAGTTTGAAAATCTAAACCTATATGAGTTTCAAGATACTAAAATCTACTCCTTACTGCTTTCAAGTTCCAGCACTTTCAAAATAACAATTAGGGTAACATTTTTTTCCATAATAGTTAAAAATTACTCCATTAATACTAAAATAAATTACAAACTAACTTTAAAAGCTAAGTTATAAATTAACAACTTAAAAATTACAATAGCTCTTGATGAACTTTCATATTTTGGAGACCTCGCATAGTTGCTTCACAATCAATAATGTCAAAGCTATGAAAAATTCTTATAATATACATCTGTGTGTGTGTGTCAAAGCTATTACAGTTGCTCTTGATGAACTTTCATATTAAATTTTATCTTTTCAACCAATACAAAATTCTTACACATATATATAGTTGGTTGTTAGCAGAATTGTTTATTGTGTAAGTTAGTGAAATTAAATTTGTAAAGAAAAGTATGGACTTGGCTAGGCGGGTTGCAAAAATTTTATACTTTTGAGTTCCAAGTCTAGCCATGAACAAGTTTATTTGTTAGTTTTTTTTAGTGTTAATGATATAGAGTTTAATAAATAGTTTAGTGAAGAAGAAAATATAATTAATTATAATAATTACATATTCATAATTGCAATATGCCATAGTATCTACTATCCTACTCCCAACATGTAGAAATAGTTTACATATTTTTCCCTTACTCTTACTCTTCGAGGTAGATACAACAATCTATTTGGTTATCATGTAATTTAGTAAATAGCTTGAAAAATAAGAGAATAAATAGTGATATATTGATCGTATTATTAGACTTTTATTAGACAATATACTATTAATTAACTTGAACCACAATACATGCGGGATCATTTGTTTATTTGGTATTCTCTGAAAAACGATTTACATTATTGTTAAAAGTTCTTAACTTTTATTAAGTATAACTATATAACCTTAGCTAAAGTTTTAATTTTCCAAATTTCTTAACTCATTCCACCAATAATCAAGCTAAAAATTTTGAACCTTCTAAATTCCTTCATAATTCTCTAAAAAATTTTCATGAACTAGTCATTATCAAGTTATAAGAAGAAATGAAGAGCCAAAAGAATGGAAAAAACTAAGATAAAAAACAATTATGGAAGGAAATGAAAATAAAAGCTATATGTTGAAAATGAAGAGCAAATAAAAACAAAGGATAAAAAGTGGGATTATGTGATGATGAAAAGTTTTTGCAACGGATGAAAAGTTATAGAAGGAAATGAAGAGTTAAGAGAAATTGATAAAAAAAGGATAAAGGGTTATGGGAGGAAATGAAGGAAACCATGATGAAAAATTATATGAGAAAATGAAGACAACTAGTCTCAATCAAATCGTGGAAAGAAATGATAAGTCAAATTATAGATGAAGAGTTGTGGAAGTTACGATAAAACTTCAAACATATGAATTATCTAATATAATTTTTCATTAACTTAGTGCCATTGATCCATCTAGTATTATATGAAAACTAGTACTGTCTTGATCTGCGCTTCGTGAGAGTTACAGATCTGATGTTTAAGTTTTGAATGTGACGCATTATCGTTTTTACAAGTATTTGAGAATAAAATTTAAAGGGATAATCGAAGATTAGTAGATTTGGTCATTCCCATTATAGAAGGGATATGTCCATCAATAATCCAATCGAATGTCACAGTAAATAATTATGAGGTTGTTCACTTTCTCGCTCAGAAATAGAGTAAAAAATTAATTGCATTCGATGCCGGCGGGATCCTTTAGAACTTGGGATGAACTTTGTGTTGTGTTCTTGAAGAAGTACTTTACTCTAAGCAAAACTCAGAAACTCAAGACGGAGATTGCTACTTCCAAGCAAAAACCTGATGAGAGTCTTTTTAAAGCTTAGGAAAGGTATAGAGACATTCAAAGGCAATGCCTTCATTATGGTTGGGATAAACATTTTTTGATCCATAAATTCTTTGAAGGATCCTTGCCAAGTGTGCAAAGTGCCTTACATGCAGCAGCGAGTGGTTCATTCTTTGAGAAAACTATTAATGATGCTTTCCGATTGATTGAACAAGTGGCTAACAATAACCAAAGATGTGGAGGAGAACCGGTCTTGACTAAGAAAATTCCGGGGATGCTTGAAGTCAATGGAATCACTTTGTTGATAGCCAAGTTTGATTCATTGGAAAAGAAGCTTGATAGCATACAATAAATAAATATGGCTTCACGACTTTCGGTGTATGTGGTGGTGTTGATCATGCTAATTCAAAGTGTGTGTATGTTGCTCAATTGGTTAGTGAAGAGGTTGTGGAAGATTTCGACTATGTTCAAAACCAATATCAGTAAAAGCCTTTTGGAAATCAATTTCCCAACAACTTTGGCCCAAATTGAAAAACCCATCCAAACCAGTTGGAGCAATCAATCAAACACTCTTCAGCCACCTAATTCTAGACCACAACTACCACCAGGTTTCCAACAAACTAAACCACCCCAAATACTTAATCAACCATTCCCTAACCCTCAACCACCTAAATCAAATGTTGACCCCAACTTAGAAAGATACATAGCTCTCCAAGAATAGATCAATAAGTCAGTCAGCACTTAGTTTGAACAAATGTTTAGCCACATTAATACAAAGATTGGCTAACTTGCCACTCACCAAAAAATGCTTGAGACCTAAATATCTCAGCAAGCCAGCTCTTCTAACCTAAAGGCCCAAGGTAAGCTACCTAGCCAAACACTTGAAAACCCTAGGGAACATTGCAATGCCACAACCATTAAGAGTGGAAATACTTATGAGAAACTAATCTCATAACCCAAGCCTAAGAGGAATGAAGGAGAGAGAGAGTGAATCGTGAGCAAGAGGAGCCTCCTAAGGAAAAGCTAGTGGAAGAGAAGTTGAAAGAAACCACTCCACCACCAAAGGAAGATGATGAGAAGTCTAAGGCTAAAGATTAAGGGAGGTATAAAATATTGCTTTAACGGTGATCTTGCAACTTGCAGATAGATCGATCAAGTATGCTCTTGGAGTGGTGGAACATGTTCCAGTGAAGGTTGGAAAATTCTTCATACCAGTGGATTTTGTAGTCCTAAACATGGATGAGATAGACATATATCAATCATAGTGGGAAGACCTTTCCTAGCTATAGCCAGAGCATTGATAGATGTGAAAAATGGGAAATAGACTCAGAAATGGATTAATCCCTTGAGGAACTAGGAAGAATCATAGAAGTTAATTGGCAGGGATCATCACCACACATGAAAGTAGGTGTTTTAATGATCTTGGAATGTTTAAGTTATTTGGAAGAGAGCATAAATATAAATGGATTCCTTAATCTTGAAGGTGCATCCTTAATAGATTAAAAAAAGGAAACTTGAATATGATATTGTTGTTCAATAATGTCGATCCCTTCAAGCTTTCTTTATTTGAATACAGTAACCTTGCTTGCTTAGATTTTATGTTTAGTAGTTTAACTTACTTCCTTACTTTTAGTTCATTTAGATTTGAAAGAAATAATCATTTATTCTTCTAGACAATACAATTTGGGTTCAAAGCTAGTATTCAGTCCTCTTATCCCTAAGGATGATAACTTATTATACTACTTGCCCAGTCCTTATACTAATCACAAGTTTTTGGAGCCATTACTAGAGATCAAACCCGAGAGATTTTTTCTTTTTTGCAGTTTCTTATTCTATTCTTATTTTAATGCATCTTATCAACAATTATACCATTACTAGTTTACTACTATTAATCAAATTCTTGAAATAGACAATTAATTAAATCATATTTTTTTTATATTTCTAATTTATGAAAAAATTATAAAAATTTATGATTTAAACATATTAACTATATGTTTTTAATCAATATGAATGTCAAATATGAACTATATTTATGTGAAGGAAAGAGTATAAAAATATCTCAACTCTAACTTCAAACATTATAACAAAAGTCAAGCATGGTTATAAATAAAAATGCATTTTGACAAATTTGAGATTTTGAAATGGAATTACAAGAAAAGCCCAACGATACTGTTGGATTAATTAATTAATCTGTGCTGTTTATTTATTTTTAATCGTAGCCCAATTCTCTTATGCTAAACTTTCAGCCCTTTTAAGAACCCATTAGTTTATATTCATAATACCCATGATTGAAACTTTTTGGGTAAATAACTAGTTATTAAAATACTCTTCCTAATTAAATCTTTAATACCACTCCTAAAATCACTACAAAATAAGAAATAATAATGTTACATTTGAAATACTTCCAAGTAACATAACCACGTACAAAACACAAAATTCACATCAAAATAACTACCGACCACTTCAAATTATCAAACTACCCCCTAAAATAGCAATACTACAAATTTATGTCCAATGTCCTTCCAGATAAATTCCAAGCACAATAAATCTCCCTCTGAACATCAACAGCTTATTTTCACTGGTCATACCTAAAAGTTAGTGTATTTTTAAGTGGTGAATGGAATTACAGGGACATTTAAGTAAGACTTTGTATAATTCAGACACTGCCAGTGAAAAAAAAAGCCAAACATGAACTTAATTTAGAAATGCATTAAAAAGACCAAAATACCCCGATATGGAAAATGATTGAAGAAATTCCTTCAATCAATTTCCAAGTTCATGTAAAAACTACTCCAACCACACACAATATATTGTGGACATAGATTACAACTGAACAAAAATGATTAAAATACCCTTATAAGAAATATGAGATTCTACACTAATTTAGTAAATCTATTTATAACATTTTGAATATATTTAAATTTTAAAAGAGCTAATGGTGTCTTTTAAATATAAATTATACTTGAAATAATTAATGAGAATAAACATGTAAATTAACAAAAAATATTCCTAATTTTTTTAAAAAAATAATGAAATTAAAAAAAAGAAATATAGGTATAGGTGGATGATCAAAGACTATGAATGGGTGGTCCCTTAAGGAGACAAAAGACGTATGGGACTTTATGGTGAATTCGAAAGGGTCCCAAAACAAAGCAACATACCAAACCATTTCAATCACTCAGCAAATAACACCAAATGAATCTCTTTCCTTATTTTAATTAATAAGAAGCTGACGGTGCCCCAGATTCTTTGGCTCTTCCTTTTCTTTCTTTTTCTCCCTTTTCATTTTCTTTTATTTTATTTTTTTTCCCTCTTTCAAAACAACTCTTGGGTTTTTTTTTAGACTAAACCAACTTGCTGAAATTAAGAAAATACATAACATGAAGATGACTTATCAGTCTTGGTTGTGTCTCTTTTCTACTATTTAACTTTTAATTTTTATTTGTTTTTATATCAAATTGCAAGCAACTTTTACTAGATTATGCAAGGAAAAATAAGCATTTTAAAAATCTTACTAAATATATTCAATTTATTTTTAATTCTTTATATAATAAACAAACCAGTTATTAAATTTATTGATGAATTTTTCATCATTATTTATTTATTTTTAACTTTATTAGTAACAGCTATCATATGCCAACAATAAATCTTACTAAATATATTTGACTTAATTATTAGTACAAATTTGAAATAATTGAACCAGATGCTTCCTAAATCAAATAAACTTAATTATTGATAAACTATGTATTTTGTTAAGCAATTAATATTTATATTGCCGGAGTCCTATTTGTAATTGTGCAAGGATATATCTGTAAATGGTCAAATATATTGAGATTTTTTATCTTCTAAAATATGGGTTGGAGTCTATCTAAGAATTTCTCATTTTTCATTCAGTATGAAAGGAAGTGACATTTTTAATATTGCAATTTGTAACTTGTAAGCAATCTTTAAGAGCAATGATATTTCTTTATTTCTTTAGTATTTTGTATTTAGTTTACAATTCTCAATTATTATAATAAATTTTAACTTAGTTAGAAGTTAAATGATATTTAAAAGGTTAATTAAAACAAAGTAGAATCTCCAAGTGGTGATTACATCACCAATTGACAAAAATGTGAAGGTATAATTAATTTTGAAAGATGCAAGGGAATGGGAGTATTTAGGGACCACAGCAAACGTAAATGGCATTTTCATGGTTGAAACAAGGAGCGGTGCTTTTGCTTCTCCACTCCACTAACCAGACATCACCAAATCAAGTGCAACCGTCTTTGGTTCTCCCATAATCTTATGCCCTCCTTTCTCCATTCACATCTTTTTCTTTTTCCTTTTTTCCAACAACATTCACGACCTCGGGATTATTGACTGTTTTATTCACATTTTATAATATTTAAGAGAGTAATATTTCATAATCTGTTTTCTCGAACTATTAATACCAGTATAAATAATATAAATGGTGTTTTATTTTTCGTCAAAACACTAAACGCTACGTGAAAAGTTGTTGTCCAACGAATGACTAAAAGCTAGGTTGGCTTAGTCAATTATCATTTTTTTGTTTTTTGAGATACTCATTTATACTGTGTATTTGTTTAATTGTTATATATTGTGTATAGATACTTGCTGCTTACCTACATGCCTGAATATAGTATTAATTATTTATATAATTTTACTTTGTTGACATTTTTATACTCATAATTTATAATCATTTTTTGGGAGGCTATAATATTAATTAATTAAATCTAGACCTATCTTAATCACAGACCTTATATTTTATTAATTAATCTCTCTTTCCGGGCCCTATTCATTATAATTTAGTAAAAATAATAGTAATCATTAAATTTTAATATTTATTTCGCCTGAGTAGTTCAACTGATATTGAAATAATTACTATGTCATTTTTGTAAAAAAAAAAAAAAAAAAAAAGTTAACAACTCATTCTGAAAAGGGGAAAAGAGCATAAAAATAAAATTAGAGTCAAAAGGAAGAGAATGTAATTATTTTGGTTGGCAAATTATTCTAATGCTGGCCCTAGGTTTGATTTAGAATTGGTTTTAGTTTCTTGAAATTTCTAAATAATAATCAAACTAATAGAAATTCAATTGTAGTTAATTTTCTATCAGGTTCTAACCCATCCTTTGTAATTTTTTAAAAAAATATGAATCCACATATTTGATTTAATTTTAAGTCCGTCCAATTCGATTTAGCCGATTTCAATTTTTCAATTCGATTTGTAATTTTAAATTTCCTATTAATTTCAAAATGGAATGACTCAAAACTAGTATAAATTCATAGTTTCAGAGAATGATATATTTGTTAAGATTCTCTAATGCTTCTCTTAATTAGATGTTTCATTGATAAACACAATCAATAATTTTGAGATTGAGACAGAAAAAGCCATTTGCATTAGTAATTACTTAATTAATTAATTAGCATCCATAGATAAGTGCACCCACTATCATTTTTACATATTTTACAAATAATTAATAATATTTTCTCATCATACCTCATCTTGTAATATATTGTGGGGGCACATGTTGATGGGTACATATAAAAACACACATATATATATTTGTCTCTCAGTAACTATTATATATAACTCTCCCAGTAATTATTATCTTCTTGAAAGTCAAGCAATAGCCATAGTCTCATTTTTACTAGAAGAAGCAGAAGCTTTTGTGCTTGATGATGGTGGTGGTACATGATGATCTTCTTTCTGAACCCTACTACACCTCTCCCTTCTCTCATCATGCTTCATCTGTTTTTCTCTGCACTCTAAACTACAAAAAGCTGTGTCCCCCCTGTAATATTATTCAAAATTACCATCATCACTATATAATAATATGCTAATTTATAATTTTTTTTTAAAGTAATACAAACCCTCAAGTTTTGTATAATTGTATATTGTAGTTAAAGAATGTATACATACCAAAATTTAAAAATTAGAATTCAACTAATTAATTTAATATCCAAAAACCTTACTTTGTACTTCTCTTCAAGTTTTGCTTAAACTCTTAAACCAGCAAGTATAAGAAACTCGCTTTTCTAATTAATACACATATACATATAGATCTATTACATATACATCCTTTTTAATAATTTATGAACAGAACAAACAATTAGTATAACCGACCATAACTAATTTGAAATAAAGGTGTTCTTGTTCTTGTTATTTACCCTGATTAAAATTTAAACGTGTGACTTTATAGTTCTAAAAATAATTAAAAGTATCATTAAATCCAAATGCTGAATAATTTTTACATTTCTTTGTCTAACGACGGTGGATGAGTGAATTACTAGTGAACTATCGATGAGTTCAAGTATTATAGACAGACAGTCCATCATTCAACTACTTGAAAACTATGAACATACAATTAACAAGTGGATTACTAGTGAATGGCATAAAAGCTAAGTGAAAATAGAAAAAAGGAAAGAGAAAGAGATGCATAGATATACCTATACATATATATATCTCTGCCCGGAACCAAGCGGCGTTTGCATAGGCCACAAGTTCTTAAGAAATGAGCAGTCTCCAAGAAATCCCCGGAGCTTCTTCTTTGGTTGTTTCTTGGCGAAACCATGGTGGTCAAGAAACGGTGATCGCCGTCGTATAAACCATTCATGTCGTTATTATTGTAATAATAATTTGGAGACGTCACTTCTTCTAGTACTTCCACCACCACAGGTATCGGCAGTGCATGAGGAGGATCTCCGATCATCTGGTGGTTCTGGTTATTATTGTTCTTATTATGATCAGACGGCTCTGTAGGATCCATGTTGGGAAGATCGACGGCGATGCCAGTCATGCTTGTTGTTCTTCTGATGTGTGGGCGTGGACGCTTCCCCAGCAACATCTTTTTCTAATTGTTTTGTTTATAGAGTGAGAGAAAAGTGTTTGGAGGGAGAGAGAGAGAGAGAAAGAAAGTGAGTGAGAGAGAAAATAGAAGGTAGGGAAAGAAGATAAACGGTGAAGTGGGAAGGGGAGACTGAGAGCGAATCTTGGCCGTTGCTTGCGGGCACGGGGTCCTGAGAAGTCCACGTCATTCTTTTCTTTGCTTGCTTTAATGCTCTTTGCTTTGAGCATTTGCCTTTGCCTTGACCCTCTAGCGCATTTGATCAATGTTTTTTAAACCGGACTCGATTGAATTAAACTTGATGACCGGATCGCAATTAGAACGGATGAATTGGATTGCATCCGAATTTTTTTAATAAATTAATAAAATATAGTTATAATACTTTCATAATAAATATAATTATAAATATAATTATTTTTTAAATCATTATTCATCAAATATCAATCCATAACTTCTCTAAGGAAAAAAAAATCAATCTCTAACTACTAATTTTTATGGTATTCATTATCCAAACTAAATATTATATATTCAACATAATAACAAACATATCAAAATATAAGTTATAATAATTTTTTAAATCATTCATCATTCACACAAAATATAAAAACATTTGTCTACTATAATTTTGACACTTTATTAATTAAGTAAAATAAATAAATAACTAAATAAATACCATATTAAAGAAGATTTTTGAAGAAAAAATTAGACAATTTTTTGTTATGAAATTTTTTTTTAGAAAAAAACAGTAAATTTCAAGAAATGTAAAATTTTGAATCCATAGTGTTTTTAAAAAGAGTGGTTTTATCTTAATCACTTGCTCCATAAAATTTATATTCCCTTCGTCCCAAAAAAATAGTTCAACTTTCATTTTCACACAGATTAAGAAAATAGCAATTATTATAGCTAAAGAATAATTCTATTTATATAAATTTCCTATTATGTCCATATTAAATAACACATGAGCAATTATTATATTGAAATAATAAGTAAGAATTAATGAGGATTATTGCAAATAAAATAAAATTTAATAAGGGTATAATAGATAATTTAAGAATTAGCTATAATGCAAAAAAAGTAAAGTGGATTATATTTTGAAAAAAATTAAAAAAAAAGAGGGACTATCTTTTTGGATCGGAGGAAGCATAATAAAAGTGAATTTTTTTATTTAAAATTAAAGTTACCTAATTTGCGGCAAAAAATTGGACTAACAATCCGTGAGTTAATCGGTCTAACCAACCAATTTGATCCAGTTTTTAAAATGTTGCTTCTAATATATATATATATAATTTATAAGCAGTTGTTCAAGTGGTAAAAGACGCTTAAATTTAGTAAACGAATTTTATATGGTTAGGTGTTTAATTCTTAGAAAAACGCTTATTAGAAGAGGTAATTATAAATCTCAAAATGATATTAATTTCATATCTAATAGGTTGTTACATGAATATCTCTATTTTAAAAATAACTATAAGGTTTCTAAATTATGATTACATTAATTAAAAAATAACGCTTTGATTCTTTCATTCAAAATAGCCACTTTTACTACTAATTAATTGAAAAATGATGAAACTGAACTTGTAAAAAAGAATTTAATATGAAAACATATAAATTAGTCCCTAAAATATAGAATATATATATATATATATATATATATATATATATATATATATATATATATATATCTCAATAAATTAAATTTTAAAAAATTTAATATTGACTCATCAACAATATTTAATAACATATAATAATAGCGTAAAGTAACACTATAACACCAAATATGATTAATAATTGATAAAATATTGAAACTTCACTTCTATTTATCACATTAATGCCATGTTCCTTTAAATAAAAAATTGCTAATATTGAAACAAAATTACATTGCATTGCATGATGAGTGAAGAAACTCATCCATAAAAATTAATAATATATAATATAATAGCATAAAATTACAATTCTACAACAAAATGTTGTAGTTTTGATGCTTCTTAACTTAAACTCATATAGAGAAACTACATCATGTAATTGTTAAGGGGTTAGTTATTTCTTTTTTTAGATTATAATTCTTAATAAATATATTATATATTATTCATAATATTATTAGTTAGAAAGACAATAATTATAATATTATTATAATTATTTGCTACAATAACATTAGGTATAATATGAAGTATAGTTATTATTAGGTAGAGTACTAATTATGATATTAAATACACATGTGATGTAATTAATTAGAAAGGTTATAATTATTATAATTCTATAAAAAAAGGTTATAATTATAATACTTTTAAAATATTAGTTGCAATTAATAATAGTTGTAATTTTTAATATTAAATACCATTATAATACAAGCTATAATTAGAAAAGTCATAATTAAATATTTTAGAATATTGATGCATTTATATGATTGATTGATTATGATCTTATAATAGATATGCACAACTACATACACATAAATACACACATTTCAGTTCCAATTTTTATTAAAAAAAAAAAAATTTCCTTGCAGTTATTGGATTCAGTTTGGTCTACTCAAGAACTCCGTATAGCCAACCAAGAAATTAGCACACGAACACTCTAGCTAGTACAACCAATATATCGTGGGCGACTGTGGTTTATATGAAGTAGAGCTCTCTAATCTAAATGGCTAATTTTTAAGGTATAGTTCTTCTAAGGTCATAAGAATTTTTTTTTTTCTTAAACGACTTATTATGCCATTTTTTATCAAAGAAAAAAAAAAAACCAAATCCTTATTATTTTTTTTTTTAATGATTTATCATTTCATTCCTCGACTTTCATATAACCAAACAAATGGTTAGAATTAGAATTCCTATTCTATGTTACATGCGAAACATAAAAATATGAATATGTATTCTATTCTCTATTTTATTCTATTTCATCTATCAAACATAGCTCTTGACGTTATAATTGATCTACGAGATCATTCACTCTATAAAATTATACATATCCTTAAACTTGTAAAATAGCAGCTATCAAACACGAGTTTACATATGTTTCGATTATTAAATATTGTATTCAACGAGCAAGATATTTTGTTCCTTTTTTAAGAGAAATTATTAAATAATAATTTTTCAATTATCTTATAGATGTTGAATACTTATAATTTTCTAAATTAAAAGTTTAATAGATACAACTTACAAGTTAAAAGATTTAATATATCCATTTTCTTGTAAAGTTTAGACATTAATTTACACGTTTTTAAATATAATTTTATAAATTAACAGATTTAATTAGATGAATATAAAAGTTGAGGTGGTACTAAATTTTTTCTATAAAATTTAGATTTAATTTATACATTTTTGCTATTGAATACCATGTGTTGCATGATTAATTGAGATGCACCCTATGCATAAAATATATAAATATATTTTGGGTGGAAAGAAATTAATTATTAAGTAATTTTATTTCTGTAATTTGAAGGTTGGACGGCAAGCATGCATGTAATTACAAATTTGTTTAAACCGGAAAATACAATATCTCTACCATCACTGCCAAACTATATTAACAATTTAACATCACCAAATTTGTTCAACATATATGTATTTTTGGATGCATTCTAATTGTTGCAAAGCCAAGTGACGCGAACCACTTTAATTAGACTCTCTATAAAACATTAATATTCGAGTTTGAGGGTGCAAAATAAAATTTTTTAAATCTTTGTGGGCAGAACATATTGTTTTATATGTTAAAGGACCAAAATGTAAGTTTTTATAAGGAAATTTTTCTGAACAAAAAAAAAAAAAAAAAAAAAACTTGTGGTGGAGAGGCACACTACCACCACCGTTGTTTCATCCCTGAATATATAAAGCATTAGGTCTTTAAGGGCAGAGCTACACCATGCTGTAGAGCCTAGAGTGTTCTTCCAGGTTGAGAAAATCAGAGCACACCCACTTACCGACCGAAGAAACTATTTGAGAACTTTGTTGTGTTGTTTATTACAGAACCAACAGATCAATCTGATAATGATTGTCAATCCAAAAATTTAACCTTTTAAAATATACTTTTACTTTTTCAATATGAGATCGTTCTTCTCCAAAAAGTTGTTTACAAAAACAGGAGGGTAAAAGCAAATCTTGTGGAGGTAATCTTGAAGACAAGTAATAGTGGGGTGGAGTGAAGCTATAGCTAAATAGCTAGTGGGTGATAGAACAGCTTGGCGGAGAGAAAGATGACATATCCGAAAAGTGTGTTTCGAATAGAATTTGAACAGTGTGTGATAGATGGTAAAAGGAACTTAAAGATTGAAGACATAGACACGTAATGGTGAGGTGGACTGAACCTACAACCAAACGTACATATAGCAAAGAGAGAGGGAGAGATTTGAGTTGGAATGGACAGCCAACAAACATCTTTTTTCACTTTTGTGAATGTTTGGCATGCATCCAATGCTCTTTTGATGCTGTGTGTTTCCTTACTTTCATCATCTACCCATTCAACTTCAAAGCTGAATATTCACATAGATTTGTAATGTGTTTACCAAAAATAACATATTTGTACGCAAAAGAGATGCATATTACTAACAAATCGAAGGAGTGGAGGAAACATCACTTTCTTGTAAGAAAGAATCGATGGATGTTCCAAATTATTAATTCTGTAAAAAAATTGTATTGGTTTTATATAACATTCTTCGATAAAATGAATGCATTCTTTCACAAAAATAAGATTACAAGCCAATAGAATAGCAATGGGACGAAGATTTCCAATCCTTTGTGGGGATTTCCCTCAAATGTAACGCTGAGTCCTTGCTTTTTATTTGGTAAGACGGGATGGGGGATTGAGCCATGGAAATCCCTGTTTCATTTTTCATGTAGACTTTTGAAATATAGGATAACTTTGACAAATGTTATTAGAAAAAGTCTTACCATTATTATGTAGTCCAGGATGTTCTTTGAGTTCATTGTACATTTCGTGAACAAAAAATTATTTAAAAAAGATGATAAAAATAAGTGAAAAAAAATAATAAAGAGACTAGGACCTATGAAAATAAAGTTGAGTGATTTAAGCTTACTTACAGTTAGGCCAACCAAAGGTAAAAGGTTAGTAGCAGGACATGTAAAACTACCGATCAAATTGAAGTGACCGATTTCAATTTGGTTCAATCAGTTTGTTCAAGAGAAGTCCGGTTTTGTCAAATTAAACGATTTAAACTGAAATTACTATTGGTTCAGCTCAGCTTTACAGAAATTAAATATGGTAAGTTTTAAAACCGAAGCAATATGGTAATAACTAACTGATCTGATTAGTTCAGGTACCAATTTTGATTGGATTTTAGACATGTAAAGTGCAGTTTGATTTGAATCAAACCGACTATTTGCTCACTCTTAATCAATAACCAATTAACTAGCTAGCTCTTAACCTTTATATTTTTGTCTTATTTAATGTGGAAGTCTTATCATTAAATAACTAATAAGTTTACATTCAATCATGTCAAAAAATAAATTAAAATAAAATAAGTTTTCATTCAATAAAATTATGGAAGTGGAAGTTTGAATCTTAATGTAAATCCAAATTAATAAATAAAAAAAAATGCAATCTTGTAAATTTGTGATCCCTAATGAAGTATCATCATATATGTTTATAAGAAGACAAGAACGGACCAGCATATATTGGACAAGATACTAGCCAGCCAGGTAATCCATTAGTGGCATACGAATTACCCGCCTACACAAATATATATTTGCTATGCTATCAATCCTTGGTCTATACATAGGGGGCTAGGACAGGGTTTGAAACTTATATATTATATACATTTCACTTTATTTGCAGACTCTTATTAAAATATGTATTAGTTACCTTGTTTTATATTTCCTAAATTAATGGATGCTGCCATCCATCTACTATGTTTGCTAATATTTATCACTAACAACAGTATGAATCATCCTGCAGGTTTCATGTTTTTGTTGGATCTCAAAATTGTGCAAAACTGGAAAATGTTTGGCCTAATAACTCACTGCAGGCATGTTCATTGGATAAGAAATAGCAAAGCCAATCTCCTGGGGTGAAATGCGATAGTAAAAAAATTATTTCTCTCTTAATCGGAAGTCTCGAGTTTGAATGTTGGCTATGGAGTTCCTTTAAATACTCTAAATAAAGGATTTTGCCCCTTTGTAACTTGCTTGGTGTGAATCCAAATTAATCAGGCCAGTGAAACTTAAATACCAGATGATTAAAAATAAAAATACCAAAGCCACCTTTGGTGCAATAATATTTAAATAAAAGTAGTGGTTTTGCTAACCTATTAAAATTGTATTCGACAACAACTTTTTAAATGGTTTTTAATATTTTGACCGGTCAAAATATCAAACTCTACTTTTTTTATAGTGCTCAGTAATATAGCGTTTGAACTAACTTCTAGATGTTAAAATAGTATTTTATGAAAAGTTAACTCATGTAATATTTAGCTTTTAGTGTTTTATAAAAAGTTATTTAAACAGTTAATCAAACAGTTATCAGCTAATTTTGTTGAACAGTTCCTAATTAGGAATGAAAAATATAATAAATATATGAGTGATGAAGTTGAAATAACCGATCAATGAATTTTAATCATTTAAATTTTGGTTATAGTTGAATTTTATCATATATCCAAACATTATTTTGGCTATCTTATGTGATTTCCTTCCTATTAATTAATATTAAGTCATCGATCCTATCTATTAGCATGGGGAAATTAGTTGGTAGGGATGGAACCTAAGAATTTAAAAAAATATATATAAAAAAATTACATTTTAATAATTCAAAGTATAAAAAATTATGATTTGCCCCCTAATATTTAAAAAATTTTGTTTCGCCAAATAATTATGTTCCTGACTATTTTTGTTTATTTGCACTATTTTCTATTCCCTATTAATTCAGGGCGGTCTCTTTGTCTTGACAAGTCACTCCTAACCATTAGGAAATACTAATATTTATTTTATTTTATTTTGTGTTAAGCACTTGCATGAGAGCATAGTGATAAATTTGAAAAACTTGAACATCATCTAGGACAACATAAGTACTTAAAAATTATAAAATTACCTAAATAATCTTATTTCTGCTTCAAACATAAATTAAAAATGTTCTGTTTCAGCATAAAAAATATGACACAAAAAAATGCCAAAATTGATTCCATGTCAGCATTATAAGAAATATTATTTTAAATTGAATTATTAAATGTACTCTTTCTATCAATTATTGGTTGTGGAAAAGAAAAACGAAGAATTTAGCAGCCTAAACAACCCAATCGAGTCATGTGAGTGTTGTCATGTGACGGACCCACCAGGTTTCTACCTTTCAACGTACATTTTCAGGTGTTAACTTTTCAATTGCCCAATTATCCCCTTTACCGTTTTACCGTTTTACCTTATTACATTTTTAAGGATAAATAATATTTAGTCCCTTCAGTTTAATCATATTATGACTTTCTTCCTCTTATTTAGTAAATATATTGATTAGTCATTGAAATTTAGCTTGATTAAAGTATTTAGCCCTTCCTTCTAAAAGTATTTAGTATTTTTATTATTAAGTAAGAAATTGTATAGTCATTCAATAATAAATGCACCATACTAAATAATAATATTATATTAATATAAAAGAACAAATAGTTAAATATTTCAAGATATTTAAAGGCTAAACCAATAAAAAAAAAATTTAAACTTTCACATTTTTATCAAATTTAGTTAATACTTTTAATTTTGTCAATTATTAACTCATACTTATTTTTTTTTTTCTTATCAATTGCAACTTTTGTCCAAAGTCCATTAGTTTGTTACTTATTTGATTATTATTTAGCCTTATAACATGTCAGTTCACATTCACCTGGCCGTTCTTTAATCATTTATTCTTATTTTTAGAATCTTTAAGTTGGAAGATTGCATTGTTGAGACAATCCCTTTCTCATTCCACTACAAACTTGAAGGAATTTAGTATAACTTTACAACTAACAGACTCTTCGTAAACTCTCAGCGAGCAATTCATAACCTCAACAACTCTAAGGTCCGCCAAACATTAAATTTTTAAACATCTCCAAGATATTCATTATTTTATTAGTCATAGTTATTAGTTTTTTAAAATATATCATATTAATTAAAATGGATAATCATATAACTTGAATTTTTAGACAATTCATATTAATTAAATTAATTAAAAATAATTAAGGTAGGTAATCATGATTGTTTATTTTTTAGATAAATCAAATTTTAAATATTATAATTAATCAAATATTGTCTATATTTTAATTTAAAATATTATAACTAGCCGTGACTAAAGATATTATACGATATATAAAATTTCATTAAGAACATTTTAGAAAATTCCATTATTTCGTCTCATTTCTAGAATTCCATATTTTGTCTCATAATTAGAACTATAGAATCCAGTGCACTCTACAGTCTTAGCACCCACGATGGATTAGTACTTTTGTAATAGAATGATTGTGTAGTAAATTTTTTTCTAGTTGGAGAGTAACTGTTGAGGTTGGAGAACCAAATTCATATAAATTTCACATTAAAATCTCGAACTTTTTTACAATTAGAAGTAGCTAATGGATAATACATAGAACTGAAATATGAAACAAAAGCTGAGTGGAGATAGACCCTTATTAAAGAATGAAAATTTTTTAAATAAACATAAATTATTGGCTACAAACAAATCAAGCTATTTGTAAAGGGTTTAATGGCTCAGCTGAGTTATGTTCCGATGACGTTTATTTAGATGTCGTTATTAGTTGTTCAGACCCGTTGATAGCTGAGAGCGGCTACTGATAACTAATAGCTAATAACGCTTAACCTATCAATATTGGTGTTTATTAACTCAATTAGGTTTTGTAAGCAACTCTTCTAAGCTCAAGTATTTTTAAATAACGCTTAAAAGGTATATTGACATTTTTAAGTTAAATAATTTTATTAAGAGTCTGTTTGATTTAG
Organism: Jatropha curcas; assembly: GCF_041381405.1. Taxonomy (NCBI): domain Eukaryota; kingdom Viridiplantae; phylum Streptophyta; class Magnoliopsida; order Malpighiales; family Euphorbiaceae; genus Jatropha; species Jatropha curcas. The sequence goes on from NC_143153.1 coordinate 26,851,450, forward strand.
CTATTCAGATCCGTTGATAGCTGAGAGCGCTTGCTAATAACTGATAACTAATAATGCTAAACCAATTAATGTTGATGTTTGGTAAAAATTTGATAGCAGTTACAGTTAAGATCTAAAATGACAATTAATGATATATTTGTTTTTATATATTTCGGTGAACATTGCATTTTTTCTTTTTCTTTTTTGAGACTAAAATAGATCATATTATAGACTAAGGAATCAGATCCATCAAAATAAAATTGTTTACAGAGGGAGGGACTTTCTCTACAAGAATGAGCTCTTCAACATCATTAATAAGTGCTTCTTTTGCAAGATTATATACCACCTTATTACAATCTCTATAAAAGAAAAACAAGATTTGGTTAGCATTCTTAGGTTAAGCACCCGATTTCCAAACTCTGGGGAAGGTATATTGGTGCTTTTCGTGTACTAAACTAGAGAGACAATCAGTCTCAAGAATTATACGATTGAAACTTAGTTCCAGCGCTCTTTCAGCTGCAAAAGGAGTAGCTTTGACTTCGCTTCCTCAGAATGTATATTTTTTAAAAAAAAAATTAAGATAAATATATATTTTTATCTTAACGTGTTATATAAATAAAAAATTCTTATTAAAATTCTTTTGATATAATATTTAATAGAAATTTTTTATTTTTAAATGACTATACAAAATTAATGATTAAAAAAAACTAAATTTTAGAAATACTGATTTTATTAATAACTATTTTTATAAAGTTAATAGAGGATAAACATAAATACAAATCAACTATTAATTAATAAGAAAAAGCTCCAAAATGAAGCTGATGGAAATAATAGTTGTTTAATACTTTGATCAGCTATTAGCTAAGGTTATTGATTAAAATTTTTACAAACACCTGCAACATAGCCATTGGATACGAATCAACTATCAGCTGTATGAATCAGTTAAACCAAATACGCTCTATATTCTTAATGATCATTTTATATTATAACAGCAATGTTAATAAAATTTTATTAAATATCAATATTTATTAGATAACTGCTATCAACCACCGGTTATCGGCTATCAATATCGCTAAGTAGTTATTAATATAAATCATTGAAAAAAACATTTTCTTAAATAGTTCGTGACTATTAAAACAACTAAATCTATGGGATGTGGTAAGATGGAAGCTGTAATTTTGCGAGGTTATTACGGAATTATAATATATGTGTTGTTGGAAGTGAAAGAAAAGCATGAAAATTTCACAAAATTCAGGCGTAATAATTGATGTTTCCTACCGTACCAACTGAGAAGCAACCATAGATAAAGGTGTTATAATGGCTGCATAAAGGACACAGTCCCTCCAACCATTGAATCCCACCCACGATACAATTACAGGGCATGCACTCATCAGCCTCATCATTGGCTGCTAGCCCAAACCCCAAAAAAAAAAAAAAAGGCAAAAAACCCTCAAACATTATTTCTTTTCATGAATTGGTGATTCAGTGAAGTTTATTAAGGCCTTTATTTTCCTCCGTCCAATGAAAATATATTGATTTTATTTCATTTATCCCAAATTATAATTTACTTTTCTTTTTAAATATACAATTAATTTCTAAATTTTTGAAATGCCAATTTTGTCATTAACAATTTTTCGTTCAATGTTTTATTAAAAGTAACATCAAATATTAATATGAAGATATATTTAAAAATGCAGATAAAATTAAACTAATTAATTTTGGCCTAATGATTAAAAAAACCTGAATTTTGGCCCTTTTAACAATTTTTGGCCAATTCTTTTAATTGTTACAATTAATACCGCGAAGTAATATTTTCTTAACAGTTGCAGCTTCCGTCCATCAATCGTTACTACTATGCTGATGTGTCTGTTAGTGCGACTCTCGCCATGACATATCACTTACTGACTGTAAATTTGCAAGGTATAATTATTAGAAGAATTGACCAAAATTGTTAAAAAAGCCAAAGTTCGAGATTTTCTTTAGTTGTTAGGCCAAAATTTGTTAGTGTACCAATTTTAGTCAAGATTATTACATTCGTACAAAGGCATGCTCTAGTGATAAGTGTATATACAACTTGGTAATAGACTCAGGTTTTCTTTATTAAAATTAAGTTTTAATACTTATATAATTTATTCATCAATAAATAATTTTATAACTTGTAATATTCAAATTTAATTTAATAAATATAGTTAAATATTTTATAAATTTAATTATAATATATTTATTTTAAATGACATATTATAATAATAATGACAAACAATGAATATTATGCTAAAAAAAGTTATTTCATTTTAATAAGCATTAATTGAAAATAACAATTATATGACACAAAATAAAGGAAGAAAAAAATTTGAAAAGAAGATGAAACTTCAAAATTGGAAAGGTGCTAAATTTTACAATTAAAATATAATAAATTTCAATAATGAAAATTGATAAAAAATTACATTCATATATAAATTTTCTCAAGAAAGATTAGTGTAAAGGTATTTGATGTTATCCTTCTAAAGAAAAGTACAAGTTTAAGTAATGCGATAATGTTGTTGAAGAAGTTCCTACAAATAATATTATCATTTTTGGAATTAAAACAAATTTATGATTGATTAATTGTATAATATTGAGTTTTCCCTCTCTTACTATATTGATAATTTCACTGAATTGTTTTATATCTTCTTTAATATTTAATCACTGTAATATGAGCGTTGACAATTTCGAATGATTAAAAAAAATAATCTCTTTTTTTTTCTTGAAATTGACTTAAAAAACCCTGACTTTGGTCTTTTTAACAATTTTGACGAATTTTTTTAATACTTTTACCTTGCAAATTTACAGTCTGCAAGTTATATATCATGTCGAAGGTCCCACTAATGGCACATCAGCATAGTAGTAAAGGTTAATGGACGGAGGCCACAATTGTTAAGAAAAAATTACTTCGCGGTATCAATAATAGCAATTAAAAGAATTAGCCAAAATTATTAAAAAGGCTAAAGTTCAAATTTTTGTTTGTCATTAGGCCATTAATTTTTTAATTTATATGTTTTGTGGACATATGGAGTATTACATTATTTTTAAAATATTGTTAAATATAATTTGTGAATATTATTATAAAATTTTATAATTAAAATATACAAATTCAATATTGTTAGTCTGTCAACAAAGATAATAATGTTAAATAAATATTTAATTCATAATAAAACACATGAATTTCGAAATTTTGAAAGTGAACTCAATTTTCAAATTTTTTTTCTGCAAAAATTGTTTTGAGGGGGTGAATTGAAAAAGAAAGAGAGGAAAAAGAATACAAATAGGACTTAAAAAATTAAACGGTGGAAAAAACTGAAATTTATAATTAATGAACCAACATAAAAAAAATAGTAATTACATTCATAAACTTTTTCAGAAGGCTTAAATATTATTGTAAGTTTTCGTAAAAAAATAATTGGATTTTTTTTACCGTTAGGCATATTATACTTATACTTTCAAATTTGAAATTTATGACAGACTATCTACCTTGAACCATGTAGATCACATCATCATTCAATGGGTATTAGACTATTAGCTATATGTTTGTTGATTTTTAATTTTTTTTTTAATTTTTCTTTGAAATATGCTTTCGAATAATTACATTCTCTTATTCAGTTTGTATATCTAAAAGTTGTAACACAACTCTTTTGGATACTTTTTTTTTTTTTTACCAAATATGATTCATTAATTATAAAATTACAAGGATTACAAATATTCATATAGTTTCTTATCTGAGCTACTAGAGTTTATTAATTTTTTAATAAATCAAAAAATTTATTTATATTTTTGAATAGTAAAATTAAAATTAAAAAAAAAAGATGATATTAGATTTTTTCTGTTCGATAATGATAAAATAATTAATTTATTTGGATCTTATATGCCTGGGTTACTTTTTCAAGACTTGCTGCATGTAATGTAGGCAAATGAATTCCTATGACCATGCCAAGGGCATTAATAAAGTAAAAGGACACATTATTAGATTTCATAATCGAAAATTCACCTTTGCAAACTATGAATTAAATCTTCCAACCAAATAAAATTAAATACCATATTTTTATTTAAAATTAATCTTCGTAAAGAAAGGATAAAACCATTGCGAAAGAAGAAAACAACAATAACAAAAATAAAATAAAGGAAACACATATTCCTTCCATCCCATTTTGTTTACTTGTTTTTTTTTTTTTTTTTTTTTTTTTTTTTTATGGATGTCCCAAGATATTACAAGGTTTATAAATTTATATATTTAAATAATTATTTTTCTCATAATAATATTTATGATTGTTCATTAAATGAAAGACTTTTATTAACATTTTAAAGAATTAAGGATAAAAAAAGTAAAATAAATTTTATTGATAAAATTCTTAATATATGTGATTTATTAAATCATCCAAGTAAAATGGGTGGAGGGAGTATAAGTTATAAGTTTATTAGAAGCGGAAATAGAAGAAGAAGCGAATAAAATTTATGGGCATTATACAAAGCAGGCATGGTGGAAATCTAACTAAGCTTGATATAGTTGTTCTCAATCGGCCACTTGGGGCTCCGGTGTTCTGCTTCATACTTATAAGCCCAATAAGCCCATCCAAAGGTTGCATGCCCATAAACTTCTTGTTGGGCTTTAGCAAACATTTGGTAATCTCGCATTGATGCTCCCATTAATCATTCTCCAGTCCATTCACTTGCATGATTACAAAAGACTGTTATTTATTTATTTATTATTATTATTATTATTATTATGCAGTATTTCTTGAAAAGAGAATCTATAATCTTCATTGCATAAATTAAAAGGCCTAAACGATGTTTTTTGTTAAAAAAAAAAAAAAGAAAAGAAAAGGGAACCCTAAACCTTTTACATTTGTAATTTTTTCCTATAAAAATTTCTTAAATTTAATCCTAATTTCTTAACTAAGGTTAGTTGCAATTCTACTTTAAGACTCAATTGAAAGAAAAAAAAATATTATGACCGAGGACGACTCTAAAAATTATTTCTAAAAGTTTTTCATTTAAAAATTTAAATATTAATCTAACCAATAGTATTGAGGACCTTATTATATTTAAAAATATACAAATTAATACCCTACAATTTATTTAATAGAAATTTAATATAAACATAATTTTATTTGCTAAACTAAACCTATAACCAATAGGAAACCAAGAAAAAAAAAAAAAAATCCAAGAATTGAGCCAAATCAGTTCTAAATCGAACCAAGTCAGCCCATTAACCAATTAGAAACTTCCAGAAATGCTAAAATCTCCATTTTTGTCCCAACTTCCCTTCTCCCTTCCTGTTAGTGTCAACCTCAGTCCCCTACTCCCCTCCCCCGTTCTCGACTCCGTTCACCGCCTAAAGTAGCCGACTTCTCCTGCTGCCATCATCCCTTCGCCGTCTCTCTCTCTCTCTCCCCCTTCGTCTCTGTTTCTGGTGAGCACAACAACCACAGGCGAGCTGCTTCACCTGCGGTTCCTTCCTCTCCAATCGACGTAGCAGCTTCTTCCATCACCGGCGACACAACCTTTAATCGACGGAACGCGTCCTCTTCCTCGCCTCAGCAGCGCTTCTGGCCGGCGCTAGTAGTCAAGCGAGAAGCTGCACTCGTTTCCCAATTGAAGCAGCTCCATCCCTGTCCTCCCTCCCGCTTCCGGAGACGCTAGTTTGACAAGCATCACTCCGGTCTCTCTCTCTCTCTCTCTCTCTCTCTCTCTCTCTCTCTGTGTCGCTCTCTTCTGGCGAGCGCAACAAAGAGCAAGCTGCAGTTTTGTTCTTCCAGTCGGCACAGTCCCTTCAGTGTCCTCTCGTTTTTTCGGCAGAACTGAGTTTCTACCATTGAAGCTGTTTTCGGTTACTTTAACCTGAAAAATTCATTTTCCGACATACCTTGTAGCTAGTTAAATTAATTCTCAACCCTTTTCAATACGTTTCATGAATTTTGGTCATGATTAGGAGAGTTGATGTAGAAATGGAAATTCTTAGCTACTGTTATGCAATTAACTAAGAAATTTTGATAAATATTATTAATGAGAGCTATAGTCTAAGTCTTAAATAAGTTAAATAGGATATATATACTATATATGCTAGACCATTGAGGAAATTTTGATTAAAAATGAAAGATTTGAAGCATAAATTAAGCCATTGCAGAAAATTTAGACCCTAGCTTCTATTGCTTAACTATATACAAATGAAGTCGTGAATTAAATTCTTAGTGCAGTACGCATAGTATATAAGTTTAAGCAAAGAAGAACCTAGTGTTTGATGGGCAGTAGCTATTGCAGATAATTGATTCCATTTTATATATAAACTAACATAATAATGGACGTACATATATTTTCAATGTTTTATATGATTAGTGTTGGTTATATCTAGAAAGGGAATTTTTATATCAAGATGGAGAAAGATTCGAAGCTTTAGTTGTTAAGTTGTGGGTTAGGTTACTTAGAAGATGCCTTTATTAAATTGTAATTTAATTGAACGATCAATTCTTAATAGCTAATTTAGAGCTTAATAACTGTTTAAGGACATTCTTGATACCTTCAGTAAAGAATGGTTGATAATATTATTGGAACAAGCTGAAAGTTACTTTAATTTGTAAATTTATGGTTGAGTGTGGTTGCTATTTAAGGAGGATGGGTGCTTAAATTGATTGATTGCTTGACGGATGGGCCGTGTGGTTTGAATGAATATTTAATGAAATTATTGATAATTATATATGTGGATAATCCAATTTTTAGGGGAGATGTTGCCGAAATTTCGGCAGAATCTAGTCTAGTTATAGTAGTTAGATTAGTAGATAATTTATTAGATTAATTCCTTAATTCTTTATTTAAATTAGTCATTTTTTTTATTCAATTCTTTCCTTATACTCTTAAATTCTTTATATTGTCCGGGCTTGTCTACTGCTCCTCCAAGTCAAAATCCGAGTTAGAGCTTTTTCTATTTTCTATCACTATGAGTAATAATAAATAGTGCATATCATTATTGCAGATGCATATCATTTATTTTATAAAGAAGTATATATATATATAAAAGAGATAACTTGGTATTTATTTATTTTTATTTTGTTACTAATATATAATTACACCATTATGTTTGTGCATTATGGATTGCTTTGGTGCTTTATGTTGAATAAATTGTTTGATTATTTGTGTTGTGATCTTGTTGTGCCTTGATTGTGTGGGATAGGGATGAAATAGGTCACCATGGATTTGTGAGGGTGGTCTTTGATACCATTAGCCATGTATGGGGAGACTGGCGTCCTCGTATGCATCTGATAATATATGATATGAAAAATCACAGGGTGACTGCCTGTTGGTGTGGAGAGTATAAAAAAAATCAGAGGGCTGGTTAAGTGAGAATTAGACCAGTCGGCCATATAAGGGGATCGGCTCCTTGGTGCACACATTTGAGAGGACGGGCCATGTGTAAGGACAGCTTATCGAGGGTTTCGATGATACCACTGACCAATTTTCACTTTTTTATTATTTGAATGTGTAATTATTTGTGGTTGTTGGTGTTGTGCTATTTGCTTGACGAGCTGTGTGTATATTATAGTATTTTAGGGAGCATTTCGCGTGAATGCCTGTTTTTATGCATTATTTATTATTATTTACTGAGTTGCAAAACTCACTCCTCTTTTATTTACCTTTTCAGGAAGTAGAATCCACATTGATTCAGCTAAAGCTCTGCATTTTTCCCTGCAGGGCTATAAAAGTAAATTTTTAATTACGGTAGTTACTTAAAACATGTATCTTTATAGATACATATCCTATCATTTCTAATCATTATTGAACTTCACAGTTGTAGAATTTATGTACCTCTAATCGTGTATTAAAATAGGTATACAAATCTATGAACTTATGAATTTCTTAACTATTTATCTAAGACATGCATGAACTAGTAGCCCATATTATGAATGAGGTGTATTTCAAATAGGCATGAATTATGTTTTATTTGAGATGTTTGAGATGGGGCCAATATTGTGTGATTACTTGATATATATAAAAGAATATGAGTTTACAGTTCCTAGAAATTCATTTGACATGTATGCATGCTGTGGTTTAGACTTACTACGGGCCTCGAAGGCTTTAAATTTACCTAGTAGTTTGGCCCGACCCACGAATTATGGTAGTGAAAATGACTAATAAGGCAAAACGTCAAATTGAGTGGTCAATTTCTTTCAAATTTTCAATTTAATTGCTAAATGTAGGTTGAAATCAATTGAGCTCTTCAACATTTTGAGTTTGGTAAACTTTCATTAATTGACCCATCAATCACTTAATTAAATTGCCAATGTTAGACAATCCAATGGACTTCAATCAAATTCAAAGAATGAATTGATAATCTAATAATTTGACTTTTGAACTTTTAGTTAATAATAATGTTCTCTCTGTTCTTTTTATATAGGAACAATTAATTTTTTACCAAGATTAAGAAAGTAGTTTAACCATTTTTTTTATCATTTTTTTCTAATTTACCCTCAATATCTCATTTATTTCTCCTCTAATATCAATATATATCTTAAACTATTGTTCAATCATCAATGAGGCTTTAAATGTTTTGTTGGAACGAAAGGAATACAACAATTGCAAAATTGAAGTTTTATGCTCTAGCCAGTAGAGAGAAATTAGTTTTTTATTTTCTATTTGGAAAAGTTGTATGAAAATATGAAAATTTGTGGTTATTTAATTTTCAAATTGCCTTTGGTATTGAAAACGACCTTTAAATATTGTGCAATTTTTTAAATATTTGGTGAAGTCCGCAAGAATTCCTCTCAATGTGATGAATTTGAAAATTTTATGGTCATTTTCTATTCAAACTCCATTTTAATTAGTGCTCATATAATTTATATGAGCACTTTTTTTTTTTCAATGGAAATTGATGTAAACAAATTCATTCTCCAAAATTTATTCACATTAAATGCTCATATATACCTTTGTCTCCCATTTCAGAATCTCCCACATTAAAAGTTTCACAAAGAATTAAAATAAGGATAAGATAGACTTTTCATATTGACATGGTTCTCAAAGTTATTAAATTAGGCAAAATTTCCTATATAAAAAGAATATCCAAAATGAAAACTTTTCCTCTATAAAAAGAACAGAGAGAGTATAAATTACTATTCTTTCAACTGAGCCCTAATGTAAAATCGCAATTAATTTTAAACCATAAATGGTTTTCAATTAAGTCCTAAATTAAACATAAGAAATTGTACTTGCTAACAAAACTGAGAATACCATCTGCAGAAGTCACAACACTAAGATCACTAGACCGTCGATTATAGACATAATCAATATGTTGTTGTGCATTCAAATTGTCGAACGTTTCATTAAATAGATTGTAGTAATGCACATCGATCACTACGTGATTAAGAATGCTTACAAAAGAGAGCAATTCCTTTGGATCAGCAAGTTCTCCTGATCTATTTGAAAGGATCACAAATGCCCTCTGGGTGTGCTTCCTACTGCTTCATAACCTGCTTCCTAATACTTCTTAAGAGTGTCTAGACCAAATTCAGGCGCCAACGGTTCATTCCACTGTAAACCTGGTGAGTAAGCGGAGTCCTTCTCGCTTTCAAGGAAAGGCCTTCTACCGTGAAAAATCTTATTTGTTGCTGCAAGACTTGGATTGTCTTCATATCTGAAGGATGAAAGAAATTTAAAACAATTTCTTATTTGCATATAGTGCATGAATTAATTTAAGAATACATAACCAGATACTATTTATACTGAATCTTGCAGCAATGAAGTCTATAACAGCAACAGTATCCTGAATATTGGAATCCCACCATTCTTGATCTTTTGTTCCGCTTTAGTCATTGCCATTTTGTGAACCTTGAATTGCATGTAGATCAATTATTGCTTTCATTCCATATTTTCTGCATGAAATTTTTTTGTCTTTCAAAATAAAAACAAAGTTCTGTTTACACTAAATCTTTGTATGCTAAAGTTACCTACTCTGCCCATGTAAAAGCATTGTCTTAGGCTTTCAAGGAGCCAGCCACAAAAGGCTTAAGTGGAGGATCACCACCTATTCACCATCCAACAGGAACTCTAACGACATTAAGACCATTGGTTGACATGAATCTGAAGTCCGCATCAGTAATGTAAGAGTCCAAATGAACCTGAAACGGTATTAGATTACTCAATCATTTTTCTCCTTAAATAAACTGCCTTGCAAAATATTTTGTTTATCATCTTGATCATGTTAAATAAGTTTGCAAAAAAAAAAAAAAATTGTGAAGCTGTTAAACTTAGTGGTTTCACCTATTGAGCCTTTGAAGTTTTGTTTCTTTGTATCTAGCACCAGTCTCAACTACATATAGTTCTAATATATGCCCATAAAATGATTCTCACATTGCACGTGCAGGGAAGAATCACGAGCTAAATTAATCCAAAATATTAAAGCATAAAAAATACACTTAACTTCACATCTTGTAACAATTGCATCCCAAATCGAATTTATCCCTCAAGCACCTAATTGTAACTTTTTGAAACAATGGCATCTTAATTTAAAATTGATTAAAATTAATGAATAAAATATATTAAAAACGGGTCTCACACACACTACATAATTGAATCAACCTAATTCATCCCTTGTGTTTCACTTAAGATTTCTATCTCAAAATCCTCACCATTGTTTTCTATCATCTTCAACCCCAGCCCCCTTCTCTCTCCTTAAATCCTTTACGTTCTTTCTAAAATGAAGAAATAAACGTCTTTCAACTAATATGCATATTGATGTTGTTGTTTGTAGAGACTGGAGAATGCAATTAGATCATCGTTGTTTGCATATTCAATGAGTTATTGATTTTTCTTCTCTAGAATTATCTGATTTTTCTAGTATAGATCTGATTGGCTCGTTTGGTCTATTTTTCATAATTACTCTGTAGATTCGGAATTAAACATAACACGATAATCTTCAGAATGCCTTTCCCTAAAATATTAGAGGGGAAAAGTATTAATTTCTCAATTTAAATAGATAAGCTAAAAAAAAAACTCATATTACACATAAGGGACCAAAAATGTCTCACCTAGATATGGCATCGGACATCAAAAGCAATCGTGAATGAGAAACTTCTGCATGGATTGTTGATGTAATATATAGAGCTTATAACACAAATCTCGACATCTATTGCTTTTCACCAAAAACAGTAATTCAGTCAATTAGTTCTTGAATTCCAAGCTAATACTAACAGAAGTATAGAAAAATAAATAATCAGTTCTCATTTTGCCTGCTGCAGGAAGACGACAGGTGCATACAAATTGGATCGGATTTCTAATAAACTGTTGCAAGTAAATTTCCATTTTACATGCCAAAACAAAGAAAAATAAAGGTTAAATCACAAAAAAACATCAACTTTAATGTTTTTGGCAAATTTCGCCAATACTTTTCATTTTATCAATTACTACCTTAGACTTATTTTTTCTTTTCAATTATGATTTTTGTCTAGAGTTTATCAGTTTGTTGCTAATTTGGCTGTTAGTTGACTCCACAACGCGCTAGTTCACTCCATTCTATTAGATTCATACTATTATTCACATCCACGAGCTAGGTCATACTATTAGATTCATTAATCGAAGATTCACATTTATAAATTTAAATTTAAATTATTCAACCAAATAAAATTAAATATCATATTTTATTTAATAATAAACTCTTAAAAGAAAAGAAAAAAAAAAAACCCTTACAAAGAAGGGAAGAAAAGAAAAGATATTTGTTATCAGAAAAAGACATCTGAGTTTATTAAAAGCGAAAAATAAAAGAAAAGGCCAATAAAATTTATTGGTATTAAACAAAGCAAGCATGGTGGAAATCTAATTAAGCTTAATATAGTTGTTCTCAATCATCCACTTGAGGCTCCAGTGATTCTTCGCACACTTATAAGCCCAATAAGCCCATCCAAAAGTTGCACGCCCATAAACTTGTTGTTGGGCTTTAGCAAAATTTTGGTAATCTTGCATGGATGCTCCTTGTAATGCCCATTCTCCAGTCCATTCACCTGCAAAATTCCATTACAAGCTCAAGACTGTTAATTATTATTATTATTATTATTTTGCAGTATTTCTTGAAAAGAAAATCTATACTCTTCATTGCATAAATTAAAAGGCCAAACGAGTGTTTTTTATCCAATTCTAGTTAGAAAAAGAAAAGCCTAAACTTTTTCACATTTGTAATTTTATCCTATTCTAATTTCATAGATTTAATCTTAATTTCTTAATAAAGGTTAGTTGCAATTCTACCTTAAGGTTCAATTGAAAGAAAAAAAACACAATTTTAAATAACCAATAAGGCAAAACGTGAAATCGAATGGTCAATTTATATGTTGTCAATTTAATTGCTAATTTTAGATTGAAATCCACTGAGCTTTTGAACTCATAGACATTAAACTTAAATCGACCTGGCCAGTCGATCTGAAAAATCGATGAACCGGCTGATCCGTGTTGAACCCATCAACTCATACAAACCAGATTGATCTCGACCAATTTTTTGATATCATTAATTTTTATTATATTATAATTGTTTTAAATTATAATTATATATTAATATGTATTATTCATTTTTTATAATCCACTAATTGAACTATTGATCCACTCAATGATACATCAGTTCTTTAATCCAATCAATATCTCGTCAGAGTTTAACAACAATGTTTAAACTTTTTTAAGTTCGGCAAATTATCATTAATCGAGCCATTAACCAATTAATTAAACCCAAAATTAGATAAATCCGTTGACTTCAATCAAATTCAGAGAATGAATTGATAATCCATTAGTTTGACTTTTGAATTTCTAGTTATAATAATACAAATCACTATCCTTTCAATTGAGTCCTAAGGTGAAATTGCTATTAATTTTGAATAATATCTTTTTCAATTTTCCTAAATTAAACGTAAGAAATTGTACTTACCAACAAAACTGAGAGGACCATTTGCAGAAGTCACAACGCTAAGATCACTAGACCGTTGATTATAGATATAATCGATGTGCTGTTGTGCATTCAACTTGGAGAACATATCTGAAAATAGATTGTAGTAATGCACATCGATCACTACGCGATTAAGGGTGCTTGCGAAAGAGAGCAATTCCTTTGGATCAGCAGGTCCTATTCTATTTGAAAGGATCACATATGCACATTGAGTGTGCTTCCTTACTGCATCATAACCTGCTTTATAATACTTCTTAAGAGTGTCTAGACCAACTGCCGGCGCCAACGGTTCATTCATCAACTCAATTGCTGCAAGACTTGGATTGTCTTTATATCTGAAGGATGAAAGAAATTAGCAACAACTTCTTATTTGCTTAGTGCATAAATTAATTCAGATGCTATTTACACTTAACCTTGCAGCAAGGAAGTCTATGACAGCAACAGTGTCCTGAATATTAGAATCCCCCCATTCCTGATATCCATCTCTTGCTGCGCTATGGTCATTGCCATTTTGTGAACCTTGAATTGCATGTAGATCAACTATTACTTTAATTCCATATTTCCTGCATGAAATTTTTGTCTGTCAAAGTAAAAGTCCTGTTATACTAAATTTTTGTATGCTAAGTTACCTACCCTGCCCATGTAAAAGCATTGTCTAAGGCTTTCAAGGAGCCAGCCACAAAAGGCTTAGGTGGAGGATCACTAGCTATCCACCATCCGACAGGAACTCTAACAGCATTAAGGCCATTGGTTGACATGAATCTGAAGTCCTCTTCAGTAATGTAGGAGTTCCAATGATCCTGAAACGGGATTAGATTACTCAATATTTTTCCTGTTATATAAACTGTCTTGCAAAATATTTTATTATCATCTTGATCATGTAATAAGTAAGTTTGCAAATATATATATATATATATATTACCTTTTCACGTTAAGGATTTTTTTATGGCAAAATTCATTAGCAGTAATTTATAAGTTACTAAAAATATTACATTTCTTTGCAAAAGATTGCACTTTTTGATAGATAAAACGTGAAAAGTTCAGTGACATAATTGCGTCTTTTCTTTTCTGTAGCTTCAAAAATTTCCTTGGTAAAAAAAATTAAAAACAGATTATTTAATGACTTTAATTGCTGCCAATAGTAAATTTTTCATCAATTTCACTTTTGTCTAAAAAATTAAAAAAAAAAAATCCTTGAAGAAAAATAAAAGTTTGACTTAATAAACAAATTACTATAAGTTCAAAATGGTTTGATGCTTACCTGCAATACCTGAGGAGCTTTGTCAGGACCATAACCATTTGTAATTTGATATTCGCCGCGTAAGGTATAGACAATTGTCATTAGAAAAACTGATGGATTGTTGTCTTCCCAACCAGTACCTCCATAATCTGCTGTCACTAGTGTCTCTGACTGTGCCTAATTACAAATATTCTTTCTTATAAGCTTTACCTTTAGTGCATGAGTACAAGAATAATAATAATAGCTGATATGAGAAACTAAGGTGCAGGGAGTGAAGGAACTTAAGTTCCATTACATAGTGTCCTTGATAGAAAAGCTTCCTAATTTTGGGCCATTTGACGAAATATACCTGAAGGAATTGGCCATTTGACGCTTGAAGGCGAGCTCGATTAGGATCATCATTTTTCCTTATAATCTGAAATGTTTCTAGCTTTCCCGCTACGGAAGAAACTGCTACTATTTTGTTTCCTTGACTCTCCAGTCCCACAAACTGCTAGTTAAACACTCTCAAATTGAAAAATCTCTCATTGATCCTCCACAACTACATGATAAAAAATATAAACATCAAAACAAGTACAGTTGTTAAGCAATATCAACGGAACATGCGGATAATAGCTTAATGTTCGAGTTTCTGTCTTCTATCTCTTTGTTGAATTGTAATGAAATTTAATATAATGTAACCAAATTCTAATGTAAACATTACACCAAAAGACATGCAGTACATCAATTGCTTAAAGAATTTACTCTGAAAGTTTCCCAGCCAGAGGCAGGGAGCGGTTGGCTACAAGAATGGTTCCGCCTCCCTTTTCTGAGGAAAGAAACATTTGCAGCTTTGTGGACTTGAACTGCACTTGAGTTCCATCCTACCAAAATGGTCAAAATAAAAAATTCATTAAAACTTCAAGAAAGGAAATTAAAAAAAAAAAAAAAAAAGATTCAATAGTTTCAGCATAATGACACTTTTTCGCCTATTTTTTAAACAATTAACTAAAAATTATTTCAAGGTTGAGGTGAACAAGTAATTATAACTACCAAAAGATCTTTGTTGGGGATGCCATCAAATAGTGAAGGTTTCATCCAGCCTTCTGTGACAAGCCAATTTCCCAAATTCACAGCTTTAAAAGGTTGTGCAAGAAAAAGAGAAGGAACACAAGAAAAGAAGCAAAAAGCAAATAGAAGGTTATGGAAAGCCATTTCTTTTTGCTCTTTTATCTGAGAAGAATTAGAAGGTTTTAAGTAAGAATTTGTAGAAGCAAGGGCATGGCTTTATAACAAAAGAAGCAGCATTGACTGGATGGAGGGTTGAATGTAAATTATTTTTTTTCCTCCTTAGTTGTAGTCATGTTGAAACTTCAAATTCAACTAAACATTTACTTTGTTTGGTTAAGAAATGAACTATCTTCCTCACGTTAATTATGGCACTTTTTTTTTTCTCCCATAGCATCTGTCACTTCAAAAATTAATAAACGTTACCTATTTTATTTTGATTTTATCCTTGTTTCTTACAGTTAAATAAGTCATAGAGTAGCTATATTTTTAATAAAAAAAATGTCTAAATCTCTATAAATATTTAGTAATAGCTGTTTTATGCAAATAAAATCAAACTTATATGATTTTGTAAAAACAAATCAAAATTTAATTATCCTACTAAATAAATTGTAATATTAACATTGCGCATCTTCTGGGTTGGACTTTTGATGGACTTTTAATATTGTTATATTGCTTTTAGCACTTGATGTGAACGAAAAAATCACATTGTGGATATAAATGCGAGTTGAAAGAGAGGAGTGTATGACAAGCCATGGCTGACTCCGCTGCTGAGGGATCTCTCCGGCGTTGTGGGACCCACACACATTTTGAAAAGGAAAATAAACGCACTTTGAATAAAGAAAAAAAAAAAAGAGGAAAACGTGGGTACAATAGAAAGGAAGAAAAAAAAAATGTAGAGAGATATATAGTTTCAGGAAGAGTTTCTTAAAATTAATAGAAAGAAAAATAGTGAGAAAATTATTATGGGGTGTTTTTGGAAAACACTTTGAGTGCCACTATTTTTGTATTGCTCTCTTTGTATACCTACTATTTTTAATAGTGAAAGAATTATTTGGAGTTTGTTCCGTGAACGTAGCCTAAACAGTTGAGAGTGAACCACGTAAATTTCTGTGTGTTGCAATATTCATTATTCCGCTGCATTAATTTTCTCTTAATTAATTGAAAAAGCCAAACAAATGATATTAGAGCCGAAGCAAATGGTACCTGAAGTCCAACAAGTGGTATCAGAGCTGATGTCCAACAACTGGTTAGAGCTGATGCCCAACATCCACAGATTTATGATTCAAATGTTGATGATCATATAGAATATGAAAACTTGTAACCTTTATATGCTTGTAAACATTGTGGCATCACGAATTTGAAGGACCACATGCACCCCGTCGCACTGGCAGTTAATTTTTTTAATATTATTGAATTTAAATATTTTAATTGAGTTAATTTTTGTAATGAAAATATTAAGATTTTTAAGTTAGTTATTTGGATTTAAGTAAGAAATTAATCTGCCAAATCAAATTAAACATTTTCAAATATAATAAATTTTTATTTTATTTTTTAGCTATTTAAAATCATAAGATCATTTAATTTAAAAATTTACTAATAGAGTTGTATTCCTTAATGGGACTTCTATTTAAATAGGAAATCATGTAACCAATCAAATTGAAGAATTATTAAAAATAATAATTTCTTATTTTATTTTTTCACCAATCAAAATAGGAGAAAATTTATCATTACTAATTTCACGACTCGTTTCCATCGACCGGACCGGCACTAGCACCCAGGTAAGCTTAAGGCCCTCAAGGCCTGTAATAAACCTGAAACACTAAAATCTGCTATCTCAATATAAATTTCAAACATTCAACCTATATTACTAGGGAAAAAAAAAACCTCAAAATTTTATTATACCTTGGCCCAAATTTATTATCTTCAACATCCTATAGTTTGGGCCCAATTTACAATACATCACGTTCCTAATATAGGCTCACAGAATTATTTCATCTATGTTAAGACACGGCTAAATGTATGTAAATTCTACAACTGCGGAGTCACTAACTATTTGATATACATAGCTTCTTATGCATATAGTTACATAGCAAGATAATTATGGAACTAGAAAAATTTTTTTATAGCCCTACGGCGAAGAAACATAGCTTAAACCGAATTAAAGAGAAACTTACTTCCTGAAAAATTAAACAAGACATGTGAGTTTTCTAAAGAGTAATAATTATTGCACAACACACGCATTCACACAAATGTGTAAACATATCAATCTAGTCATCCGACTAGTTATATGCTCACGCAGCCAGTCACACAAATGGCATATCACCAGCACTCACAATTATTAACATCTTCACATAATCACATCACGTGGAAATTGGTCTGTGGCATCACCGAAACCCCAACGAGCCGTCCTCACACATGGCTCGCCCTCTTATACGTGTGCAGCAGGGAGCCGATCCCCATACATGGCTGACCAGTCTAATCCTCACATGACCAGCCCTCTCATTGTTTTTCCATTCTCTCTCTTTTTTTTTTCCATACTAACAGGAGGCAACCCGGTCGTCTCCGTCAAATCTAGATCATCAGGCGCACACAAAAGGAGGCCACCCTGCGGGCTACCATCAAATCCAGATTATCAGGTGCGCCCAATAAGAAGCCACCCTGTGGTTTCTATATAATCCGTATCATCAGGTGCACACGGGGGCGCCGATCTCCCATTTAACCGACCTGACGGTCAAATTCCATATCATATCATAATTTCATCATATTCAGGATCCATATCACATAGACTGTCCTTACAAACTCATGGTGACCCACTTCATCCCAACTCCACACATACAAGGCATAGCATTATCACATCACAACTAATCAAGTATTGCAATTAAATGCAAGCATAGCAAACAATTAATTAACATGATGCAAATACACAAGTAGACATTCATAGTTAATTATAATTAAATAGAGAAACAGTAATCAACTACATATTATAATAATTGATCCATCGAAAATAAATAAATAATAATAATAACAATAATAATAATAATAACAAAAAAATTAGAAAACTTTTTTTTATTATGTATTAAGTTAAAGAATTAATCTAATAAACCATTTAATTTAATTATTGATTAAGACTGGCCTAGGTCTATAGAAATTTCGGCAAAATCTCTCCTAGAACTTGATCAAACCATAAAATCAGTAACAAATTTTCATCTCATTCGCCATAACCATATTCAACAATCATTCGTTCACTCAATTCACACAGCCCATCCATCGGGCAACCAATCCAACCAACCCATCCGCTTCAGGCTACATATATCATCCATCACAATCACATATATACACTTAATAATTCTAAATCAATTAATTAACAATTTATATTAACCTCCAAGCATGATCCAATGATATTATTAATTGCTCTATAACTATTTACTTGTCTAAGCCTTAAATTATAACTTCTCCTAACAATATTTATTAAAATTCCTAAATTAGCTTACATAAATATTGGCTAGGAATTCTTATCTTAATACCAAACCTTCTAGTTGTAACTAATGTTCATGAAATATATTTAACAATATTCAGAATTAATTTGCATCTACATTATACCGACTGATTCTTAGCAAAATTATATTTGTTTGATTATTCCTTCAAATTTGATTTAATCAACTAATAATTATTAAGTTTAGAATTTATACCGAAAATGAGGAAATTGGTCTTAGAACGTAAAATTGACAATCGGGTGACGATTCCATGATCGACGTGAAAAGGGGATCATTCTGCCTCTCGAGGCCTCGCCGGAGTGTTGCCGGCTGATCACCAGAACGCCGTGCACGGTGGCCGAAAAAATTAAAACTAACCAGAAATTTGCACCGATCGTACCATTCGACTCAAAATTCACCAAGGATTCCATTTCCGGCATTAGTTTGGTGAGATCAGCCCTCTAATTGGACAAAGCAGGCTCGATAGCCGCTTCACCGCCGCCTTCAATGGGACTTCCACTTCACGAGCTCTATCTTCAAAATTAATGGAGGGAAAGTGTTCTGGAGGTCACTAGGAGTCGATTGGGTCCCTTCCCGACGCATGATATCCACTGAACGACGAGATTTCATCAGAAAATCGAAGAGTAGGGGTTTGCGGAAGTAGGTCATATCACGCCACTGGAGCTCCGTTCGCGTAAGAGAAGGCTGGAAACTTAGTCAGTGGCACAAGGTGAGTCGTCCGCCACCTTGTGCTCATCGTGCGGTGGCCGGAAACACATTGCAGGGGGAGAAGAGGAGACTATCGCGCGTGATCGAGGAAGAAGAAGGAGAAGAAAAGAAAAAGAAAAGAAAGAAGAAATAAAATCTGGAAAATCTGGGGCTTCTAGACCAAACCGGTTCGATTCGAACTGATTTGGTCTAATTCAATGATTTGGCTTGATTTTTACTCGATTTGCAGGTTTTCGGGTTTGGTTTGATTGATTTATTTTAATTATTTTAGTTATGTTCCTCAACATTGCCTCATTTTACTCAACAACGATAAAACCAATAGTAATAATGATATTTGATTTTAAGATAATTAATTTGTAAAATAGTCACACACATATACATATATTTATAATAGATTAGTAGCTGGAGTTCTATATTATTCGAAAGAAATTTTAAGTGTTCTTAAATCGAAGATTCTGATAATATATTTGGGCTTGAGTCCAACTCGTAAATTTGGGCTCGAATCGAGACTGCATTATATTCACAGCCCACACAGTCATAATTTCTTATTTTTAATTTAATAAAAATTTAAAAGTTTCGAAAATAAAAATTTGGGATATTTTAACTAAATACAGCTATAAATATATGTGCGTGTATTAAATGTTATTTTCAAAAAGAAATTAAATGAGAAAATAATTTTTAATGAATATAGTTATTAGCTGGAGAATATGGAAATTTAGGACTATGGGACAGGACGGAGTGGGTCGGATTAAGAATCAATTGGGATTTTTCACATTCTTACTAAATTATTTTTCGTTAAAAAAAAATACAAAAATTAATGTATCATCAATTACAATCTAACAAAACTCATTTATATAAGTTTGAGTAAAAAAAAATAGATCAAACAATTAATTCAATCATTGATGATCTACTTCTAAAGTTATAGTAAAAGATTTTTAAGTACTTATTTCTAGTTAATAAAAACGTTAAATATAATAATGCAAAGCTATATACAATTTTACTTTATATATATTTTATGGATCTTAATTCGTCATTGTTTTGTCACTGTTATTTTTAAACTGATTTAAATTTGATACTAACGTAATAAAATAAAAATATTTATTATTATTTTTTTCAATTCGCTCTTAATTATATTTGATCTAAATCAAATATCTAATTATTTTTTAATTATGTTTTGACTTTTTTAGTAAAAATTTAGACTTTTTATTCTTTTGATGCAAGTTTATGAGGTAAATTGTGAAAAAAGTTAATTTTTGTGCGAATAAAATGTTGCTTCTAAGTTTATGCGGCAAATTGAATTTTATTCTGTATAAAAAATATAAGTTTAATATGAAATTACCGACATTATATATCAAATAATTCAACTCAAAAATCACCTACCATAGTGCATTTTCTTAAATAAAATGGTGTAATGGCCCAATATCCATCTCCTTTTCTTCCCAACATCCAAACTAGTGGCCATGATTTAAAGATCCCTTAAAAAAAATCAACCTCAAGACCCATTATTGCAGTGGTTGAACTAGTGTATATATATGTAGAGAAATGTTAGACTTGTGAATTGTAAGCTTATGGGTTTGAAAATGGACCACTAATTGGAATGGAAAGTGGTACACAACAGTGACAAAACAAATATATACACTAATATGGTACACAACAGTGACAAAACAAATATATACACTAATATGGTACACAACGGTGTATAGTTTAGACCTAATTCTTTAGACGGAACCTTTTTCACTTTCCATAGCCAAGTATATTTTAGACCTTAGCTCAATTAGTCGATAATTAAAAATTTTATGTATAAAACACGTCAAGCGCTGAAAAAGGAAAATTCAATGCAATATTTAGAAAGTTACTCCAACGTACTAGTTTTCAACTTCCTATATGATGGCTTTTTTGGTTTTAACCGTATATTTTCCTAACTCACTGGATTAGAACAAACCTGCAATGCAAATAACTTCAGCAAGTCACATAACCACTTGTGAATGAAAGCGTGTCGTTGTAAGTGTATAGTTTCATTATATTATGAGAATACTGAAGAAAATCCTAAATCCAAAGGACTAAAACCATTTAGGCTGCAATTTGATAGGAAAATTTAGAACTGGGACATGAATTTGTGTCTTTTTAAAGTTATAATCAAAGATTCGGACCTGTAAAGGAGGAAAAATATATCAACCGTATCTTAGACTGTGAATCCAAAAACAGAACTATGTATCATTCGCTGTTTTAGTAATCTAAACTAAAAAGTAAAAAACAATTCTCTTCATTCAAAGCGCGCATTGTCTATTATAGTGGTGGAAAAATTCAGCACCAGTGATGAGGAATAGGGTCCAATTGTTTTTCAAGATGGAAGTGTGTTGTAATATTGTATAATGCTAAAGGCTGGCAGCACGAAGAGCAAATTTTGCTTCCAGCCTCCTTGATCACCTGGTGCTTAAGAGCATCCCATGTAAAATGAAACAATATGTTTAGTGTGGTTGGACCGCATAGAATATCAGTGCGCCATTAGGTTTCAAACTGCTTGAGGCATGATTTGTTTGAAAAGATTTACACACAACTTTACAATACACATCTTATACATGAAATCATATAGAATAGCCATAATATTAGCTTAGAATTTATAGGGTTAATGAAACAAATACTTGCAAAATTTCAAGGTCTGGATGACTCTTCAATTGCAAGGTTGGCATATCAGAATTCCCTTCCACCAATGTTGGAGGCACCGGTTTACAAGCTTCCTTCGAATCCAAGTTGCAAATGCTCAGATCATCAAATTCTCCTGGACAAAGTTCAGTTGACCAACCCAATTCATTGACTTGTGAAACCCCAGTGCTAATGGTAAGTAACTCCAGTACAAGGTGTCTCTGAATCAAGTAGTACCAAGATGGATAACAGAGAAAGTGTCTAAAAAAATAAGAAAAAAAAAAAGTCTTCAAAGTAGCAGAATATCACTTGATTATCTCATCAAGGTAAAACATTGCAATTTACCTTCAAACAACATAGCTATACATATAGTTATTAGCTTCTTGCACGGTTGGCTAGGTTTAATGAATTGTTTTCAATTTTTTAATTGTTTTTTTTTTTTCTTTTCTAATGGAATAATCTTTTGATTGGCAAATAACATTGACTTTAAGAATCAATTTTTTCTTTGACACCTAAGAGCCATTGCTTATAATTTTTGTGGCCAAATAAGTGTACACTAAATTTATTTATGGTTTATTCATTTTCCATCTTTATAAATTTATAAAAATTATAAATATAAAATAAATTTATTATAATGAGTATCATGGGCTAATTATTGATATGACCTATAACAAAATTATGATAGGTTGAAAAGAAATTAAAATTAGTTCCTTTTTATTAGACTTATTTCTTAAGTTATAATTTCTACTCCATTTGGGTAATAAAAAAAATTTTAAAAAATTTAAGTAAAGATATTTACGTAAGTGAGATATCTAATAAATATAATTGTCAACTGATTTTCACTTGTTTCACATAAAATGAACTCCAAGAAATCAAACTTTTATTCTCATGAATTATAATGTAATTTTAATTTAAGGTATAAAATTTAACATAATATGAATTGCAAAAAAATAATTATATTTGCCAAAATATATTTTCATTATTTTCAATTTAATTGAAATATCAGACGGTGAATTTAATTTTATAAAAAGTAATACCAAATTTATATTGCTAATTGATTACATATGGTATTTAAATATACTTAAATTGGCATCCAATTTAATATGTTTCCAATATCTTAAAATATCTATAGATTAAAATATATTCTCCCTGTTTCAAAATATAAATTGTTTTTTAGTGATTATTTTGTTCCAAAATATAAGTCGTTTTAAGTATTTTAAGAAGTAATAAATGATATTTTTCTAATATTCCCCTTATTTTCATTAGATACAATAGATATTTTCACAACTAACTATTGGCTTTGAGATAAAGGATAATTTAGTCAATTTTCCTTTGATTTTGTTATAGTTTATAATTTTCTCCTTAATTCTAATGCAAAAACTTTAAACGACTTATATTTTAGGACAAAGGGAGTAACATTGTATTATAAATCTAATTAATATTAAGTGATTATAAAATAAAATCTAAAAAAATGTTAATGAAGTAATACCTTCCCAACAGAGCGGGAAGAATTTCGCTTTTATATACTACTTCTATTCTATAATACTTGTCATATTTGAAATTTTCATTGAGAAAACTATTAAATTTGTCTAAATTATAATAAATTATTGAGTAAATTGACTATGTTGCCCTTAATTAATATTAATTCTCTAAAAAAATCATTAAATTGAAGTAATAATTATTAGTTAGTAAATATAGAAAAAATGAATTTATTATTTCTTAAAACTACAAATATAATAAATATTTTAAAACAAATTATTTTTTAAATATAACATATAGAAGGGAGATAAGTATATTAGATAACTAAAAAATTATTTACACCTCCAAAAAGAAAGTGGGTTAAAATTTAAGATGAATAAAAACAAAAGGTACGGATATTAAAGCACAAGCTCTCTTTAATACCAGGCTGGGATTTAGGCATCCGAGCCAATTAAAGCCTACTTCCCAATTTTCATTCCTATTTGCAATATTTCAATGAAATTTCATTATGTTCATAAATAACTAAGCACAAATTATACAAAGCAACATAAATTAACAAATTTATTTTGATATACTTTTTATTAAGGGATAAACGTAAATTTGGTTCCTGAAATTATTAAACAGAATAAAAGATATCAAATTTGATCTTTTGAGTTAATTTAACCCTTAAATTTGTATAAAATAATTAAAAAATCTGATTTCACTTTTTAGGCTAATTTAATCTTTGAACTTAATTTATTTTCATAAATTATTAATTGATTTAATTTAACATAATTGACTTTTTATCCATTTTTGTCATACATAATGAACATTTAGATTAAACTTTTCCAAACACTTATAAATATAAATTTAAAATTCATAAAACATCATTGCCTATAATATAATGAATTTATAAACGTGCATTATAATTTTAATTTATTCAACATGAAAAAAATGCATAGATTTCATAAGTGATAATCCAATAATAGAGGTTAATTTTAAAATGTTTGAATTAATACAAATTTATAAATTAAAAACCATCGATCAAAATAAAAAAGATAGAATATACTTCATATATCAGTTTATAATATTTTATAATTAATTAATTTTTTCTAATAAATTAGTCAGCTCGATTTCAATTACAGTTTTAATAAATGTCTATATAATGAGTTTCACATTGTAAGTACAATGAAGTTAAATTGACTCAAAATGTCAAATATGATTTTTTTTTTAATCATAATGATTTTTCAATTTATAAATACAATGAAGAATTACATGTTAAATTAACCCAAAATGCCAAATATAATTTTTTTAATCATTTTAAATAAATTCAGAAGTTAAATTGGCCTAAAAAGTGAAATCGGATATTTTTAATCATTTTATACAAGTTCAAAGGGCTAAATTGACTCAAAAAAAAATCAAATTTGACTATTTTGATTCTGCTAAACAATTTCAGTGATCAAATTAACCTTTATTCTTTTTATTAATAATAAAAAATATTATTAATTTGATTTGATTTAGTTCAACTTAGCAATTTTCATTAAATAATGAACACTGTTAAGGGTTATATAGTTTCACATAACAAAACGTAGAGATTAAAAAGTATGTTTACTAAAATTGTAATTAAAGAAACTAAATAGTGAATTACCCTAAATAAAATACTAATATATATATATATAACAAAATCATAATATAATATGCATAGGGTAAAAAAATACTTGCTCGTTATAGAGTAACTATAAATTACTATATCTGACATGAAAACAACCACTGGAAGCGTAAATCATTTGTAGGAAGACGAAGTAAAAGCTTCCAAAAAAAGCGAGCCAAAGTAAAAGGAAAACAGAGTGAACTAAAGAGTAAAAATTTGGAAGTGAGGTCATAACAAATGCAGGTAAGAGTGACATCAAATCAAAAACAGCGACGAAGAAAGCCTGCTGGTGCTGGAATGACAGACACAGTACCTTCCACTATTAGGGTTGCCCTTTCAGAGGGTACCTACAAAACCCCAACTGTAAGGACTAGTCAGTGTCTGTGGCTCCAAATTGTCAACTCTTAAAATTATTAGATAGGACGGACCCTGCTCACAATCAAGACAGACTTAAATGCCCTTTTTATTAAATTACTAATATAATTGACTTTCTTTTCCATTCATTAAAATAACAGAACTTCCTAAAAAGTCTTCATATTTTTCATATAGAGAAATTAAAACCAAAATTCACTTAATTTATGATATAATACATAAGAAAAAAATTTTCACTTGTTACCATAAATTTTTCAAAAAATTATTACAATATACAAAAAAAATTAAAATATCATGATGATGCTGAATTTAAAAAAGTCAGGATATGACTAAAAATTGATATAATATTTCGACAAGACTTTTCCAATTTTGTGCGGAATAAGTAATCTTTAAAAACATTTTCTATGTGACCTGGAGTTATTTTCTATATGGTTTAGAACTCCCATTTACTGTTTTTTGTTTTTATTAGTACAAGGCTCAATTATTGAAAAATTTTACACGCTATATATTTTGATGGCTCTCTCTTTAGATAGGTGAAAACTCTTACGGTCCAGAAAATTCGAATTTGAACATCTCATTAATCATAAATAAGTAAAAAAAATCAATCAGATCACGCTTGATTGGCTATTATAAAAAGATAAAAGTATAGTACGATTCTTGTGAATTGCGAAATACAATTAGTTCGTCCATGTCTTTTTTAAAATAGACTAAAATATCCTTATAATTTACTTCCGTCAGACCATAAGGTCTTTCCGTCCAATTTTTGCATTTTTTCCGTTAAATATCTTATGAAATGATGAAAATATCCCTTTTATTTTTAAAAGCACATAGACCGACTAGTTGTATTTTTCAAATCATAGGGACCGTATTGCAATTTTTTTGATATAATATTTTAGTATCTCTTATTTGACTTTTATATTTTCCTATTCACTTAATAAAAAGATGTAAAAAATAAATAAAAAGACCTAATTGTATAATAAAAATAAAACATAAAAACAAATTAATATATTTTAAAAAAATAAAAGACGAACTAATTATATTTCAGAAATCACGAAAATCTTAATGTACTTTTCCCTTATAAAAAATCTGTAAGGTTAATTGACTTTTACCCATTGATATACAAAGCTTGATGTGTAAAAAAAAGTACATAGTCATGCCAATTGAGTTGAGGCCTTCTACCCAAGATTGATAGCTTTTATATATTGTGTAATGGTAAATGTTACAGGGTTACAAGGGCATATCCAAAAAATCTAATTCAATGGGAACAGTACATGAAAGCAATGATTCAATGGAGACAAAGGGGAAAAATTCAGTAGATAAATATAAATAATATAATTATATACACTTAAATATAAAAAATCATAAATTAAACTGTAAAAAATCAGCAAGTACAAGTAGATCCGCCCTGTGTGTGTTAATGTATATGAGATGTAATGGATAAGTCTGAGTATTAGCTTTGAGCTCATAATGTGATCGTTAAATTTGTCATTTTTTTTTTTTCAATAAAATTGTTATACTATTTATTTTTAAAACCACGTTCGTTTAATTCAAATACTTTGAAAGCAATAAGACGATTATAAATACAAATATGTTCATTCTTTAGTTAAGGCTCGTATTAATACAGAATGAACATAAGCAGATTTAATCGTAGCATATGAAAGCGCCATCCCCATCATACAATCGTGGCCTATGAAAGCATCACTCTTATCACACAAATAATCTCGTCCGCCTATTTATAAGGGCTGATAATCCTAGCATATGATCATAGCTTCACATAATAAAATTCTTACATTATTTCTATAGGATTTTTCCCGATCTATTTTTTAAAAAAAAAAAGAGATGAAAACCAAATGAAATGATTATCTATTAAAAAAATATATATATGACTCGCTAAACTTGTGAATAATCAATTACTTCTAATTCATAATCTAATTTTATGATTCGTATGTTAAGTTAATATGGTGTCTCCGGTACCGAATATGACATCTATCGTCGGGATCTCACGGGACTGGCAGAGAGTGTTACAAAAATAACATCAATTTATTATATTAATTAGACTAGAAAAATTTAACTTATTTAAACAACTTAATCCGAATCATATTTAAATTTGTGGTTAATTATAATGGATACTGGCATGTCTATAGACGTAGACCTGATGGAATAGTCCACAACATAAATATCGTTTTTATATTTATACCCTTTATTTTTTATAACTTCGATGTTTTTCGACTATGGAATATTGTTGATGTTTAAAATAATAAAATTTAATATTATGACATAATTATTACTATGATGTGTAATTACATTATAATTATTTTATGCCTTGAATTTAAAATTCTACACTAATTTTAAATTTTATCTCTGTTTTTTTTTTAATATTAAAGAGGAGATTTGAATTTAAAATATATTAGCAAGTACTATATATATTTTCCATTAGACAATATCTTGACGCATAAATTTTATTTTTGCTAGTAAGTGGGATTCTTTCTGTTTTTTTTTTTTTTTAATTTATTTGATTATTGGTTGAATTATTTAAATCAGAAAAAATAGGACACCTAGAATTTCACGGGATTCTATCTAAAGCGAAGTACATTTACACATCATCAAATAATCCAATTAAAGAGTCGGGGTAGAAAAGAATTCTGCAGGCAGTGGGGTGTCCACTCCATTGTCTATGTTCATAGCTATGCGACACAAATTATTATTTATTTGTTCGTTATTATTATTATTTGATCCAATTATTCAAAGATTTTCATTTATTTATAATTGAATATATAATTTCAACTATTTATAATTGAATATATAATTTCAACTATGAATTTCGTTATTTTCATCTTATGATACTTTTAATTTTTATTTTATCTATCAAACACTTCAATTTTTAAAATTTAGAATGATAATTTCACTCGATTCAATTCGATCCGATTTTTGTTGATTAAAATAGTGGATAAACGAGTTTTGGGATGGATTCATGGACTCAAATAGTATTTTTACCACTCATATCAAATTCGAATTGGGTTCAGATTCAAGAACTCGGATACTCACCATCTATTTAATTAACATTCTAAAAATATTTAAATTAATTATTTTTCTCAAATAAAAATTATATGTATACACCTTTCTTATTATAATTAAAGTTATAATTATATCAAATGTTGATATTATATTTTTTTTATTAGGTCGAAATAGAATTTTATAATTTTTACTTAATTTTTATTTTTAAAAATAAAAAATAAAAAATAATTTTAATGTTAAATGAATATTTAAATAGATAATTATAATTGGATTGAAACGAGTTCCAATAATAAAAGTAAATTTCTAAATGTGTTCCTGTACTTAATTTATAATTGAGTTCAGGTGGGTGGTGCATTCTAAGTGAGTAACTAACCCACTGCCATCCCTAATAAAATCACACGTATTAAACACTTCAACTTATAAATTATTTTATTGACTAATTTAACTTGTAAAATTAGAGCAATTAAATATCTATTAACAGTTGAAAATATAAAAATTATTATTCTAAAATTATGCTAATTATTTATTAAATTAATATTTTATATATAAAAATTAAAATAAAAAATTATTACTAATACGAAAATTTGTTTGATGTTATTAAAATTTATAAATTTAAGTATATAATAATTCATCCATAAAATTGAAAGTGCGAAGGAGTTAAAGTTTTAGAACTTATTTGGTTGGATGTAAAAAAAGAAGGGGTGTAAAATAACAAGTGAAAGTTTATTGCAATTTACAAAATACCTTGTTTGGAAAGGAGGTAAAATTAAGAGTGGATGTAAAATCTCTTTATTTTATATCCTCCAATTTACTCTTCAAAATGGAAGGAAAATAAAAACAACAAAGGAGCAACTAAGTAAAATATATTTATTTTATTTTCACCCTTTTATTTTTTCTTCAAACCAAATAAAAAATATAAAATAAAGAGATAAAATAAAATAGTTTACTTATTCTCTGTTTTACATCCTCCTTCCATCCAAACAAATCAGTAAAGTTTTGAATTTATGTTACTAGAATCCAAAAGAATACCTCAGCTCTAGCAACGAGGTCGCTCGTTACTGTTTCAAGTGACATGCATGGCTTTTAATTAATGCTGCACATAAATATAATATAGACAAGAAAAAATGTCAGTGAAAAAATTGATATTAAAAAAATAAATGAAAAGAAAAGAGTCTGTCAAATGGATCAATTAATTTCAATTACTGTCCAATTTAAATATTTCAATAATTTAAAAATGAAAATTTTTAATCAATTTAGCATTTAAATTTTATCAAACGGATCAATTAATTTCAATTACTGTCCAATTTTAATAGTGTGTTTTCTTTCTACATTTCTACACAAATTTTCTAATACCAATCAAGACGTTAAGAATCTCGTATAAGGAACAACTTTTGACCGGGAGGAAAAGTCCAAAACTTTTATACTCTATCCTGGTAAAAAAAAAAAAAAAAAGGACATATTCCTTTTGCATTATTCACTGAAATTGGTTTACCATTTCGTGGCGTGTGAATAGTTATGCGCAGAGGAATCTTTTTATCCAGCAGCAAGGCAGAAGAACTTACAAAATATGAATATAAAAAATTTTTTATTAATAATAAAACTTTAATTATAAATATATTTATTTATTTAGGTTAACGAGAAAATATATGTACGGTTTGATTCAATTTTTTGTACTGTGAAAAAGATTTCAACAGAAATACATTTTTAATTAAATATTTTACTTGTATATTATATATAATTATTTCTCTAATTTATGATATATCCTTTGTTTTTTCTGTCAAACAGAATTACATGGGTTTTGACAATATTAATGCCCTTGTAAAAACAATTTATAAGTATAATGTTAAATTGAATCTATTTACAAGTGTAATTTTATTTTTCCTTATTTGGCATGTTAAAAATCAAAATAATATATCTAAAAAATGAAAAAATATAATAATAAAATAAATATCAACTCATTCTTTACTTGAGTAATTTGATTATAGGTCCGCAAACAAGTTTAGTGCTCAGGCATAAAATTTTCATGATAATAAGCTACGTACTTTTAACAACAAATACCTTTAAAAAAAAAAAAATGTCACGCTATGGGATATATTAGTCGTATAATTTAATAAATAAGAAACATACAACATATACACAAATCAGGACATGGTACATAAGAGTATAAAATTCTATTTTACGTGTCAAGTGGATTTCCCCACTACTCATTTTAGGAGAATATTAGAAGATCTCACATGGATTGAGACTTCAAATATTTATACACCAATGCCATAAAATGATGTGTGTGTTTAAGTAAAAAAATATATTGGGTATTTTTTTTTTAAACCATCAGTTAACTTGATAGGTTCTTAATAAAATAGTATTATCTTATGCATTTATCATTGATTAGTGATCAAATTTCATATTTGTACGGTATTGCCAAATAAATTGTATTTTGGTAAAAATGCTATTTGATAATTTCAATTTTTTTTATCTAAAGCTACTGTTTCATTTGGTGGTTTCAATGTAAAATAAAAAATTATGTCGTATTGATATGTCAAAATGGAATCCCATTAATGACAATATCAATAATTTCTTAATGAACACAGGGCGGAGGTTATAAATAAAAAAATAGATTCATTACCACAATTGTCAAAATTTTAAAAATTGATTAAAATTACAAAAACAGTTTTTGTTAGTGATTTAGCCTAACTTGGACCTTGTTTGACAACAATTTTTGATATGGCTTTTAGTGTTTTGATCAAGTTAAAACTCTATCTTTATTAGTTGGAACGTTTGGTAATATAATTTTTATAATAGTTTATAGAGATCAATGAAAGTTTTTAACTTTCAACGTTTATCTCTTGAATAATAATTTTTTTTTTAATATATCCATTTTTTTTCCTTGAATTTAAATAATTAAACAATTAATGTCATTTTTTATTATTTTAAATTAAATAATTAATTTTACCAAATAATCATAATTTAAACCATTATATAATAGCTATTAACTACAAAGTTATAAAACAACTAATAAGTACTGCATCAGCTAACTACTAAATCAGTTAATACGGTGGAATATACCCTTAAAAGCATCCAAAGTTTTCGTATTTGTTTTCGTTTTTTTTTTTTTTTTTTAAATAAGTTTACTTAAGTTAATATATTCCTTTTCATGCTTCAATAGTCAATCGTCATTTTTCCTTTTCACTTCGTTACTCCATCTTTCTCTTTCTCTCTATCTTATAAAAGCAAAGAGTCGATCGACCTCCTGTGTTAAACGCCAATTCAACCATAAATTAAGAAAGACACAAGAAAATGGATAACGTTCGACATAGAAGAACAAGCGAGAGAGAAAATAGTCCCAACAGAGCCAAAGTAAGCATACAAGTCCAGCCAAAGCAGGTCAAATCTATCAGAAAAATTCAAGTTATTTACTATCTTTCTAGAAATGGCCATCTTCAACATCCACATTTCATGGAAGTTACCCATTTCGCCAATCAACACCTTCGTTTGAAAGGTATTTATATACAAAAACAACCAAGTTTATATATATATATAATACAGATATTTATAATTTGATTACTGAACTATTGTTCTTTTTATTGTTAATTTGATTACTGAACTGTTTAATTGTTCTTGTATTATCAGATTTTATGGATCGGCTCACAGTTCTTAGAGGCAAAGGGATGCCTTCTTTATACTCATGGTCTTGCAAAAGGTGTAGTATATGATTAATTGTCTAGTTAGTATTGAACTTCTTGTTGATTATTGCAAATTATTTTTTTTAATTTTTTTTTCCAGGAGCTACAAGAATGGCTATGTGTGGAATGATTTGGCAGAAAATGATATTATTTATCCTTCTGATGGAGCTGAGTATGTTCTCAAAGGATCTGAATTAGTTGAAGGATGTTCTGGTTAGTGTTGAATCCTCATCACTAGCTTATTTATTTATTTATTTGAAATAATAATTAAGAATTTTTAAAATCTTTTTATGTTACTATTATATGTAATTAATTAGTTAATTAAGTGATAATTAGATAAATTATTTTGATAATTTGCACTTTTTATTAATTTAATTTTAGTATAATATGACTGATAGATTTTTTTTTTCTTTAGCAGAAAAGTTCCAAGAACTTCAACTAAGCAATAATAACATACAACTAATTCAAGAGCCCAAATACCATGCAAAACCAAAGCAACTCGGTCCGAGTCAACTCTGCACCAAGTATGAGTTTGAAGAATATGAAGAAGAAGACCAAGAACAAGAATCACAAGAAGAATATGAAGATGAAGAGAAAACAAGCTACACAACCTCCACAACTCCTCACTCTCGTTGTTCTAGAGGTGTGTCTACTGAAGAGTTAGAAGACCAACAAGAAGCTACAAAAAACCCGAACTCAACTGAGCCAACTCATCCCAACTCGTGCCCACCACCATCAACCTCCTCATCGATAGTAAATAAAAACAAGCATCAAAACACAACTTCCAAACGATTTGAAGATGGTGACCCAATTGCCACTGAGTCACCGCCGAGTCGTAACTCGGTCCTCCTCCAACTCATCTCATGTGGAAATTTAGCTGTAGCTAAAGCAAAGGGTAATAGTAATGGACTGAGTTTAAAACAACCTGAAAAGATGAAGAAAAATGATATTGTGATTAAAAGGAGTAGTGAAAGCAATCTTCTTCATAAAGGGGTTTTGTGTAAAAGTGCAATGAGAGTTGGAGAAGAGGAAATGATGATTAGTTGCATGTCTGAAAATCCTAGGTTTGGAAATTTACAGGTGGAAGAGAAGCAGTATTTTAGTGGTAGCATTGTTGAGTCAGTGAGTGAGAACCGAGTTGCTGTTGAGTCCGCGTTGAAGAGATCAAACTCGTATAATGAAGAAAGGTCAGTGTTTGATGCTGTTTTAATATAAAAATGTTTTTATCATTATTATTATTATTATTATTATTATTATTATTATTTTAATTCCATGCATTATTGATTATTAGGAGCAAAAGGAATGGAGTGATGGAAGAAGCAGTACGAGAGGAAGACATTAAAGAGGTGAAAGCAACAAAAGCCAAATGCATTCCTCTAAAGAAGGCTTCATCTACATTTTCTTGTTCATCATCTTCAAAACAAACCAAGAAATATTAATGATATGCAATAAAGGTTCCTTTGAGTGGGACTTGGTTGGTGCAGTAATTATTAGTTACTATTTTACCTAATTCTTGCTTTTGTTGTGCTGTGCAAAGTTGAAACCGATGTTTGTGTAAAATCTTG
This sequence comes from Jatropha curcas, assembly GCF_041381405.1. Classification (NCBI taxonomy): domain Eukaryota; kingdom Viridiplantae; phylum Streptophyta; class Magnoliopsida; order Malpighiales; family Euphorbiaceae; genus Jatropha; species Jatropha curcas. Next base: position 26,885,245 of record NC_143153.1, read on the forward strand.
GAGTTGAGAAAATGGGTATGTTGAGAATCTCTATAATATCGTTGGATTTGGTTGGAGAAGTCATATGCATATAAAGAGGCTAATCACTCATTAATGTTTGTCTTGGAGTACTGCTTTAATGTGATTTTAATGATCTTCATGATTAATAGCATTTAAGATTTGGATGTTGTGGAGGATCACATGCATGCACCCATTAATTTTTTTTTTTAGCCTGTATTGTCCTAAACTCACTTATTCGACTAGGCATGCCACCATTTCGGTTTGAATCGAAACTGAAGTAGAACCGAACTGTACTGTAGATGAACCAGAACTGAATTGAAATTGACAGTTTCTAATTTTAAATCAGAGCCGGCGGTTCAAAAGCCGGTTAAGGTTTATGTGAATGTTAAAATATGAACCGGAATTGGTAGTTAACCGACGGTTTCGGTCCGGTTCGAATCGAAAATTTTCTATTTTTATTTTCAAAATGATAATCATTAAGCCTATTTTATATATATCTCTAAAAGTCTCAATAATATTATACTATATGATATACTTTACTTAACAATTTTTTTTTTAAAATACACTTTACTTTAAAAGTTAAAAATCTAAAAAGTAAAATAGTAAAAAAAGAGAGAAATATTTAGTCTAAACTTATATTATTTTTAACTTTTTTTTTACCCTTTTAAATTGTTTGCTAAGTTTAAAATTACATTCTTTTGAAGCATTTTTCAAAATTTTCTTATAATTTATTTAATTAATAATATTTAAACAAAATAAAGTGATAATTTATTTGATTATTTTGTAAAATTAATTAATTTTATTCATATATGAGTATAAGCATTCTAACATTTATTTAAAATAAAATTTACCAATATTTTTTAAACTTATATTAATATGTACGAAATAAAGATATAACATTAAAACTGATTTTTCTTTTAAAAAAATATATATATCACCGGAAACCGTGAACGGAACCATTGGTTTATCGGAACCGTGCCGGAACCATCCGGAATCAGAACCGGACCGAAATCGGCGGTTCAAGGGCCGGTTCAGGTTCAACATTTTAAAAAATTTGAACCGTTGGTTCCGTGAACCAGAACCGGCAGTTTAAACCGGCCATGCCTAGATTCGACTAATTTGAATTCGCATCTACTAGATATATAAAGTTGTCAAAGCACTCCTTTTGAGTGTTTGAGGGACTCCATATCCAAAACTTGAACTCAAAACCTCTGATTAAGAGAAATTTTTATCATTTGATCTCATTCCTCAGAGTTTTCTTTTTCTTTTTTCAATTTAGAATGTAAATACTATTTTTTTTTGGATTTATTGGAATTTCAACGATTTGATATAATTCAATAGCGGAATTTTATTCAAATTAGCAGTAATATTACTAAGTTTAAATTATTGAAGTTTAATATTAAGAATAATAAAACTATTAAAATAATTAATTTGTTATTATTTGAGAAAAGAAATCATAGCAAAGTTTACAGGGTCTAAATTATATTCTCATGAGGAATTCTCAATGAAAAATAATCTTTAGGGTCAAACACAGAAATTGTAATTCAATTAAGATGGAAATCACCATTAAGTATGCATTAGGCCTTCACTATGCACAATTTTGGAATTCTAACTCTTCTTAATTACTTGAGAATTGAGTTAATTGGTCTTCTTAAGCCATGTTATTGAATTATTGTTGAGTAAAGTATGATTTTGCTAATGTCTTAGAGATGTAACACATTAAAAATGAAGTGGTTATTGTGGTTTTTCATGCATGTTGATAACCAAATTAGAGCTTGCAGCTGAGTTTGTGTTATAAAATTTGTAACTGAAGTTTGGAATGAGATTTATGAGTAGCTTTTGGATATGGTAAAATTTGTAAAAATTGTTGGAAGCCTTCTTGTGCTGTAATATTTGACCATACATCATAGTTTTGTAAGTTGTCCTACTAGAAGATTTCTTTTCAGGGACAACAATATTACTCTTTCTTCTCCTTCTTCTTCCTCCAGCCTCTTCCCTTCGTTATCAACATCGGGTGAGACCTAATTAATTCACACTTATGATCTTTAGTTTCCTTAAGTATATGGTAAATGATTATGTATTAATTATGTAGATTTCATTGTAAGAGGAGAAAACCGGACTGGGTTTAACGCCACCGAGTTGCCACGGCAAGTGCAATGGATGCAACCCATGTAACGCAGTTCAGGTGCCTATAGAACCAACCACCCAACCCAAATCGAGTAATAATCTTCGGTTCTTTGAGATATATTCTTCAAATTCAGGTGATGATGGTCTCGACTATCACCCAATCGTCTGGGAGTCTATGTGGTGGCAAATTTTATGATCCTTACTAATACCATCTTCTTCAAATTATACATATGAAACTGAATATATAATTTATCACCATTGCCTATTTGAATAGAGCTATATAGTTGTACTTAATTCTTAGTTTAAGGTTTTGTTTGTAAAATAACTTGATATTTTTCATAATTTTTGATTATTTGAAACATTGAAAGAAAATAAGTCAAGAAAAATAAGTTGTTGGTTAATGGAAAATAAGTTAACTTTAAGGAAAATGACTTACCCTTATTTACATGAAAAACATTTTTCTAATTTATTTCATAATCCAAAACTAGTTTTTTAGGTCACAAGGAACAATCCACTTGTTGAAGAGGTGCAATTGCAAGTCCGTAGTCTTTTTTAAAGTGTCAAAAATATGTCTAAGTGGCTTTTTTTTTTTTTTGGCAGAAATGCGCAAAATAATTTATTGATAGGTCCATACCATTTAAAATGTATTTTACATGATAATTTTTGCAACATGATTATTTTAAAATAATCATTAAATTATTTTAATAATATATATTTTTTTAAATATGTTAAAGCTCACACCATTTAAAATATATATTTTAGCAATATATTTTAAAGTAATTATAGTACTTATATATTGTTAAATTATCTTAACATGATATACACTGCATTGTTACATAATTTAATTTAAAAAAATTAAATCACATTATTAGACTAAAATAATCATCATTATTGTATTTATACTATGAGAATACATTTTAAATAGAAACTCTAATTATTAAATTTATCTTTAATATAGATTGCTTATGAATAATATAATAGGTGTAAATGCATTATTTATATGATGGAAAATTAATTTTTTTTAATTTTATATCAAATGTTGAAAAATATTTTCTAAGAATAATTTTATGTAAAGCTAAACATTGAAAAATAATGTATTTTTCTAGAAACAAATGGAGCCTAAAGTACTTATAATATGCATTTAATGAAAATTTAAGGCTAAATATAATATAAAAAAAGGAAAAAAAAATTAGTCATTAAGAATAATTAATTAGACTATGTTTGATTGGATGTAATGTAATGTAATTATAATAAAAAATGTAATGCAATGAAAAATGTATTGTAATGGAATATAATTACCTTTCATTATTATGTTTGGTCATGTAATAAAAAATATATATATATGTAATGTAATTAGGATTTCATTTTTATGTTTGCTTGTAAATATATAATGTAATTAGCACATCACTACCACCACGCCACCAATCCACCACCACCACCATCACCACTACTATCACTACCACCTCAACCACCATGGCCACCACCCCATCATGTCATTATTAATACAAAAGAATTTAAATCAAAAGCTATTAATTTTTATATTGGATCTGAGCGTTTATAATAATGTAAGACTATATTTGGTAGTTGAAGTAGAATGAAATAAAAAATAAAACAAATAATAGAATGAAAATAGGGAATATAAAAATATATAAATGTATACATTTATATTATAATTTAATTTATTCAATGAAAATATATAAATGTATACAAAATTAATTTCCAATCACTTTAACTTTGATTTTATTATATTACATTTTTTGATTATTTTCTTTTAATTTTTTTAGTCCAAATAAATTTATAAATCTAAATGCTCTTGAATAATTTAATATAATGAATAGCTTTTTGTTCAAATATTTATTTTATATTAATAATGATGTAATGGTGGTAATAGTGGAGTGATGGTTCAGGTGGTGGTAGTGCTGATAGCGATGGAGTGGCGGTAGTGGTGGAGTAATTCTTTATGTCCGAGTTTGAACATTATTCTCATCTTCTTTAATTTGTAACTCTATTGAATAATATTAAATTTCTTATAGAAGAAACAACCACAAGTTACAACAAAATGTACAAAACCAATCAGCCGATTAAAGAGTGTTAAATTTCTTATAAAAGTATAAGATAAACATTATAATCAAATATAGAAAAATTAATATGTATTTGACCACTTAGAATGGAAAAATCAATTATATCAATTAATTATCCATATCTTTCTCATAAGCAGTATGTTATGTCTCTAACTAGTAAACTATCCATCAGATAATGATTTTTTTGTTTCTGCAAAGTGTAAATGATTATAAATTTAGCTTTCTATTTTTTTTCCTGAAAAGTACCTTGTTTTTATAAAATATTTTTCATAATCTTTTTATATTTATTTATTTAAAATATTAAAAATTAATTAAAATATCAAATTTATCATTTAAATAGTAAAATAAAAAATTAATTATCAATAATACTTAAAGGCAAAAAGTCTCCACTATATCATTTATAACAAGCACAAAGTTGTTCTAAAGAGGAATTCAAATTAACACATCCTTGATAGCGAAAGAAAATAAAATTTATTTAACAAAACAAATAAGTTTTGTGATGATTTTTTTTTCCCAAAGAAAGTAAACGTATATACAATAGTATTATAGGATAAAACTTTCAAAACATGACTCTAATTCCTAAGTAAGATTAGACAAAACATCCTAATTAGGATTAATAAGATATACTTGATCTAATATCAATAAAACATAATTTACTTTTAATTTATGTTTAGTAATATCTACAATATGTATAATATTAATGTCTATCATTTAAATTGTATTTGATTAATATATATTTACATTTGCCCAAACATTTATATTAATATTAATATAATACATATATAATATTATATTTAATAAATTTTTAATTAAAATAATTTTCTTACTATGTAATCAAATTTCTAAATTAAAATCACAATCTTTTGTAATAACTTCGAGCTTTCTCCGCCAGAGAGAGTAGAGAAGGGGAGAAGCGACTCGTCGTAGAAGCTTCGCTTCCGGGACGAAGCCAAGCCTAAAAGAAAAGATCGACTTGGCGCGGGGGGCCAAGCATTCTGAGCTGGAAGGAAGCAAGCGGAGGCATTACGGGCCGACCACAAGAAGCAAAGCTTCGTAGACTCGACAAGTCGCTTATAGAATGCCGACTACTAAGTGAAGACTTTCTACTTCATTTAATAAGGGAAGGGGGCTTCGCTTAGGGAGCTTTATAAGGCCGACCACTACATAAGCTGCTGGCGGAGAAAGCTCGAAGAGCTTCCCTTCATTCGCTTCGCGGGAGCCGCACAGCACATAGCTGGAAGTCAGAGGGCCCATACTACCTGCCCGACCTTTCGCTCTGATAATTTTTTTATTTTATTTATTAGCCAACAAAATTAATATTTAAATAGTAAAGCAATATAACCGATCAAATTAAATTACCTTTATTTTTTCAATTAATAAAATTAAAAGAGCCTTAAAGATATTTTTATCATTCCATAATTTTAATAAAAGCATTTTTGTTGATCCTAATATTCCCTCTTTGTTTCCGCTTTTATACATATTATAGATTATAGATAAGTAATATTGAATTAAAAAAACATAATATTGAATGTTTAATTTTAAAAATGTGTTTAACCTTATTTAGCAATAGATTCTTATGCAGTGTTTAATATTTTAATTATAGTCAAAATAATATTTTTATTATTAAAACTATTTATGGCATAACATTTGTATAGTTATTATATGACCGTAAATTTACCTTTAAACTTGTCCAAAAAAAGTCTTACCCCTTTATATTTTAGAAATGACCTTATAACTCTTAAACTTACAAAATTGTTCACGTTACACCCTCATAAGTATAGTCAGCAACCCGCGTAAATTTCAATTCTCCCTTTACGCGTGGATCTATAAAAATATTCCCAATGATAGTTTAAATCATTAAAAAATATTTTTTTTATTGCTAAATTAATTAGTATATTATTGAAAATTAATTTTTTTCTCTCTCATCCTATTTTTTCTCCACAAATTCATATTGGATTTGCATATTTCCAAAAGCCAATCTCATCTCTCCTCTCTCATCTGATTACCAAACTGTCTCTCTTCTCACGCACCTCTCTGTTTCTTCAACAGTTGGTTTGGGGTCCTCTTTCTTTTATTGTGGTTTTAATTTTCTTTTCTTTTTTTTTTCAATTGCCAATCATTTTTTTTTCTCCTGAGTAACTCTACTTCTTAAGTTCCGTTTTGTCTCTTGTTTTTCTTTTTTTGATTTAACTTTGGATAAAAAATTTAAAGAAATGAAAGGGGAGAGAGAAGAGGGTTGGTGTTATTGGAGGTTGAGATCTAAACTAAAGAAGCTAAGGTAGTTTCAGCCAATGTCTCTTGGTTTCTTGTTTCTTTATGACTTTTTAGCAAAAATTCACTTGCTTCTTTGGCAATGGCGGTGGTATTGGTTCCAAAAGGGATGTACTGGCCAACAACAACAGCGATTCCATCAAGAATGGGTAGCGATTAAATTTGGATTTCGAGTTGGGAAAGAACGGAACAAGGAGCAATTTTTGAATGTTCATGGACTGTTGTACCTGGAAAAGATTCATGTGTTGTTGATGGGAGACCAATAAATGAGTTTAAAATTTATCAATTAATTATTAATAAATTTAAAAATTTGAAAATACTTGGACTCTTGGAGCTTGTTTTACGAAAACCACCACCAAAAACCATTGGCAATTTTTTTTGAACAGTTTTGTTTTGTTCCTCTGCTTTGTGCACGCCTTTCTCTGTCTCTCTGACAGTACTTCCCTTCTCTTCCTCCTCCCTTATCTCATGACTAAAACCTAGATCTTTCTCTTTTCTTTTATCTTTTTCTCAGCTTTTGTTATGGAACAAAACTTTAACCATCTATCTATATCAGATGATGAAGCCGATAGTTTTGAGATCGACACTCCACTTAAGATTGAAACTACCCCGTATGAGTTTTGCTTTGTGGGTATGTTTCTCACTTATAATATCATTAATTTTCAAGCCATGAGGAACACATTGGCAGATGTTTGGCACCCATTGGGAGGCATAGATATATCAGATCTGGGTGGAAAACGTTTCTTGTTTCGTTTCTTTAATCAAGTGGATTTTGATAGGGTCATGTGTGGATCCCCTTGGAGTTTTAATAGACACCTTTTGATTTGGAAACCAATAGGTAAAGGAGAGATACCTATGCATATTCCACTATTACATGTTGATTTCTGGGTTTTAGTGGTAGATTTACCCAATGGTTATATGAATGAGGGGGTAGCAAAACTGTTAGGAGATTTTGTTGGGTCTTTCTTGGAGTATGATGGGGAAGCGAGCAGTTCCAATGAAGATGAATTTATGAGGATGAGAGTTCGACTAGACATACGTCAACCATTAAAGAGAAAGAAGAGGTTGAATGACCAGTCTGGTTTGGTGTTCTATGTCAAATTCAAGTATGAAAAACTGAGTACATTTTGCTTCCTCTGTGGACGGCTTGGCCACTCTAAAGCTTTTTGTGATCTGCGGCTACATCTTAAACAGGAAGAAATTATTTTTAGATGGGATGAGAGCTTAAGGGCTCTAGCGAGACGACGGCAAAAACAGCAAGGTAGTCCATGGTTACGCCAGTATGGGCAGAATGCAAATTTTGGAGGTACAGCGGATAAGAAGGTAACTGATAGAGAAAATAAGGGCACCAACAAAGCTCGAGATTTTCGCTTTTCTTTTTATGGAACGAGTTTGAATGGTGATGATGGTAGTTCATCTGCGTCAGCTTCCAGAATGGACTTGGAAAACTATGATATGACCCATGAAGCCCAGTTAGGCCAGGCAGAGAACGCTTGCTTTGAGACACAGGATGACCCCAAAAAAAGACCAAGAAGTTCTAGCAAAAACCCAGCTCTTGAAGTTTCTTTGATAAAGGATTCAACAGGAAGCAAATTTGTGGAAAACAACGGACCACACAAAACTACAGGCAATCCCGTTACGCGGGATGGCCGTTCACAATGAGACTCCTAAGTTGGAACTGTCGGGGTCTGGGCAATCCTCGAACAGTTCAAGCACTCAAAGATTTTACTTTGAGCCATAAGCCCGCAGTGGTTTTTTTAATAGAAACTCTAGTTCATAAACAAAGACTTGAGGAGGTGTGTAGAAGTATGGGTTATGATAATTGTTTTGGAGTTGATTGCAACGGTAGGAGCGGCGGTTTGGGTCTTTTCTGGAATACTGAAACCACACTTGATGTCCAAGGTTTTTCGCAACATTGTATTGATGCATGGATTAAAGAAGGAGATTATTCATGGAGACTAACTGGATACTATGGGGTAGCTGATAGAAGCAGAAGACGTGCTGCCTGGAATCTTCTTAGAGCTTTGAGGGGTCGTAGCAACAAACCTTGGCTTATATTAGGTGATTTTAATGATTTGGCCACACACTCTGAAAAGTGGGAGGGTTGTTCATATCCACAAACTCTTATTGATGGCTTCCGGGAGGCAATTGATGATTGTGGCTTGACTGATCTCCCTTCAGTTGGATACAGGTTTACATGGGCCATGAAATGATTTGGAAAAGTTTACACGAGAGAGAAACTTGACCGAGCAATGGCAGACAAGAATTGGTCCGACTATTTTAGGGATGCCAAAGTTAATACACTTATCTCACCAACATCTGATCACGACCCAATCATTGTTCATACATCAGCAACTAATAGGGTAAATTCTAAAGCATTTAAATTTGATAATGCTTGGCTCTGTGATTCGGGTATTCGAGAAGTGGTCGCCTCAGCTTGGGATGACGATAGTGACATGTGCATTTTAAAGAAGAGGGATCAGTGCATTGATGCCTTGCGGGTCTGGGGAAGGAGTAGAAATAAAGAGTTTTGGCAGCAAAAAAAGAGTATTAGTCAAAAAATTAGAAATGGATAGGGAGGTGGATCCGGAAAATTATAACCAAGCTTTGAAGGATAAGTTATCAGCTCTTCTAGCAGAGGAGGAAGTTCGAAAGAAGCAAATTGCTAAACAATTTTGGCTGACCCAAGGAGATAGAAACAGCAGTTTTTTCCATGCAAAGACTAAAGCTAGACGCAGGAAAAATACAATAGTAGGATTACATGATGAGAATGGTAATTGGTCAACTAATCTCTCTTGTATTAAAAGATCAATACAAAAATATTTTGGTGACATCTTTTCATGTACAAGTCAACATCCAGAAGAAGTTTTGTCCCTCACTTCTTTACTTTATAGTAAAGTGAGCAAAGATGACAATGATTGGCTAACAAGGACTGTTTCGGTGGCAGAGGTTAGGTTGGCTGTTTTTCACATGCACCCGGATAAGGCACCTGGCCCTGACGGACTTAATCCTGCGTTTTATCAAAAATTCTGGGACATTATTGGCATTGATCTTGTGAAGGCTTGCAATGATTGGTTACAAGCAGGTATTTTTCCTACTTCATTGTCGGATACTCTTATTGTGTTAATTCCAAAAATTGTTGACCCTAAAGAGGCTAAAGACTTTAGACCCATAGCATTGTGTAATGTTCTGTACAAAATAGTGTCTAAAGTTTTAGCTAATCGTCTGAAAATTGTGTTGCCAAAAGTCATTTCTGAACATCAATCTGCATTCATACCTGGTAGAGCTATTACTGATAATATTTTAGTGTCCTTTGAAATGATGCACAACCTTAAAAGACAAAAGCGTTGTGGGATGGGATCTTGTGCTATGAAAATAGACATTAGTAAGGCTTATGACCGAGTTGATTGGAATTACTTGTGGGCTGTTATGCTCAAATTGGGTTTCTCAGAAAAATGGTTGGGGTGGATGAAAATGTGTGTTTGTGGTATACACTATTCTATTTTTGTTAATGGAGAGACTGTGGGTCCAATTGTGGCTAGTAGAGGGCTGAGACAGGGTGACCCGATTTCACCCTATCTCTTTCTATTATGTGCGGAGGGTCTCACTACTTTATTTAATGAAGCTGAGAGGAAAGGATGGATTCATGGGGGTAAGGCAGGTAGAAGTTGTCCTCGCATTTCTCATTTGCTTTTTGCAGATGACTCCCTATTCTTTTTTAAAGCTAATACGAGTGAAGCAACAAAAGTAAAAGAAATTCTGAAGAAATATGAGAAAGCATCGGGACAAGCTATCAATTTCCAAAAATCTGGTTTGGTTTTTAGCCCTAATACAGATGTGACTACGAGACGACAGATTGAACAGTTACTGGGGGTCACAACATCAGGGGAGGATAGTATGTACCTTGGTTTACCTTCAGTTATTGGACGTAACAAGAGACAGATTTTTAGTTTTCTAAAGGACAGAATGTGGAAAAAGATGAACAGCTGGTCGAATCGTTTTCTTTCTAGAGCTGGTAAGGAAGTGCTTATCAAATCAGTGCTTCAAGCTATTCCATCCTATTGTATGAGTGTTTTTGAGTTGCCCTTGACATTTTGCAATGAAATCCATAAGATGATGAATAGATTTTGGTGGCGCGGAAAGCAGGATGATGGGAAAGGAATTCACTGGTTGAGTTGGGAAAGAATGTGCAGCAGTAAAGATAAAGGAGGTATGGGTTTCAAAAATATTAGATGTTTTAATATTGTTATGCTTGCCAAGCAAGGGTGGCGTTTGCTCAATTATGAGAACACCCTTTTCCATAAAGTTTTCAAGGCAAAATATTTTCGGGGAAAGGATTTTTTTGAAGCACCTTTGGGTAAGAATCCTAGCTTTGTGTGGAAAGGTATTTGGTCAGCTAGTAAGGTGTTGCAACATGGTGTAAGGTGGAGAGTTGGCAATGGGGAGAAAATTAGGGTGGTTCATGACCCATGGTTACCAAATGCAGCTCCATTTAGGATAGTGGGTTGGCAAGGATTTATAGATGAGGGTTTGAGAGTTAAAGATTTATTTGTGAGTGGGGAGAGAAAATGGGATGTTGGAAAAATCATCAATTTATTTAGTGTGGAAGAGAGTCAGCAAATCCTTGATATTCCCATTAGTATTAGAGATAGAGAGGATGTTAGAGTGTGGCATTTTGATAGAAAAGGGGTCTATAATGTCAAGTCAGGCTACAAAGTGACTTGTGAGGTTTTTGGGATGGGGGTTGGTGAGATTGGGTCATGGTGGAAGACAGTGTGGGCTATAGAAACACAACCTAAGATTAAAGATTTACTTTGGAGAGTTCTTAGAGGGGCCTTACCAACAAGAGAGAGACTTAAGAATAGGGGGGTTAATGTTAATGAGGGATGTCCTTTATGTGGTGAAGTAGAAAGTATTGATCATGCTTTAATCAATTACCACTTTGCTAAAAGAGTTTGGAGTCTTGGAGGCTATCTTGTGCCCAACACTAACATTGCTTTTAAATATTTTTTTATGCAGGTCATACAAAAAAATGAAAGCCATAGAACTGCTAAATTTGCTAATATTCTATGGGGTATTTGGCACATGAGAAAAAAACGGCTTTGGGAAAATGTTCATTTAACTGCTCTTCAGGTCTACACGTTAGCCATGCACTCCATGCAAGCATTCACTTTGGCTCAGCGGCATGCTCAAGTGGGTTTGATACATCATCCTAATCCTAGTGACAATTTAAAGTTCAAAGGGTCAAATATTGCAACTTCGTGTACACCAACATTAGCACAAGTCTACCCCACTCTCCAAGAACCACGTCTAGTCATCAATTTGCAAGATCCTATTAATGCAAAACATTGGCATGGACATACAGATGGTGCCATTTTTGCTGCATCAAAAATGTCTGGATTTGGTATTACATTTGAAGATGATGAAGGCATTTTTTTGAAAGCTATTTCAGGTTATTATGAAGGTACACCGGACTCTGCCATAGTTGAGGCGATTGCTCTTCGTCAAGGACTACTTTTTGCTGTGCACTTCTTCCACAATGCAGGATGTTTTTATGTGGACTCGCAGCTTGTTATTTTTGCTCTCAACTCTAGTGTCCCGGATTTCTCTTTTTTTGGTCTTGTAATCTCAGATTGTATCTATTTACTAGGACTTCGCCCTGATTTTGAGGTCCGTTGGGTTCGCAGGCAAGCTAATATAGGAGCTCATACTCTAGCTAGAGCTGCCTATCGCCATGCTCGCCATGTTATTTGGGATAGTATTCCACCCTTTATGTTGAATTTGTTCTCTTAAGTAATGAGATTTTATCTTTTCAAAAAAAAAAAAATATTAATAAATTTATTAATTAATTAAATTATGGACATAAATCAATGTTTCAAATTAAAAGAATGTACAAATGAAAAATAATTAAAAGAAGTTCTCTTTTTGCATGAGATCCAATGTGTTAAAATTATTTACCACTTCGAATGACAATTTTACACGTCATCCCCGCGTGTAGCACATAACTTATTTATCATTCTGATTAGATGTGCAATTGTTATAAATAAATATATCTAGGGACTATAAGATCATTTTTTTAAAATATAAGAGACCATAAGATTTTTTTGCGTAAATTCAGAAGGTAAATAATGTATCCGGCCGTTATTATACTAGTGTTGAGAGATTCAGAAAGTGGATTATGAAATATTACTCTCATAGCTAACAATTATTATAATAGCTGCTAATTACTAAAACATCTAATATTATAAAACTAAAACCTTAATTTTAATGGAAAAACTTTTAATGCTATACATTTAATTTTAAAGATGACTGTTTATTTTTTTTTTATTTGGTATTAGAGGAGATGATTTGAATCTAGATTTATAGTTAGGTCCTACGTGTACCTATCATTAAATTATATCTTAGTATGCGGATGTAAATTATATCTTAGTACGCGGATGAGTGGTTAATTAATTTTAATTAGCATATCTAAAGAGGTAATATTGAGGTGGTGGTGGTGGAGGTTGAGTTCAGTTAGGATTCAACTTTGAAGATTGTAATGGAGGAATAATTATATATGTTTTTGGATGAAGTGACTAGTATATTATTTGAAGTAATGGTACATACAATTGCATTACTCATATCGTACGGAGTAAGAAAAAAAAATCCAAACATCAAAAAATATATATATAAAACATCGCAACCAACTGTATAATATAATTTTTATTTTATTACATAATTGATTAAATTAAATAAAAGTAATTTAAATTTTTAATAGATCAAACAAAAATTGAGAGTACCGTGAAAATAAAGTAACTCATCGGCAATCTAGTTAGGAACCTCAGTCTATAATGCACATGGTGATCTCCATGAAGCAAGCTGGTTAAGCATTGAAATATTGAGACATAATCGAGAACGCTGAATTCAATGATATTGTCATAGGGATCCATGACATGCATTTAAGTCTCTTTTACTTTCCATTCCATCTACTTAAATATTTTAATTCAGTCAGCAAAGCTTTGGTTTATTATTCCTTGGATTGGATCTACTTTTTGTTTAGAAATTTGAACTTAAAAATTAAAATTATACTTTCCCTCGTTATTGCGTAAAATGCATTACGTTTGTTTCATAATATTTGTCACATTCAGAATTTCATCTCTTTTAAGAAAATCATTAAATTTGTCTAAATTACAATAAATGATTGAGTAAATTGATTATATTGCCCTTAATTTGACATTAATTCTTTAAGAAAACCATTAATTGAGGCAATAATTATTGGTCATATACAAGAGTAAACATGTAAAAAAAATATTTATTACTCCTTGAAATCACAAATGTGACAAATATTTTAGAACAAACTATTTTTTCAAATGTGACAAGTATTATGGAACGGAGATAGTATCTGATATTACCATGCTCATCTCACAGCTTATGACTTTTATAGTTGGAGCAATTAGTATTTGTAATTTGCACCCCCAAGAAAAAGTATTTGAAAAATATAATTTTAAACACTTTACAATTATTAGGGATTTAACGTGTGAATTTTGGGATAATTTTTACCCTAGGTTTAATTTTGAAATTCACCCTATTTTGTTTGTATGGTTTTACAAAATAAACATATTAAAAATTCAGTTAACAAAAATCATTTTACTCTTTTTTACACTTAATCCATTAAAATATTAATAAAAATCCTTTGTTTAATGGACAATCATAAAAGCTATTCTGAAAAAAATAATTATTTAAATATATAAATTTAGAAATCTTGAAAATATTTTAAAATATCACAAAAAGAAATAATAAGTAAATAAAATGGGATTGATGGACGTTTTTTGTTTTTAAAATATTATGAATATTTTAAAATAACTTTTTAAAACATGATCATTTACCCATCCATCCAATGGGTGTATAAGGGTTTAATTGAAGAATTTTTCCAAGCATGTGTCTCATCCGCTAACTAAGCTATATTATTACACATGCCCATGCACGTAAATTCTTCTCAGTTTCATAAACGCCATGGATTACAATTAAAGGGTTATATATATATATATATATATATATATATATATATATACACAACACAGCACAAGAATATAATCTCCGCGCAAGAAAAGGAAGAAGCAAGTGGAAAGCAGCCGATCCCAATTTATTGACACAGAGTCTAAAATGCCGCAAGATGTGCTACTTTCGAATCTTATGCATGTGGTGTGATAATATGAACTTTCCCTATTAATTGGATTGAACACCCTAAACTCTCTCTCTCTATATAAACAATACTCCATAATTTGTTTCTAATTGCTAATCTGATTCTGATCACTAATGGCTAAGTGGGTGTTCCTCTTCTTTGCCCTCTCTCTCTGTGCAGTCCCTTCTCTTGTTAGTGCCCACCGAAGACCTTTCTTTGTCCATGGCCGCGTCTACTGTGACACTTGCCGTTGTGGCTTTGAGACCAACAAAACAACTTATATTCCAGGTATATTAATCAATTTCTCTCTATATAAATTAATACATATACTCTAGAAATTAGAATTACCTCAGTTGGTAAATGTATGCAGGTGCAAAGGTAAGAATCGAGTGCCTGGACAGGGTAAATTCACAACTTAAATACAGTATTGAGGGAAAAACAGATTCGACTGGAACGTACAGAATAAAGGTAAAAGACGATCATCAAGACCAATTCTGCTATGCTGTTCTTGTGAGCAGTCCACAGGCAAATTGCAAGACAGCAGACCCAGGTCGCAGTCGTGCTGAAGTTATATTGACTCGCTCCAATGGTGCTGTGTCTGATCTTCATTTTGCTAATTCTATGGGGTATTTTAGGTATCAACCTATGTCAGGCTGCGCTGAACTTGTCAAGGAACTTTTACATTCCGACGAATAGAATAATTTAACAAAAAAAAAAAAAAAAAAGAATAATTGAATTTCTTGTTAATTAGAGCCTATTTGTGGTAATCTTTAAGATTTTTTTTTTCTTTAATTGACGGTGATGATATAATGTACAACATGTGTCTCTTACCTCAAGAGATATGTTTAGGTCAAATCCTACATGTTATTTGCTTCTTTTTTTTTATTAAAATCTAATATGTTATTTACTTGTGATGATTTATTTTTTCATATATTTTTAATTATATTTGATAAGGCGTAATAAAATATAATTTTTTGTAATTAAAAGTATTTCTTTTATAAATATTACACTATATATCCATTTAATTATATTACAATACATTCTATTATGGACCTTATCTAAAAATAGGAAATACTTCATCTTTATTCTTGGTTGAAAATGGAATTACTTTAGCAAGTAATTTGTATAACAAGTACAGAGAAAGAGACGTAGTTTCTCACATGTCTTATAATTTCTAGCTTCCACAAGAAATTAATTTCATGAAATTATTAAAATAGAATTCTAAAAATTATTTAATACTGAATATAAAACATGTTGATTTACAAATACAATTTGTAAATCAATAATTAGACAATTTTCAATCAAAATTATCTTCAAGTTATACAACCACATCTACTTTTTTTTTTTTTTTTTTCTAAATAATCTTAACTTTTATATTGTTATATTGGAATGGAAATGATAAAAAAATTAAATTTTACTGAAATTGGTACAAATTACAAATTGTATTTGTAAATCAACATGTTTTATATTCAGTATTAAATAATTTTTAGAATTCTATTTTAATAATTTCATGATATTAACTTCGTTTGGTTGAATTTTATTAGAGGTGCATTGGATTAGAATTGTGTTAGATTTTAAAAGAATTGTTGAATTTGACAGAAGTGAAGGATTTTCTAAGATTTTCACATATTTCACTAAAATTCTACATACAGTTTTATGAAATTTGTAAGACTTTTTTTTATATAGATTTTGATTGACTTTGATGGAATTACAATGATTTTTTATATATCCAATCAAATTTAATTTTAGGACCTAATTGAACAAAATTTGATAAGATTTTTATGGATTTAATAAAAGTCTAAATTTAATATCACAAAATTTTAATAGACTCTAAAAATATCTAGATCGAAATTACATTCGAATTTTAAAATTTTTAAAATCTAACAGAGTTTTAATCTAATACACCCTATTAAACTTGAATTTAAAGTGTTTGGTATTTTTTTTTTTTCATAGATATAGCGTTCAAGTGCTCAAATGCTAACTAAGTGTAATTAATTTATTAATTTATCTTCAATACATTATTATAATATAAATAATTATATATCTTTATTTATCAATTTGTATAATATTACTTTGGAATCAATTTATAATCTCTGATTGTTTGTTAGTCACTCTCATCTATCGTTAATCAACAATTACTGCAATTGTTAAGCTACACACGTCCTTGGCTAATCAGTTATAATTTTTAGATGTAAAGGCTTAGATTTCGTTTGTTAAAATGTAATATATTGTAATTAAATTTATTTAGTGAAATGAATATAATTAAAATTACATTCGATTTTATTTCGTTACATTCTATTATAGCTTAATAAACGAAATACTATGGTCAAATTGTTACGGTTTATCAGTAATCATCAATAATTGACTATAACCGTTAAACTAAACATGTCTTAATTGAAAATGTTAATTTTGAACCATAAAAACTAAAATTTTATAATAAGCCCAAACTTCCTTTGTTTTTATGATTAACATTATTTTGTTAATTTTTGTTTTTTCCATCTTTCACCCAAATTGCTAAATTACATACAATCTTTAAATTATATAAAGGAAACGGTGTCGTTTGAATTTGGCAGCCAATCGCACGGCATTTTTTCCTTCCAAAATAGACTCCGCCACCTCTAGTGACTGCATCCCGCTGAACCAGTACAAGCAGCCAACCAACTCACTGACGCAACCACCTACCCCTCTTGTGTTGAAAACGTTCTTTTCTTCAACACTGTTCTGTCGTTTCTCGCATTCAACACACCTGTCAATAGATCTCTCTTTTAGTTAACTTTCAGTTTGTATCTTTGTCTTCAGTCCACTTCGAAAACATCGCCCTTGGCTTCAGCGCGCTTGTTCTAAAGGATAGGGTCTTCTCTTCTTTGCCATTTGCTGCGATTACTGTGAGTTCTTCTCCTCATCTATTTTACTGGGTTTTCAATTTTCTTTCTTGTTTTAATTTTTTTTTCCCTCTTCATACTTCTAGTTTGGGGTTGGATGGGTTGATCAGTTTGGTTTTTTGGGCGGTTAATAAAATATGTTTTAATGCTTCGTTTTCATCGATATTGGGAATGTGCAGAGCTGATTTTTTGACTGTTGGTGCCGTCTCTGTTTCTGACTCTGTTATTTGGGTACTGTGATCAGGATTTTGTCTTTTAGCCCGGCTGACAGTATAATTGAATCTAATCTGCAAATCTTATTTGTCTTTTCATGGAAGTAACGAAAAATTATATTTCTGAATTTTTGCAAGCCCTTTTTTTTTTTTCATGCGTAATTTTGCTTGATATATAAGACCTTTTGCTTTTCTTCAAATTTCAAGCTCCAATAATTGTCTACTTGTAAGTTCTAAATTTTCTTTTATGGACCAATTAATAGGAAATTCCATGCGCCACTTGTGTTTTGTGTTAGTTGCGACGAAGTTCATTTTTTTCTGAACTTAAAATCATGGTTTCCAATGACTCTGTTATGGTTGTATTAAACAGCTAATTTAGCTTAATGAGAGATTAAAGTTTTGATTTTTGAGCTCTAATTTCCTCTGAGCTCTAATTACTTCTAAGATATGTCAATGAATACCCAGAATTCATTTTCTATTTTGTTGGAAACTGGATTGTTGTGTTTTCGTATTCTGTAATAAGCAAAATAATCTCTTTGAATTATTATAGAACTTGTGTCACATTATTCTAATATGTTTCCTTCAACTTTCACCTTGTTTCATGGTTTATCTTAGATTAACAAATGGATGCTGGTACATTGCACAAGGCAATTGGAGCTGTACAACTGCATAGTAGCAGCAATGGTTCTGGCACTCTTAAGAAATTTAGGAATCCCTCATTTCAATTTATCTCAAAGAGTTTTGCAGTAGATGTTAAATTGTTCAAAAAAAGTATCTATGATTCTAACCATTGCAAAGTGCGTGTAACTTGCGCATCATCTTGTCATGCCTCAGTGGTGGACCCTGTTTTGTCTGCTTCACAATCTGCCAGTAACTATAATCAGAAGACATCAAGTGAGTGGAATCAGTCTCATTAGCTTCGTTTACGTACTCCTTATGCATCTTTATTTGCCATTTGTTCTTTCTTTTTAAATTGTGAATTTGGAGAATGACTTCAAAATAGAACATTGCTAGACTAAGTTTTATTAGTAAGTCTATAGTTTTAGATATGCCTGGCTTTTAATTAATGTGACTAAAATTGAGGTTTCTCTTTGTGACTCAATTAATTTTCCATTATAAGTTCTATTGAAAAGCCACATTGTTTTTCCTTTCTTTTAATTGGATTTATTAAGGAAAGAGGTTCCTCTTTGGGTCTCAATTAATTTTTTTGGTCTGGTGCTCCTTGGTAGTTGAATCTGCTTTGATATTAATTCGACATGGCGAGTCCATGTGGAATGAGAAGAATTTGTTCACGGGTTGTGTTGACGTGCCTTTGACCAAGAGAGGAATTGAGGAAGCCATTGAAGCTGGTAGACGGATTAGCAACATACCAGTCGACATGATTTACACGTCTGCACTGATTCGTGCACAGATGACAGCTATGCTTGCCATGACTCAACACCGCCGCAAGAAGGTCAATCATCTTTTCAATATATGAATCGCTAAATTTATCTTTAGACGCATTTATTGTTTAAAATATTAAAGAGCGTCATTTCATATATATAAACTGTTGATTCCTGTCGATTTTATTTAGTAATTGTAGTTTCAATTCCTCTTTCTATCCAATATCACCTGTAATCTAGTCTCATGATAAACTTTAGTATGTAAACCCCACTATTTGTTGTGCAGAGAACAAATCCTGCTTAATCTGTTGGCAGCTGTAAGATAAAAGAGTTTATTAGATGACCATAGCATGTAGCCAATTCATTGCATTGTTTCTGAAGGTCTCATTACTTTGCATGATATCATTAAAGATGTCCTTCATGACCATATCAGCAAAGGTTGACAAAGCATGTTCTTGCACACATCTGCAAGCAATGAAATGCATTCAAGGGTTAGCTAGGCCTTTTGCCTGGATGCTATTAAGATACAGCAACAACAACCAAGCCTTAGTCTCAAACTAGCATCCAATTAAGATGCTTGCTAATAATATTACATACATGTTTGGCAGAGGAGGGGAACTTGGTGTCTTTACATGTGTTTAATCAAATCACTGATTAAAAATTCTCTCTTTTGTAGTTACTATTTTTATCGTTGCTCTGTTTTTGATGGTTTCACTATCAACTTGATCTCACTTAATTTTGATCTAGGTCTAATCTAATTGGCAAAGTCCTCAGCATTATCTTACAAGAGAAAGTCAAGCAACCAGAAAATGCAAATTGCTAATTTTCCAAATAAGTCGTGCAATTTTTTTCAAGTCATTTGTCTTAGTGTCTAGAACAGAAGAAATAGTGTTTCTTAACCTAATGCTTGTTTGCAGGTGCCTATTATTATGCATGATGAGAGTGAGCAGGCAAAAGAATGGAGTCGAATTTCCAGTGATGAGACCAAGAAGCAATCTATTCCAGTTGTTACTGCTTGGCAATTGAACGAAAGAATGTATTCTATCTTGCTTTTACCTTTTCTTGTATACACCTGAAATTTGAGGTGGGTAGTAATATAAGCCATTATCCTCTAGGTATGGTGAACTACAAGGTCTTAATAAGGTGGAGACAGCTGAAAGATATGGCAAGGAGAAAGTGCACGAGTGGCGCCGGAGTTACGATATTCCTCCCCCAAATGGCGAGAGCTTGGAAATGTGTTCTCAAAGGGCTGTTGCCTATTTTAGAGAAAAGGTAGTTGCGTCAATATTGTTTCCAAATGCTGTTAAGTTTAAAACATTTTACAATGAAAGCATCTGAATTGAGGAATATATATTACAGATTGAACCCCAGCTTCAATCAGGAAAACATGTTATGGTTGCTGCACACGGGAATTCACTGAGGTCTATCATTATGTATCTTGACAAATTAACATCTCAGGAGGTAATTTAAAGTTTTTTCTTAACATTGTTGACTTTCCACAATAGTTTCTAATCCTTTTTATGAATAAATTCCACTTGTTTGGTGGATAGGTTATTAATCTGGAATTATCTACTGGGATTCCTTTACTTTACATATATAAAGATAAGAAATTTATGAAGAGAGGTAGTCCAGTTGGACCTACAGAAGCTGGTGTTTATGCTTATACTAAGGTATCAACTCCCTTTACCTTATTTATCTGGTTTTGTTTATTGTCTCATATTCTTCAGTTGATTGCTTAGAACCTTCACAACTGTTATTGGTCAGTGGCATGAATAGAAAAGCCTGAAAAATTTCCTTACCTAAATGCCAATCAGGATGGCAGGTCATATTAGTGCGTTTAGACCAACATTTTGCGTTGCCCATTTGACTTCTGGAATCTATGAATTGGTTGAGTCGTTGCACATCTAGTACAAACAAGAGCATTCACTTTTATCTCCAGTTCATTAATAGTCATTGACTCATTTCTTGGAGTTGAGTATAATATCAATTGTTTTAGAATAAATGAAAGGATCAGAATGCTGCTATGCAGCATGGACCTTGAGAAGATGAAGCCTTAATTTCAACCTTGGTGTTTTCAACTGACCAAAACATTTTTTTGATAAATTTAATCTTTACAATTTTAATACAAAAAATTAGTACTCGCTAGAATTTGTCATGATTTTCACTAATTTTCATACCTAAAAGTTCACTAATATTTGTGAACAGCTGGTTACAATAATCTTGCCAGGCAATCTTCCATAGCTGTTGATATTTGACTGCTAATGAACTCAAGAAGTATGAAGCTATCATTTTGTGTATTAGTGAAAATTCCCTTTATTGATATAGTTCCTTTTTGGGAGGGTGGCTTATGGAAATACTTTTTTCTTTTTTTCATTGTTACCTCTTGCGAGGCTGCTTTAGGCATTCATTCAAGGCTTCATGGCAGCATGATCCTTTGATTTTTATTGAATTTTTTACGCCACAATTATGTGAAAAATCACATAATACTATCTATTGCTTCTAGACGTTCATGTTTTTCTCTTGATAGTTATGGAAGTTAAATTAGGAATAGTGAAATAAGCACACCATGACACAGGATATTGAAGATATAACTAGTTTGCCACTATCTTTTCTTGCTATGTCCCTGATAGAATGGAAGAAGATGCAAAGAGTGGCACAAAACACAGGATAGGCCAAACAAAGTAGCAATAATTCATAGCAATTTGGTATAAAGCTGTAAATGGCATCACACGGTATTACCATTACTGTGGTCAATACCGTACTTTGCTTATTTTTAGTTTTGCACCTTTTCTTTCAAAACTTATCCCAGCCTTCAACTTGAGTTTATATGGTATATGAACTTATCTATTGAGTTGACCACTAAAATTTCCTATGAAGAAAGGAAATGTTCTTTTTCGTCTTTTTTATTAGATTTGACTAAATGGTTAGATTTCTTCAAGAATTCTTGGTGAGGATATAATTCCTATCATATTTTGGGTTTGCAATTATAAAAGTGAATATACTGCTTTAGTTGTGTTCTTTCCTTTTACAAGTAGTGTTATTTATCCCGCTCTTTCTCAAGACAATTTGCAAAGCCTCATGTGACATAATTATAATTTATAAATATGCATTAGCTCATTATGCTAGAAATTTGCAGATAGGAATAAGGACAAATGAAGAGTTCCACACTAAGGTGGATAATTTGAGTTGGTTAAGAGAAGTACATAGAGTATCATTTTAAATTTACAACTTCTTTGAGCATCTCATGTACATTTTTAATTCAAGATTTCAAGTGATGTATGTAACTTTTAATCCTGGTTTTGAGTTTCCTCTTTCAATGATACAAAATATCTTTTAGTTCCCTTTTTTGCTGGGCCAATGTATCTACTCTTCTCTTCATTTTTTTATGAATCACACACATATGATGATATCCTATCTGCTTGTTACTTTTTCTGAATGCAGAATTTAGCTCTTTATAGGCAAAAACTAGATGAGATGTTGCAGTGAACAACTTCAGATGGGTAAAATTCATGTTGTTTTTTTGTTTTTTTTTACCCATCAAGCTTTTGCTACCTGATTTAATCTTATGAAAAGATGTACTGGATCCTGAAGTTTGCTTGTTAATTTTGCAGGAGGCGATCAGTTCTGGAGGTTATAAAGCAAATAAAGATTCCAACACCTGATTACAGTTTACTGATTCTTTAACACAAATCAGTAGCAGCAATTTTTTTGGTCATGTTACAATGGTTTGTTAATCTGCAAGGGAGAGATACTCCAATATGTAGTAAAGGAAGAAATCATTTGTGCTTTTGCAGTCACACTGAAAACTAATTGTTTGCCATTTTACCTTGGGGAAAATACTTGTCCACGACTAACATCTGGCTTGAGATGTTAGTTTACCTTAGGCGAAGCCACACTAACTAAGCACAAAGTGAAAATGATGTATATGAAAATGGGCAAGCTTTAAATTAGTAAAAAGCCTTTTGAGGGTGATGGAGGCTAAGTTATTGAAATTCATGAATATTATTAAAAGATTATGGATATTCCAAAAACTATAAATCATCATAAAGTTTTGGAACCAAATCCCTCCAGTACATTATTAATTTTAATTCTTAATATAAATATATTTCAATTAAGAACTTTTTTCTAATAATGAATCGTTCTGTTCTTACCATAATTTTTTTTTTTTTTAATCAAAAAACTGATAATATAGGACCATATCATTGTTCACTTGAGATAAATTATTGAGAAGCAGTAAAATTTCATATTTTCACATATAATCCACAAGTATTTATTTATATGAATATCCACATATTTGTTTTAATTCTCTAATGAGGTAGTATATGATACTTTTTTTTTTTTTGGGCAATGGAAATAGTATATGATAATTATTACTTCCATTATCAACGGTGTCTCATACTAATTATAAAAAATAAATAAAAATAATGTTACAGACAAATGACGTCTAATAAAGTGTCTAAAGTGACTATATTAATTTTAACCACATTTACATTAAGTTTTGAATTAGCTAATGGGTTTGACGAAAATAAATTTTCTTTCTCTAAATATATGGTTTACGTATTAAAAAATTAATTCTTAATTTAGTCAACGAAATACAAAATAAACTGATTTGTCAACAAAGTCAAATCTTTTTGAAATTATATTAAATCTTATATGTAAAGAAGAGACTTCAAATTCCAATGCCTTTCTCCTATATATATAATTAAAAAAAAATACTGGAGTCAGAGTCAATGATGCAGCGGGTCAAGAGCTTAGTATCAAATATATAATATTTTAAATCAAATGCTGATGTGTCATTTTTACCATTTAAAAAGAATTAAAAAGAAAAAGTTTCTAAGTAGTTCGGTTACTGAGGAAGTATGATTTCTCAACGGTCTCTCCTTCTATTTGCCTTTCCCAGTTACCCGAAACCCTTGGCGCCAAAATCTCAGTCTCTGTAACAGATCACAAAACTCATTTTCCATTTTCATTAACCTAAAAAAAAAAAAAGAAAAAGAAAAGAAAGAGAAAAAGAAAAGTAAACGAAAACATCATTGATGACTAGTGAAAACCCAGAAATTAATTTGTTTTTCTTGCAGAGTTCATTTTACAATTCAGAGCATAAATTGCTTGGCTAATGTTCACAAGGAGGCCATTGAAAAATTAAATCGAACAAATATTATTTATTATTATTAGTAGTAGTAGTAGTATTAATTTTCTTTAATTGATGAATGATTTAACGAATGAAATCCATGTTCATTCCAACACTGGAATGACCAAAGGCGATAGCCCTACAGATACTTCTGAAAATTCTGTTAAGTGTGAGAAGAAAAAAAGGGTAATAAAATATTTCCATTTTTCTTTTTTCTTTTTTCTTTTTTTTTTTTTTGTGTTTATATATATGGTTTTGCTTCTTGGACGTTTTTAATCTTGATTTTTATGGTGCAGTTTGGCATTTCTAAGATTTTCAAGCGAAATGGCAAAGGAGGAGGCACTAATGATGACGCAGGATCAGATGGCGATGAAAGTTCTCCTGGTATTTGTGCATTTTGTCATATAATATTCAAATATATACTTTATTTTATTATTATTTTTTTTTTTGTGTGAATTTCGTTGGTAGATGGAGAAAAGAAGATATCAGAAAGAAGAAAAGGATTTGTAGAAGCACCTCCTACGATGAAAAAAAGTTTCTCAGGTATTAATTGAAAATTAAAATTAATTTTTAGGTAATTCATGAATTAGTCATTGATAATATTATTTCACCTGCAAATTTAGAAGATTTGTGTGGGCTGTCATGAAAAGAAACTTCCATTTGTGGAGAGAGTATATATGGTATTTTTATAAACAAGATATCTTTTTTCCAGCAATACATAAAGATTTTTATGTTATCAAAATTTTCTCTTATTCCATCCAACAGAGTTAGTCTAGTGGTAAGGATGGAGTTCTTCTATCTCCTCATTCAGAATTTGAGTACTTCAAAAATAATATTTTTAAATGCATAAATGCAGTACAGGGAATGAATCCTTATGGTCACCCAGATTGTAACTTTGATCTCAATACATGTAAGTTGATTTGAGAATACCTTTTTATCTTATCGTATAAGAAAAATTTCCCTCCCCACCGAAATGAAAAAGAAAATTCTCAATAGGATTACACAGTAGACTGAGTGTACTTAAAAATTGATTGGAAAAAGCTAATCTAAATATGAAGTAGTCTAAAGTCACCTCATCCTGTCTTTTGCATAGTCTTGGTAGCTAACCTAAATCATTGGTTAGGTATTTGTAAACTTAAAGGGAAAGTAGTACGATAAAGAAATGGATTTTTTCTTTTCTTTTTTTGTGTTTTCTGATGTTTGATGTTGACTGGTAGTTCTTTTCATTGAAAAATTATTGATTACAGACTTTAATTAGGATTTTAATTAAAAAGTAAAGCATGCTGTTTATTTCTTATCTACTTCTGTAGAAAGACAAGCTAGTTCAGCAATTGAAGGCCTGAACTTATCAAACTTTGAGCAGCCTATGACACCAGATACAGAAGTCAAAGAATTTAGGTACTAATATATAATTTGTTAATTTGTATCTCTAGATTAAACTTGTTATTTACTGGGCTTTTCTTTATTGGCATTGTTATGTCTGTAATTATTACCAGACAGACCCATGTTGGTTACATCAGGAACATTGTGTTTGGATTGCAGGATATTTGCAGGAACATGGAATGTGGGAGGAAGGACGCCTAATTATGAACTCAATCTTGAAGATTTCTTGCAAGTGGAGGGATGTGCAGATTTATATGTCTGTGGGTATGATAAGCTGATAGATATAACATCATCTAATCATAGACAACTAATATGCACTAAAAGTTTTGTGGGTGTGTGGTCTGATTAAGTTTGTTTTCGGTCTTCAGGTTTCAAGAAATTGTTCCATTAAGTGCTGGAAATGTATTAGTGATTGAAGACAATGAACCTGCTGCAAAATGGTTAGCTCTGATAAGCCACGCACTTAACAAACCGAGAAATGACCCTTACTCTATTGCTGATTCAAGCATTTCAAATATTCTTAATAAAAGCAGCAATTCAAAAGACTCAAAGACTCATAACTTCTTTCACAAACCTAACCTTAAGGTCCTTAGCAAAAATTTAAGGGCAGATAGTAGTCTTTTGAAGATCTGCAATTGTCCTGTGGAATCCCCATCTGGCGAAAGACATAGACTAAGAAAACTTAATGATTCCACTGATAAATCAGACTCAGGAAATGCTATTAATTGTCAGGAGAACACCGATACTTCCTGTTCGCCTTGTGCAGCCACCCAAATGACTTACTCTCTTGTAGCAAGCAAACAGATGGTTGGTATTTTCCTATCAGTATGGGCTAGAAAAGAGTTAGTGCCCCATATTGGTCATCTCAGAGTCTCCTCTGTAGGAAGGGGAATAATGGGTTGCCTTGGAAACAAGGTAAGCAATTCATTGTTGCGTTCTATCAAATCCTGGTAAATGAACAGAGAGAATCTTGAAAGCTGTAGATAGTTTTATATAATTTGTAATCATCAATATAGTAAAACATTGCAGGGATGTATATCAGTAAGCATGTCATTGCATCGAACGAGCCTTTGCTTTGTATGCTGTCACTTGGCTTCTGGAGAAAAAGAAGGAGATGAGCTTAAAAGAAATGCTGATGTAACAGAAATCCTCAAGAATACACAATTCCCAAAGATTTGCAAGAATCCAAATCCTCTCGCCCCGGAAAGAATAATTGATCATGAGTATGTTACCTTTTGTGTTTTCTTTTTTTTTTTTTTCTGAATAGAAATTTCTTGGCTTGTACTGTCTTATATGTAGGCATGTTTAATCTTTTCGCCAAATTTTGCAGCCGGATAATTTGGCTAGGAGATTTAAATTATAGAGTTTCCTTAAGTTATGAGGAGACAAGGGTTTTGTTGGAAGAGAATGACTGGGACACCTTGTTAGAGAAGGATCAGGTTAGTTCCTTACATTGTTTACAAAAATTGCAAGTAATGAATTCATTTTTATTGTTAACATTAATTATTGTTGGAAGCAACCAATTTGTAGTGAAAAATTAAGGCAAAGATTGCTATAAAAGAAATATAAATTTTAGCAGCAAGTCATTTTCCTTGGTGTTTCTTCCAGACTGATCATATATTTCTAATATGTAATGCTGTGGAAATTACATGTTTCCCTATTCTATATTCTAGAAAGATAATACTGTAAATACTTGATTCTCTTGAATATATGTTGACTGTTTCTTTATTTTCTTACTGCCGTATAAGGACATTATAGAAATAACAATTATATTTTTCTATGCTGACTTATTATAGCACATTGGCTACAGTTGAATATTGAGAGAGAAGCAGGAAGAGTACTAAATGGATTTAGTGAAGGAAGGATCTTATTTGCTCCTACTTACAAGTATTCACACAATTCAGATTCTTATGCTGGAGAAACTGGCAAATCCAAGAAGAAACGCAGAACCCCGGCGTGGTATTCTTTCTTTCTTCTTACTAAATTGAAACCTCTTTAGCAGACTAAAAAACAGACATTAAAATTTAAACATATCAACCACTTGCACCATAAGAGAGAAAATTATTGGGAATGTCTTTTTCTGTGCTCACCCTATCCCTGGAAATTTCCTATGATCAAGAATTTTTAGTAGTCGAGAGATCAATAGAAACGCCGGAGCAGATTATAAAGGTGAAGTTGAAACTTTGATGTAAACTTCTTTTTTTAATTTTTCAGGTGTGATAGGATACTATGGCGGGGTAATGGCATCGAGCAGTTATCTTATATTCGAGTAGAGTCAAGATTCTCTGATCATAGACCGGTTTGTGCCGTCTTTGCAGTGGAGGTGGAATTAAAGAATAGAAGTAATGGCAGGTTTAGAAAGGGTTATTCATGTGCTGCTCCTAGGCGGCTAGAATATGATGACTGCATACTTGAAAGGCATAGCTTTTATGGGGTGTAATAAAACATCGGAGACTATTCTGTATTTCATTAGGCTTTCATTCTTTTTTCTTTTTTTGAGGGAAGAATCAATAGCCTATATAACTATTCTTTCACCTGGAAATTCATTTTAGCTTGTATTTGTTCATACAAGCAACCAACGTATTGCAAATAGTTAAAAAACGTTAATATATATATATATATGATTAGGAGACTAATTGCACTATGTATTATAATGTAATTCAAGACTTCTTTAGGCAATGAAAATAAATTGATAGTGAACATTACAGGAAATTAAAATGCTAACTAAAAAAAGAAAATTACATGATTTTTTCTTTTAATCTTTATGATTGGACAGCTCTGTTTCACTCATCAAATCCCAAATCCCAAATTGAAGTTTCTTCTTGTTCAGGTAATGAATTCTCAAGCGATACATTTGGATTGACATGCATGTTTTCTCTGTTGATTTCAAATCCAAAACCCTGCAGTGCTGAATCTCCAATTCCTGCAGTTCCCCAACAGCTTTGATAATCTTCCATTTTGAACACTGTCCCTTCTCCAACTTCCATAATGGATAGATCACTCCTATTCGAATTATCCTTTTCTAATCCCCAATCAGTTATACCAGACAAATCCCCACTGTAACTGTTGTTATGCATTGTTGCACCGATCATCTGGTCAGGACTAATCAATGGTTGATCAAAGAAAGAGAGAATATTTTCTTGAGTAATATCGCTTTCTTCAGGACGATAAACATATTCATGATCAATTCTTGAATTTTTACCCACAAAGCCCAACCCCAGTTGGCTTTGAGGGCACTGCGAGTTCTTGGAAGCATATAATTTATCCACACAAGCCTCTCTATCAAACACACACTTCCTTTTCTCCGAAACTTGCAATTTTAAGTAATCTTGCTCATCTTCTTTATCATCATCATCATTGATCTGCAGGCATGTTTGAGTAAGCTGCGAAAGGGCTTCTTCTTGGTTCACTATTTTAGACCAAGTAGCACTTTCTTTAGCTGTCATTTTAGCTTGCAGACACTTAGATTGTGTAACAGATCGTTTCATTCGATCAAAATTGGGCGACAGTTGTTTAACAACTGCAGCTAAAACACTAACTTTCCATGCCTTTTTAAGATCATGAGGCTTTTTATAAGGTGGAGGTCCATGTTCTTGTGCTGATCCTTGCTCACCCCACCAAATCTCATTTCCGGTAGGCCACCAAGGTGGAGGCAGA
This sequence comes from Jatropha curcas, assembly GCF_041381405.1. Classification (NCBI taxonomy): domain Eukaryota; kingdom Viridiplantae; phylum Streptophyta; class Magnoliopsida; order Malpighiales; family Euphorbiaceae; genus Jatropha; species Jatropha curcas. Next base: position 26,914,532 of record NC_143153.1, read on the forward strand.
CCTCTCTCGAATGGAAATCTTCTTTGTGGAGGCACGCAACGTTGCATTAGAGCAGAAAGAAGTGAACCTAATGTAGTGTCTTGCAATTCTTGTAATAAATGCATGCAAGAATCTGGATTTAACTCTTTTGTTACTTTTTCTAAATCTGGCAAGAACTCTGCAATAGCTAAAGGAGCATTTTGATCGAATCGAACCTTTTCTTTCCACCATTGACGTAAACTATCAGAAGAACCTGTTACAGGCTTACCTTTATCCGGTACGATACCATAAACAAAACCTTGTGCTTTGCAAACTTCCATTATCTTCACCATGTACTTGAGAATAGAATCTTGAGCTCTTGACATCTTTTTCTTTCGCGACGCCTCTTGTCTTGCGGATGATTCTTGAGATTCTTCATCGTTAAATTTCTCTTTAAGCTTTTGCATGCGCATGCGATCTTTCCACATGCGTTTCTTGAGATCATCGTAGCTTATTTCTTCGTCTTCTTGTTCTACATTCATATCACCATCTTCTTCTTGAAAAGGGATTGAAGAGTCTATCTCTTCATAAAATTCCACCATGATTGAAACTGCTAAGAGTATTCTAAACAGTCGTACGGCAATGAAATGTTGTTATGGATTGAAATGTACATTGTAGTGATACGTGGTATTGTCATATAAATATTGCCAATATTAGCGGTGACGGAGTTGATGCAAGCATCTACGTTAAGGAAAATTAATCATATACAAGTTCCAAGAAGGGTTAATTTTATTTTATTTTCTAGACGAAGAAAACTAGTGGATTGCAATGTGCCGGTATTAAATATATCAAGTACTTGTCTTTTATTTTGATTTTTATTCCTCAAATATGAAAGAAAATTTTATTTTTAAATAATTTTGTTATTTGGTGTAGTAAAACGTAAAAATAAATTACCACAACATAAAAATCCAATATTGTAACCATCATGATCTAATGTAATAATCTTTCTACCTTCTAGCTAGTAATATTCCGTGACAACTTTAGTCTTCATAATTCTTTTCTTTTTTTTTTTTTTTTTTTTGGTAATTAGTCTTCACGATTTTGGAAGTGGTATAACCAAATCTTAGATAGTTATGCTATAATCCATTTTCTTTTCTCTTGGTACGTATAATCATGTGTATTATTTTTCCGCTTTTGTCAAGAATAAGATATTCCCACCAACTTACTTGGATAAAATTTGTATAAATTCAGTTTATGAACTCATTCATGAGTCAAACCAATTACAGTAGAAGTTTTTTAAGAATTATTTTCACTTTATCTTTTTATTTTCCTCCATGGATGGTAAAAAATATCATTATTTTTTTTAAAAAGTATTTTTATGGGTTTGTCTATGGATGAACCATAAACCAGGTCTAGATAAATCATTATTTACCTACGTCAAAATCATTATTTACTCTCTCTCTTTCTCTCAAAATCTAAAACCTAAAACCACTCTTTTCTTCTTCAACAGACGGCCGCCGATGAGCTCTCACTTCACCGGTGGTCACCCTTTTTCCTTTTTGGTTTGTATTTTTGCAAATAGTTCTCAGATTTGTATACAGATCTGAAATATTGTCGCTCAAATATTGGAATTTATTATTTCCATATATTGAGATTTTGTTCTTAGATCTAGTTCTGAATTATTGTTATCAATATTATGGTGATTTTGTTTAGCGTATTTTATTATGGAGAATTGTAGTAAATGTCACTTTTTGAAACTTATTTTTACAGAATGTCAGTTTAACTTTAAGATTTAAATTATTGTCATTTGTGATATACTTTTACTATTGTGCCCTTTTATTTATTGGTAGGCATTAATTTATTAATATTTCAATGTTTTAATATGTTAGTGCTTCCTTTTATATTAATTTTCTATTTCAATATTTTATTATGTCAGTGTTTCCTTTTATATTAATTTCCTATTTTCACCATTGTTTCCTTTTGTTTTTAGTATGTTAATAATATTTTTCTACTGCCGTTTTTTTCGGTCCTCATTATTTTCTGATGGTTCTTTCTTCTTTTGTTGTCATCCATTGTTTTCTTATCATTCTTTCTCCTTTTGTTGTCGTTCTTCTAATTATTGATGTTGTTCCATGGTTTTATTTTTTATTCATAAAATATATTGATTTCTGTTTTTAATCTGTTTTTTATTATTGAGAATATTTCTATCAATTTTTTATACAATTAGTAACTATTATAGAGATAAGTTAGGACTCTCGATTCTATTTGGATTGAAACGATACAGTATATATGTATACATTGTATTGACTTGGTTTGATACACCGTATTTGCTTGGTTTGATTCAATGTGTTAATTGGTGTGTATATATATATATTATGTATTTAATCGAGTTTATAGTATTTACTAATACTATATATATATACACACACACTGTATATACCATGTATATTGTATTTACTGTTGTTGTTGTTCCAGTCGCAGGTCCTTACCGATTGTCATTGTCATGGTCGTGGTTAAATTACATAACCAGTATAGGGATTTGCTCTTATAGATTTCATATTTTATTGTGCTTCCTTTTTAATTGTTTATTTTTTTCAATATTTCCTTTTTTTCGATGTTTCCTTTTTTTAGTATTTTCTTTTTCTATTGTTTCCAGCGTTTCATTTTTTTAGTGTTTCCAATTTCTCTTGCAAGGTCAATTTTGGTATTATTAAATTTTTTGACCGAATTTGTTATTATCTTAATAAATATCCTTTTATAACATTTAGTTAAAAGTGGAACCTTAAATCTGAGATTTGCTTAAAAGCCTCTTTTATTATTTAGATAATTATGCAGAAAAAAAAAATGCAGATCTCTTCTTCAATAGATGAAAGAAATTTGAAGGTAGTCAAATCAGATTTGTAGAAAGACCACGGAGTTGAATAGTGGCCATGAATAACCACCAAGTGGAGCAAGCAATCGCCTATGACATAAATATTATGCTCTGTCAATTTGATCAGATACTTCAAATGAGATTGTGTTTTTTTATTCTTTGTATAAACAAGGTTATTATTAGATTTTCTATAAAAAATATAGAAACATATTTAATCTATATCGTATATCTATATACAATTTTCACTTAATGAAATTTCTAGTTTTGATTTAAAAAAAAAAAAAAAGCATCCTTCCTACATAATCTCAACTGCTTGCCCCTTCACATTAATTTTAATGCATGTATAAACTCTAATTTCTATTTTGTACTCCATTTATACATAAATATAACTCGGTTAAGGTTGTCTATGGTGATTAAGGATATTAATTCTCTTAAATTATGCTCTCTCTATCCTAAAATATAAGTCGTTTAAAATTTTTGTATGAAGATTAAAGAAATAATTAATTTTCCTAAATTATAAGAAAATCAAGGGTAATTTGACCCATGTAAATAAGGGTAACTTCACCCTTTATCTCAAAATCAAAAGTAACTTTATCGTATCTAATGTAAATAAGGGTAATATTTTAAAAAGTACTATTTATTACTTTTAAAATTCTCAAAACTACTTATATTTTGAGACGAAATAATCACTCAAAAATGACTTATATTTTGAAAATTAATTTCATTAATTCCATGAGGTTTTGATTATATATATTTCAAGATTTTTTATATTTTTTATAGAAGTGAGCTAATCTAATTTGGAATTTATTTGCAACACTAAGAATTATTTAGTTGGCGCAAGGAACTTGATTTACCAGTGTTAACCTACAGTCAAGGCGATCTTTGTTGTGGGAATGGTGATGCATTCTGCGACTATTGTATAGCATCACGGCAATTAGGGGGTGAGATCGGTTTCTCACCAAAAATCAAATTAAATAGATCCATTTTGGTCTGATTCAAATAGTTGTTTTTGAAACTTCATTTACCGATTGGTTTGGATACAAAAAACTGTTTGATTTTGATTTTAATTCGGTTACTATATATAATCAAATTTATTTTTAAGTCTAAAATAGCTAAATTGATTTGGAGTAGGGATGGAAGCTACACGAGTATCTTAGAGTATTCGCTCCGCTCCAATCCGTTTAATAAAATACATATAGTTATAAATGGGTTTGACTGGTACGTACTAGTAGTGAAATTATATCTACAACAAATACTGGTAGGGTACGGACATACGTCTCTAGATACTTATTATCTGTTATCTACTATAGTAAACGGGTTTGGTCATGGATAGGATAGTCACGGGTACCCTATCCATTTATTAGTAAAAGATATTTTTTTAAGTAAATTTGGATTTTGATAATTTAAAATTTGCGGATATCTTATCCATTTAAGAGTGTACTTTAAACAATTTTAAATTAGATATTAGATAGTTAAATTTTAAATGGGTTTGAATACAAATACTTAAACGGATATTTAAATAGATTTAAAACGGGTATGGATAGCTCAAGAGGTACCCACCATGCTTCCAACCCTAGATTGAAGTAACTAAATCTAAATGGAGCCAAACCAATTTAATTTGGTTTGGCTGAATTTTTATTCCATTCAATTTCGGATTGAATTACCATATATAAAAATACAATCGGTTAAACAAAGTCGATTCAGTGAACCAAATGCTAAACCGTAGAGGCAAAATTACATAGTTGGTTTTCCATGGCGGAGAGACACATGTACTGTAGCTATAAGTCTATAACTTGGATGACCTCAACATTCATTTACTGGCATTTGCATCACCAACAAATGCTATGACCTCCTTAAAGATATTGCTAACTCTGGCTGTAATTGTTGACCATAATGCCTCTGAATTAGTTGTAATTTATGAGTGATGATGTGATAACAACTGTAAGTCATCTCTAACTCTTCGCGTCCTTCAACAGGTAAAATTGTCATATATGGAACTCTACCTCACGATCATCATTATTCAATGTGGATATCTAATAGCTTGTTCTCCTTTTCCCCTTTATAGTTACTAGAATTTATAGTCTTGTTGGTCTTCCTGTACCTTTTCAAGAGAAGGGCAAGGTTTTTTTTATCAAAATAATGCATTTTCAAAAGCTATTTCTCAATCTAATGCAAATAGCACGGTCTTGAATACAAGTGAAATCGTCATCCCAATAGGGTTTCCAGCTATGTATTAAAATTGCCAATGTCATTGATGGTTTCAGCAAAAGAAAAATCTACATATAGGAAATATTGCACAGAAACCACTAATGGAAATGGCGGTTTCCTAGCTACAAAAAAAAAAAAAAAAGCTATCGGAAAATGGGAAAAAAGAAAAAAGAAAGAAAGAAAAGAAGAAGAAGATGTTGCACTAAAACTGCAGTGCCCATAGAAATTATGGTTCTTTTGCAAAACAAAAAGGCATCCGAGAATGCCAATCACTCTAGCAGTTTAGGTAGCTGTTATTTCAGTAAAAAAAAAAAAAAAAAAAAAGGCAAAACAAAGGAAAAAAAAAAAAGAGAAAGAAAGCTCTCCACTGAAATTGCTAGTCAAACTAGCGACTTCATTGTCAATTTCATTGCGAGCCATTATTAAAAGAATTCAAGGTTGATGAATATAAAAGGTTGATTGCGCCCCTATTTTCTTTTTTATTACACCTATACAAGTTCAGAATTATTATAATTTTGAAGAAAATAATATTACCAGATATTATGCATAAATGATGCGTTCTTGATGAAGTTGGGATGGGGATTAGTTCATCATCATCATCAAGATTTATGGGTTGAAAGTCGAAATATAAGTTTCCAATAGAGCTCAAAACTCATTCTTATTCTATTATTGCTAGAGGTATTAACAAAATTCTCCCTCATTTGCATCTGGTTTGGTTTGGGCTATAGGGGTTCGATTTAAGAATAATTTGACTTTTCTTATTTAAGAATAATAATATTATTAATCAGAAGTTGAACTATAGCGTTCGTTTAGCCGAAGAAATAGTAAATGAATTTCATTGCAAGAATAAAATGGACAGCAAAAAAGCATATTGGTCAGGCACATGAAATTATTAGACTGAAATTTCTAATCAAATAAATCTTAAATAAACAATTTCCAGCAAACTAGCTATGTGTTGATATTCACGAACATTAAAATGCACCTTTTGTAAGAAAAATTTTATGCTGTAGTGATGTTATAAGACAAAGAAAATTACACCTCAGCTGCGAAATGACGATAAGACATAAAATTTCCATTTTCATAGTATTTCGCTGCTAAGGACCAAAAAGACAAAAGCACAAGCTGAATTTTCATCTCTATATAGCATGTTCGGCAACAATGTTTTAAGATGGTCAAAGCACTATGTTGATTAATTAGATTATTCAATAACTTAATATTTATAACAATTTTTAGATGTTAGGAAGCTTTCGTCAAACGTTAAATTTCCTAACTTGTAGCATTTTAGAATTTTTTTTGTATTCCCAAGGCTTAAAATTTAGATATTTTACTTAGTTATAACATTATTTTAAGTTTGGTACTCTTGTTATTTATTTTATTTTTCTTTGTCAAATTTCAAAGAAATATATGTCATTTTAATTATATTATTATTATTATTGTCTTAAAACAAGGATAAGAGCATGTTGTCAAAATTAAATAAAATTTAGAAAAAAAAAGTTTTTTTTCTTCTTTTCATTTTAATTTTATAATAAATAATCTTTTGTTATAGAAAAAATTGAAATAAAAAATACAAAGTACCATAATAAAAGAAAAACAATACTTGTCACTATATATATATATATATATATATATATATATATATATATATATATATATATATATATATTCCATGGCCATAATTTAAAATTTTGAGTCAACCTTCAAGTATTGTTTTTTATCATTTTAATTGTAACGGCTATTTTTATCAAACACTTTTACTTTAAACCACTGCATAAACAGTTAATAATTAATATTAACAGCTAACAATTAACATCTAACAACTACTAAAACAGCTAAAAGCTACCAGAAGACTTAAAAACTACTACAACAGTTAGTATTACCGAACATGCCTTATACGTTAGTGGGTTATCAAATTAAAAATGGAACCAACATTTTCATACGTAATATTTCCTCCATCCCAAAAAGATAGTTCATCTTTCCTTTTTGGTTTATCTCAAAATATAGTTCACTTTTTTTTTTCATTATAATTAATCTTTAAATTGTCTACTATACTCTTATTCAATTTTTATTTTATTTTCAATAACTCTCGTTAATTCTTACTTGTTATTTTAATATAATAATTGCTTGTGTTATTTAAGATGAACATAATAAGAAAATTATATGAAAAAAATTATCCTTTAACCATAATAATTAATCCATGTGAAAATAGAAAGTGAACTATCTTTTTAGACTGAGAATATATTCATTATACAAAAGTATTTATTATAAAAAAAAAAATCCATTTGATCTATAAATAAAATAATCGAGCTCTTCCTCAAAATATAAAAATTAATAATTGAGCTCGAATTTGCTATCAAGCTCTTTAATAAATAAGTTAAATTCAAATTCAAGTTGAACTTGTAATTATGTGTTGAAAATTATAATTAAAAGGACTGTATAGTCAATATATATTGCAAATTTGAGCAAAATGGAAAATAAAATTTGAGAGTTAGTCGGCCTACCAGGTTCCCTTCTCCCTCCTGCAAGATTCCGGTTCAAGTTTTACTTCTTAAATTATCTGCCTAAATTTTTTACCAAAGCCGCTTTTGAACTTTAACCAAAGGATTAATTTATTAATTAAATGATAATCATAAATCAAAAGCACATTTTTCCCCTAATTAATTGTGGGATGATGAATTATCAATCATCTAACGTTTATCTCACGCTTAAGTACTAGTCTTTGTTTCTGAATTTCCATTATATACAAATAGCAATCATAAAATTAAATCTTTGTCACACTATGATCAATCGATAATAATGAACACATGCAGAGAGAACAATCAAATTATTGTTCAATCTTTATGACCTACATCTGGTATTTGATAATCATTAGAACCAAAAATAAAGAAGAAGAAGAAGAAGAAGAGAAATAGCAAAAAGGAAAGTAAATTAAAAGGTTAATCTCCAAAATGATTGTCTTAGCTCTTTTTGATAAAGATATTTATCTCTTTTTGGTAAAGATAATTAGCAGAAAGCACACCTAGATGGATATAATAAACTTTGAATGAATTAATATAAATCGAGTAATCAAATTTTTTACAACAATAATTGGATTTAAACTCTTTTTCGAGTTGCATGTCTAATTAAATTAAGAGAAATGATTTATTTAAACTCGTTTATAGACTCTGTCATAAATTAAATTAATGAAAAAAAAAATTTTAGTCCTTATAGGTGGATTAAATGGGTCAAACGTAGATCCATCTTGGAGAATAGAATAATTTCCAAAGGTGTTGGTGAAAAAAAAATAGAGAGAGAGAAAAAGAGAATGCAAATTACATTGCAATTGCTACTTAGTCTTTATTATTTAAAAACATTATTGTGAAATTTTTAACATTTGATGTCATTAAACTAATTAGTCTTTCCATCTAAAAAGTGCTATTTTTACTGTTAAATCTTTTATAATATTTGACAATTTGATTTTTCACATTTAATATATTATTACTATTTAATCCCTCTTCATTATTAATGAGTTACTATATAGTCTTTTGATAAGTGTATTTTTAGAGTAATTTTAATATAGTTTTTATTAGGATTTTTTAGTAGTTTTAATTACTTTTATTAGTTTTTATTTAGTTTTATTCATGTTTTTGTTCAAAACTTCCTTGAAACATAATTTACTTGATCTTAAGGAAATTTGTAGGATTTTGGCATAGAAAAGTACAAAATAAGGCAAAACACTCAAGGCTCTAGCACGTCCTGCCCATGCCTCACAGCACGCCCGTGCTAAAAATCAATTGCTGTTTTGAGTCGAAAATGCCAGCCAGTCCCTACCAGTTGCATGGGCCCACCTGAGATATTTTTCTGATATACAAATCAAGATCTAATCCTATTTAGGCAGATGGAAGAGTCCTAATTAAAAAGAAATCCAAAGCCTACACAGTTTCTTATCTCCAAAAAGATTTTTTGCTTAATGAAGATTCTATTCCTAAACGAAATCGGATTTTCTCCTAAGAAGTCTATATAAAGAGAGAAGTCATTCATTATATATTCGATCTCTGTTCTATTATTTTCTACATAGTTCTCTCTCTCTCTCTCTCTCTCTCTCTCTCTCTCTCTCTCTCTAAGGCTTCAAGCATTGAAGTTGGCGTCAAGATTCAAGGAAGCTGTTCAAGCCTATCGTTGACTAGTTTTTATTTCTAAATTCTCTTTTTGTTTATTATTCTTTGTGGATTATTTACAAGTTTAATTAAGTTTTATTTAATGACTATGTTGAACTAAAACTCTCATATTAGGGATTTGATGTAGTTTATTTTGATTTCAATTTATAATATTAGATTTGTTTTTCTTTGTTCATGATATAATTTATTATTGAACTTAATGCTTCCAGGCAGAGTTTCTCTACGGGATTGATTTATTTCATTAATCACTGTCGGGAGAAGGGTTTTTGATATGAAAAAGGTAATAAATTACATGAGAATAATAACTTGATGTGGAAACTATATGGTTTGACTCATATGGGGTTTTTATAAGTTAATAACCTTAGGTTATGAATTCACAAAACAAACTATAAAATTTAATGATTTAATTCATATTTGATTGCATTATTGGAAGATAGGTAATTAGATCGGGTTAAAATAGCTAACAATACATCGGAAGAGCTTGTTAATGATTTTAGGGTTGCTTCCCCTACATAAACAATTAAAATTGATTATCAAACTAATGGAATAAATTGGATATAATTAAGTGAAGTTAAAATCCCTAGTAGCTTTAAATCCTTAATTTCTTTTCGTCAAATATTGTTGCTTAATTTCTTTTTGTTCTCTTTTATTTATTTAATTTAATTTTTTTAAAATAATCCCCTTTATTGCCGTTAAAATAATAATAGGTTAACATAATTTTGGTACTTGGTATACAATCCCTGCGGATACGATACTCTATTCATTCTATATTACTTGTTGCGATTTCGTACACTTGCGAAAATCACTGTTAAGTTTCGGTGCCGTTGCCGGGGATTGGCGTTACCAATATCAATACTAATTAACATATTATTAATTTAGACATTTTTTTTAGGTTAATTGAAATATTTGTTTATATTATTTGTAGTTTTTTATTTTATTTTATTTAATCAATTTTTTTCATTATTTTCTTGCGAAGTATTTTGAGATGTTTCATCGACAAGTAGTCGCAAGTTTTATTCAACAACATCCAGAGGCATTTTATGCCACTTGGGCAAGATTTAACAAATTGTTGGAGAGATTTCCTTATCATAATTTTATAAATAAGTATCTCACTTACATATTCTACTGTGGATTAGATGAAGAAACTAGAAGTTGGGTAGATAACGGCAACCAGTATTCACCTTCTGGAAAGTAGCTATGAAGATGTACTTTACATGTTAAATGATATGGCTAATTTTGAGTACCGTTAGCATCACTGCAGAGTTGGAAAATACCCTCCAAATTTTGAGTATGAAGAAGAGAGGCAAAAGAATTTAGAGGATTTGATTTTGCCCTTACTAAATCTCACATAGAATTTATGAATGAAACTCGCGAGAGTTTTAAGATCCAACAAGCGGCAATAAAGAATTTGGAGGTATAAGCAGCGGAATTAATAACCATGGCAACTAATGGATATCAAGATGATGAATGCAAGGTAAATTATGAGGAAACTTCATAGAAAATTGCACCTTTAGAAGAAATAAAGCTTACATGTGAAGAATGCAACTCCTTTGAAGATGGATTAAATCTCACTTTCTTGTTTCTAGACATGATTATTAACGACCATGAAAAAGGTGAGGCACAGCTGGAAGGGGTATTGGGTAAGATTTTAAATGAACACAAGCAGCACGCAATATTGGTGGATGAAGAAATAATTGAGACTATTGATTTAAGCTCATCAATGGTTTTTATACATACACCACCGGAAGATCCTTTCTTTTCAATGATACCACCTTCAATAAATTGTGTTCTCCATGATTTAGTACAATTTTTTCCCCAAGTTCATCATTCAAAGTGAGATGTTGTTGACAAGATGAGTATAAATTTTCCTAAATTAGCCAATCTTGAGGGCATTTTCAACCAAGACCCATGTGTGATATTACATGATACAAACTATGGGCGAAAGCCATTATTTGATAAACTTCTCAAAAGTCGAGTCTAAAGACTTTAAACGAAACGCTAATGGGAGGCAACCCATCATTTTCTTTCTTTTCCTTTGCAATTTTATTTTATTTTATTATTATTTGTATTTTTCATTTTGTTTTTCCATTTTTAAACCATTGTTTTCTTTTATTTTGGTGTTTTACACTCATTTTGCAGGTCAAGGAATGATTAAAAAGGCTTGCAACTGATTGAAAGTGCCAGAGTCAGGCTCTAGCACGCTCAGGCCATGCTACCCAGCACCATTGTGCTGTCTACAGAGAAAATTACGCCCATAGTCAGGCTCTAGCACCCCCAGGCCGGGCAGCAGATTTTTTTTAAAAGCAATTTCTTGTTTTTTTTTGTCCTTTTGTGCCTTAGACCATGTGAGTGTTTTGTTTTGTTTGTTTTTTTTTTTCCTTCTCCCTTTTATTTTGACGTAAGTTCATTTTTTTTTATTTGTTTTACTTTTTTTTTTCTTCTCTTTTAATTTAATGTACTCATTCTATTGTTTTTTTTTCTTTTTTTTTATTTTTAATTGCTTTTAATTATTTTTATTGGAATTTTCCTTTCCATTTTTTTTTATTTTTATTTCAATGTTTTTTTTTCCTAACAATTATGTCTGTGTTATTATTATTATTATTATTATTGTGTTATGTTGTTCTTTTCCATTTTCAGAATTTAGCCATTGGAACCATGCCTTTTGTGACATCCTACCGAGTCGAGTCTTAGCACTGAGTCGAGTCATTTCATAGAGTCGAGTTGAGTCGGGCCAAACCAAACCCGGTTGGGGTAGAATGGGGTTATAAGTAGACTTACTTGATTGAGAGAAAAAGATCAAAGTATAAGGGTTAGGATTTATTTGCATTAAAAGATCAAGCTTGGGTATTAAGTTATAGCCTTTTGCCACTTGAGGTACCATTTAGTAAGTTTCACATCATTTTTCTTGATATCTTGATGGCCTACCCGTGTTAATCATTTTCACTTTCCCATTTTCATCCTTATCTTCATCTTCTTCATCTCCTTCCTTTCTCCATCCATTTTCATGGTAGTTTAAGGCAACCTCAATTTTCTCCAAGTAAGTAGAATTTCTTGAAGCTTTATATTATTCAACCTCTAATTGAGCTATATTGTAGATAAGTTATAAGAATTCTGATGTGTATAGGAGAAGGGAGTTCAAAGGTAGTAGAAAAAGGAAGTTAAAGAAGAGCTCAAGCTTTTTGGAGTAAAGGTTTGATATCTCTTTTCATTTACCATTTTCTTTGCATGAGAATTTGTGTGGTGTGTTGCTAATGAGACAATATTGCTTTATGTTGAGTGGGAGGACTGGTAATGGTGAGAAAACAGGGGAGGAGTTGAATAAATGAAGTAAATAGTGAGTTTATGCTGAAACAGGTTTTACTGGAAATTTTACCAGTAACTTCATCTTGATTTTGACCCCATTTAATGATGAAATTATGGAGTGTTATAGAAGAGTTATTTGTTCCTCTATGTGTTAGCTTTACATGGGTTTTTGAATCATCCAAATCGGAGTTGTATATTGAGAGATATGACCAAAAGAGTACAGACTGTGCAGGCTGGAAAACGCGACGCGCGCGCGCGAATTGCATGACGAGCTCGCGACTTGTGCCTGAAACTCTCTGACTCTCATTTTGCACATTACGCACTCGCGACTTTCACTTGCGCGCTCGCGACTTTCACCTGAAACTCTCTAACTCTCATTTGGTGCTTTACGCGCTCGCGACTTTGCACTGTGCGCTCGCGACTTGTGCCCGATAACTCACTGACTCTCATTTTGCACTTCTCGCGCTCGCGACTTTGCACTGCGCCCTCGCGACTTTCACCTGGAAACTCACTGACCTTCAGGTGTGCATTACGCGCTCGCGACTTTGCAAGGCGCGCTCGCGACTTGTGTTTTCATGCACTTTTGGACTTCTTTTTTTTATGCAATTGGATTCCTTTGCTCAACTTGTATGCCTCCAATCATTTTACAACAAAAATACAACATTAAATCATGTATCAAAACAACATGCAAGCATACAAATGATATGAAATCAAATAAACATTATGATTTATGAAGTTATGAACTATGAATATGATGTTGTGTTATATTATTGACATACCAACATTAGGCTCCATTGAGGTTAGGTAGAAACCACTTAGATAAGGCTATGTCGCGACATAGGATAGCAGATCTGCACCCCATACAGTTTGATACTCCGGCTACAGGCCGTTGAGTGGATATGATTATATATGGGCCATAGCAGCCAAGCATACAGTATTCATCCAGTTTCATACAGTTTTTTTTCTTATCACTTCGGTTTCATTATAACCTTATGGAGCCATACAGATATCTTGACATAACATTTCATGAATCATACAGTATTATAAACAGTACGAAAGATAATCAAGGTATAAGGAAAGGATCATGCTATTTGTGCTTATATGTTTAATTATCCATATGCATTTACATGCTTATTTCTATCTATGTATGTGCTTAATTGTTTCTTTATATGATGAGATATCCACTGAGCTTTATTTGCTCAGCGAGTTACCTGTTTAACTCGCAGGTTTTGAGATTGGACCGTAGAGAGTCAGCTTGCAACTGCTGCAGTTCATCTGTAGAAGACTCAGTCTTCAGGGTAGCTACTCATTTGGATGTGTATCTTTTGTCTACCCTTTTTATGGCATGTACAGGGCACACAGTTGGGCCCATTTCATTTTGACACTAGTATCATGTCTTGTAAATATAAATTACATTATTATTGTAAACAACATCAGCATGATATTATATTCAATATACATTATGATATCAGCATGACAAGACATAAAGTCAACCAGTTTGTAGCGTCTCGGTTCGGTTCATTCGGGTTCATAGAGTCGAGTTGAGTCGGGCTAAACCAAACCCGGTTGGGGTAGAATGGGGTTATAAGTGGACTTACTTGATTGAGAGAAAAAGATCATCACAGAGGCTTACCTAGATGCGAGAAGGAAAGAATTCTTATACCTGAGGCAGAACAAAATGTCAGTTGCCGAATATGAAAGAGAATTCACCAGGCTCAGCAGGTATGGTAAGGGGATAGTGACTACAGAGGCCGAAAGGTGTAAAAAGTTTCAGGAAGGCCTGAACGATGAGATTCAAATGGGAGTGGTAGCTTCCAGATTCAGAGAGTTCTCAGCTTTGGTAGAGGCAGCTCAGGAGATAGAGCGAATTTAGGCCAGTCAACGTACCAGACGCCAGCGGTCTCAACAGAGGAGAGACCAAACTCAGAGTGCACCCAGTGCATATCAGTCAGAAAGCAAGAGATTCAGAGGTGCTAGTAGTTCAGCTAGTTCTAGACCTTCTTTTAGCCAAGGCGCAGCTAGGGTTACTAACGCGCCAGCGGTATCAGTTGTGGCTAGTTCTGCTGGAGGTAGTCGAGGTTCAGGCAGAGGAACTGGTAGAGGCACCAGTAGAGGTGCAGAGTCAGCCGGTTATACTTTTCCACCTTGTGAGCATTGTGGCAGACGGCATGGTGGAGATTGTTGGTTGGTGACTGGTAAATGTTGGATATGCGGAGCATCAGACCATCAGAAGAAGGATTGTCCGAAGAGGGCAAAAGTTCCTATACAGTTCATAGCAGGCAGAGGGAGAGGTGAGAGCTCCGAAGGGCAGAGACAGCAGTCAGAGACTGTGGACAGACCCGATACAAGAGGTCCAGCCAGGATCTATGCGATGCGAACCAGGGAAGATGAGGAAGCTCCAGATGTAATAGTTGGTGAGATTTCTTTATGTGATCATACAGTTTATGCTTTAATTGATCCTAGCTCATCTCATTCATACATTAGTGTACCTAAACCTTGGGTTAAAGGGTTAGAAGTTGCATATGTGAGTCAGGGTATGTTAGTTACTAATCCATTAGGAGATGTAGTACAAACTCATACAGTGGTCGAAGGATGTCCAATTGTTATTCATGGAAAAGAGTTTCCAGGAGATCTGATAGAGTTGCCATTTAGAGAATTTGATGTTATTCTGGGTATGGATTGGCTATCCAGACATCAGGCTATAGTTGATTGTGCAAAGAAAAGGGTGACATTATATACAACAACAGGGGAAGAGATTACAGTAGTCGGGAAGCGGCGAGAGTTTCTAGGTAATGTGATATCAGCCATGGCAGCAAAGAGATTAATTCAGAAGGGTTGTGAAGCATACTTGGTATGTGCCTTACAAGCAGAGAAAGAACAGTCAGAAGTGCAAGATATACCAACAGTG
Organism: Jatropha curcas; assembly: GCF_041381405.1. NCBI lineage: Eukaryota > Viridiplantae > Streptophyta > Magnoliopsida > Malpighiales > Euphorbiaceae > Jatropha > Jatropha curcas. The sequence continues at coordinate 26,929,935 of NC_143153.1, forward strand.
TGTGATTATCCAGACGTATTTCCAGAAGAGTTACCAGGGTTACCACCAAGGAGGGAAGTGGAGTTTACCATAGATGTCTATCCTGGAGCAGCACCAGTATCAATTGCACCTTACAGAATGGCACCAGCAGAGCTAAAAGAGTTAAAGATTCAGCTACAGGAGTTATTGGATAAAGGCTTTATCAGACCCAGTGTATCACCTTGGGGAGCACCGGTGTTATTTGTAAAGAAGAAAGATGGATCATTCAGATTGTGCATTGACTACAGACAACTGAACAAACTGACAATCAAGAATAAGTATCCGTTGCCTCGAATTGATGATTTGTTTGATCGGTTAAAGGGTGCAGGCATGTTTTCTAAGATCGATCTCAGGTCAGGATACCATCAGCTGCGGATAAAGGAAGAAGATATCTCTAAGACTGCATTCAGGACCCGATATGGTCACTATGAATTTTTAGTAATGCCATTTGGTCTCACAAATGCACCAGCGGTTTTCATGGATCTCATGAACCGCGTGTTTCATTCATATCTGGATCAGTTTGTGGTGGTGTTTATAGATGACATTTTGGTCTACTCCAAAGATAAGGTCGACATGATAAACATTTGCGGATTGTACTTCAGACACTGAGGGATAAACAGCTGTATGCCAAGCTCAGTAAGTGTGAGTTTTGGCTGGAAGAAGTTTCTTTCTTAGGACATGTGGTGTCATCGGAGGGTATCAGAGTGGATCCTCATAAGATTGAAGCTATTGTTGATTGGAGACCAACCAGAAATGTTACAGAAGTTCGAAGTTTTCTGGGTTTAGCCGGTTATTACAGAAGATTCGTAAAGGGATTCTCCATCATTGCATCACCTTTAACAAGATTATTATAGAAAGCAGTCGTATTTCAATGGGATGATAGATGTCAGGAGAGTTTTGACACTTTGAAGAAAAAGTTGACTGAAGCACCAGTGTTGACTCAGCCAGTGTCAGGTAAAGACTTTGAGATTTACAGTGATGCCTCTCATAATTGGGTTAGGATGTGTACTCATGCAAGACAGAAAAGTGGTAGCTTATGTCTCCAGACAATTGAAGCCACATGAATTGAATTATCCAACCCATGATTTAGAATTGACAGCCATTGTTCTAGCATTCAAAGTATGGCGGCATTATCTGTACGGTGAAAAGTGTTACATTTATACAGATCATCAGAGTTTAAAGTATTTGCCGACACAAAAGGACTTGAATTCAAGACAACGGAAATGGATGCAGCTTTTGGCTAATTATGATTATGTCATTAATTACATCCGGGCAAAGCTAATGTGGTAGCTGATGCCCTTAGCCGCAAATCATTGTTTGCTTTGAGAGCAATGAGAATTAGCATGGAGTTGCAACAGCAGGGAGTTATTCTAGCACAGATGCAAGTACAGCCATCTTGGGTTCAGGAAGTTGCAGAAGCACAGAAGAAAGATGCACAAACAGCACTATGGGTGAAACAAGTACAGGAAGATCATGGTGGGAAATTCAGATTGGATAACAGTGGAGTCTTATTCTATGAAGATAGAGTTGTTGTACCACAGATAGGGGAGCTTAGACAAAAGATTCTGCATGAAGCTCATAACAGTCCATATACAATGCATCCAGGCAGTACCAAGATGTATCAAGATTTGAAGAAAGGCTATTGGTGGCCGGGCATGAAGAAAGATATCGGAAATGTTGTAACAAGATGTTTAACATGTCAACAAGTAAAAGCAGAACATCAACTGCCAGCTGGGTTACTTCATCCAATAACAGTGCCAACATGGAAGTGGGATCAGATCATGATGGATTTTGTTACTGGATTACCTCAGACGCAGAGGAAGCATGATGCAGTATGGGTGATCGTGGACAGATTAACTAAGTCCGCACACTTTCTACCAGTTCGGATGGATTATTCTCTGGACAAGTTAGCAGACATTTATGTTAGAGAAATAGTTCGACTACATGGAGTTCCATCATCCATTATCTCTGATCGTGATCCAAGGTTTACATCGAAATTTTGGGGTAAACTGCAGGAAGCATTAGGAACGAAATTGCATTTCAGCACTGCATTTCATCCTCAAACAGATGGCCAATCAGAGAGAGTCATTCAAATCCTGGAAGATATGATGAGATCATGTGTTATAGAATTTGAAGGCAGTTGGGACAGATATGTACCTCTCATGGAATTTGCCTACAACAACAGCTATCAATCAAGCATTAAGATGGCACCATATGAAGCATTGTATGGTAGACCATGTAGGACACCTGTGTGTTGGACAAAACTGAGTGAGAAGAAGATTTTGGGTCCAGATTTGGTTAGAGAAACAGAAGAGAAAGTGGAAATCATCAGAAAACGGCTGAAAGAAGCAAGTGATCGACAGAAGTCTTATGCTGATTTAAAGAGAAAGGATATTGAGTACTCGGTCGGTGATAAGGTATTTCTAAAAGTTTCACCATGGAAAAAGATCCTAAGGTTTGGACGAAAGGGTAAGCTTAGCCCTAGGTTCATTGGTCCATACGAGATTGTTGAACGCGTAGGACCATTAGCCTATCGCCTAGCGTTACCTTCAACCTTAGATCGGATTCATAATGTCTTTCATGTATCAATGTTAAGGAGGTATCGATCAGACCCATCACACGTGTTATCAGCAGAAGAGATTGAAATTCAGCCGGATCTCACTTATGAAGAAGAACCAGTTCAGATCTTAGCCAGAGAAATTAAAGAATTACGGAACAAGAAAATAGCATTGGTAAAAGTTCTTTGGAGGAATCATAAGACAGAAGAAGCAACTTGGGAATCTGAAGACACCATGCGACAACAGTATCCGCAATTGTTCACAGCAGGTAAACTTCGGGACGAAGTTTTTATTTGGGAGGGGAGAATTGTGACATCCTACCGAGTCGAGTCTTAGCACTGAGTCGAGTCATTTCATAGAGTCGAGTTGAGTCGGGCCAAACCAAACCCGGTTGGGGTAGAATGGGGTTATAAGTGGACTTACTTGATTGAGAGAAAAAGATCAAAGTATAAGGGTTAGGATTTATTTGCATTAAAAGATCAAGCTTGGGTATTAAGTTATAGCCTTTTGCCACTTGAGGTACCATTTAGTAAGTTTCACATCATTTTTCTTGATATCTTGATGGCCTACCCGTGTTAATCATTTTTACTTTCCCATTTTCATCCTTATCTTCATCTTCTTCATCTCCTTCCTTTCTCCATCCATTTTCATGGTAGTTTAAAGCAACCTCAATTTTCTCCAAGTAAGTAGAATTTCTTGAAGCTTTATATTATTCAACCTCTAATTGAGCTATATTGTAGATAAGTTATAAGAATTCTGATGTGTATAGGAGAAGGGAGTTCAAAGGTAGTAGAAAAAGGAAGTTAAAGAAGAGCTCAAGCTTTTTGGATTAAAGTTTTGATATCTCTTTTCATTTACCATTTTCTTTGCATGAGAATTTGTGTGGTGTGTTGCTAATGAGACAATATTGCTTTATGTTGAGTGGGAGGACTGGTAATGGTGAGAAAACAGGGGAGGAGTTGAATAAATGAAGTAAATAGTGAGTTTATGCTGAAACAGGTTTTACTGGAAATTTTACTAGTAACTTCATCTTGATTTTGACCCCATTTAATGATGAAATTATGGAGTGTTATAGAAGAGTTATTTGTTCCTCTATGTGTTAGCTTTACATGGGTTTTTGAATCATCCAAATCGGAGTTGTATATTGAGAGATATGACCAAAAGAGTACAGACTGTGCAGGCTGGAAAACGCGACGCGCGCGCGCGAATTGCATGACGAGCTCGCGACTTGTGCCTGAAACTCTCTGACTCTCATTTTGCACATTACGCGCTCGCGACTTTCACCTGAAATTCTCTGACTCTCATTTGGTGCTTTACGCGCTCGCGACTTTGCACTGTGCGCTCGCGACTTGTGCCCGATAACTCACTGACTCTCATTTTGCACTTCTCGCGCTCGCGACTTTGCACTGCGCCCTCGCGACTTTCACCTGGAAACTCACTGACCTTCAGGTGTGCATTACGCGCTCGCGACTTTGCAAGGCGCGCTCGCGACTTGTGTTTTCATGCACTTTTGGACTTCTTTTTTTTATGCAATTGGATTCCTTTGCTCAACTTGTATGCCTCCAATCATTTTACAACAAAAATACAACATTAAATCATGTATCAAAACAACATGCAAGCATACAAATGATATGAAATCAAATAAACATTATGATTTATGAAGTTATGAACTATGAATATGATGTTGTGTTATATTATTGACATACCAACATTAGGCTCCATTAAGGTTAGGTAGAAACCACTTAGATAAGGCTATGTCGCGACATAGGATAGCAGATCTGCACCCTATACAGTTTGATACTCCGGCTACAGGCCGTTGAGTGGATATGATTATATATGGGCCATAGCAGCCAAGCATACAGTATTCATCCAGTTTCATACAGTTTTTTTTCTTATCACTTCGGTTTCACTATAACCTTATGGAGCCATACAGATATCTTGACATAACATTTCATGAATCATACAATATTATAAACAGTACGAAAGATAATCAAGGTATAAGGAAAAGATCATGCTATTTGTGCTTATATGTTTAATTATTCATATGCATTTACATGCTTATTTCTATCTATGTATGTGCTTAATTCTTTCTTTATATGATGAGATATCCACTGAGCTTTATTTGCTCAGCGAGTTACCTGTTTAACTCGCAGGTTTTGAGATTGGACCGTAGAGAGTCAGCTTGCAACTGCTGCAGTTCATCTGTAGAAGACTCAGTCTTCAGGGTAGCTACTCATTTGGATGTGTATCTTTTGTCTACCCTTTTTATGGCATGTACAGGGCACACAGTTGAGCCCATTTCATTTTGACACTAGTATCATGTCTTGTAAATATAAATTACATTATTATTGTAAACAACATCAGCATGATATTATATTCAATATACATTATGATATCAGCATGACAAGACATAAAGTCAACCAGTTTGTAGCGTCTCGGTTCGGTTCATTCGGGTTAACGGGTGGACCGGGAAGGGATGTTACACCTTTTGTTTCCTTGTCTTTTATTGTATTTTCAATATAACGGTGGTAAGGTGTTCTCAACTCTATTTTATTTTTATAACTTGTTTTGATAATATATGATAAATTTGGGAAGTGGTCTTATTTTTGCACACATTGGAGACAATGTGCTAGATTAAGTTGGGGGAAGGAAAATTTTAGTTAAAATTTTAATTTTTTTTGTTTGTTTTTATTAGCTTAATATGGTTAGAATAATTGTGAGCAAACTTGAAAATTATCATAATTTAGTAACTTATGATAAATTTAGTTGTTTTTCTAGTCTAATATATTTGAGCTTTAATTTTAATTTTTGACTTAGCATGATTCTTTAGTTTAACTATTTGTTTCTAAGATTATAAACACTAATTTTTGTGAATTTTATGATATATAGATATGTTTTAATTAAAATTTATTTAACCTTGGCATTCCTAGAACAAATTAGAATTCCCTTTTAAATAAAATTTTTAAATGCTTACATTTAGAAAGAGATGATTTAGGCATTCTTTGTTGAACCCCTTATTTAGCCTAGGCTAACTAAATTAAAATATGACTTTTGCAATCAATTTGAAGCCTATATCCAAATTTTATTGTTCACCTTTATTAAGCCTAGCCATTAAACCAACTTAATTTCCTACCTTAAGTGCAATAATGTATAATTGAAGGATTTGATTTCTGTTAAAACATAGCAACTAAAGGGAGAAAAATTTTATTAATACTAACAAGTGAAGCAACTAGAAAAACAAAGAGAAACACCCCATAAAAGAAGCAATCAATCAAGAATTCAAGTTTGGAGAATTAAAGTAAGAAAGAAATTATCAAAGTATTATGAAAAGACCTTGCCAAAATATATCTACTTTTGAGCTAGTGAAGAACTTCAAGATTAATCTCCCTTTATAAAGAAAAATATGTTTTGATATAATGAAAATCTTGATATTATGCATTTTCTATGCTCTTTGTCTATCTTTTTATCATTTTTCTTTGTTTAGCTAAAATTATACCTCTAAAACCCCATTACAACCGAAATAAAGATCTTTTGATCCTTTTAAATTGTATGGATTTCAATTGTGGAGAAGGGATAACTAATTTTTGCCTATGAGAATGTTGAATTTATATTGTTAAACATCTTAATTAAAGGTTATATAATTTTTGTGAACATTCATATTCTACTTGTCATAGGTTGAATAATTATTGGTGTTGAAAATCTTATTAACTTATGTTTAAATTAAGGAATGTGTTTCATTGGAAATTAAATTTTTGATTAGCATGGGAAACACTTGATTTATTCTCATGTTAATGATTTTTGATACTTTTGAAATTGTGAATAATTATCCCCAACCATATTAAGCTAGTTTTGTTTAGTTTGTTTAGCTTGTGTTTTTCTTTTTGTTTTTAGTTTTGTTGCTTGAGAACAAGTAATGATTTAAGTTTGGGAAATTTTGATAAGTGTATTTTTAGAGTAATTTTAATATTGTTTTTTTTAGGATTTTTTAGTAGTTTTAATTAATTTTATTAGTTTTTATTTTGTTTTATTTATGTTTTTGTTCAAAGCTTCCTTGAAACATAATTTGCTTGATCTTAAGGAAATTTTTAGGATTTTGGCACATAAAAGTACAAAATAAGGCAAAATCACTCAGGCTCTATCACGCCCTGCCCGTGCCTCACAGCACGCCCATGCTAAAAATCAATTGTTGTTTTGAGTCGAAAACGCCAGTCAGTCCCTACCACTTGGATGGGCCCACCTGAGATATTTTCCTGACATACAAATCAAGATCTAATCCTATTTAGGCAGATGGAAGAGTCCTAATTAAGAAGAAATCCAAAACCAAAACAGTTTCTTATTTCCAAAAAGATTTCTTACTTAACGATGATTCTATTTCCTAAACGAAGTCGGATTTTCTCCCAAGAAGTTTATATAAAGAGAGGAGCCATTTATTATATATTCGATCTCTTGTTCTATTATTTTCTACGTAATTCTCTCTCTTTCCAAGGCTTCAAGCATTCAAGTTGGCGTCAAGATTCAAGGAAGCTGTTCAAGCCTATCGTTGACCAGTTTTTATTTCTAAACTCTCTTTTTGTTTATTATTCTTTATGGGATTATTTACAAGTTTAATTGAGTTTATTTAATTACTATGTTGAACTAAAACTCTCATACTAGGGATTTGATATAGCTTAATTTTGATTCCAATTTATAATATTAGATTTATTTTTCTTTGTTCATGATATAATTTATTATTGAACTTAATGCTTCCAGGTAGAGTTTCTCCCCTGGATTGATTTATTTCATTAATCACTATTGGGAGAAGGGTTTTTGATATGAAAAAGGTAATAAATTACATGAGAATAATAATTTTTTTGCGGAAGCTATATGGTTTGACTCATGGGGGGTTTTCATAAATTAATGACTTTAGGTTATGAATTCACAAAACAAACCATAAAACTTAATGATTTAATTCATGTTTGATTGCGCTATTGGAAGATAGGTAATTAGACCGGGTTAAAATAGCTAACAATACATCGGGGGAACTTGTTAGTGATTTTAGGGTTGCTTCCCCTACATAAACATTTAAAATTGATTATCAAACTAATAAAATAAATTGGATAGAATTAAGTGAAGTCAAAATTCCTAGTAGCTTTAAATTATTGATTTCTTTTCGTCAAATATTATTACTTGATTTCTTTTTATTCTCTTTTATTTATTTAATTTAATTTTTTTTAAAATAATCTCATTTATTGCCGTTTAAATAATAATAGGTTAAGATAATTTTGGTACTTGGTATATAATTCCTGTGGATAAGATACTCTACTTATTCTATATTACTTGTTGTGATTTCGTACACTTGCAAAAATCACTGTCATCTTTCATTTAATATCAAAAATTAAAATTTTTTTGATATAATGATTCGCCATTTTAATTGAATAAAATCTTTGAAACTTTGCGACGATTTATTCAAATAACAAAGACAGTAATTTAATTTCAATCAAATTTCAAAGAATTCATATTAATTTACCTAAAAGGAAAAAAAAAATTTCGCACATATTTTTAATTATATTAAAAAGAATTTTTTTATACACTAAAATTAAAATGAGTTGAACGATCACTCATTTCTAATTAATCTTTAAGCACAAAACTACAAATTCATATGCTAACCAATTAGCCATTATTGTATATTTCTTTTCTTTTGGGTGCATGTAACATTGTTACCCCTGTCACATGCATAACACGTGTCACTTTTTTACTTTTAACAAAACAGATCCCTCTTTTTTCATTTTCTTTCGTTTTTTTTTTACCTTTTTTTGGCTTATCTTGTAAAGAGCCCATCCCTCCTTTTTGACTCATTATCCATGGAATATTAATAAATTTATTTCAAAAGTAATAAAAGAATAAAATAAACCATCAGCTCAATAACATTCCATGTCAGCAAAACACCATCTTGTTCATGTAGATTCTGCCTCTATTTAAAATAACCTACAACTACAACCACCACAAACATTTCCTTTGAAATTAACTTCGTATGGAATATTCTTGAATGTTCTGTTCAATAGCTAACTCAGTGTCTTTAAGAATTAAAGACTTATATTTATTATTAATTGAATATTTTAATTTTTAATTGGGTGAAAAAATTTATAGAAAAATATTGAATAAAAAGGAGTATTACCTTCCTGTAAATACTTTTTGATTCTGGCAAAAAAAAATCAATAATAATAATAATAATAATAATAATAATAATTTGAATATTCTACAAATATAATTATAATCCTCTTTAAATATAAAATTACTCTCATTTGGAGACTCAAAAATTATACTAATACAATAATATTAATTATAATTAGTAGTATGAATAATTATACTATTTAATACTCCTAATTATAGAAAAACATATAATATTCTCTAATTAAAAAATATAATTGTACTATTTATAATACTCTCATTTGGAGTAATTAACAATTATAAATCAAGTTTCTTGTCTTAGATAAAGAAAAATATATATTTTTAAAATTTTTTAATTATATATAAATAAATTACCTTAATCAAATAAAAAAAATAAATTTAATGAAAGGAATAAAATATTATATGGATAAATGATAAAAAAAAAATATGTAATCATATGCAATGCAACTAGCTACACTGTGTAAAAATGATTGGTTTCTACTAATAGAAACCAAAGTTTTAATAATTACTACATGTAATTAAACAAATTTATTTCATTTCATACAATTTTACAATTTTTCTTATTTTTTCATAAATATTAGTAGTAAGAGAAAGGAAAAAACAAAAAACAGAAAAGTGCTGTAATTCCCCAAAAAACCGGATTTTAAGGAGCCGTTAGGGAGTCCCTCGGGAAAAAATAGGGGTAATAATGTCAATCTGCAGCATTTCCAACAAAGGCAAGTCTCATTCGGCAGTATCAATGACACATAATTACACCATTTCACAGTACAACAAAGGAAAAAGTTCTCCTGGTTTTAATGCTCCTGTAGTCCTCTTCACTACCCTACCCTCCCTTGATTGATTCAAATACATTAATACAATACGGAGATACAGAGAAAGTGACATTTTCTCTGCAAATCTCTAATTAATTTCCATTTCCATCCTTTATTTTCCCTTTTTTTTTTTCTCTCTGTTTCTTTTCGATTTCTTTGAAATATATTAATTATTCTTTACTGAACTGGAATGAACGTAGATATCACACACAAATAAGCACACTCACGCATATCGAGGCTACCTTCTTCTCTGCACCCACTGTTACAGATTCCTCTCTCTCCTGCTTTTAACACTTCCTCTGTTTTGTTTGCATAATTGCAGGTCCTTCTCTCTCTATTTCTGTCTGTGTGAAATCTGATTACAGCATTGGCTTTCAATCTTCAGGTTTCTGTTAATGGCTTAGATTTTTTTTGACTTCTCAACCGCTCTTTGCTTGTTCGTGTTACCATCTTATTGTGAAAACAACTACTCCCTTCTCCGCCTTTTCACTTTCGGCTCTGTTTTTCCCCTGAAAGAAAAGAAAAGATAAACCATATCATTTTTTCTACTTCATTTTCGGTTTGTACTGTCTTACTCTTGTCTCAATCCTGTAATCAGAGCTTTCTTCAAGTGGGTTTCTCGTTTCTTGTACAACAACACAACGCATTTGCTTCTGTTGCTGTAGAAAAGCCCGCTCTGCTCTAAACCAAAGTTGGGTTTTTAAGAAGAAAGGGTTTTGCCTTTTTTCCTTCGTATCATTCCTTCATTTTCATTACCATTGTGAATTTCTTCAGGTGCATTTATAATTGTTTCCAGAGTTTTTATGGTCTTCTAGGCAGATTCTAAAGAGCGAAGTTAGTATACTAGAACGGTGTCGTTCAAGCTCTTGGGAATAGTGGGTTTAAGAAATGTCTATGAGTACGAGGAAAATGCAGTTAGAGTGCAATTTCTGGTGAAAAAAAGTTTATTTATTTATTTATTTTCATTCTGTTTGGATACTCAAAAATGGAGTTCATTTCATGAAACGGGTACTCATTTCTTACTTTAAAAATGGGTTCTGCAAGCTCTAAAGCAGAGAGAAATGAAGCTTTGCGTTTATGCAAAGAGCGAAGGAGGTTCATAAAGCAAGCAATAGATTCAAGGTACAATCTTGCAGCAGCTCATGTATCTTATATTATCTCTTTAAAAAACCTTGGCATAGCTCTCCGGCGATTTGCAGAGGCAGAGATTTTGATAGAATCTTCTCTATCAACAACGTCTGCAACTGAACTTGACAAAACCCCATCACACTCCTCATACCCTTCTCCCTCTCCCTCTCACATTGCAGAGGTTTCCGATTCACCTTTGCATAATGAAAGTCCCATTTCACCCCCAGTGGTGAAAATGAGTTATATGAGAGCAGGGGGAGTTAGCAATTCTGTGACTGTAAAGATTAGTTTGAATAATGGTAATGATGGTTTTGTTGAAGATGAATCGTTAGGGTTTTCCATGCCAATGCCGCCTCCTCCTCCTCCTCCTCCTCCTTTTGAGTCAGGTGGTTCTTGGGATTATTTTGATCCAAGTGATAATTGTGAAAGTTTTAGGTTTTTTAGGGGCAATGAATTGGATGTGGATTTTGATGATTTCAAAGGTTGGAATGAATTTCGGGGTCAAAGGGTTGGCATTGACCATAATGTGGTAGATGCTAAGGGGAAATGGACTAACGTTGGTTTAGATGGAAACGGTCACGTAAATGAAGGAAATTTAGGACCTAAATTGGAGCAAAAGGGTTTAGAAACCTCCAGTAATTCTAAAGTACTAAATGCTAGCTTTGTTGCAAGAGTAGAAGGCAATTCCCATTCAATTAGACAACCAATAGATATTCAAGTGAGGCAGGCAGAAATAGCACAAAATGTGACTCTTTTGCAATCTGGTTCAAAGAAAGAGAAAGCAGTGACCATGAAAGATTTATCTGCAGAGAGAGAAGATCCTTCAGAATTCATTACTCATAGAGCGAAGGATTTTCTTTCAAGTATCAAGGATATAGAGCATCGGTTTTTTAGAGCTTCTGAATCTGGCAAGGAGGTTTCCAGGATGCTTGAAGCAAACAATATAAGGGTTGGATATTCTGAGACAAAAGGTGATTGCTTTTGTTGATAACTAAAATTAATGTAATCGGGTTCCTTATCTGTCTGTTGCATTGCAAATGCTTGATGCTTTTGCTGCTGTAACTTTTTCATTGCTAATTTTTTATGCAAAAACTTCATACCAATTTTGATTCTCACAGGGAGTTCATCTGCCTCAGCAATTCTGGCAAATTTTCAGGTTTGCTGCCGTGGAAAGACTGCACTTGTTTCTCATGGTAAGCTTTCGCTTCAAGCATATTACGTGCCAACTTGAAGAATTTAAAGAGAATTTGTAAGATTTTAGCACTTTGGGACATTTGATAAATTGTAATTGAATGTAATGTAAAGTAATCAAATGCATTTTGGTGTAATTTGATTCTTATTGTGGTTACCATAAAAATGCATTTGATTACATTATATTATGGCTTACCAAATATATCCTCGTTTCATTTGGTAAAGCCATAACAAAGGCCAGTAAGATAAAGCCTGGCCAACAAGGTTAACGATAGTTTAGGCTGTATCTGGTGCATACACAATAAAATAAATGTTGCAACTGTGTAACAGTTAAATATTTCAATTCCTTTTTTTATGGGACTACTTGATTCACTTAATGCCTGGTGCCTGCTCAGTGCTGAATCAATAGTTGATTTCAACTAGCAGGATGCAGAGTAGAACCTTTTCTCCTCTTATTTTCTATGAGTGTGCATTATTTCTTGTCTTTTCATGCTATTTTTATCTTATACAATCTTTTAGAACCAGCAGAACATGTTACTAAGGTTATTACCTGGAAGCGGACAGCATCTTCAAGGTCATCTTCTTCTAGAAATCCACTTGCCACAGCCGCAAGAGACGATGTGTCTGACAGTGGTAGTGATTTTGTAGAAGAATTCTGCATGATTGCTGGAAGTCATTCCTCCACCCTTGATAGGCTGTATGCATGGGAAAGAAAACTATATGACGAAGTAAAGGTACTTAATTTAGACCTTGTTGCTTGCATGAATAATAACATGTTCTTGTGCCTACAGCACATGAATGTCGACATCATCCCATCGCTTTTCATTATATGCAATACATTGTTGAGTAATGTGATGAAGTACTATAGATATTGTACAACGATATACAAGTGAATGCACTGAACCAAGAAAGAAACTAATTAAAGCAATCAATAAGGCCACCCAATTTATAAATAGTTTGTATCTGTAATCCTGTTATGCATTAAGATTTTTCCTGTATGACCTAACCGGTTCTCTGGATTCATTTGGCAATTTTTGTGATGTGGAATTGTATAAAAGTTTTTGATCGCATAAATGTTTTTCTCGCATGATCGGTGGTGTTACTCATTATTGCAACCCAAAATACTTGCACTAGATGATGATGCTCAGTGGTGGGCATCATATATTGATTCTTCAAATTAATTAAACATTCTATATAATTTTGGAAATAGCCTAGTCTGGTTCCATGATACATACTTATATTTGATATGCTTAAATTCAACTTCTACACCACCATTTACAATAAATGAGAGAGGAGCTGTGAATAATGAGGAAGATTGGCAGATGGCACTAATCGAGTCAAATGAGTTTCGTTGCCGGTTGTAAGTTGTGACCCTGGATTTATCACTTCTTTTTTACTCTCTTTTTCTCACTTTTCTATCTGTCTTCGCTTTTGATGGCTCCAAATTATCCCCTCAATAAAAACCTATTGTGTGGTTATTATGCCAATATTCCATAAGTTGTGCAAAATGACAAAAATTGTTGATCCCTCAAGGATTGTCCCTGAGAAGGTGTACATAATGTTCATTGGCTCAAAGAGTCAGATCAAGACCATGGAATTCGGTAAATATTATCAGTACTTACCTAATAGACTAACTTTTTATTTGTTGGAGGAGAATTTTAGACTGCATCATTTTTTAAGATGAAAGTCCATAGTTTTAACTTTTTATTCATCAAAGAGCTCTTAGACTACATATTTTTCTAACATCAGAGTCTAATCAACCTAAGAATTCTATTTGCAATATGGCACCTTTTAGATCAAATTTTAAAGTGTATTTTTTTTTCATGTTTGAGGCAAATTCTAACAAATACAGGTGCAGCAGTGAGCATATTTTTAAAGTTTTTAGAATATATAGTTGTTTCACAGGAACTCCTTGAGCAACGTTGTTTATGAAAGCTGCCTTAAATGCATGATACATCAAGTGCTTCACTCTTTGATGCATCTTTGCTATCCTTCAGACAACCAATGCACATGCAAAGGCATCTTGTTCGAAGCTAGACTTCAAGTTATATAAAGAGATTTTTTTTTTTTTTTTTTTTTTAACAATCCAATCCAGATGCAAAGACATCTTGTTCCAATGCACATGATTTATTACGTTTCTTTGTTCCAGCCACACTCAATCCCCTTCAACCCTAATTGTAATATGTTGCCTTAACCCTTTGGCTGCATCAACTTGTTCAAGTGTCACATATCTGATCTGGGATTCCTTCAGCCTATCATACTCTTGGTGCAAGTCCTACATGGTCATAGAGAACCATTATATATAGCAATTCAAATTTAAGTGAGAGAAACAATTTATTTACATTACTGCTTCTAAAGATGCATTATTGAACTTCTTGTGCCATATAAAAACTATTAGTTCAAAAAGCTAAATGTGCCCTGAATGTTGAGTCGACTTCACCATTATCTTGTTATTTTATTCAAGTATATTAGTGTTGTCATCCTTAAACGATCAAACTTATTAACAAGTTGGTTGTACTGTAGGCAAGTGAATTCATCAGGAAGGAGTATGATCGGAAATGTAACCAACTCCGGCACCAATTCGCCAAGGATCATAGTGCCCAAGTGATTGACAAGACTAGAGCAGTTGTGAAGGATCTACATTCACGGATAATAGTGGCAATTCACTCCGTTGATACTATTTCAAAGAGGATTGAGAAAATGAGAGATGAAGAATTGCAGCCACAACTTCTAGAGCTAATTCAAGGGTAAGTGCTCTTTCCATTTCCTTGTTTGTCATTAAATATCTGATATTATTGCCACTTGTTATCATTATATTGTAGTCTTGAGATCTACGCCTGGGTGAATGTAGTGAATTATCTATATTTTTTAATTCATTGCAAAGTATTGCATGTAGGCTGATCAGGATGTGGAAGGCCATGCTCGAATGCCATCATTCACAGTATATCACCATCTCATTGGCATACCACTCAAGAAATGCTACAGGAACTCCTCAGGGAGATACTCGCAGGCAGATTATGGCTCAGCTTCAGGAGGAGATTGAGTGTTTTGGCTTAAGCTTTGCAAACTGGGTCAACAGTCTCGCATCCTATGTGGAAGCCCTTAATGGTTGGCTACAACACTGCATCTTGCAGCCACAGGAGCGTTCCAAGAGCAGGAAACCATTCTCCCCTCGTCGAGCTGTGGCGCCACCTATTTTTGTTCTCTGTCGTGATTGGTCAGCTGGGATCAAAGCTTTGCCATCTGAGGAACTTAGCAATGCCATTAAAACCTTCTTATTTGACTTGTGTGATTTAATGGACCAACAAGTACAAAAGAAAGAGAAATCAGTTGACGCAAACAATGGAGAATCAGAGGGCAAAGATGATGATGAGAAAAATGATGAGACCTCGTCAAACTTGCCGTGCATCCAAGCAAGTTTGACAAAGGTTCTTGATAGACTAAACAAATTTTCTGAGGCTTCGCTGAAAATGTACGAGGACATTAGACAGAGAAGTGAAGCAGCTCGATTGGCATACTTGAATTGCAGGCCAGCTAGATATTAAAGGTTATGTAATTATGAGCAGTGTTATGTAATTATAAAGCATTTTCACTCAGTTTATGATTGGTACTTGGAGACGAAAATAGATACTTGTAAATGTTGAAAGTATCGGTTCAAGGAGTGTTTGGGGAGAGTTAGAATTTGTTTTGCAGCATTGCAGAAATAGTGTTTTGCATCTTACTAGGATTCTTTAGTTTTTTGAGCTTTGTATTGCTTTCCAACCAGAAAATATAGATTTTTGCAGCCTTTTTGAGTTTTTATTACTTGTTTTATCAGGGGGCACTATGACCAGAAAGGAAAGATGAGGTGAGTTTATCTTAAGACATTTATCATCATGGCATTTTTCCCATAAGAAGCATCCACTTCTACATCTATCTTTTCTTTTTAGAGTGGAAAGATAACGGGTATTATTTACTTTCATTATTGCAGGTTCGAAGAACTTGGTTTTATTAAAGGGAGTACAAGTAAATGAACAAAGAATTCATTTGATTGGTGAATTTATAATGAATTTTCATGAAGGGAATATTGTATTGAAAATGAAAATCCATTTGATGTGTAGTATAATTAACTTGTACTTTTGTTAGTTCAAAATATATTGTTCTAGTAAATTTAAACTCATCACAGATTTCTCTCAAAAAAAAAAAAAAGAAAAGAAAAGAAAAGCGAAAAACTCTTTTACAGATTCTGTTGATATAATTTGATTGTGTAAAGTTGCTAAATTTTCTAGGTGTAAGTAAAGTTATACGTTTAAAATAAGTTCTTAAACTAATGCAGCTATGAAAATTTGTTTAACTCTGTAATATTTTTATGTTATTCATGCGTTTGATTTGAAATTTGAGATTTTCAACTGTAATTTAGCCTTCCTCAAATTTAAAATCTAAGATTTTATAAGCTTTTAAAACTTGTTATGAATTATTTGAATAAATATTTGACAATCCAAACATTGAATTTTAATCAATTCAAATACATAAATCCGAACATGATATTGCTAAAATTCGTTTTGAACTAGAGGATCGTTTTCGACTTCTCATGATGCTAGCGGAGTAGCTCACTCTAGATTTTTCCATGTAATTTTTCTTTTTCTTCATTTACATAACCAAAAGGAAAAAAGGCATCTACAAATAAAATGAATTTACATTTAAATTAAAAGCAAACACTCTATAAGTAAAAATCCATTCATCCAAACATGACAATTGTGGATTTATAAATGAATTAAATAAAGTTTTATGAAATTTATTAATACCAAACAAGAAGAAATTTGTACAACTATATTCTGAAAGGGAAAAAAAACATCAATATCTTCATTTTCTTATCATGTTATTCTTCCCTTGATGCAACGGAGTTTTTAATGAGCAATAAAAATACAAAAACTAAGGAATAAGAAAGCCTACCACTTTTTCCCAATTGCTGGGGCACTTGAATTTTTAACTTGTCATCCCTGTTTTAAAATCCAACATACTGAGTGTACTGAGCATAAGCATCAGATTGCATGGCAATTGGGGCCCGTGTAACGTGATCAGGAAAATCGAAAGCATCAACAAGTTCCCTCGCAATATTCCTCACTTGGAAACTAAGGTACTCTGTTAGCTTATGGATTGCCTGCACAATGAGAAAGTTGCATTACATAAGTGGAAAATCCCTATTAGACATCTCCTGTAACTATAAATTCCCAGGGAAAATATAACATGTATAAATGTCGTTTACTAGCTTTAATCACCATATGACATTATACATCATCACATCAGCACAAACTTACAGCGGTGATATATTAATGGTTAACTAAAAAAAATCGTTCAAACTTCACATTTCAACTCATATAAACAGCCTAAAAGAAGCGGAAATATCACGATACTGTCTGGCATCTGAATACCTTAGCTTTGTTTGGTGCAACATAGTCAACATTGCGGTATGTTCCAATGTCATTCCAGATCCGGTCCAAGGCATAAAGATCACAGACAAGTTTTAAAGCAGCTCGAGAGCTTGCATCAGGACAACTGGTACATCAACAGGTGAAATTAGAAAATAATTAGCCACGTAAAGAGGATGGAAAAAGTTTTGAGGCTGAGTTTAGGGAGTACTTCTGCACAGCTTCAATAAATTTTGCAAGGATCACGGATTCAACGTGAGATTCTGCAAGTGTGAGAAGGTGATTCAAGCACCGATTCCAAGCACCAAAGCTACCAAGACTTTTAGAGTGCTTGCGAAGTCGGACAGCAACACTTTGAAGCAGTCGAGATGTTCGGTACTGTAAGAAAAACAGTCAGTAATAGCTAGACATGCAGGTAGATTGTTTTATATATAATTATGGCTTTTACATCACAAAACCAGTGCTGCACTCACTCTGAAGGCATCCAACTGGAATTTAGGGTCTCTCAAGTGATCTTCACCCTCCCATCGTGCAGTTACTGGATTTGGTTGAGATAGATATGTATTCATTGATTCTCTCAGATAGTTCCATGTCACTGCCAATGTCCCACCTTGGAACTTCTCCTTGTATTGCTTTAAGAGATCACCTGCTACCTATGTCACAACTGAAATTTCAGACCCAGGTACAATTAAGAAGAAATAATATTTCCCAGACCTTATAAATAAAATCAATACTAGACTATAGCATCTGTTAATTCAAACCTATATTTTTGTAGTGTAAAAATTCAATTTTTCAGTCAACTGAAATTCTAGCAATTTTCTTTCTTTGATTTGTCTGATTTAATTCTATCCTAGATGTGATGCTCAGGAATTGAGATGTTTAAAGCCTACCCTTCTGTTTTACAATTTCCTTACAAGTCCTAATTGGCCAACTAAATATTTACTAATTCTAGCCTTCAGAAGTTCAGATAAATCAACTGTAGACTAAATAATTAACCTTGCATGCTATTCTACAACAAAACCTTCATCCAAACACAAGGCTACTATCCAGAAAAAGAATGCAGAGCGCATATTCTTTTACTGTAAGCTTAAATAACCATCAAATGACATTCATCAAATTAGCACACATCATAAACCATCAAGCAAAGATGCAATAAAAAGTTTTTGAGCACCTGTTGTAGCAGCACTGTGTTATCCCCTTCAAATGTCTGAAAAATGTCATGGTCATTTCTCAAGGTACCAAACCGATTGACAGCAGCATACCCATGTCCTCCACATGCTTCCCGGCAGACAGACAATGACTTTGCTGTATATGATGTCACATATGCCTTAAGGCCAGCTGAAAGTGCATGGACATCTCCAACTAATTGTTCATCATGAGTCTTTTTCATCTCCGAATATTTTTCTACCAAATGAATAGCGGCAAAATGGAATGCATAAGTTGAAGCTAGCATTGGCATGAGCTTGTGCTGCTGAGACTGATAATCAAGAATACTGACTTCAGGCTGCTTGGGAGGGCCAAACTGCTGGCGCAGCAAAGAATATCGGATGGCAATTGTTCCAGCAAGCTTGAGTACAGCAACTGAAGAATATGCAAGGCCAACCCTTCCACCAACAAGTTCCCCTAATGTAGCAGCAAATCGTTTATTTATAGTTGGAAGGCTGCTAGTGTACTTCCCATCCCGAGACACATCTCCAAATCGATTAAGAAGATTATCCCGGGGAATTCTTACTGAACTGAACCTCAACGCTCCATTGTCTACCCCATTTAGGCCTATCTTGTGGCCACAATCATGTATTTCAATTCCTGGAAGTGTCTGGTGAGTATTTATATCCCTTATCGGAACAATGAAGGCATGGACACCCATATCAGAGACGCCCTTAGAATCATGAGTAGGCAAAATCAGCCTGGCAAAAACAGTAGCAAACTTGCCATGAACTGCAGCATTGCCAATCCACCATTTGAGAGCTCCATCATGAGGAGTGTTGATTACAAATTCATCTCTAACTGGATCAAATGTTGCAACGGTTTGAAGGCCTTGCACATTTGAACCTTTGAAGCACAAAAGTAGATCATTTAATTAAGAAGTCTTTAAGTCACAATTACATCCAATAAAATAAAATACCCAAAATTTATATGTGCCTAGTAGAAAGAAACCTAGGTTCAGATCTAGGTACAATTCAAATGATAAAGACTGTAAAAGATATTTAGATGTGCATATGCACACATACTTCAAAGGAAAAGATACACAAAAGATTTATGCCTATAATCAAACAGAAGCCTCTGGCAATATTCATCCAGAGAAAATGAAATGAATAGTTGAATGGCGTTATATATAGTGTATCAGGACTACACCACTTCAATGACTTGCAGAATTTTTTGGATATTTTTCTTCAGAAGTCATACGCGATGCTACAACAGATGTCTTTCCACAGGAAACCTGATCCTTTCAAGATATATCTCCAATTCAAATTTCAGAAAAAAAATTAAATATTCATGGTTACAGTCCTGCTGAAGTTTAGAGAGTGGAGGAAGTTGGCGAAAGTTTGTGAAGCAGAATTGACTTGGACAGAAATATATATAGCAACTATTATGCTTCTGTTGGCAAATGGCAGTAGTAGGAACTTAAAAAAATTTTATACTTCATGGGAACGTTTAGCAATTTTCTATTTGTTTCTCAATCTAAGTCTATCGTAAAGCAAATTTGCGTTTTTGGTTGAACTGTTGTGTTTTGAGGGTGAGAACCTAGGATTCTACATCACTTTGTTAATGAGCATCTGATACACAATGGTAATGGAACAGTAATATATGTCCCATTAAACATCATAGTAGAAAATCGGAGAACTAAATGTTGGTAGAAGAGCTTACCATGATGTAGCTCTGTCATAGCAAAACAACCTGGGTATTCCAAATTGTCAATACCATCAAAGTACTTTTCCCTATGCTTTTTAGTTCCTAAGTTGATAACAGAGCCTCCCCAGAGACTGCACGAACAAATACTAAAAGTCAGAATTACATAGAAAAGATGATATGTGATTGGCCAACCAATTACGATAAAACATGCTAAGATTAAAGACAGGACAAAACAATCCAAGTGACAAACTAATATCTCATCTCGTACATTTAAACCTAAGAAGCACAAATCAAGAGATATGAAAATTGACTGAAAGGGTCAAAGATTCAAAAATTTCTTAAGCTAGTACACTGATTGAGGTTACTATAGAGGGCACTTATCTCATGCTTGATTATCTCAAAAATTTCTAACATGTTGAACTTAGAAATAAGGCATGATATTATTTTTCCCACTTCATGTTATCAAGATGGATGAAGGCTCATTGCCTGATGCCAAAAAGACAAAGAAGATTCTCACTCTTTAAAAATAGGAGGGGGAGTAAAGAAAAGAGACATCCCAGAAATAAACCAGTAAACAATCTGCAAACATTGAATCGTGTAGATAATCATGAGTACCAAGCAAACAGAACATTAATTACATTGCCAATTAATAGGGTCATTATTGAGGATCTTATGCAGCAAAAAGGAGCTATCAAGAAAAATATTTTCAAACATGTTTTTGATGAGAGAAGATAATTTGAATTTCTTTCTCATTAGTTCCACCTCTTCTTTCCATAATCTTTTTCCCTTCAATACACTTCAATTTATGGATGAAGGATAACATGGCAGGATTTGTTTGGCCAGTTACAAAGCAAAAATGATTTTTAAGGGGGCTGGAAAAACAATTTAAGATATATTAACAGATTTCAGTCTAAAATAAGTACACATGCATATAACACATTTTGCATGAGTTTACATAATGAAATGAGCATTTTAATACATATAATGAAAAGATTAAAAGGTATTTAAATGATTAAGTAATTTCATATATACTTTCCACTTATTGAAACATTAATAGGATTTAATTTATTTCACTAAGCATATATCTTTAATGGCTTATTTTTAAATGTTAATTTGATAGGTGAAAGCAATTTAGCCAAGACATATAACAGAAAATTAATCATAGGTACCGTTGTTTTTTTTTTTATTTTGTACGATAAAAGACCAAGAAAACAAATTACAGAATTGGACCACATTTCGTCTAAATGTATCAGCATAAAACAAACTGGAAAGGCCTATTATAGGAAGCAAGGAGAAAAATGACGGCCCCACAGGAAGAAAGAAAGCTAACTTAGCCAAACCAAGCAGCCAACTAATCAGCATACACATTCACTTTTCTGAATATGAGTTGACCTGTAAATCCCAACTTCAGTCCAACATGTTCTTTACTATAGATACTAATAATCTCAAATGCTTGGGAATTCTCTAATGTATTAAAGTAAATAAACTCATTTTAACCATGCAACCATAAGTAATCTTAAAAAAAAAAAAGAGAGAGAGAAATACTTTGCAAGAGGATGGCCATGCTAAATGTCTAGAATAAACCATGAAACATGCCCATGTATCAAGAAGCATTGCATGTAGCTGGGGGGCCATGGCTTCTTCTGGGATCCCATTATCATTGTTATTGAATTTGACCTTGGCAAGACTTTTACTTGTTCTTATTTCCAATTTCTTTTATCAAGCACACGGCTTTATATAGAGAAGCATGGCGTTTTTCAAATCAAATAGGAAGAGACATTAATACTAGAGTTGAAAGCTTGTAACAGTTACCATGCGAGATTATCAATCTAAAATCAATTATAATAGGAAGACTTTTACGAGCAACAGCAAAGACAAATAATCTAAAGAATAATTGATACATCGTTTTCTAGTGATATATATTTACAGAAGTACCAAATAGCAGCCAGATACAAACAGGATATTGAAACCTTCAAAATTACATCTTAACATATAGTCGAATCAGGGCGTATATAAAGAAAATAAATAACTACCTTCCCACTTCACATAAAAACAAAAAAATAGTAAAATTCACGCCATTTCTAAAGATTGTCTCTAGTCTAAAACAATCTAAAACCCGTATCAACTGACCAATATCACCACATCCGCACAACCATATTCAATTTCTCTATTCAATTTTAAAAATATATCGAGAAATTAAAGTTCAAATATAACAAAAGCTAACCTGTACTGGACACCCATTTTGATTCCAAGCGACATATCCACGCTACCAACCGCCTCAAGAATGGCAAAATACTTAACAGGATCATCTGCTACATATCTAAAAGGCCTAATTCCAGCCTCTCTAACCAAACCCAGTAGCTGTCTCCAACAAAGCTCCCTATAGTCATCTTTAGCTATCTCTACTGGGGTCTGCAACTCCGGCCTTGAATTAAAGTAAGCAAACACCTTCTCCTGTATCTCCCTATGTTTCCCTCTCATGTATAGCGACAGTTTATCAGTATTCACCACTAATTTCGCTGCTTTAGCGCACTCCACCATACCAAGCTGGTTGGAATCATAGAGAGAGCAAGGTATTGGGGTGAGGTGAAAGGACAACCTCTGGATGCGCCGAGAAACAACGATCTGGGTTTCATCCTCCGCTGTTGGATTAGGGTCTTTTGGCTCCATTTATATGAAGAATTTTTGAAGTTTCTTTGATAGGATATAGAAACAGAAAGTTTAATTCAGAGACACAGAAGACGAAGAAATGGGTAAAAGAAAGAAAGAAGAAAGATGGTTGGGTAGTTGAGTGGGAAAGTTTCTCTTCCCTATTTATATTTTATAAGATGCAGACTCTGACGTGGTGGTTGTTAGGATTAACGCGTGGGTTTTATTGATTGGATAGAAGCTTGGCAGTTAATAATGGCGCGCCTTCCAACGTAGTTAAGATATGTTCTTATTATTTTTATTATTCCTTTTTTATCTAATATTTATTTATTCCTGATTCAGGAAACTTATTTATTGAGAAGCGAAGGTGAAGAAGGAAACGTAAAATGTTGAGAAGATATTTTAAATATAATTTCTAAGAATAGTGATTTACTTTGTTATTACAGTTCTTACAAATTATTATAATTTCAATAAAGTTATTAAATTTTAATATAAATATTCAAAATAAATTAATTAAACTATAGCCCGTGCAATCCATAGTAGTATTATAAAAAATATGGATGAAGTTTTTTTCCAAAAAAAAATTATGAAAGTAAAAATAAAATTAATTATATGTACTCAATGTCAATGGCAGATCTAAAATTTAAAATTAAGAGATTAAAATAATTTTGAAAACTTTGGATGTTAAAATAAAAAAAAATCACATTATTTTACAACAAATTTAAGCTTTTTTTTTTTTTTTTTTTTACTTTGACCATAGCACCACTTCTCATTTCTCAACTCCTAATTTCTCTTCCATCGTTGTAGATATTTTCTTATTTTATTTAAAAAAAAAACTTTCATTTATTTATTTTGAGTTGATACCATTAAATATAGTTAGATGTTTCAAAGATTTTTATTTGGATACTCTAAAAAACCAAAAAAGATTTTTATTATTTGGATAATCCCTTATTTTTCAATTTATAAGGAATGAATAGTTTAAGACTCGGTTTTGTATAAATAAATTCAAAATATGAAATTCATCTATAAAAGAATTATTCATATTTTGTATGATTAATTTAAAACATATAATTTAATTGAATTCTATATAATTATGTATATAATAAATTTATAATTGAAAATTCATTTGCTTTTATTTTCTAAAATACCCTTGAAATAGCAACTTTACAAAAATAAATAATAGATATCAATTATATTTATGTTAGCTATATATTTTTTATATTTTATTAAAATAAATATATAAAATAAAAATAATATTAATAAAATTATTACATTTAAATTAGTGATAAATAGATATTTAACTTGAATCACTCTCTCATCGGTAGTAAAAAAAACACTTAAAGATACTAAAATAAAAACACAATAATAGAATTTTAAAAAAGTTTTGGTCAAAGTTTGATAAAATAAATAATTAAAAAAAAATAAAAAAAATAAAAAATTGACTTTGTAGATAGAGAAGTATAGTTTTGTTAAAAAAAATTAGATTACTTAGTTTTTGGAATTCATTTAGAAATTCCACCTATTTTTGTAAGGTTTAGTGTGGTTATATCCAATTATATGAAATCGAATTCCTAAACTTGAAATCTAAATTTTATTTTTCCAAACATAAAATATATATTTCTAAATGAACTCTACAAAATTATGTGAAATTCATTTATCACAATCAGGGGTAAATTAACATTTTTATTCTGTCAAAACATTTCAACTACACATATATATATATATATTTTAAAGAGAACTACATTATAGTTTAGTTCCTAAAACTGTTGAATATTTCTTTGTTAACGACTAGTTATTCATTAAAATAATTATAATCTAGCTTTAATATTTAAATTGTTATTTTAATAGATAATTAATTTCTTTTAAATATGATATGTAAAAATTTTAATATAAAATTCTAGCTGCGGTGCCGTATGCGTGAATTAAAAATATATAAAGAAGGCACGTCTGAATATTAATATATTATTATCATTATCATTCTTAAATAGGAAAATAAAATAGTAAAAGTAAACTGCGACTGCGTAACTCTGAGGATAAGGGAAGATGTGGATAACGAGATTTGACCAACTGTTACTTACGTGGAATTTGGAAGCTTCCAAAAATGTTTAGACCAACTTATAATAATAAGTTTGATGCTTTGGGTAATGGTTTTTTTTCCCTGTTTTTTTTTTTTTAGGAGATAATGGGTATTTTCTTTAAAGTTTAAACTACTAAATTATTTATTTGCTTGCTAAAATGATCGGTTGGTTAACAATTTAAAAAAAAAAAGTAATTGTAAAATACATTAAATTAAATTGGGGTGGCCACTTCGGGATAAATGCATTTTCTTAATTAAGTTAAAATATTTATCATTTTTTAAAATTAAAAATTTTAATTGAGTTTAAATATTTGTAAATAAATTAAAATACTTTTTTTAAATAATAAGGTATTGGTGTCATTTTTTTATATTTAACATTTATTGTTCATTTAATCAATTTTCTTCTATATCATATTTTTGAGGAATCGTTTATTTAATCAGTTTCCCTATATTCTCATATCTATGAGGACTCGTTTTTAAGAATGTTTTTTACACGTTATTTATAATTATTATTGACACTTGTGATTTAATATTTTTAATAATAAATTTAATTTAAAGATATGTTTTATAATTTAATTTAATTAAAAGATTTATTTGACTTAATATTGATAAAATATACTTTAATTTTATATTTTCTTTATTAATATCTATAATACTAATGTCTATCATTCAAATTTTATTTGATTTATTATATTTATGTTTGTCAAAATCTAATATAAAATTCTTTATATTTCCAAACTTTTATGTTAATATTAGTATAATTACATATAATATTAACTTATACACGTATATATGCAAATAATCCCTTACCCTAGTGCTACGGGTGATGCCAGGTTCAATTATTGATATTGTAATGTTTAATTTAAATTTGTATTCCATCCTTTAGTGGTTCTTATTGCCCTTAACAGGTTTTTTAATAAATTATACTGCTTTTGATGGGCTGTGAATGGATGTATTTAACTGTTGCCAACAGTGCAGATTCATTGTATATAATATTGAATGACAAAAAAAAAAAAGAGTATATATAATATTTTATTTAATAAAATTTAATTAAAATAATTTTCTTACTACATAATCAACTTTCTAAATTAAAATTTATAATTATAATATTTTGTAATAATGGTTGTTCTATTTTGTTTATTGGAGCAATAAAATATAAATTTAAATAGAAAAGTAATGAAACTAATTAAATTAAATTATTTTTATTTTTTCAATTAATTAGATTAATAGATTTAAATATATTTTTGTTCATCCATATAGTAATAAAGTATTTTTGCCGATCCACTTCTATTCCCACTTTTATATATAATACTTTTTTGACAATGTGAATTCCACATTTATGCTGCTTGTTTATTTTCTATACAATATTAAGTATTTATTATAATTCCTCTTATATTGCTTTATACCTTTTGAATTGTAGAGGATGATTTCATTTCGAGATTTTAATAATTACAA
The DNA here is from genome assembly GCF_041381405.1 of Jatropha curcas. Taxonomy (NCBI): domain Eukaryota; kingdom Viridiplantae; phylum Streptophyta; class Magnoliopsida; order Malpighiales; family Euphorbiaceae; genus Jatropha; species Jatropha curcas. Next base: position 26,956,252 of record NC_143153.1, read on the forward strand.
TAGCTAATTTTTGTTATCCTTTATGAATATCATAGCTACTTATATTTTGTAACTCATCCTGCAATAAGTGATATCCAATTGAAAAGAAAATAATGTATGCACTTCTTCTTTTAAAATAACATTTTGAACACATATTTTATACATTATTTATATTCATTTTGTATACTCATGATTTATTTTCTAAAAATATAATTTTTTTTATCTATGATATAATATTAAATTTAATTGTACATTTACATTTTATTTTGTATAGTTATTTCAACATAAAACATCTTTTATAAATTTTAAAAAATATAAAAATATTGCAGCCTTTTTAAAATTTATGAAATCTTCAATTAAATTTGATATGTTTACTGCTCCTATCAAATTTATCAAAAAGGATATGTTTACTTCCTATTATAATTTAAAATTTTTATATATATTTACCATTAGGTTATGCACTAGTGTGCTATTTTTGCAATTTTATTGAACATATGTTGTTTGTACTTGTAATTTAATGTTTCATATTTAGTTAATTTTTAATTTCATATTAAAATAAAATTATTAATTAATACTAAAAGAATTATTAATTGACTTCGATTAAAATTCCTATGTCATAACCTAAATCCGGTCAAGATAGGTGTGCAGCTAGATCATATTCCAACTACAAAATTTTATAGTAATTAATGCAATTACAAATAAATTTACATGCTTGAAGATTTTTCTTTATAACACTTTTTTTAAAATAATATAACAATTGCGGTATACAGATTTAGTTTTAAACTTGTTGAATTATTTAATTTCTTCAACCGAGTTTATACGCTAAATCAATAAAAAAAACAAGCATTTATTAAAAGGAGAACACTCTTGATGAAAAAAAAAAAGCGAGAACAATAATATAATCTGTTTATTCCACTTAAAAAAAAAAAGAAAAGTCGTTGATTCCACGTGGGACGGCAAAATGAGTGCCCGCGCTCCTTACTCCAAAATTGAAATAATTCAAAAACGCGGGTCAGGACCCGTAGTCACATCTGGTTCCCGCCTCTTCAAAATTTGGAATTTTGGGTGCGTTGTTTCTCAAATCCCATATCAAATCTTCAAAATTGGCTGATTATAATCATATACTTTATCGACGACTCAATAATCCTTCTCACAAGGTCAGTATCTTTAATAACCCTATCAAATTCTTGTTATTCACATCAAATTTTCATATTTTCTGGATTCTAGGGATTTAACTGCATACCTTTTATGTACTTCCAAAATCTTGCTACTCTGCAACGTAGTTTTGTTGTATAGATCCGTTTCGATAATAAGTGAAACTCATCTTATGTTTTTCTTGTACTTTCGCATTTTGAAAATATATTTTGTGGTTTCCAGGTTTGAGGACCAGCGGGTTTAACCCAAATTTTGTTTCTTTATCTTGAGATTCCTAATTGGTTGAAGTAGGACTTTCTTTCTGTTAAATTGGGTTTCTAGTTTTGTGGTAATTTTGAAGTTGTTTACTTTGTAGGGTCTGTTTTCTTGCTTTTTTGGCCTAATGATGACTGGAGATAATTTCACTGACGAGGTCTCCAAAACACGTGCAGTTTTGGGAGATCTAACAAATAGGCCTGAAAAAAGAGAGTTTTCGTCGATTTTGGGTGGTTCAGAGCTTAAATCTGGAGATGGGTGTGGTAAAAAAATAGTCTATGAAGATGGGGATTCATGTTTTGCTAAAAGAGTGTGTTTAGGAGTTGAAAGTTCTGTTAAGGAGAAATGTAAAACCAAATTTGGAGTTGATAAGAGTGATGAGAAGGATTTGCTTACAGAAGCTAAGCAACCTTGTGTATCATCTCCTATTGATAGTGATATTGATACTTCTCAGGATAATACTGTTACCATTATCTCACATAATCCTAATGAAAATAAGGAAACATCTAATTTGTTAGATGGTACTGTCAATCTTGTTAAGAGGGTTAGGGAAGTTGTGGATGCATCAAGAGATAGTTGTGCATCTAGTGGTTCAATGCCCACAAACTCTTCGTCGTCCAAGAAAGACAGTGATGATGAAGTTAGACTCAATTCTGATGTTAAGCAAAGCAATCTAGTAGATGATGTTGGCACAAGCGTTGACAAGGATCTTGGTGTCAGTGAATTGGCCAGTCGCAAATATGGGTCTCTTGAGCAGTCAAGTTTGCCCAAGTCACAGGGTTTGGTTAGATGCACAGAACTCCAGGGTGATGGTCATGCTAATTTGAGCGCGGTTGCTGACTTGCTGAATGCTTGCCCTTGTTCTTTTTGCTTGAAAGGTAACTATGAATATTGTTTGCGTTGCATTTTGCTTATTATGATATTGGTTACGGAGAATTAAAAGTCATATGTATAGTGTCTAAATGGGATATTCTTGTTTTGCAATTTCGCAATCAGCTGCCTATATTTTGTCAGACCTCCATTACCAGGACATCAAAGGACAAATAGCTGGTAAGTTTTTAAGTTGTATTGACCGTTTTACAGTCACTATGTCAATTGTGATGCAGATATTATGGTCATTGGTATAATGTTGTTTCTTTTTCCTCCTAGCATTAAAGAAGAGTCAGAAAGAAGCAAGCATCTTGGTTAATAAATATGGCAGGGGTAATCATACCGACATTCATAGCGAAGGAAACTCCAACAAATCCTCAAAATTAGAGTCTAATCTCTCTGCTCAGTGGAGATCTCTCTTTCAACACATGGAGGAGATAATTGTTAATGAAAGCAATCAACTTGTGAGTGAAATTTCTGCTCTTTTGGTTGATTGTACTCCTTATCATGCAAAATTTAATCTGATTTCAGTTCTTCATTGACGAAAAGATTTTTTGTTCACCTTAATTACTAATTCCTACTGCTGGCTATAAGAATTTGTTGAAAACAATTTATCTCGTGACTCCCTTGTCCCTCATTGAGGGGTCCTAATCAGTGTTTTCTTGATAGCACTTGCAACTTATGATTATAAGGCTAGGTTAGAAAGAGTACTTACTCTTCCTTTGAACTGTGAAATTATCATAAGTTTTTTATTCTAATATTGTCAAATCTCCTCCTGCAGCAAGCTAAATTAATTGCACTGAAAGATTTGAGAGAAAATCGCAAGATGGATCTAGAGAGGAACACTGGGATGCCTTCTGACAATTTGTAGTAACATTCGTTCCTCTGATGATCGTAAGACTTTCTTGTCCCACCAATTGTAAAAACTTGTGCATGTGCATAGACACACAAGTCTTTGTGTGTTTGCATATGTGCCTTGTATTGTTGTTGAGAGAGTTCCTGTAATTCCTATTATTGTCATGGTAGCTGGGTTCTACTGTGCGCCACTTGTAATATCTATTCGTGCGGTTATGATCTGTATGAGTGAAATTTTCCATTACATAAAATGAAATTTATGGTTTTCTAATTTCTACTAACCTCTCTTTGTGATGGTTGATTAACTTTGTTTCTTACTATCTACATTTCGTTTGCCTATTGCTGGTAGAATGGATTTCTTAAATTACTCTAAGGCTGGGAGGTTTTAGCTCCTTTCAATGTTCAGGTTTACATAGTACTGAAGATGGTTCAGTCTGTTTTAGTTCTGTCAGATTGATTGCTGTTCCTTACTCCCTTATTGCTTATGATGGTTTGCATTGTCTGCTTAACGAGGCCAAGTACATGCAAAACTATTTATTGTGGAAGCTCCATGATAGTTTGATTCAGTCTAAAAATGTGATCCAAAAAGAACGTCTTTTGGCGGTAGGCTGCATGTAAAAGTTAAGCCTTTTCTTTTCTGTATGATTTTTGGGTTCAGATAGAATTATTATCAATGAATTAGTTTTCGGCAATTTTTCGTTTTTCTTTCTTTTTCTTTCGGAATTTTTCCTATTTCTTGTTTCTACCTCAAATGGGATTTCTGTTAGATGGAGTCATAATATTTACTTTGCAACGTAAGATTCCCTCTTTTATTTGGATTGTGGACAAACTTAGCCAAAAGATCTAGAAGGGTCACTATAATATTGCTGGTAGACAGATCATTTAGTAAGATATTGACATGAACTGGGGCCTTTCTGGTAAAGGGAAATATTTTGTTTGGGTAGTATGCAGGTCAATTATATGGGCTAAAGTTGCATGTGCTAAGATGGATGTTTAGATAATATATCCTTCTAGTTTTAGATCATTTCAACCTGCATAGTAGATAAGTGTCCGATTTCCTTGTCCACGAAAATTTTTTTGGGAGTTAATTTAGCAAGATGGATCAAATTTATCATGAGAAATCTGTTTCTGATAAGAAGGATAATAAGAGTAGACATCATCTGCAGTGCAGAATTTATAACACTTATAATAAGAGTCGAGACTGTAAAGGGTTTTAGTTTGAATTTATGACATCATCTGCAGTGCTAGATTGAATTTTTGACTAGGGTTTTAGTTTTTCAATCTTAGAGAGGTGACCGGACAATGTGTAGAAATAATTATTTTGTTGGTACCAGTTCATTTGTTCTTGTTGTGCTGTGATTTTCTTTGCATTTAAGTTGGCCTAATTATGTCATCTACAGTTCATTTTATTTGTTTTTTTTTTTTCCTGTGTAAAACAATAGCAAATTTCTTATCAAGCCTGCTAAAACTGCCCCTGAATTTGTTGTAAGAATATTAAAAAGATATGTATGATTGGTTGTGGTTATTTATTAAGTTTTGAGCTGTGCATGTCATGATGAATGTACTTAATGTATTTTGTCAACAATAATGGATTTCTCAGTATATTTAATTAAACACGCTTTCGTACTTCTTTTCTAAAGCAACACTTTCCTTTTAATCTATAGACGTAAAATTCTAAATTGATTTGGGTATAAGTAATTCAATATTTTCGAATACTTACATCCTTACTAATAATAGTGCTATAATAAAGAAGTTCACTTTTTTTTTTTTTTTTCCAAAAAACAAGCTTTCATTATAAAAAAAAGAAAAAAAAAAAAACCAGAATAAAAAACTAAAACTAAAGATAAATTATAAATAATTGGACACTTCTTAGTTCTTAGACACAGTTCTTATTATAGACGTTCATGTATATCGTCTGTGTTTATCTGATGGAATTCAACCATTAAGGTAGCTAGCAGCCAAATGGCATTATCATCTATTAATATTATAGCTGCAAGTTTTTTAGTGCTATTCATTTTGATTCTATATCGGTAAATCTAGATCACACGGTCTGTCCTGTCTCAACAGGGGCTTTTTTGAATTTTACTATTTATAATTTTTTTTTTAATTTTCAATTGATTAAATGCTATAATGTAAAGACGTAATTATCCTTTATTTTAAATTTCAAATTTAAGTTATTTGTTGATTCTTAAGCAACATTTATTGCATTTAATTAGTTTCAATGCATATTACTTTTAGTTCCAATGACCATTTATTAAAGAATTAATTACTGACTAAATGTTCAAATGGTATTCAATTTGCTTATAAACAAGGAGATTAGAAACGAGAAAGATGTAACACTAAAAATTAAAAATACGTTAGATATTATCATGATTTATACTTTAAAGAATTAAGGATATTATCATGAATTTATTTAAAAAAACCTTTAAGATTATTCATGTTATGGATTTTTATTTAATTAAATTAGAGAAGTATAATTAATTCCCTTGCGTACATAAATATCTTAATATCAACTATATTATTCATATATGATTTATTTTTTATTTTCTTTATACAAATTAATAATTTCTCTTCAATTCAGATAATATTATAATATATTTATTATAATCCATGAAATATAGATTATTTTTTAATCGAAAAAATTTATTTCTTTTATTTAATCTAGTTATAATCACAAAAACTTTCTAACTAATCAAACTCGAAACATGAAAAAAATACTAACTAATTCAATTAAGTATATCAGTGTTTAATATAGAATTACTCTTGATTCCTAAAAAAAAAAAAATTACTCCTGTAAATAATATAGAATTATATATGTATATATGTATACCCTTATTGATTTAATTAGTAGTTTAATATTAAAGCATATCGTATAATTATATATATCATGTTTATTGTAAAATTGAATAATTATATTGTGCATGCATATGAAAGATTAAATAATTATATAATTAAAGTACATGGATCAATATGTATTATAGTACTACATATGAATTTTAAGAAGCAGTTGATCAATATGGACTATATAGTATAGCGATATTTTCTAATTCTATAAAATATATATATGCATGACATACATAATTATACCGCATGGTTTTTTTTACTATAGAAAAATTGACCATACTTAATTAAAATGCATTTTTTAAGAAAAACTCTTATAATTTTGCTATAGTTTTTTTTATTATTATTTCAATTGTTATGAAGTTTTAGAAAAAACAAATGTAATAACCTATTGGCTGGAACTTTCAAATTTGTGATCGAATGCAACATATGAAGATATAGCTAACATATTTGAACCTTATTTATCAATTTTATAATCAATCGAATTTTAAAATAATATTTTTATTTCTTATTAAAAGAATAAAAAAAAGAGTAACATTAACTTGTTGAACAACAATCCAGATCAATTGAAGTTGCATAATATATATATATATAAATAACAAAAGAGAGTAGGACTAGTTGAAACTAGTATTTTATGTTTGTTTGAGCTAGCTAGCTCAAGCTGTGCAAATAGCATCACCCATTCTATATAATGGAAGTAATCAAAGCTGCTTGACTTTGCATTATTTGGATCTGTGTTTATGTCTAGGTATCATTCTCAAGGACAAGGTCAAAAGTTTTTAGCTATTAGAGATGTCAATAACTAAATCCTACTGTTCTGTCAATAACTATATATCATATATATATATATGCATTCTGCAATGACTTCTTTGAAGCTAAATCCTATCATTCATTTGCGACCATGCATGTGCACTAAGGCTTGCCACGTTTCAACCAATTTGATTATTCTTCTCCATTATTGTTACTATATTGGACATTATTTCAGATGCACTGAGATTGACAATTTAAAGTCAACTGTTTATATATATATAAAATTTAAGGGAGTCAATGATATGATATTTTATTTGGTTTTAGTGTTGCAAGAATAACATATGAGGATCAGTGGATGTGTGTAGAAGTTGCCAATAGAATAATTCTTGGATTAAAACATTCTGTGGAAAAGGTAATTAAGCGATAATGCTTGGTGCTCTGCATGCTCTCTTATCATGTCTTTGCGCAGGAGCCAATCAAAAACTGAATAAATGATTTCCCTGTCAACCGTGGTTTAATTGGGCAAAGGCTGTCATATGATACGTGTAGAAAAATATAAAATTTTTGCTTAGGGTAATTACATATGCAAACCAATTGGCATAATGAGAAAATTATCGAGGAGTGCCAAAAAAGGTTTTTTTAGATAAAATTATCAAATGTAGTTTATTTAAAAGGATTCTTTTCTATTAATAAAGTATTGGTTGGAATGGCAAGCAATCTTAATTCTCAGTATAAATACAAATTTCATGCTAACGAAGCTGCTCAATGGTTTAATTGAGGTGAGAATGAGATGGAATATCGATAGAGACACATGGTGACATGGAGCAAGTCCATAACATCACATGCACAATCCACGTGATGTGCTCCATGTATTATATAAAAATTTTTAAATTTATAAAATAAAAAAAAATAAAAGTTTAAGATATTGGGAAGGAAATTTTTAATTTTTTGATTATTAATTTGTTTATATTTATTAAAGTTGAATTTCAAAATTAAATAGTGGATTTTTAGAAAAATGATATTAATATTGAAAAAAAATAGAATGATGAAGGCAGCAACCGATGAGACATGGAAGGGCTAAGATTACACTCTGAGGAAGATCAAGAGTCACCAACGGAACAAGAGAAAAGGCGTTTTCCTTCTGCTCGGTTTTTTCACGTCTCTCAAAACCCCATTTGTCTTCACTCTCTTTTTGTCATGTTCTTCAACTTCCCTATCTCCACCTTTACTTTAAGTTTAGTCTCACCTAATTTTTTTTTCCAAATTACGCCAATTTATTTGATAACCCTTATTCTATTTTTCTTATCGTCTCAAATTGCTGCGACACTTTCTAATATTTAAAATTTATTTTTTTGTCATTTAATATCATTTTTTATCACAAATATAATAATCAAATTATTATATTATTTTAACTAAATCTGACATAAATTAAATTAATATATCAACTTTTAATCTCTAAAAAAATCTATATAAATAAATATTTGATTATAATTTAATTAGTTTTAATATCTAATAAGGTCTTTGGTGAATTATTATTAATACCTCTCGATTTACTTTTGGACTATTTATAAGTATAGAGCTTTATGTTTTATCTTAATTATTAGTAGGGTGAATCTAAAAAATTAAATTAGTGGTTTCAATGCATAAAAGTAATAATTCAACCAATGAGAGCATATCCCGATCGTAGATTCGCCCTTATTATTAGGGTAACAAGAATATGAGGCTCACTCGATTCTAAGAGTGTTAAAATGGATTGATGTAAAGTTCAATACGAGCTCATCTAACACGTGATACAATTAAAATTAATACCAATGCAATTCATCTAATAGTCATGTCGATATTTAAAGACGAACATGATAAAAAAATAAAATAAACTAGTGATATAAACACAACATATGCGACCCATTTAATTAAACTAATCATAAACTAATCGAAAAAAAAATACAATCATCAATTTAATTAAATGGGTTGTATACTGGTAAGTAAAATTATTATCAATTATTTACATAAAATATAAATTTAAAACTACAAAATTCTGTTTTTTTTTTTTTCAATTTGCAATAATATATATAAAAAAGTAGACATAGTTTAAAAACTTATCTAACACTACAAAAAAAACGCCATTTTGCGACCGAAAAATCGGTCGCAAAATGGCTAATATCGGTCGCAAATTGTAATTTGCGACCGATCTGCGACCGACATATGTCGGTCGCAAAATACCTGGTCGCAAATAGTTTTTGCGACCGATTATATCGGTCGCAAACTTGAATAATCGGTCGCAATTTTTGGTCGTGGTTTAATTTGAAATTCAGTCGCTAATTTGGTCGCAGAAAAATCGGTCGCAAATAGTTTTTAATCGGTCGCAAAATGTTAATTTAAAATTGTAATTTTCGGTATCAAATCGGTCGCAAAATTAAATAAATAATAAAAAAAATTAAATATTATTATGAAACCAAAATTTTTCCGCATGTGTGAAAATTGACATATATATATATATCACACACACAATTCAAGAACAATGTAAAAATGTAATTTTTATTGTACTGAACAAATTAAAATATCAAAATACAAATAAAAAACTAAAAATGTCCAAAATCAAATCTATGTTGCTGCTCATCTACAGGATCCGATGTCGGATCGCCGGGAAGAGTACCTGCTGGATGTGATGTAGCGCCAGGAGGGGTGACCAAGGTATTGTCTGCAAATGTAAAATCATCCTTAAAACATCCTTAGTCTAAACCATCCTTAAAACATGCCACTAATGTAATGTTCAATTTACGCTTATAACTAACTAAGGTTATTTCTATAATAAGGGTACCTATATATAAATGTAAAATCACTAAGTTTATTTATTCACTAAGTTCATTTATTACCTTTATCCTAATAAAGGTAAGTGTTCGATTCCACATATTGAATTTTTTTGCAAAAAATTTGGCAGCACTTCGGCACAACTCAATCAAATCTCAAATGTAAAAACACTTCAATAACCACTCCTATGTCATACCAACATTCTCTAAAAGCAAAATGGCCACTACTAGGCCTCCAACCAAACCAAACGCATCATTCATTAAAAAAAAAAAAATAAGAATAATAACAACAATAATAAAAAAAAAGCATTATTTCATAATTATAAAAAAAGAGTAATTTCAATTACATGTATCATAACATAGTTATATCCGAACCATCAGACTCTCCTCTTACATTACACCCAAGAAAAACCATAACCAAGATGCAAATATATTGTGAATAATTTTGTCCAAAGTAATTTTTGTGTTTGAGAAGTGTCTAAATATGAACTTGTTTGTTATTGAATTGATGATCATTTACAGGTTTCAGCAGCCAAGGTGTTGCAGGAGACATGCAACTACATCAGAAACTTGCACAGAGAAGTCGATGATCTAAGTGAGAGGCTATCTGAGTTATTGGCAACTACTGACACTGCTCAAGCTGCCATAATTAGGAATTTACTAATGCAATAATAGAGCTTAATCATTAATTATTTAATAATTGCTAGTTAATTTTCAGTACTTATGTAATAGAACTTATCTTTCTTAATTAATTTCTGTCTATTTCTCTACCTTAATCAATTTCTAGGTTTTTATCATCGTTAGCAGTACTGTACTTATGATGATGGTCATGAACATGTAGTAGTGCTTTTTCTTCATGATTAGGAAAATCCCCTTTTTTTTTTTTGTGCAAGCTTTGTCAGGCTAAGGAATATATAATAAAAGGGTTCCATTTTTGCTGACATATGAACTTGCCAATTTCTAACTTATGGATTGGATCTACTACAATTAGGATTGAAAGGATGGGAGGGAGGGATTTTATATATACACACAAACACACTCTTTTGAGATGCTATTTTATGTAAGACCAACATGATTTAAAAGAAAAAAAAAATGTTGATTATGATTTAATCATTTCTGATTCCATCCCTTCTCACTATATCTAATTTAGGGCAAATACTGAAGTACAGGACCCAATTAAATTGATTTTGAATTTTTTTTTTTTTTTTGACAAATAAGCATAATTGGACAGTTAAAAACTACATAATCTTATCATTTAAAGAATGTTCAATTATCAGATTACATGCAAATAAATAGTTGCATATGTAGGGTTAAGCTCGAGAATTAGCTTTTTTTTTTTCTTTTTATAAGTTAATTAAAGAAAAAGGATGGAACATTAAAATGAAACAGTATAGTAACAGAAATGACCTGAGAGAGTGAGGAACAATTAACTAGAGAAGAACTGAAACAAACCCAACTTCCAATCCTAAAAATTAAGCAGCTGTAAAGGGTCATATGGTGCAGAAGATGAGATAATTCTATGTGCTTGAAGTGAGGCAATTCTATGTTGATTGTAAGATAATTCTATGTGTATGAAGTGAGAAAGCATTTTCTATTGAAGACCAATATAATCTTTTATATTCCAAGCATTTCCATGATACTGTTTATCGATCGAAATCAGCAAAACTGTCAACTATGCACATTCATTTTGGTAATTGGATAAATTTTATTTGCAATTGGCTTCAAAACATTGACTTATAAGAAAATAAATAGACTGACCCTTTATGTTTTTATTGATACATATATATCCATTGAAGGTAATGATAGAAGGAGCATATTCATGAAAGTTTAACGGAGGATTGTTAATAAGTCTCAGATAATATTCCTACTGCATATGCTTTCTTTTTTTTAACTAATGAAAATGCTTATACATTTATGTTTTGATTTCTTTTTCATTTTTTTTAACTTATGGTACTACATCTATGATAAATTAGTGAAAATATCACATGCAGAAAAAGGTATAACTACATGATTATTGATTTTAAAGGCAAAGTGGTTTCTTATTGTTTTTATTTCTTTCAGGTTCAATAAAAATTGTAGTTCAAATTTTTTTCTCTCATCAACTGAAATGTCGATGTTAGGAAACTTGTTAATATGCAGGGTCAAATGAATCAATTAATTTATAAACCATGCACTGAATTTCCACTTATGATGCTCAACAGACTATTTTCAATGAATTAATAAGATGCAATAAACTAAATGACGTTACAAATATACAAATAATTATGCCCAAATACAAATAAATCGCAAATTAAAAAAAAAAAAATGAAATTCAAAAAATTTCGAAACACAAATCGCAAAATACCTCAAGAAGACGGGTGGAGTGACCGGAGGGGCTGGAGCGGCGTCACGAGGGGCTGCAGCGGCGTAAGGCGGGCTGGAGCTGCGTCAGGAGGGGCTGGAGCGGCCTGCGAACAGAGGAGAGGAGAGGAGGAGGAGAAGAAAGAAAGAAGAAGAAAGAAGAAGGAGGGCGTTTAAAGCCCTAAAATTTGCGACCGACAGTCGGTCGCAAATTTCATTAATATCGGTCGCAATTTTTAACCCTGCGACGTCGTTTTACTTCGCAGTTAATTTGCGACCGATTTGCGACTAATAAAGTCGGTCGCAATAATTCGGTCTCAAATCTGTCGCATATAGGTCGCAAAATTTAGCCCTAATTTTGAACCGCGAAATTTTGCGACGGAATTACCCTTAGTCGCAAATCGGTCGCAAATCCGTCACATAGTAGTCACAAACTGAGAAACAAAATCGCGGGAATTGTTACCGCTAAAATTTGCGACTGTTTGTTCTTCTGTATCAAATCGGTCGCAAATTTGCGACCGACAAATATCGGTAGCAAATTAACGTTTTTTTTGTAGTGTAATAACTTAAGGGAAAAAAGAGACTTCTAGAAATAAGCATATTTTTCAAGTTATTGATAACAATTCAAATTATATGTTTGACTATGAAAAGGAAATTAAAAAAAAAAGGTGAAAAGAAATAAATAATGAATAATATAATATAATTGTCCATTGATTTCAAAAATTAATTTAAGCAAATGATGACTAGTCTAAATGGATGAGACTGATGTCCTGAGATCAAAAGTCTCAAATTTAAATTCCCATGTCCTATTTAATAACTTATATATTTTATCTATAATAGATGGATTTTGATGTAATTTATATTTGAAAATGTAATAATATAATTTAATATTATTTATTTCAATAATACTATGTGTATTTTATAATATTAGACACATTTGAGAAAATAATTTGTTCTAAAATATGTGTCACACTTGTGGTTTGGAAGAGTAATAAATATTTTTTTATATTTACCGTTTGTATAGATTAATACTTATTACTTAAATTTAATATTTTTTAGTATTAAATTAAGAGTAATATAGTCAATTTATTTAATAATTTATTATAATTAAAACAAATTTAATAATTTTTTGAAGGAACGTGAAATTCTAACACATGACAAGTGTTATGAAACAAATGTAGTAATAATTTGGAGCGCATAAACTATGAGTTATCCTCACACATATTTATCCAATTGAAAAAAAAAAAAAGAAAAGTTGCTTAATCCAAACCAAATAATTGAATTAATAATTATTTATTTCTTAATACACAAGTGTGAAAAGAAAATGGTTTATATTAATTTAATTTTTTTATTTATAGGAAGAGAGAGAAAGAGAGGGAGCAGTCTTGGACAAGTCAAGTCAAGAGCAGCCATTGCCACGCAGGAATGGAATAAGACTGCAAATTGGGGTGTTTGTAACTTTGTACGTACACTAAAAATTAGAAAAAGTATTTTTGTGAGGATGGCTTTGCTTGCCTTATAAGTGAAGTCCACGTTGGATATGACGTGTAAGAGCGTCAACGTAGGGCCCTAATCGCTTTCCATTATTTTGGGTCCCACATCATGAACGAACCAAAATGGATCCTTTGGCTTCCTTCTTACGCTACTTTAACGCTTAGCTTTTTGCACATCTCCATGCTTTGACTTAAAACGCCACTACCTATAAGTAAACTATACTTCAGTATTTTTATATCAGACGCGTTTTTTTTTTTTTAAAATAAATATTATGCATAAAAATGATAAATTTTTGCTACTTGCTTGTAAATTACAATGGTTGCTAACAAATAGATAATTTGAATATTATATTATAATTTGAATAATTTGTAAATTAAAATAAATATTCTCTCTAAATTAGAAAAAAAAGGCTAATAAAAGGAAAATTTCACTATTTACTACTAATTACAAAAGTACCCCAAATTTAGTATACAAATTTATTTTTTACCTTTAACAAATAGATTTTTTTTTTGAGAATAACAAATAGATATTGATTACAAAGGATAAAATATTAAATTTTCTTTTGATAGTATTATCTTTTCTTTATATTATTTACCTTCCTAATTTTTCTTCTCTCTTATTTTCTTTTCTTTCAAAATATAGTTTAAGTTCGAATTCTAGCGTTTCAAATCTGAATTCGATTTTTTTACCAAAAAAGAAAATCTGAATCCGATTTGGATTTCAATGTGAATGGTTAAAACTAAGAAGAAGTTATTAATAGATGTGGTCTCGTGGAGGGTCGTCACAGAGATTGAGAATCAAAATATCCCTCTCTGCGTTAGGACCGTTGCGCCGCAATTTACGATAATTTGTCCAGCTCACATTTGCCGTCAGTGGTCACATGATTACGCCTCCAGACCCAACTCCAAACCCTTGGTTTGATCCTAAACTAATCATGGTTCATGGTTATGTTATTTTATCTGTCTCTTTCATTTTTCATTTTTATTTCTTTCAATAATTGTGTTTTAGCTTAATAACAAAATTTCAACTTTAGCACGCATTACCAAACCCAAACCCACATTATTTTCTCCACAATGCCTCTCTCTCTACATGTAATTAATATTTAATTAATCAATCAAAGATGGATTAAGTAATTATCACTAAATTAAATAATTGATGACTCCTAGATTAAGGTTAGAGGTGTCTGTTCAGATAAGAATGATGCTTTGAACTTTATATCAGCACTAGCAATGCCCATGCCCCATGTGATTGTGAGAGTTTTTTACGATAGTATAAACTTAATTTGTCTCTATATATTTATTTTTTAATAGTAAAGTCGTATTACATATTAATCTATTCATTTTTTTAATATAAATATATTATAATTTCATTCATCACCTCAAATTATTATAAATAATACATGAATAATAAGATTCTCTCCTAATTACTAATTATTTATGCACTAATTATTTTTTATGAACACAAAGAATTTGAATCATTAAATCTATTAGAGAAATATATTGCACTATCAGACTCAAAAAATGAACCAACATCTATAGAAAAATTCTTTACAAATTATACACTTATTTAATAAAAAAACAAGTGCAAAAAAAAGTAAATACTCAATTTATATATTATATAAATTTTATGTTTCTATAATTTTATTCTTCATACTTTCACCAAGAATTCAAATGTTGAATTAGGCTTAAAATAGTCTTTTCCTCCTTAAAAATTAAAAAATTACATATTATGTTTGGTACGGAAGCCTTGATTGTCGGTAAAATTTATTGAAAATGCAATTCATTTTCTTCTTATTCGACCCATCTATTGACGATAATGACACCTTTAATGAAATTAATCATAATGGTTCAAGCTTTTTTGATGACGAGTGATGACCCATCAAAGGTTCCATATTGTTGTACCAGCATTGCAAAATATAGAATCACTGCCCGAACAAATTAAATAAAATTGACGTGGCAGAATAGTGGCGTGCCGCAACGATAGTAAAGACAAAAAATGCATTAAATTCCAAAAGCTGATAGCTGAGAGGCCATTTATAGTCAACTAAATTATCAACAAATACTCTTCCACATGTGTAAAGCCACCGCTTATTAGCGGACACGTGTCGGTCACCACGTACAGCAAGTGCATACGTGGCAATTCTCCGTTGGTTACCTTACATCGAATAAAGGTATTTTTGAAGTTGACGAAAATAATTTAAAAAAAAAACATTTAAAAAATAAAGGTAAATGTTTTGAGAGTGAGAAACCAGCGGCTGGAGATTATATAAGAAGTGGCAGTGGAGAAGCATAGAAATACAAAGAGCGAAATCTCCAAAGTTAGGAAAAAAAGAGTGTTTAGAGAGAAAATCGCTCTCTTTTCTCTGCAATTGTGTTTGATAAAATAAGTTTTCTTTCCCCCTCTGTAATTCCCCGCTTCTCTGTATCCCATTCTGTCAATCGTCTGTCTTTCGAATCTTTGTTTTCTTGGTGGGTTAAACATATTGAAATCTTGAAACCTTGAAAGCCAGGTGATTCAGAATAGAGATCCAGGTTTATTTTAGGTAATTTCTTTTATATATTTTTTTTTTTAGTTTCATCAAACTTGAAGGGTTGATTTTTGGTCCCTCAAGGTTGGTTTGTGCAAAAGAACTCATATATTTTTTTATCTGGGTTTTGGTTTTTCTTCGTTTTTTTTTTTTTTTTTTTGTTTATAGTGCCTGTTCTTGAATTTTGTTAAGTAACAGGTTATTTTGAAGATCTTTGTTTTTGTTTTTTTAAGATTTGAACTGAGAAATATGGCAGCAGCTATAGATATCTATAATAGCAAAACAGCACCAGTTTTCTCTGTTATGGATCCCTGTAGAGAAGAATTAATGAAAGCGCTTGAACCTTTTATGAAAAGTGCTTCACCAACTTCTCCTTCTTCTTCTTTTTCTCTTTCTCCTCCTCCTTTCCCATCTTGTTCTTATCACTCTCCGATTTGTTCTTCACAGCCCAATTTTCAGCCTGAAGCTTGCTCCCCATCTAGTACCCACGTGTTTTCTCAAGGGTTTTCTGGTTATAACCAAATGGGTTTTGAGCAAACAGGTTCAATAGGGCTTAATCATCTTACCCCATCTCAGATTCTCCAAATCCAAGCCCAAATTCACTTCCAACAACAACAACAGCAAATTCCTAATCTTTCTTCAAATTCACACTTACTTCATAACCAAAGACTCAGCTACTTGGCTCCGAAGCCTGTTTCCATGAAACAATCTGCCTCTCCTTCAAAACCAACAAAACTTTACAGAGGAGTAAGGCAAAGACATTGGGGCAAGTGGGTTGCTGAAATTAGACTCCCTAAAAACAGAACAAGACTCTGGCTTGGCACTTTTGACACAGCCGAAGAAGCTGCCTTGGCTTATGACAAGGCTGCTTATAAGCTGAGAGGAGAATTTGCCAGGCTTAATTTTCCTCATCTTCGCCACCAAGGGGATTTTGGCGATTATAAGCCCCTCCATGCCTCTGTTGATGCTAAGCTGCAAGCAATTTGTCAGAGCTTGGCTACCTCACAAAAACAGGGGAAAACAGGAGAGTCAAGTTCTGTTTCTGATTCGAAGACCAATCTTTCAGCTCCAATGAAGGCCATAAAGGAAGAGGATTACTCTTTGAAAGGTGAACTGAAAAGGGAAATTGAGAATCTTGGAGCTGAGGACTATAGGGTGGAGATTTCATCAGCAGCAGCTTCATCTGATGAATCATTGGCTGGTTCTTCTTCACCTCAGTCTGAGATTTCTTTCTTGGATTTCTCTGATTCTTCACAATGGGATGAGACTGAGAATTTCGGTTTGGAGAAATACCCCTCGGTGGAGATTGATTGGGCAGCTCTTTAAATTTCAATTATTATTGTACTCTTTTTTTTTTTTTTGTCAATTTTTGTTTCAGGTTTATTTTGGTGTCTTAGGTAGCTTCTGCAATGAAGTTTTTGGCATTTGCAGAGCTGCAATTAGGGGGGTCAGTTCTAGGTTATATGAGTATGGAGTAGTTAGTCTCTCCACTTTGGTCTTGCTGGTACTTTTTTTCCTTGCTTGACCGTGGGAGTGTTTGTAAGTTCAGGTCAGTGTAATTAATCATCTTCTCTTTGAATATGTCAATGTACTTCCGTCTTTTTGTTTTTCTTTTTGTGTGTAAAATGTGGTAGTGTTTGCTTTTATTCTATTTCATGTATTAATGGTTCAGCGAATAATGGGTAGGGAACCAATTGCTAGAAATATAAAATTCAATTTTCAATGTTTTAGATATGATTTTAAATTATCAACCGTTAAATTTGAATCTGATTCGGACCATTAGATTTATTATTTAAATAAAAGATTCAAAGTTTAAGTATTAAATGCTTGTTTTCAACTGCTCATAAACGATTCGTGGTTAGACAAGATTTGCAAATTTCTGCAAGGTGCTTGACCATAGGAGGCTTCTAATTCAAAATTAAACATGTAACGTTAGAAAATTCTCAATTTACCATAATAATTTAAACAGATTCTTGACAAGGACTTAAAACCAACGTTGTAATTCAAAACACTGCATTAATTAATTTATGGGGCAACCAATACCAAATGTTTCCAGAATGAAGTCAAATTCAAGATGGGTGACCAATTGAATTCAATTAATGTTTTTCAATAATTTATTTTGAATTTTTAAGCTATGGCAGCAATTAAATGTGAAACAAAACAAACAGGGTCACCTCCTCCACAGAAATGTTGCAAAGTTGATAGCCAAGTTATGAACTTTTCAATTTAGTCCTCCAAATTGCCAATCAAAATGTATATATTGTCCTGTCAAACGTCAATCCAATTGACCCTGTTACAGGTGCGTTATTGCACGCACATTAATGCCTTGACTTTAGGGTTCAGGCGGCAGGTTTTCAATGGAAAACCAAACTGGAAGGAATTCACAAATAACCAAACCGAAATCAGTTTGAAGTGGCCGGTTTTGGAACCCGATCACAAATTTTGAAACAAAACCAGCCAAAAATGGGTAAACGGGCCAGAATTAGTTTCCTAAAACGAATCAAAATTGGCTGGTTTTGAATAAAAAAAAAAAGACTTAAAAATAAAGAATCGTGTTAGAACCGGCAGAAACCATAGCTGGTCCATCCAGATCAAACCCTAGGTAAATTATAAATTATGAATTGGTTCATCAGAACCGATTCATATATATATATTTGCTTTTCTTATGTATAGGTAAATTGTACATGAAGGTTTCATCTTTCCCAATTAGCTAGCGTAGGTCCAAAAAATTTGTACAGTAGAGATGCCTATCTCTAGAAGCATCCATGTTCTGCCTGTAAGACCATCACGTGGGTGGATTCCCCTTTTGTAGAACCCACACAAGTTGAATGATTCAAGAAAAATCTGTGTCCTTGAGTTGAGCATCTTTTTTTTTTGTTAATTAATTTGGAATGAAATTTAAATTTATAATTTTACAATATTAGAGACAAATTTAATATCATTTAATTAAAAGTTATTGATTAATGTTAATTCATTTACTGGGAAAAGTAATTTGAAGCATTTATATTTAATATAGACAATTTTATTTTCTTCTATATAGCAATAATAAAAAAAAAGGTGGAAGCATCTAGGATCTCCAATCACTTTTGGGGGTTATGCAATTTTCAGATTCAGGATTTGATTGACAGGTGAGAAAGGCAAAACCATGGGTTGCAACTTGCAAGTGTCACTTTTCTTAGCAAATTACAAAAATAAATAAATAAATACAACACAAACAAAAAACTATATCTTATCCCTTGAGGCTTGAGATAAGGAATTTGGAGACCACCACTCCTCCCAAAAAAATAATAAAATAAATAAAGATATCAATCTATCCAATATTCTTATTCTTTCTTTCTTGTAAGCATGCCAAGCCAAGTTCATACTTACCATATAAGAGAAGAGAAAAAGAATGTCAAAAACCCTTCTTGGCCCACTAGGAATCCTTGCAATTGTAAACCCTAGCTAGCAAATTTCTTTCTTTGGATATTTATTTATTTATTTACTATTCATGGAACAGTAATGTGAATGCGAAAATTTTCTTTTCTGATTCATTCTTTAATTCTTTCTACTTTACCTTAAAATCTTGTCTGTTCATACTGATGAATGATTCCTTTAAAAGTGGAGGAAGGTTCACGATGGATGGCCCTCCAAATTGCTCTTCTTTACAGGGTTTATGATGTGGCTTTCTTTTGTAAGCCAAAGAAAAATATGCCTCTGAGGTAGATAAACCATGGATGCCCTTTGAGGTAGGTTGGTAGCTGGCTAGCTAGGTCTTGGTGGGTTATATTATATATGGAGGCAATTAAATCAAATGATAGAGATTACAAAAAGATAGAAAAGATAAAAGCAAATACGTGTGGAAAGTGGTATTACAAGAGAATGATGATATGGTGGTGTGCATGTGATATGCACACAGTGACACTATTACCACACGGAGTTGTTAAGGTTCGACCAATCACTTGTTTGTCTTTAATGTTAAGTAGTTAGTTACAAGTTGGAAATGATAATGCCCGTTGATATCAGCTACTTGTTTCTACCGGTTGTTTCCCGGAAATGGAAAAATAGCATCACACGTAAAATCTGGAATCTGTAATTTATAACACCCACTGTCTGTGATGTGCTATTACAAATACACACATTTTAAGTTGGAAAACTTTACCGACAACTTCCCTTTTTCTATGAAGCGTTATGAGGAACAGGAAAGGTGTGTATGAAGTATAACTATCATGATATATGGACATCGACATAGGCAGGACTAAAGTGGGATCCATGAAGCTATTAGTTACACTTGGGTAATTATTGACTAGAAGAGAGATACATAAATTCTATATGCATCATTACTATTATGATTGGATGGCAATTACTTACGTTTTCCAAAATTCAATTTCTTTTTTTCTAAATTTTATTTATACGATAGACTAGCTAGATAAAAGAACCAAACGCTGCTCAATTATTTTAAAACATGTAGTGCTTGGTCAAAGATTATCATTAATATACATTGAAAATCTGAAATTTTTTAATCGGTAGTTATTTTTTTGTCCCTTACTCGGATAAAAACAGCATGCTCAGATAAAAACAGCTAGAGCTTACTATCTCCATATATTCTTTAACAAAAAACTCTGTGGACGTTATTCTAAAATCTCTTATTCGTTAATTCAAATAATATTCTTAAAATCTGACTCTATTTTTTGTTTTTCACCTCATGATATATAAAGTCTAGTTTCTCTCCCAATAACAAGCTATGTTTTTCGGATGTGGGATTGGAAATACATATTCTAAGCTTAAAAGAATGAGTTCATTTTATCAATCCTCTTTAATGATTGTAAAAAAACAAAGGTAGTACTTGAATAAATATTATTAAATAATCTAAAATTAGAATATGCTTAATGTTACAATATTTTCAGAAAATGCAATTTTATTAAATATTTTTTGAATTCCTTGTAAGACCGAATGAATCGATGACATGATAGACTACACAATATGGTAGCACTTCTCTTAGTTCACTAAATCAGTGAAAACTCTTACTCAAAAAAAATTCAAATTCTAGATCTCTCATTACCCACACTAGTGAAAAGATCAACCAGACCACATCTATTTAAGTTATTATATTATTTTTAAGAATTCAAATAATTTTATATGAATTTAATATTTGTGTTCTTACTATTACATTTCAATGTCTTGAAGACATAAATTTTAATGCCTTATATGTATTAATTATATTCAATAATTGAAAACCTTATAATAATAATCAAACTAAGTGTCAAGTTGTGGTTTAAAAAAAAATTGAAATCAAATCATTAAAATACAAATCAAACTAAACCTTTAATGGTAGCTTAGTTGATTTGATACGTTTTAGTGGTTTAAAAGAAGAGAAATTAAATTTTTTCATCCATTTAGTTAACAAGAAGTCAAATATTTTGGCAATTTCTCTTGGGAACAAATCAAGATAATTTGGAATCATAGCTCTAAATTTTTGTTCGTCCTTCACTCGCAAAAATAAAAAGATTAACAATATTTTTAAATATAAAAAATAGATTACTACAAACGATCACATAAAATACACATAATTTTTAATTAGAAAAACCAAACCAAACCATCAACTTTTTCAAAATCGCGGTTTGATTAGTTTGAATGGTTTTATGAACACCCTTAAATTGTTTTCTAGATCTAACATCGTAGGTCCATAAATGTTAGATTTTAATATTAGATTTTAACAATATAGGTTAGAATTTATGTGGAACTTGCTCCAACTCTTGTCTCCTTTACCAACTTCTAAGCTTAAACAAAATAGTTAAGAGGAAAGTTTTCACTCAAAGCATGGAATGCTGCTAAAATGTAAGATTATTATTCAGAAAAAACATAAAATATAAAGAAAAAAATAAACTACAAAAGCTACTCTAAAATGTGTGCATCAAGAATGTCACATATCAACAATTTTGATTGTTTCATAAATTTAAGAACAAAAAAAAAAAAATGCAAGAATTTGTTTATATTAATGAATTGTTAATAAAATTCACTTCTAAATGAAATATATCTCATAATATTTAAATAGTTAAAAAAATGCATAATTATTTAATATTGCCTGATTAAATTGACAGAGAGCCATGTTGTAGCAATTATTTAAAATTTCAATTTTTCTATGAAAACCAAAATCAAAATAATTATATTGACCACCCTAATTAATAGAAAAAATGGGTTTCAATTTGTGGTGGTCTATAGAAGGCCCAAGAACTTGGAAGTTTGTAGTTTGAGGCCCATTACAAGATTATTTAGTGGATCCAATACATTGAAGAGCCCACTAATTAAAATTGAAGTTAAGGTGGAGCTCTCCATTCAAGATTTGAGCAAATGGGTGATGTGAAAAATATCTTGAGAAAAAGAAGAAACTTACATCCAAGGTAATCGAAGGTAAAAGTTGATGAATTGATGAAAAATATAATTATAATTAATTTTTCTTCAAATGCTAAAAATTTAACTTTTTAATTCAGTAGTTAGTCTTTTTCTTTATATAAAAAGGACATTTAAGTGAATTTCATTATAAGAATGTCGTAAGTCTAATAATAGATTTTTAATTATTTATAGTGGTTAAAATAACTAAGCTGTTTTAGAAATTAAAATGAATATATTTTTAAAAACAAAAAATCTACCTAGTGTCTCTCTTTCCCTCAAGTATTTAGTATTCCTCCATTGCCTTCGCCAACCCAACCTCTTCTCCATTATTTGGATAGCCAGAGGCGGTTATCTTCTCCATCTATATTCTCTGTTTTTTTCATTTCTTATTTTATTTGTTTTCTTATATAATTTTTTTATTGCTTAAACAATGCTTATATTCTTGGTCCTTAAGAACGTATTCTCGGTTTATGTCGTTAAATCTATTTATTTTGATAGTTCTTGAATTTTGTTTTATATTTTTTGAGGATGTCTTGATTTTTTCATGGAGGAATTTTATTTCTTTCACCATGGTGTTTTTGTTGTATTATTTTTGTTATTTGGAAGATAATGCATAATAGCTGTAAAGAGCGTGCTTAATATCGATTCCACAAATTCACTGTGAATCAAATCCTCTAACGGTTATATAATTATATTAAGATTAGACATCAGTGATAATATTAAATGATAGGTACTGTATTATATTTCCTTCAGGGGAAGCGCAACGTGTCCGTTGTAGTCTAGTTGGTTAGGATATTCGGCTCTCACCTGAAAGACTTGGTTTCAAGTTTCGGCAATAGAAACATTATTTTCCCCTAAAATAAAAAAAAAAAACAAATATATTAATATATAATTACTTTTAAATAATATTTTAAAGCTCACAGTTCGTCATCCAGGGTTTATATCCAGACTTTTGCTCCTATTTAGGGTTTATAAAAATTTATTCACCAATATTATCTCCACTGCTCTAATCGTATTTGGTTCTCTAATCTACCGCATTTGCACACCTCACAAATATCGCTTATTAGCTAATCTCACGGAATGGGCAAGAAAAAGAAATTTATCGACAAGAAGAAATCTGCAACGTTCCAATTACTGGCCCGCGACTCAACTGTTTATTTATTCGTATCTTTATATTATATTTAAGCATTAAACTTTAAAACAGATATAATTATATTTAATGATAATAATATATTGATGATGACTATAAGCTAATTAAAGATTAATTAGATCCTAACGTGGCACTTATACAAGTGGGTTAAAGATCACTAAATCTTCTGTTGCTTTAGCTACTTGAGAGCTTCGAATGTTGCTTTGAAACCTTTTCAGAGCACGCCCAAATCGACGTAAGCATATACATAATACATATGAGGGATGAGAGATTCTGTAAGCCACAAAATCAGCTAAAGAAAATAAAAGAAAGCAAGTTGAGATTTGTTTGGAAGATAATGTATTTGTTAGAGATCTATAGTCTCATCTTATTATATGCTAAAAAAAAAAAAAATACTAATGTTGCTTATCTAAGATTCTTAAGACCACATTTGACTTGATCACGTGCAAGAAAGATGGATTTTACCAAGATATTGATTCGGGTGCAGGCAGTAAGTGACTTCAATACTCGTAAAGGTGAGAACACAAATTTAATTTATGAGAAACGCATTTTATTGAGAGGACTCAAAATCTTTACAAGCTATAGCATGAAGGGAATTAAACCTCCTAATTATACAAAAAAAATGGATTTTGATAAAAAAAACGATCGAATGCATGCATAATATCACTGGATATTCGATATTGCACCTACCCAATAAGGTTAGTTAGTTGATAAAATAGCAATATGTAATTATAGCAATTTTAGATTTTGCTCGATATCCTGACCTTATAAATAAAATTCATAGTGTTAACCAGATAAAATTCTCCTCACATTAACATTGAAATTCGTTTACAAATATAGTCTACTTATGCCAATTCGATTGCTCATTGGTATAAAGTAATGCACTTTTAAAATGTCTCTGAATAGAGAAAAAAATTGATTTGTTCTAGATTCTTTAGTGAAAATATTCGATGGGTGCATATATAAAAATGAATGCTCACTGAATGAAGAGTACTACTTTGTGAGGATGTAGACTACTCACAAGCTTCAACATTCTTTATGGATTCCATTTTTTTTCAGTTAAAGAGTCGTATTATAATTACCGATCGTTTGGTGTTGGATTCCTGAAAAGTATTCTCAATAGGATTCCTTCGGAACTATAATAGAAATGTAAGAACCATTGCAACCACTTCCATATATATATGACTGATGCTTGTCGGTCTATTGTACCTATAGATACTTAGAATTCTATAACTTTCTATCACATATTATTCTTAGCTTAATTAACAAACAAGTTCCTAGGGTTTGGAGCTTTTCTTTTTCTATTTATATTTTTTTTTTGCTTTTTCTCATTTTGTAAATGAAATTTATGATTTTTTTAATGTTATCTCTAATCGCGTCTCTAATGAAATTACCACTTGAAATTACAAATGTAGTAGGTAAAAATAAAATAATCAATTTGGATTTTCAATCAAAATAGATTGACAAAGAAAAATAAAATAAAAGTTATACATTATCGATTATAGGATTGGATTATTGAGATTAATATTCAAATGATATATTCTCATATTACCCCGCTTCGTAAATATAATACTTCAGTCATGCTGGTTGCTAAAAGTGGAAGAGGTAGATCAAGAACCATATGAAGATAAATTTGGCAAAGGATCTATGGATATTGGATATCAATGAGCTAAAATCTAGTTGGAAATATAGCAGAATGGAGATAAAAGATCTATAAAGCAAGCGCTATTTATTAGTTGTTGTTGCATGTCTTGTAATCTTTTTATTAATCAATATAGCAAATGATTTAAATTTTCTATTTCAAAATTTTACCATATAAAATATTTCAAATCCTTTCACAATTTTATATTTTGTTTCTAATTGTTATTATCTCGAACATAATGGATATTGAAACAAAAAATTCAGATAGCAGACCTCAACTAGTTTGAAATTAAGAATTAAATATTATTATTATTATAGTGTTAATTTTTATAATGCACATAAGTCATAACAAAGAGAATAAAGAAGTAGAAAATTATACAATGCGCAAATATATATATATATATATATAAACAACATGACTTGCGCACCATTTATGGATGGTTTGTAAAGTTATGAGGTAGCAAATAGCCAGAATCTAACCAAAAAAGAAACATAGAAATGTGCATATAGCATCTCTTTCTTTCTTTCCCATGTTCAAAGAGACGTGGAGAAGAACTTTAGATGAATGAAGTGACAGACAGGAGCAGCTGGCTACTGCCACACATGCAGCTCAAAGCTCTAACTTAATGCTTTGGAGACATACATTTTTTCAAGAATAACAAACGTCATGTACCTTTAACCATCGATTCCACAAGTACGATCCTTTTTCAATATTGAACAATGGTCATATACTCGTATTCAAGCTGGATATATTCGTGCTTTCTTTCATTGAATCACAAATAGATCTTTTATTGCTAGGCAAATGAGATTGTAGGCGAATCATAATCTAATTTTCATAAATAATAAGAAATCAAGATCTATTATTTTGCTCTTTTAATTTATATATTAGAGTTGTGGCTGACTTAAGTATTGAAATGCTCGCAAGCTAAACCTTTATTTTATTTTATTTTATTTAGAAGATTATCGGTTGCAATATCAATTCTCTTTTCTATTTTATTGCTTGGAGCGATAGAAAATTGGAATGGAAAATAAAATGGACAACTCTTATTTTGGAAGAAAAAATTGAATAAAAGAGTTAGTTATTAGATGATATTTAAAAGGAAAATTCTGCTAATCTGATGTAGTATGGTTGGTTTTCTCATAAGCTAAAGAGAGGACCATATAAGAGGGCACCATGTGTTAAAAAATCATATACAGGGAGAGGTGTGAGAACAAAACACCAGGTGGTCGACCGTGAAAAAAAAAAAAGAAATGAAATGAGTTATAAACTAAAATGAGTTATTTTGTTTTTGAAATTTCGGATAATTGTAGCCCCTATCAGAAACTTAAAAAATATATATATTATACATGTGGGAAAGCCTTTTCTTCTATTTATTTTTTAATATCAAATCATTTTTTTACGTCAATCAAATCATGGTTTGTAATATGCCAACAGCCCACTTCCACATTTAACTTTCTTTTTTTTTTTTTCCCAAGTGGAAGCATGAAAGGTAAATAGCTATTAAACGATATTTTTGGAATTTGTCTTCAGTAGTTTTTCTTTTTCTTTTTCTTTTTTTTTTTTCTGAAAAAAGATACAGTGAACATTTTTTAAGAAATCAAGAATGGATGTTGGTAACGTGGAATTCCATCATGACGACCTGGATATTAGTAGGAAGGCCCCATTAGACAAAATCACACCAACTGTTTTTAGTTGGAAATGGTTAACCAAAGGGTATATATTAATTATCTTCAAAATGCATAGGCTTCCCTTTCTCCACCAGTGATCGAAATTGAAATTACAATAAGACAAACAATAATCATTATCTATAAAGGTAAATAAAAGAGACCAACAATAATATAGGAAAATTCAATAACAGTGAAGTTTCACCAGAAGCTGTCAAAAAGGGTAAAAGAAGAAAAAAATTCACAGGTTATTTTTACTATTTCCATAATAAAAAAGAATATTATTATTTTTTAAATAATGTGATAAGCATGAAGTAATTAAATGAATCCTACCGACGTGATAAACTAGCATAGTTTTAAAAAACTGTGTGATAAGAGGAATGATGTCATTTTGGTGATGAGATGATCACAAGGGACAAAGGTGGATAATGATCATAATCTTTGGACTTGGAGGCTTCACATTTTAAATGAATGATACTAATCATCATGTTCCAAACAAGTGTACTTATTATAATTATTATATATTATTGCCTTACTCTTCTTTTGGAATTTCATATTATATATTTATATTTGTGGAATTCAAATCCGAATTGGGTTTTGAATACTCTATAGGAATTTCTTCCGTAGACTTAAATTTCTTGCACATTGGCTGCATATATATATATATACATCTCCATGTCTGTGTCATTGATTAACAACTTCTTTTTTCTTTTTAATTTATCAGGAAAGTGATATCACAGATCAATTTTTAAATATTATATAACTAAGTTCAGGTATCTCGTTTGGTTAAAAGTTTGCCTGAGTTTAAAAATCAAAGTCTAATTAGTAAGAACAACAATTCCGATTATTCTTGGAATCGTATTTAAGAACTCTATGTAGATATATGAAACCATTAATTGGCTGAAAAACAAAGGAAATAATAATGTATAAATGAAATGTTAGTATGTAAAATGAGAGACTCGACAAACTCGAAAGACATACAATAAGGATATTCTTTTTCTTACTTATTAAATTGATGAAAACATTTTTAATTGAGTTGTTTTAAATTTAAAACCTTTCACTTTTTATATAACTGAAAAAATTAATCAAACCACACATAATTAAAACTAAAAAAAATTTCAGTACGATCCCTGTAACTTGTGAAATACAACTAGTTCGTCTCTGTCTTTTTTGAAATATACTAATTTGTCCCTATATTTTGCTTCCATTACACTATTAGGTCATTTTGTCTAATTTTTGCATATTTTCCGTTAAGTCAATAAGAAAACACAAAAGTCAAAGGAGAAATAGTAAAATTTCAACTAGTTCGTCTCTGTGTTTTTAAAAAATAAAAAGGTATTTTCATCATTTCATACGGTACTTAACCGAAAATACGCAAAATTTAGACGAAAGGACCTTATTGTCTGATAGAAGTAAATCATAAAGACATTTAGTCTATTTTCTAAAAAATAGGAATGGACTAATTGTATTTCGCAAACCATAAAGATCGTACTGTAATTTTTCCGTAAAAGTATGCAAATTTTTATTAATAAGAGTGTTACCTGATAAGGATATTTTAATTCAGCGAATACATTCTACAATGTTAAAAATTCCATATATGGAAAAATATTCATGCTAAAATGATATTAATCTTATGCCAGAAAAAAAGGTGTTAAATACTAATTAGAAAAATAAACTGTAGTAATTTACAGGTTGTAGCTCAGTTGGAAACGTAGACTGAACATGTAGAAAGAGCTTTTAGATTTGATCTCTATTAAACACATTTATAAAGAAGAGCGAAGAGTTTTAACTGTAAATAAGTCTCAATCTAGATTTAGTCGGTGAGCAGTGAATTAGTGGCATGGCAGTTTTTTCTTTTGCAAATCTCTCTTTGTGACGCTAATACGTGGAAATTGAAATGGGAGAATAGTATTTAAGAGTTGTCCATTGCAATACGGATATCATCTAATAACCATGCATGTGCTGTGTCTGTATTAATGCATTTATGTTGTCTTTTTTTTTATCTCTCATTTAATTACAGGAAAAAGATATTCTGCCTTTTTTGTTTTCTTTTTTCTAATTATACACCCTTTGTTTCATCCAGAGTTAAATTTCATCTCTCAATTTCTAACGAACATACTTTTACAGTTTGAATTTTCTTCTTGAGTCCATATCTGTTGAAATTCAAACTTGAGTTAACATAAATATTTTAACTCTTGAGGCAATTTGAGTCGATTAACGTTTTTTACAATTCCTTTTCATAAAAGTTAGTGAAAAAAATAAAAAAAGAATAAATTTGATATTCTATTAAGAATTCAAATCGAACATTAAAACTAAATGTTATTAATAAATTATAAGAAACTACCGGTGGTTATAGATGGAAAATAATTATAAAAGACTTGAAATTTTCATAAATAAAATAAAAAGATTGAACCCATGTTTTAGAAAAATGTTTTTGATAGTTATTATATACCTTAAATGCACTATTTTTTTTTATTTCATTTTAGGATTTTTTTAAAAAAAATTAAACCGCAAATTTCATTAAGAGAAAACAATATAAAAATATGGAATATAAATTAACATGTTTCTTTATTTTTTATATAATAAGTTTAATAATAAACTATTTATGTAAAGAATAAAAAAATACAATATTGATTAGCATTTATTTCTTCATAACTATCAAAATAATAGAATATCATAAATAAAATCATTATAATGATGACTATAAAATCCAAAAACATTTAAACTGATTAGATCTGAGAAGAAAATCTAAAAATATGGGTCATAATATGGATAATATGAACTTAAATCTATATTAAAATATACAAATCTAAAGATTATTCTAAAAAATGCACAAAATAAAATAATAGGTGATCATCGGTGAGTTCTCAACAAGTGGTCACAGGTAAAAGAGGAAAAGAACACTTTTAATTTTTTAATTTTTTTTTTTGGGTTATATCATTCTAGGATTCATATGTCCATTAACGTGTTGTAAAGAATTAAAAAGAAGGTTTTTAGGAAAGAGAAAAAATAAAAATTTAGGGAATAGTATAAAAAAGAAAAAGAGTGGAAAATGACAAGTTCTTTTTCTTAAACAATTTGCATAATAAGAATAAATGCACCTTTTCCATCCTCACATAAAAATCAAAGAACAAGACATATGAGGATACTAGTCCCATAATATTAACAAGTGGCATCCAGTGAGCCGTCGCATCAAACAGTATCTCACACTTTTCCTCAACGTTAAAAAAAAAAAAAAAAAAAAGAAGATCATACTTTCAGTATTCCCTTTGCCATTTTATTACTATTCTTATATTTTCTTTTTTTTATTGAGATATTATACGATATAATGTATATTTTAAAATACTGTAATTTTTAGATAAATTAAAAATTACAATTATAAATACAATTGTATTAAAAAGGGATAAGAAACAGAATAGAAACAGATAAAAAATGGAAATTCATCGCAGATGAGTATGAAAAAAAGAATTAAATCCATTTAGAAGTGAGATTTGCTGTTTACAAAATAGCAACGGATTTGAATCGTTTCTAATCAATTGCTAAACTGTTTGAGCAATTGATTTTTTTAATTTTGTTGACGGAAATTTCCGTCTAAACGGTTTTTTCTTTAATGAAATTAGAAGTATAATTATTTTCTTAAAAGTAATAGCTATTAAATAAAAAATGAACAATAGCATAAAAATCTCTTTTTAGTACAATAAGGAGAAAAATAAAAGTAACTAAAACAAAAATGGGTATAAGCTTCCTCCAAGGCTCCACCGAATCATGGCTGAGCAGAGATAAGTTACCAGCTAGAGGAGCTTCAAAAACCTAGATCCCAGCGTACAGAATATGCAAATCTTGAAACATTATTGTCAGATCAGGAGATGGTGGATGAAGCATCTTTCCTATTAAGACCATCCATCACCAGGAACATGAATTGTCAAAAGATTTCAGTTCCAATTTCCGTCCAAATCCACATACTCAAAAACAATATGCCATGGTGAACATGAGAAGGAACATCAACAATTACAGAATTAAGAAGAGAAATATCAATACCCAACCAATAACCAAACCAAAAATAAACAATGTTACCATTAGATATATATATATATATATATATAGATATATATTTGCAGGTCGATATTTAGCGTTTGAAAAAAAAAAAAAAAGATGGGTAGAAAACATAAATAATTTAAACAATTCAAAAAAAGAAGAGTCAATTTATAAAGTGAATCCCATATAAATTGTTTAACTAATAACCCAGTGAAGAATTAAAACGTGAAAATAAATGTAGGATTGAAGGATTAAATAATTATGATTTTTAATTTTATGGTTGAAGTAAAGAAGGATGTAAATTAAAAAAATTTCATATATAAAATATGTTTGTAGAGTAAATTCTCATATAAATTATATCAAATCATATTTATAGGTGTGGGTTGATTTGAATTTTTTATAAATTGTTGTTGTAAATTTTGTATGGATAAAACTTTAAAATTAAATGACCCAACCACGAATACCTTTAGAGTCTGTTCGGCAGCAGCGTTTCAGGAAACTTTTAGTATTTTGATCAGAGTCAAAGCACTATATCTATCTCTATTAGATTGTTCCATAACTTAATATTTGTAGCATTTGTTAGGGGTTAGGGAGCATTTAAGCAAACATTAAATCTTTAAGGTTGATTTAAATTTTATTTTTTGACCCTCGTGACAATTTGTTATTTTTTTCTCCTATTCTTAAAGACTTACAATTCTACTTGCTATAATACTCCTGTGAATTTGGTACTCTTGTTATTTATTTAATTTTTCTTTCTCAAATCTCAAAGAAATATTTGTCATTTTAATTATTTAATTATTTTATTTCTATTGTCCTAAAACAAAGATAAGAACATGCTGTCAAAATTAAATAAAAATCAGAAAAAAAGCTTTTTTTTTTCATTTTAATTTTATAAGAAATAATCTTTTGTTATTGAAAAAATTGAAATAAAAAAATGATAATAATTTAGAAAAGAAAAAAAATTGTTACATATATATATATATATATATATATATCATCTTATTTTTTATTAATTAGTCATTTTAGTTCTATGACCACAATTTAAAACTTTAAGTCAAAACATTCTAATATCCTTTTCTATCATTTTAATTCTAACCGCTAATCAAATACTTATTTTTATCAAACACTTTTACTTTATACTACTATATAAACAACTAATAACTAAAATCTAATAGTTAATAACAATTAAAACAGATAAAAATTACTACCAGAAAAGCTAACAACTACTGGTAAAATAGTCAAATAAAAAAGAGATTAACTTGCAACTATTTTGATGCTTTACTCGGTAATAGCTATATTTGATTGTGTAGTAATGGAGTTTTCAAATACGAAAAGCATAACTTTTTTTTTTTTTTTAAAATTGTGGCTTCCCATTTAAATAGTGTTAGATATCCTATCATATTCTAATTGGAAATTTTATTTCTTCACCTATAAGAGCTCAATTTCCCATATGATTAAATGGTTTTCCATTTTGACCCTTTTAACTTTCGAAATATTTTCTTTAGACCTCTTAATTTTAAATCAACTCCACTGACTAACTGTCTCTTATTATTGAGACACGTACGAATCTTGGCTATAAAATAACAGTGTAGCAAGTATTTGAGAAAATTTAAATTAAAAGAGTAACTTCTTCTGTTTAAAAATATAAATCATTTAAAATTTTTACACAAGGATTGAGAAAATAACTAATTCTCTTATATATAACAAAATCAATGATAATTAGACTAAATTATTTTTTATCTCAAAACTAATATTTACTTGTGAAGTATTTATTGTAGCTAATATAAACACAGATAATATTGAAAAACCATCATTTATTACTCTTTAAACTACTCAAAACGACTTATTTTCGGGACAAAATAATCACCCAAAAATCACTTATATTTTGAGACAGAGGAAGTACCATATATTACGTGGTAATATTCGGACAATGAACAGAAGCCTAAAACCTTTAATTGTTCCCTTTATCGTATGCTTTATATCCAAAAACTCAACATTAGTGAACAACCTACATAGTTTATTGTAAGAGTGTCAAAATAGATCATGGTACGCAAACACGATTCGCCTAACACGTGAAATAAATATGTTAGGCTTGATGTTAAATGGATTCATGTTATAAACGGCTTATTCATTTATGACACGAATATAAATATGTTGTGACACAGGTTTACACGCGAGTTAGGCAAGTGACTTGTTTATTTAAGAGTAAAGAGGTAATTTTAATGTCAAATATAACACTACACAAAAATCGGTAAATTGCGACCGACAAATCGATCGCTAAATATAAGAAGCCGATCGCTAAATGGACGTAGCGACTGATTTGCAACAGAAACGAAGCAGTCGTAAAAGTGCTCGTCGCAAATAATTTTGCGACCTATTATCTAAGCTGTCGCTAGTCGATCGCAAATATAATTACAGGCAAAAAAAATTTAATAATATGAAAATCATAATTTTTTTCACCCGTCAGAAATTGACATATATATACATATCACAAGCATCATAAAAAACAATAACAATCTAAGAAAGAACTGTAAATGCAACGTACTATACAAAATATTAAAAAATCAACAACGACAATTTAAAAAGCATCATCCTCATCCACGTGTACTGCGACCTCGGCCACGACCTCCACGTGAACCACTGCCGGACGTGTCTAAATCAACCGCCCTGCCTTTAAGCATCTGTACAACAGATAACAGAATGTACATTTGTATATATACAATTATATAAATTGTAGAACATATGGTAAATATGCATAAATATGTATAAGGGTAACTATATATATGTAAATTTACTAAGCTTATTTATAACTAAGGTTAACTGTATACATGTAAACTTACTATAATATTAGTAAGTGTACGATTCCTTATTTTCAATTTTTAAAAAAATTTCGACAGCACTTTCGACATAACATAATCAAATCTCAAGTCAAAACACACTCACATAAATACTTCTATACAATCTCAACGTATTTCCAAAGTCAAAATGGCCATTACTAGGCCTCCAACTTAAACACATCATTCATGTGATTTCCACTCAAATGAAAAGAGCTTATCAACATAAAATAATTTAAAAAAAAAATAAATTTTAATACATTGTCACAGATTAGATTTTATAAAATATTTCAATTGACTATGTAGCTTGATTATCCTATTTTCTTTCATTTTCTTTTAGACTACTATTGATTCAATATAGTAATCAAATTTTAATTTATATTCAATACTACTTAGTCTGATTAGTATTTCATTAGTTTGATTAATATAAAATGTTACAATACTACTTAGTTTGATTAGTCAAAAATATTTCAATACTACTTAATTAATTTGATTAGTATAAAATTTTCAATACTTAGTTTGATAAGTATAAATTTTGATTAGTATTAAATTACACTCATTAATTTTTTTTACAAATTACAATTATTTCAATACTATAAACCTATTTCTTGCACCAAATACTATAACTATTGTTATAAATTATACTCATTAATTTTTTTTCTTACAAAATACAATTAACAAAATCAACATAAAATAAAATACATAAAGAACAAAACTTAAAAACTTCATCAAATTTTCCAACAAATCCTATTTACAAAAAAGAATATATTATCCATTAATAATTACAACAAAATAATTCACCAACATTCACACAAAATAAAAAAAATTACAAAAACAAATAACAATTGACAAAATCAACATAAAATAAAATAAATTTTCAATTAGTTTGCGATATAAAAAACAAACGCAAGAAAAAAAAAAACATAAAATAAAAGGGTAGGAGCACCTACCTGACCAAGCGACCGATATGTCTTCTCCAGAGACAGTGGTGACTTTCGGTGACAACAACAACGAATGGCGACCGACGAAAATGGTGGAAGGGGAGGAACCAGTTGCTGGAAACGGAGAGAAAATGGACGATTAAGGCGCGTTGTGCTTGCGACCAAGGCGACCCAGGGGTTATAAAACCCTAATTTTTTGCGACCGACTAAATCATTTAAAAATCGATCGCAATTTTTAATCTTGCGATGTCGTTTTGTAATCAAACAAATTGCGACCAATTCAGTCGGTCGCAAAAATATCAATCGCAAATGGGTCACTAATCCCTTGCAAACTAGAAAATAAATTTGGTGCTGAACTGTAGCGCGCAATTTTGCGATGGACTGTTAAATGATAGCAAATTCAGTCACTAATTTGTCCTAACGAGGTCGCAAAATAGAAACCAAACTGAGGGGAGTTATTATCGCTAGAATTAGGGACCGATATTCATGCGGTCGCAATTCCGTCGCTAAATTTGTCACAGTTTGGTAACAAATCCGTCGATGAATGTTAAATCTCTATTACTTCAACATTCATCGCAATTGGTCGCAACATCATCGCAATATGTCGGTCGCAAAAATCAGTCTCAAAAGCACATTTTTTTTTGTAGTGTAAATACTCAAACTAAAATCCACTTAAACTTTATTATTGAATTAATTTTCTTTTATTTTAGTTATGAATCTTGAAGAATCTATGCATTTTTTGTATGAAAATTTATTTTTAAACATGATTTGAGTTAAATAAGTTAAAATTTAAAAATATTATAACAGTTTAAGTGGGTCATATACAGGCAATATGACCCACTTAACCTATTTATGATATTAGACAGATTACACGGGTTGGATATGGATCAACACGACTTACTTAACTTGTTTATAATATTAGGTGGGTTGCATTTATCGTGTTCGTGGCTATAAATTTGACGCAATAATTAATGAGTCATGTTCGTTTTGATCCTAATCGTGTCACATGTTAGACGAATTTATGTTGAACCCGACACAATAATCCGTTTTGACACCCCTAGTTAATTTATTGTGGCTACCTATATACCCAATTATTTCTACTAAGTATAAAACCAATTACATTTTGGGGTTGGTAGCTTCGTTTCACTATAAATGTTTTTCAACGATTCAAATTTTCATTGATCAACTCAAGTGCCCAGTTATCATTTCAGCCGCTCTTGATGAGTAATATAAATAACTTTCCATAATCGAAGTAATTTAATTTACTCGGAACTTATTTTTCTATTTATCCAATATATTTTCAGAAAATTCTTCAGTAAAATTGAATTCTAATTGATTAATCTAGTATATGTAATTAATTGATAAATTCTTTAATTGAATAAATAGCAATATAACAAAATCATTTACTAGTATATATTCTGTATATATATATAAATATCTAATCAGCTTTATAGATAAAGTTCATAGGTCAAATTAAGGAGGGCAAGAAGATGGTATATTCTCTTTATTGATCTAGTAGTTATCGGTAGTTATCTTGTCTGTTATGCTGTTACTTAAATTAAACTAATGCAATTGACATATTTGCACGTCGATGATCATCTTGCTTTGCAAATAAAGGACGAATTCGCTTAATTAATGACTCATTGACCACTTTCATCGATATTTGGAAAGGCAAATGCTACGTTCTAACACTTATCTTTCAAGAATCACATCATTCCTTAAATTTAATGTTTGTCTCCTGTAGAAGGTTAAGAATTCAAATCAATCCTGACATTTTCTTTTAAAATTTTCCCTCTTTTTTGTGTAAAAGTTATTCTAAACCACTTATTATTTACCTTTTTCCCCATCAAGTACGTGGAAATTGTTTGCTTTTTCCTCCTGTTCTCATTCAAATTACATAAAGTGAATAATTTTATCAACACTTTTGGCTCTTCACACAAGATAATATGTGTATTTGATAAAGTGGCACTTCACACGAGATAACTCGGACTAATAGTTAAAGTGCACTTGATTTCATCCAGATAATCTAGAATTAAGATACTAATAGTTAAAGTACACTTAGTTTCATCTAGATAATCGCAGGATTAAAATGTGAAGTAAGTACTCTGAAGAGTACCTTTAAATAACACTTTGGGGACATGCTTTTTTTAAGGTTCATATACGCATGTAAAATCCATGCAACCAATCACATCTAGGCATGGGGCATTGAATTATTGAATCCACCTAATTAAAAAAAAAGGGGGAAAAAAATAGTAGTAATAATTTTGAAAAGGCAAGAAGAAGATAGAAAGAAGGCGCAGTGCAGAGGATGAGCAGAGCTTTTTTTTTTTTTTTTTTTTAAATCCTTTCGGAAGGATATAATTGAGGGACCCACAAAGTATCATCTCATTACTCAACTTGATAATACTGCAGCTCATACATGGCAATACAAGGGCAAAAGTATTACCTTTTTTGGGGCCCATAATATAACCGAAAGTTTTGGGGTATGTCGGCGTGGCAGTTATTTCGGTTAGTTGTCATTTTGTTGGTTGAATTCTGATCTGGGAAATGCTTGGTTTCCTCTATATCGATGGGCTGTGGAATCTTCAAAAGTTATTTCTTTTTTGTTTCCCTAATGGTTTTCTGACCTCAAAAACAAACTTACAAGGTTGTGAACTAATCCATCTGTCCAATTTTCATTAGGGTTTTATCGCTTTTTAACTCTTCCTCAGGAGCTCTCGACACATGTATATATCCAACTAATTGACTAATTAGAAATAGTCTATCTATATTTTCAAAAAAAGAAAAAAGAAAGAAATGGTTTATTTATTACATTGCTCGAGTGATTATGAAAATAAATTTCTAATTAGTTTTTATAATGTAAAATAACAAATAATTAAACAAAATTGAAAGAAAGAAAATGATTAGGATGGAGAACTGATTTATAGAGTGGAGGAAAGTAAAGAATACATTGAGAATGTGCAATGAAAACTACGTTACTTTGAAAATATAATCAAACATGTTATAGATTGTATTCATTTTATCAAATCTTGGCCTCATCAATTCCTACAAGGTTTTGTCATTTACCCACATACTTCAATAGGCGCAATTAAAATTTATAATTTACAAAAATAATATATATAAAATAAATGTAAGTGATGAGAATCTTTTACAAAAAGAAAATAAACAGTTACAATTAAATTACATTAATCCTCGTCTATGAAAATTTTCATTGATTAAAATCAATTCATAACAATTTTATTGTCAATATTTACAAATACATTATTTTTAATGTAAGTGCCATTAGTACAATCATTAGTAGCTCATGGATTTTTAATAAGTAATAAACTTCAATTACGTACCTGATCTCTAACATTAGGTTAATTTTGTTAGGTCTTACATCTTGGATCGGAGGGAATATTTTCTATTATCAAGTTTAGGTTCTACCTAAGTAGTGTTAGTTAAATAAGTTGGATAGTTTGATTGGCCGATGACAATGATGATTCTGAAATGATTGATTCTCTTTTAAATTACTATTACATGACTACATGTAATAAAAATATTATCATAAAAAACAATCAAAAATCCTTGCTTTCTATTGAAAATTAATTAATTTATTAAATACTACAATTATGTTGGATATAAAATTAAGCTGTAATCCAAAATTAATTTATTAAACTCTCTAAATTATAATGCATTAGAAGAAATTAATAATTAGAGAAGGGACAAAGATACAAGAACTAACCAAGGTGTTAGCATTTTTTTTTTTTAAGGACTAATTATTCTTTTTTTTTTTTTTCAAAAAGTCAGGGGGCATTAGCCCAAATTTGGCTACTTCCCTGGTGATCTGACTTGGCCTTTTCCTTTCGAAACCATGTGTTGGTTAATTTGGAAGAATCGTAATTCTTTCTTTTTTTGGATTTATTCCAGGCTTATGTGATATTTTGGATTCAACTTTTCGATTTGCTAAGGATTGTTCGGCTGTGATTGAAAGTCGCAGCTCTTCGGAGTGAGAAATGGGTGAGCTGGTCTTCTCCGCATGGGACCTCTTTGAAACTTAGTACAGATGGTTCTCCTCCTCCTGGTGAAATCTCGGTTCATCAGATTAAACCTTTCCTTTATAATGGTGTCCTAATTCATATTTCTCATATATTTAGAGAAGTTAACTTTTGTATAGATTGACTTGCAGGCTTTGTTTCTTTCTTCGCATTGAAATTTTATTTAAATTTGTAAAAATAATTTGATATTCAATGAACGTTTACAAGTTTTATTTGAAAACTATATTCTATACAAATATTTAAAAAAAAAAAAAGAAAGAAAGAAAGGGTGGATAATTGGATATGTAAGGGGTATGTCCTCTATTTTGAATATACTCATCAAATTAATTTAAATATTTAAAATGAGTCTATTTCACATCAATGTTTAAAAGAGCTTTTAGTAGATTCAAAATGCTATATTTGTTGATTCAGCAACCTAATATTTATAATACATTAGAAAACGTTTCATCAAACTTTAAATATCTATATTTAGCATTTTATTATTTTTTTACACTCTTATTCTTTTTTTTTCCCTGATTATTAACTCCTAAAGTTTTAGGTATTCTACTTGCTACAACTCTTTTTTGAGTTTAATACTCTTTTTTTTTTTTCTCAAATTTTAAAGAGATGTCATTTTAATTATTTTATTTTGTTATTTTTATCAAAACAAGAATACGAACAAGTTGTAAAAATTAAGCAAAAATTACAAGAAATAGTTTCTTTTTCTCATCTTTTCATTTCAACTTTATAAGAAATAATCTTTTGTTATAAAAAATATAATGTTTTAGAAAAGACAAAAACACACTTGTCACTATATATTTATATTATCTGTTTTTTTTATTAATGAGTTCACTTCAGTTCTATGACATAATTTAAACTTCTAAGTCAAAGGTTTAATATTCTCTTCGGTCATTTTAATTTTAACAGTTAATCAAATATTTATTTTTACCGAATACTTTTATTTTAAATCGTTATATGAATTGCTAATAACTAACAACTATTATAACAACTAGTATTGCCAAACAAGCCCATTTTTAAAAAAGAAAAAAAATCAGGAAGACAAGTTATAATTTCTTAGCTAATAAGAACTATTATTATTATTATTATCATTATACATTGATAATTAATGTAGAAATACAGATATAAAATGATGGTGAGGATAATCACTTTGCATAAAAATTTTGGAAAAAACTGTAATTCTACTGTATAGAAAAGGAAAAAAAGTTGTGTGGAATCTCCATACGCAATTTCCTAAGAACCAAACGTATAAAATACATGTGAAATGATCTAGCTGGTTCTTTTGTTTTTATTGTTGTGTATCACATCAAACATGGGACCAAAGTCGGTTAAAAGCTCAAGAGGAAACCTACTTTTGAAGGAGTTGTTATTACACATGTTTTTAGATTCAATTATATTAGCCTAATCATAAACAATTACGCGGAGAAATCAATAAATACAAATAAAATAAAAATCATGTGATTCACCTTTTCTTAAACCTATATTCATCTTTTCTATTTTAATTAAAAATTACTTTTTTAAAATTAAAAATTTGAGATACAATCGGAGGAAATTAAATCTCTAATTAATTAATTTAGGTGTGAAACCAATAAAGGATTTGATACAACTCTTTTATTCACTTATGAGTATTCAACAATTGACAAAATGAGTTGATATTTCTAAATCAACTAATTTCACACATTGTGCTAACTAAATCAGACAGATTGTGTGTCCGTAACAGCAGAAGATTTTCAAAAAACTACAAAAAGAAAAATTAATTAAGTTTCGGATAAGAAATGTTGATTTCATTGACCACCATTTTACAAGCCACACGTTCTCCAAACAAATTCTCGGATTGTATTATATTTTTTTGACCAAAATGTAACATCAATTGATCTATCTTACGTGTAATATCCATTTAAATTACACTGTACTTCAAACATTTCACATGTTGGCTTTTTTTTTTTTTTTTTTTCTATCTTTTGTAAATTATGCAGAATAATTAATTCTATCCCAGTGGAGATGAGTCTAATTTGAAGTGTTTGTCCATCTTGGTTAAAGTATTTAATTATTTTTTTTTTTAATTTTAAAAACAACGTTTTGATTTGATGCCACTTACTTAAATTTATTTCTATAATAAATATTAAATATTTAATCAAATTTTAAAAATTTAAGATTAAGAGTTTCTTTGTATGGTAGCCATCAAGTTGATGGTGCAAACCCTAACCTGAGTTTCAAAGGAGAAATGGAAGTGGGTTGTTTACAAGTAATGTCCATGAACGTGACCTAATTAAAGCAGATGCATGGAATTTCTTCATTTAGGATATAATTAGTACTAATTGATAACTGACAATACAAAATGTATAATGAAATTAGACATTTTAATTTGTTGTTTGTTGTTAATTAGTAGACATTAATTATTGGCAACTGAGAAGTAATTATCATTCTCCAAACTTAATTTGGCAACTAAATTAAATAATTTTAATCATTAATCTACTACTAAAATAACGAAAGGAGTTATGTTAATTGTTATTTTTTTTATTAATTAAAGCATTATGTATAACTAGATAAATTAATTCCAAGGTGGAGATAATTCATTTTTAACCAAAGAAATTGTTCCATGACCTTTTTATGACAGAACTATTAAATTTTCAGAATGAAAAATTCAAAAAACATTTAGAAAAGAATTGGATTTATTATGCGGTCTCGTGCATAGCTACTTGTTATTAGCATGACTTCTTATTTCCTAAATTGGAAAAAGAAAAGGCTAAAAATGGCAGAGACAAGGTGAGGTATCTATTATTATTTTAATAATTTTAACATTTTTCAAGGAGAGAATTTTCATAAATTACGTGATTATCAAAAAGTAATATAGAGATTTACATACCACAAAACTATACATTAAATCCAATACCAATCACCATAAGTGAAATAACACAATAAAAAATAACATAAGCAAAATATTATAAATTTGCAGTACAAATTACAATATTTTCAAATACTACACTTAAAAATTACCACCTCCCATTTTATGAAAAAGTTAATACATATGATATTTGGTTTTTAGTGTTTCATAGAAAGATACTCAAACAAGCTAACAGTTAACAGCTATCAAAACAACTAATTTTGCTAAACAAACCTCCTTACATGTCTACATAGTTTATGCACTTATTGACTTAACATTAAAAACAGTACTACACTCGTCCCAAAAAGATAGTTCACTTTCTATTTTAACACAGATTAAAAAATATGGTAAAATGAAGATTTTATTCATATAATTTTTCTATTATGCACATCTTAAATAACATGTGAGTATTGAAATAATAACTGATAATTAATGAGGATTATTGAAAATAAGGTAATATAATAAGGGTATATTAGATAATTTAAGAATTAACTACAATGCAAAAAAGGAAAGTGGATTATATTTTAAAACAAACAAAAAAGGAAAAATGGACTATCGTTTTTGGACTGAGGGAATATTATATATCATATTAGTTTGAAATAAAAAACATATATACAAACATATGGTTGGCTTTTCACTAATATCGAAGAGTAATAGATTTTAAATTTTAATCCTCTTTACCATTTGTAATAAATATATAAATAATAAATATGTAAGGATAATCCGAATATTTTATAAATAATATTTCAATCAAAGAAGAATAAGAAAAATTTCAAAAAAAGAGAATACAAACAAATAAAAAGATAAAGAGCAACCAAATATTATAAACTTTGAAAAAGTTATTAAAAGAAAAAAAACAATAAAATATAAGTAGTAAGTACTTTTTGGATAAATATTACTAAAAACATAAAAAAGAAAAGAGAGAGGTAAATCTGAATTTCAATAGAAGAAAACAAAAAAGAAGGGTCCCATAAATAATTTGAAAGAAATAATATTTAGATAGATAACATTTATCTGTCTGTCAATTGGCTGTCACCCAACAAAAACCTCTTTTTCCCATGAAAGCATGATTACTTGTAAACTCACACATGATTACCCTTCCAATTTAATGTTCAAAGTCATTGAATTTGATTTTGTCCTATGTTAAACCCAACTAGACCTTCCACCACCTGATATAAACTGTGGGACCATCCCTCCCCACCCCCCACTGGGTCAAAACACACGTTTCAAAGTGTGGGCCGACATGTCAAAAACTAATTAAATTTTTTTTTATAGAAAAATACATATTAATAGTTGCACGCGCAGGGAGAGTTGTAATGATTTGGGCTACGCTAACTCTACACGACACGCACCACAAACATGTTTGACAGACAGACCATTCAATTGAACCTGTTCAAAGTCTTTTCATTTCCTACTTTCTACCTTGACCTGACTAACTTCATTGGTCAACCACGAATTAACTCTTTTACTACTCATAATCTTCCTTTTTTTTTTTTTATAAAAAAAAATATTATTTTTGGACTATCACGTTCAAGAATTTTCTTCGTATTTTCAAATGTTAGTTTAGATTCTCCACTACAAAAGCAGGAAAAGGAAATTTTGCAACCATATATATTAGGTATGGTCATCTCTTTGGGAAAACTCTTAAAGACCAAACCACTATAATTATTTAATCACGTACTTTTCATTAGAAATTGAAATTTAACTTATACTGTATTCTGAGGTAAATTTTATTTGTAAAATTAGAGATTTAATATTTAAGATTTTAAATATGTAATATTTACTCTAATATTATTTAGATGAGATGTTATTTTATATATAAAAAAATCATTTTACTCATAGGAATCCTTTGATTTAATAGTTCATATCAAAACAACTACCGGCTCATATGAAAAAATTCGAAAATTTAATTAATGAACTCAGCTATCAATGGTATAAATTAACTGAAATAAACACCAATTTAATAAGAATTTGAAAACAATTTGCAAAAATTAATTTAAGTGGTAAGATAAATCAGGTTAAATGAATAATATTTATGAAGTCAAAACTTTCATATTTAAAAAAATATATATATATTTTGATGAAAATCAATTATCAACTTTAAATTGCATAAAACATAACTTAATGATAAATTTATGACACGATGATAACTCTCGATATAAAA
This sequence comes from Jatropha curcas, assembly GCF_041381405.1. Classification (NCBI taxonomy): domain Eukaryota; kingdom Viridiplantae; phylum Streptophyta; class Magnoliopsida; order Malpighiales; family Euphorbiaceae; genus Jatropha; species Jatropha curcas. The sequence continues at coordinate 26,999,845 of NC_143153.1, forward strand.
AAAAAACCTCAAATCATGTGAAATTCTCTTATGAGAAGAGAATCTGAAAACATTTTGATGTCATTAAAACTTACAATCCATGTGCTGAAAGAATAAAAAATTTGCCAATTTATATACACCATTGACAAATATTCACTTCGATTATAGCACCAAAAATAGAGTTTGTCCCCTCTTAAATAACCTTTATTTTTAAGAAATTAATTTAGATTATTCAGAAGTTAATTTTATATTACAGTTAGGTTACTTCTCTTATAGACGGTAATCCAAGAATGCAACACGTTACATTACAAACATAAGCAGGAAACAGAAACACATGTGTTGGGAGTTTATAATATTCCAAGTTTTATTCTGGAATCCACCGACCATGTCCATCTTTGAATCTTGATGATGATTTGTATCGTACAATCAATCATGTTTTGCCACGTGTATGATCAGCTATCATCTACGTGGAGCAAATATTTGCAAAGTTAGTGAGAGATGCTTAACCACACGTGTGGTGTCTCCACACACATCAACAATGCTCGTGCCATCCAATTCATGCATTACTAGTTACTACTGTATATTTAATTCTAGCTATTTACTACTCATACACAAAATACACACATGTTATTATTATTATTTATAATCATTTTTGCATGGGGGTCCATTGATGTTTTTTGTTGGCTGAACGGCCAGCATTTTTTATCTTTCAAAAAGATGAGAGTATAATTTTATTTTTAGTTAGTTAACATGCTACAGCTTTTTAAGTAATTTTTAACATTTTAAAACGTTATTTAAAAAGTTATGTAGTAGCGTTTGAATTAATTTTTACAAATTATGGTAGTGTTTTGCAATAGATTAATTCATGTAATTTTTAATTTTTAACGTTTCATGAAAAGCTACTCTAATAGCTGAACGCTACAAAAACAATTAATTGTACCAATCAGACCCTTAAATTCAACCATCAATCTCTAACAAATAATTATAGAAAAAGATGGTGATGAAATTCGAAATAATAGTGAATATTGTTAAATATAATAAATAGGTGTAACTTGTGAGTTTTGTTAAGAAATAAAAATACAACATTACTTACATAAAAGAGTTAATAAGTGTTTATAATGTGATCACTTATATTATAAATTTAAATATTTAATTTTAATTAAAATCTCCATAAATTATTTTAAATTGGAGACTAAATCTTAATTCTAAATTTATAACCATCAGCAGGTATCAAATGGGGAAACTCTACATGGGAGAGAGCATCATGCAGTGCTACATATAATTGCGTAGTACTATTCTCTACTTAATCTAAGGTAGTTAGGCCTCCATTATTAAGGGTATCATTATTTAATATCTGAAAGATTGACTTATTTTTTGGTAATTGCAAGATTCATTGCTACCACTAATTAATTTATTAATTAAGCTATATATAGCCAAATTAACAATTAATTAATATATAGCTAAATTAGTATCTATTACCCCTGTTTTTAATTATTTTCTTCCAAATTTATAAAGAATTGTGTTCTACCGCTATTAGTCAACTAGAATTCTTTTTCTACCTATAGTGATTTGAAAATTTTCTGGCACAATTTAAAATCATCAATCTTGATCTTTTAATGAAGCAAAACAATTTATATTCTTTTGGATAATGAAATTAAAATTAAAAAATAAAATATTAGATTTTTTCGCTTAGAATAGATCTTGGTAAAAGATATAAATCTTCATAACATAGCAGTAACTGATTTGTTAATTGATTTGGACAACAAAATAATAATTTCTCTAAATCTTCTATATCTAGATTATTTTTTCAAGATTTTATAATATATGACAAATACAAATGAGTTTTCGTCAATATGTATCAATAGCACAAATTGAGGAACATGTTATACTACCAGACTTCATTGATCGAAGATCCACACATGCAAATCAAGAAAATATTAACCAAAATTTGTGCAAGGAGAAGAACCCATCTACAACTAGAAGTCATGCCAATGAACAAATCAAGAAAATACGAACCAAAAATTTTGAAAAAGAAAAATTGAAAGAATATAATAAAAGCGTAGATTTAGGCGAAGAAGGGGGAATCACTTTTTGATTATCAAAATGTTTCTTTGTACTTTAATGATTCACTTTTACTCATTTTAATCATTTAATAAATTCTAACACTTCATTAATAATTACAATTAATCATAAATTAACTAGAAAACCAGAAGTATTTTCTGATGAATAATAAAGAACAAACCGAAAGATCTTCCCTTTCACATTTAACATAATGTGAACTCCTCTTATATAAATACATATTACATATGCATACCACCAACAACATTGCTTACAACATTTTTTAATGTATGTATGTATATATATATATATATATATATATATATTTTTTTCAATACCCATGTGAGAAATTCTGAACGCGACGGCCGTAGAATCAGTTACTTTTCTTGTTCTTGAAAAACAGATTAATTATGAATTAGGGAAAAAAAAAAGATTAATTTGAAACAAATCATTAAAATGGTCTTTAGTCAATAAGAATCAATAATATTTTTTAAATTAATATTCTTGGCATGCAAGTAATCTTGGTCGGTTAATTTTGTTGGTGTCTTTAGGATTATTAATTAATTATAATTATAATTATTATGCATATAATTAGTAGCATATAGTTTATATATATAGGCGTATGTATAGTATATGAAGACAATAATAGAGAGATCTAGAAGGTGAGAATATTATATTATAAAGAAACTATTCCAATGTTCAATAGTTGATGGATCTTTTCCTGGTTTCAAGACTAGATACAGAGGAAAGAATCGCTTTCTTCCCTTATGAGAAAAAATATATTTTAATTCTTTTCTTTTAATTTTTAATTCTTTTTATATATAAAAAAAGACTCTTAGGAAGAAAATGTGAAATTTGACTGCATAGAATATTACCTTCATTGATTTTTTTTTTTCCCTCTAGAACTTCCCATGCATGTATTTAAAGAATAAATTCATGATCTTATTATAATTTCTCCTCCAAATGAAATAACATGCAAAAATAGTTAAAATCTTTTTACTACAACATTTTTCATTTTGAAAATAAATATATATTTTCAGTTTTTGTAATAAAAGTTATTCCAATTGTTTATGAATGTTTATGAAGTATTTTCATAAATTTTTAATCATTTAATGAACACATTAAAAGAACAATAAGGATAATTATTTACTTGCTTAATTAGCTATTTAAGGGTGTTTAGTTTTATATTATTGACCAGTTAAATTATCTAGTCATTTTATTAAAAGATAATATTCTAGCAATTAGATATTAACAAAAAGAAAGAAATGCCTTTCATTAACATATTCCTATTAATTAAAGAGAAAAATAACTTTTTTTCCCTTCGAAAAAAAAAAGAGGAAAATAACTTTACAACATTTTAAATAATTACAAAATTGTCCATTAGTTTTTTCTTTTAGTTTTTCACTAAATTTTCTGTAAAAAAAAATTTAGTTTACAAACTTTTTGAATAATAAGATTTTTCTTTTTTTTTTTTTACTTAAATTAATTTTTTTTGGGTCAAGTAAAAACTCAATTTTTTGATATAATTTAATAATAATAAGTAATATTTAAATAAAAAGTATTATCATATATCAAACTAATCAAAATAAATATTTTTTAAAAAAAAATGTTAAAGCAATGTTGTTATTCTAATATAGAAAACATACTTAAAAAAAATTTATGGTTATTAATTATAACTAAAAATTTAGCTGAAAACCAAAAAAAAAAAAAAATGGTTATTTCTTCATTAATTTTAAAATTTTTGTCACTTCAATTACAAGACATATGTGAAGGACTTTTCTGACGAAAATACTAAATAGTTTAATGGGTCAATTAATAATCTTTTAATATTTAATAAAATAAAGAAGTTAAAATAATTAATTAGATAAAATCTAATCGAGTAAATAGTAATTTAATCAAACAAAAAATTGCAACAACAATGGTACAAATTTCCTTTGGGGCTTCCTTCTATTTATAGAACTCTATGGCTTGTAAAATAGATAATAGTACTAGAAAAGACAATTAATCACTGTTTTTATAATAGTAAACTGAGTCCATTCATGATCCTCCCTCTATGATAGGGGCCAGGTGGCAGCATCAGAGAGTCGGTTATTTGTACTTGCACAGTCTATTGAGTTCGGACAGCAAATTATGGGTCAGTGAACACGTGTGACAGTTGTTCAATACTTGTTTTGTCTCCCAAAAATTGACTAACAACATATAAATACGAGAATAATAGGATAGTTGTTTACCTAAAAGAAATATAATGGGAAAAGTAGAAAATAAATAAATAAAAAAAAGGTTATTGGCTGATTGCTTGGTGATGGGGGAACAAGCATATGCTTTGATGTTCTTCTTCAATTCATTATTGATTAAAATATCAATTTCATAATAGTAGAGCTAGGGTTTTAGACGGCCCTTAATCTATAGGGGCAATGGCAACACAGTGAACATAGTTACATAATATCCAGCAACAATTGTTTTTCTTCTTTGAAAAATTTATGATTTGTCAAGGTCAACAATCCTTTTCCTTCTTCCTTTTAATATATATATTTCCAAACCGGTTATCCATTAAAGATTTTAATCCCTTCTTCCACAATAACTTTTAAATTAATTTAAATTAAATTTTAGTGTTTGGATCAAATTAAAATTTAATTTCTATTATTAATTTTGCTGTTAACATAATATTTATAATACTTTTTAGTAGGGATGGAAGTTGAGTGAATAGCCATAAAATTTTCACTATCCATATCCAAACCCACTTATAAATTGTGATATCTACACTCATCTCAAATCCGTTTAAAATCTTTTTTGTAATACCTATATAAATACCTATTTAAAATTTTAATACTTGTACCCATTCCATACCCATTTAACTAACACCTGAATCCACTCGAAATGCATTGGAATGGATGAGATACCATGAAAATCCACTTTGTTTATATAGCATACCTCACCTTAAAGTTGATGTCCATCGAGCCGCAGCTTAAATCCACACTCAACCAAATCCACGTTGGATAGTCAATTTCGTATCCTTATCCATCTTAAACCCATTTAGTTAATATCCAAACTTGCTATAAACAGAATTTTGTGGGTCAGGTACCCATGAAAACTCACCCCGATTCCATCTCTAGTTTTTAGAGGTTGAAAAAGTTTTTCATGAAATATTAATTATTATTTAGCATTTTAATAAACAAATATTAAAACAATTAATATTATCGAAGAAATCCTAATAATACATAACTTATATTGATAAGAATGCATACATTACTTTTATTCGTCATACGCATTCAAAAATATTTTGAAATATTGACAAATTTTTAATGAGAAAAAAGATTAAAAAAATGACATTTCTAAAAGATTCATATCAAAATAAATGAACAACGAATGACCTTTCATCAAACAAAATTAGAAGGTATAACATAATAATTGAGTAGCTATTTGATTAGAATAAATGGGAGGAAGATAATTCTGGTTCTCTAACTATATATGTCGATGGATCATTTTATATCTTGTTAATGTTTTCACTAATTGAATGTTCAATTAAAGGTGATTTAATTCAAGAATAACATTTTGATGGAATTTTTAAGTGTTAAGCACATCTAAAATAGTTAACGTTTTGGGATATTACGTACAAAAACTAGCTGGTAATAACACTAATTAATTATCTTCATATGGAACATTTAAAATTTTATTTTCTTAAAATGTGGACCGGTTGAATTAAGATAATAGAAAAAAAAAAAAAAAAGGTTCCATTGGCACTTTCTTACTAGTTCACTGCATTTCTACAAATCTTATTCCAACCCGGAGTGATCTAAACCTAATTAAATCTCATAATTCCATGGATGAGGTTAATGCGAGGGCAACTAATGTAAATATTTTGATAAAAAATCAAAATTAAGATATAGAAGCGCAAGCAGGTTTTTTTTATGGACCATTCGTGTGTATTAGAGTAGACTGTGATTTGTGAACCTCCAAGAGTCAATTTTCTAGAAGGGGAGGCTTGAGAGATAAGAGAGTTGAAGCAAACAATCAGTTTGCTCTTCACATTAAAGGTGGGAAATGGTTTCTCATAAGCACTGTTTCCTTACGTGTTATACTAAAGAAAAAAAAAAATTTAAATTACTATTTGTATTAATTTTTATAACATCCAGTTAGATCAATTAAAGAAAGTAATATTTCTAGCCGAATTCTACCTGAAAGTTGAGAGTTTAAAATTTGAAATGATCACACATATTAAAAAAAATTTACCTAATACCGGTCAGACCTAATCGTATGTCATCAATAATTTATAAGAGAGTGATGAAAGGTGGATGATTTAGGAGTAGTTGGTAGGGTAGAAAGGGAAGGGTTGGATTTAAATTTGCAGGAAATGGAGAGGGGAAAAGGAACAGGAGCTGCTGGTTTTGCATAATTGCGTTATTGTTTAAATAGGTAGGATTTTATGAGCTGTTGGTTTCATTTCACATTACAAGGGGCGTGTTTTGTCATTTCAAAATTGCCCTTTGTTGTGACCACATTCCTAATTAGGGAATTAGACCTTAATTCTTAAGCTCAAGTATCCGTAAAATGATAAAAGCTCCTATTAGTATCCACTTGAGGAAATTCAGCTCCGGTGACATAGAACCCGTGGGTGGGTCGGGTTTCGGTATTCACACGTGGCATAATCCCACGTAAGCTTGGATCGGCCAAAGAATGTCTGCCACGTGGAAAATCTACTAGCTGGCTAGAGAAGTTATGGAAGACGGCTACTACTGCTACTACTAGGCAAGAAATGGTGGAGGGGCCACGTGAGGATTTCGGGCCTCGGGGGCTTGGTGTGGGACAGCTTAGTGGGTCCCATACCTTCTTTTTATCTCTCCCCCACTTGTGGGTCCCCTCTCTTTGGAGTTTTCAGGAGAGAGATTCGTTCGTCCGTTAGTGTCTGGTTCCAACTATAAAACCCACCATTCGGCTCTGTCTCTCTCACGAAGCACACGCACATTCTCTCTCCCTCTCCCGCAAATCTCTGTTCCTCTCTCACAGTCTTTCTTTTGATTTTATTTCTTTCTTTTAAGCCCATTTAGAGTTTAGAAGAATACTCAAAGCAGAGTACTCTGTTATCTACTCCTCTGTTTCTGTAATCTATATTTAAGGTATCGTTACAAGTATTATTTTACTTCACTCTGGTTTTCTCAAATGGGTTTGATTTTTTTCAAATGGGTTTGATTTTTTATCTTGATTAGTTTTCTTTGAAGTTTAAAAAAGCGAGTGACTTTGGATTGTTTGTGTAGGGAAATTAATTAGAGCCAAGATGACTAACCAAAATGTGGTAGTATCCGATACAAAATCCACTATCAACTTGGCAATCACAGTTCATGTATCTAACTCCAATATCTTCACCACGGCGGCACAAAAGCCGCCGGCGGCTCCAGCTGGGTATATCTCCATTTCAAGAAAGAAACTTTTAAAGAATCTTGAGATCAATGGAGGACCAAGAATTAATGCTTGGGTCGAGTCAATGAGAGCTTCTTCTCCTACCCATCTCAAATCAACACCACCTTCTCTTACTGATGACCAAAGATCATGGATTGTAAGTAACAAAATACTATTAAAAAATAGTATAAAACAATCTCAAAGAAAAAGGAACGCTTTTATTAACCGGGTTTCTTTTCTTTTCTTTCTTTCTTTTTTTTTGTTTTTTTTTTTGGTTTTTGGACGTTCGCAGCTCCACCACCCATCGGCTTTGGACATGTTTGAGCAAATAATCGACGCTTCAAAAGGGAAACAAATAGTTATGTTTTTAGATTATGATGGTACTCTGTCACCAATAGTAGATGATCCAGATCGAGCTTTCATGTCCAAGAAGGTATATATATATATATATATATATATATACATATACATAAAGGCAATCCCCTGTTTTTCTCTGTTTTTGTCAAATATTACATGAATACTTATTTAACGCTTACTAAAAGATTGTGTCTTTTTGAAATAAGATGAGAGCAACAGTAAGAAGGCTTGCAAGATGTTTTCCTACTGCAATAGTAAGCGGAAGATGCAGAGATAAGGTACATTCAAAAGCTGTTTTGTTTCAGTCCTTAAGCTGCTTTGAATGCAAAATTAAATTCTTTGGACGGATTATTTTTTTTCTTTTTTTAGTCCCTTCAAGTTGATCTTTTGTATTCTTGTGTTTATTGTAGGTCTACAACTTTGTACGATTAGCAGAACTGTACTACGCTGGAAGCCATGGCATGGACATTAAGGGACCAGCAAAAGGCTCCAAATACAAGAAAGTAAGTCAGCTTTAACACTAGTACTAAAACCTATCCGCAAGATAAATAAATAAATAAATACCATTTTAATTACTTTCTTTTCCTTTTCCTCGCATTTTAATTTTGTTTCTCTCTTTCCATTGTCTTCTTCAGGGTAATGAAGGTCTTATCTTTCAACCTGCAAGCGAATTTCTCCCCATGATCGATGAGGTTCGAAACCTTGGAAGCATTTAGTATTATTCAGTAAAAGTGTTGTTTAATTAAATTTTTTTAATAAAGAAAATGAATTTACTGAATATTTCAGGTCTATAAGGAATTGGTAGAGAAAACTAAATCAACTGCAGGAGCCAAGGTGGAGAATAACAAGTTCTGTGTGTCTGTCCATTTTCGCTGTGTTGATGAGAAAGTAAGGAATCAATGATTAATATTCTTTATAATAATAATAATAATAATAATAATTATATAAACTTTTTCAAGTGTTATGTTAACTAACTTGTGCATGAAAATATGTACAGAAATGGAGTGAACTGGCCCAAGTGGTTAGGTCAGTTTTGAAAGACTACCCAAAGCTTCGACTTACTCAAGGAAGGAAGGTGTGTGAGTGTGACATGGCATTTAATTATTTGATAGAATAATCTTTTATTTTTGAATAAATAAATAATTTAATAATATAATTTCTCTCAATACAGGTACTGGAAATCCGTCCTACTATTAAATGGGACAAAGGGAAGGCTCTTGAATTTTTGTTGGAGTCCCTTGGTAAGTTTTATTATGTCCTTCTAACTTGATTTTATATATATATATATATTTTTTTTAATTTAATCATTCACCTCTAACTCTTTTAATTTAATTTTAATTCGAAATAGGATTCGCCAATTGCACCGATGTTTTTCCTGTTTATATCGGAGATGATCGCACGGATGAAGATGCATTTAAGGTATCCAATGCTTAAACGGAAAAAAAAAAGTAAATTATTAATTAAATTTATTAATTTTTGTTAATTGGTGAATTTGCAAGATTTTGAGATCTTTTAAGGCTAATGAGGTTTTGTTTTTATTTGGTGACTAGGTATTAAGAGAAAGAGGACAAGGTTTTGGTATCTTAGTGTCTAAATTTCCAAAGGACACTAATGCCTCTTATTCTCTACAAGAACCAACTCAGGCAAGTGCACTAATTAATTAATAAATTATAATATAAAAGTTTTTCCTTTTATATTTATTTTAAAAGTGCACTAATTAAGATTTCAATATTTATTTTAAATTAAATTTTGTGTATCCTAAATGTTTATAGCCTATATAATGTGATGTAGCTTACATGTACATTTGGAAAACTCTTGCAGGTTATGGATTTTTTGCAACGTTTGGTAGAGTGGAAAAAGATATCACTACAAGGGCAACCAAGGATGTAAAGAGTAGAAGAAGATATCATATATTTTTATATATGTATATTTATATGTATCCACCCCTTTTCAAAAAAAAAAAAAAAAAAAAAAATGTGACTAAGGGTGGATTAGGAGATATGTAATTTTCTTGTTCAAGGTTTAAAATTGGACAGAACAAGAAAGATAGACCCTAGAAAAAGGAAGGGAAAAAAAAAAACAAGAGAGAAAAACAAGTCACTATTTCTTGGCTTGAAAGCATTTGTACATCTTTGTAACTACTTGAGTAGTGAGTACAAAGGGGGGTAAATAATTTGTAATTTTGCAAGGTTTGGCTTAATGCATAGAGTTTCTTACTCTAAGATTCAGTATTTTTTTTTCTTTTAATTTTAAATAACTATAAATTTAATTTAAAAAAGTTAGTTAAGTTGATAACGAGTGCACGCATAGCGTAGTGGTAAATATAGTTATGATTTACCAATAGATTTAGGTTCAGATTTTCTTCTTTTAATACTTAAAAAAAAAAAGTATTAAATTTTGTAAAGTTAACTTGTAATATTGCATAACTAAAATAACATAAATATCCATCTTTAGTTTTTTGTTTCTAAATTAAGAATTCTCATAAATTTTGTGGTGTAATTGGTCGTATTAAGTTTAGAACCCAATTACAATATTATAAAAGCATGGATGAATATTGCAAGGTATGCAATGTTATAAACATGCAATCGCTTCAAAAAGCTTAAAAGAATGGCATAAAAATGATGTATTTAACCAAAAGAAATGCTTGCTATATAATTATATAGAGCAAGCAACTTATAAGTTATAATGTTTAATTCAAAGGGAACTTCCTAATGTCAATGCAACCTCTGATATATGCTCTATAACCACTCATGGGATGGATTGACATTCAAACATGTTAAAAATTTTCTCCTATTTTGTACAAGTTAGATACAAAAATGATACTTTAATAAGAGGAGAAAAATTTATCTAGACTGAGTCTATGACCCAATTTATGAATCAAACTAATGAAATTAAATATTCTTATAGAAACGACGGTATTTCTAATTATACACTTAGAATAAAAAAAAGATAAATTCTGAATATTTTTTAAAGAATCTTTAATTTCATTTATTTAGTCCATAAATAGGGTTATGAATCCGATCTAATCAAGTACTTTTCAATAAGGATAAGGCCTTTGACCCTTAGGTTAACACTTTCTATTCTAACGGCGCTTGATTCCTAAAGTTACCAAATTTAGTAGCCACAGTATTCTAGAGGGATTATAAAAAATAAAAAAAAAAAAAAGGAAAGAAAAGAAAAGAAAAGAAAAGAAACAAAATGAAGAGTTTTTATGCATAGAAAGGGAGGAACACTTTTAAAAAAGTTGTGTTTGGTGGATGGATATCTAGTATCCATATGTTATCAAGTGTGTATTTTTTTTTTTAATTTTCTTTTAATAATACATTAAAAATTTAAAAAGACAGTATTAAGATTTTAATCTTATTTTTTATATATTTTAAGATAGACACTGAAACACAATATTTTTACTAGTATTGTATTTAACATATGTCAAAAGACAACAAAATTACTCCATAAGTACAAACATACTTCATTCCATTTTAATTCCTAGGGCTTGGCGGAAAATGCAAATATCAAGTGCTAAGAAGGAAAGCTTTATATTTTGGAGAATCTTATCTTTTTCCTGAACATTTTAATTAGTTAATAAAAATTAGGACCCAATTGAAAAGGATTTCATCTTTCCAAGAACATAGATTAGCTGGCTACATAGTAGGTCTACTTTAATCATATAATTAGTACAAACCCAGTACTCTATATAACTATACATCCTTTATTATTGACATGAAAAAGTTCAAATGGAGACACTCATTATATACAATGCACACAATATAATAACAACTTAAGAAATTATGTATATGCAGTTCAAGAAAGAAGAACAAAAAGAAGAGAGAGAGAGAGAAGTAAAGTTTTCTTTTAAAAAAAAAAAAAAAAACGGAAGTTTTGGTAGACATTATCAGAGCTTTCTGACAAAAATCCTTAAAATGGAGATAAGATCATCTAACCATTTATGATTGGATCAAAGGAGATTTGGGTAATGTGGAGGACCCATTAATTGTTGAGGATCAAAACATCCTTTCTTTTAAATTTTTTAATTTACTTTTTAATTTTATCTCATATATATGCTGAGTCAAAAGGATGAACACATGAGGTGGATCATATAAAAAAGAACGATGGTTGTGTACCTTACAATCCTCCATTTAAGTTTTTCTTTATGAGATGCTCTAACTTCACTTACATCTCTATTTTTTATCTAAATCAAGACAGATACCACTTTGGATTCTCCGTTTTATTCTATCTCTCTCCTCCAACCTTGGATTATTCATATTATTGCTTTGTAATAATAAATTTATGCATCTATCTATGTATTTTGGTAACTGTTAAATTTGTCATATCAAGGTGGTTTCTGTAATCTTCCCCCATGGAAATCATAGATCAATTATTAATGCAACAGAGGCATTTCTAGATTCTAATTGGAAAACTAACTGTCATTTCTTTTTCTCAATTTTCAAAAAACTGCCTAATTATTGTATTCTTGTGTTCAATTATATATGAAACTCTTATTTGATTAAAACAAGTTGATTATTACGTTAACCCATGTCTTAGAGTAACCAACTACGCTGTCTATATATGTTCAATTATTCAAAAAAAAAAAAAAAAAAGCAAAAGCTTTGATTTTTTTTAAACAATTAATTGATCTGTGATCAAGATTCATTTAGGAAATACTCATGAGTCTGACATGCTTATGAGATTAATTTACTTTGCTTGTCTTATTTTGTATATGCTTCTTTTTTTGAATACCAAGGATGGGGCATACACCCTTTTCCCAGACCAGATTTGGAGCAATTTTAATACATGCTTTAGAGTTTAGAGAGAGACCCTTTTACAAATAGAAAAATGAGATGGCACCACACTAGGACATCTACAAGTTACCAATTTAATAATGTTTTCTTCCTCTATTATATACATATTTTGGTGAAGCAATATTAATTTAATATTTTATGAGTCACAATTGTTACGAATTGACTATATATTTTTCAAACTTCAAAATGCTACTTTCTATGTTCTTGATGCAACAAAACATGCACAACATTTTGATTGGAGAGGAAGCAAATTAAGATTGTTATTAGATGATCTTTATGGACAAACCCCACAAGGGCATGAGAACTCTATACATTATAGTTTATGGTATTATAGAGCCTATTTATGTAAACATATTTTTTGATGTTTTAGAGACATAGGAGCAGTAATGACCTATCCCATTGGGTATTTAGATTTGGAGAAACCCCACATGTTAATTTTGTTTTTCTAGTGATTGAATATTGGAGATCATAAAAATAATAAAAAGTTATTTTGGATACTTTTATTTAGACGAATCCGATCTGAATAGTTTTAGGGTTAATATTTTGTCAAGTATATATGATCGTTTTTTAAAAGAATGAGATCGACATGTATCGGTATTCTTTATTTCTGAAATATTCTATTAGGAAATGGACATTTAATTTTTGAATTATGAAGATTGTTGTTATTTTCTTGAAAGAAATAATGTTATTATTAATAGAGAAAAAGTTAGATTGGTTAGGTTAGTGAAAGGGAAACCCACGAGTGAAGCTGGGTAAGGGAATCTAAAACAATTATCAAAGGTTGGAAAGAGGAGTTGGAATCCACTTAATAAGGGTGTTGTTGTTTGATGTGAAGAAAACACATGGATTTTAGGAATAGGGACACAATAACATGCCTCCAATTACCTTTTAACAAGCTCTTCGTTTTTCCTTTTTTTTCTTTTCTGGTTTTGGACGTGGAAAGATGGAGTCCACTACTACCTATGCCTTCAAACTTCAAAACCCATCATTGCTCTTCTAACTGAAATAAACTAAAGCCCTTTTAAACCTTCAATTATTGGTACAAAGGGAACATACTCTAAATCTTCACTTCTTACAATAAATAAATAAAAACCCATCTTTGAAAAAGAAAATTAGATCTTATTAATATATCCAATGGCCACGTTTGAACCAGTCTGCTCCCACCAACCCAAGCCTCAGAATATAATATATATATATATATATAAGGAAATGAACAGGATCATGTGGTGGGCTATTCCATTACCATACCCATTATAAACTCTTATGATTCTCATACATATGTGAAGATGGAGAGCGAGAAAGACACAGTTGTCAGAAATGAAGGTGGCTAGGGATGGTCCTTTAACATATGCGTGTCATCTCCTGAGGTAGAAGAAATGGACTTTTAACACCTGTGTCAATCTATGGAATCGGTCCCCGCCTTGAGGGTCGAGCCACCACCACTCGACCAGAGGTGGTTATCTGGATGATAGTGGTTTCGTTTCTTTTCTTTTTTTTCAAAATAAATATATATTAGTGGTTAGGAATAGGGTTTAAAATAAGTATCGGTATTTTGTAAGTTATTGGTTGGGGAAAAGTTTATTTGAGGTTAGTCGACAAGTGTAATGAATCGAGTTCGAATCCGTTATTAAGTTTGTTTAATAAACAACTTCAGTTCGACTTAAATTTTTAAAGGAAAAGTTTTTCAAATTGAATTCTAATTAACTTGATTTTTCAAAGGCAAATCGAATTAAATGTAAACTCAATCTTAAATACACTTTTAAGAAGTCGAGGTTGAGTTTAATGAAACTCAACTTTGTTTGACTCAGCTCCTCTAAACTCAACTTTGTTTAACTCAATTTGTTTATAAGCTTAATTATTAATAGTTAGAGTCTGTTCGATAAAATTAACTGTTTTGGTAGTTGTTATTAGCTGTTTTAGTTGCGTTTAGTTGTTTGAATAACTAATAATTGTTTGAGTAGTTTTTCATAAAATATTAAAAGCTAAATATTAATTGTAAAGGTTAACATTTTATAAAATGCTAAATTAACCTCAACAAGTTAATGCAAATGCTATATTAATAAATACTATAAAACATATCGTTCAACGGAATATAATCTTAGTGTTAACAAAAATGGAGGTGCCAGAGAAAGGCACTTTTCAATTTACATTGCAATGCTAGTAATGTTGAAGATTTATCCGTATATTTTCTCACTAGAGGAATTAAATCCAAGTCCTCTTTCTTCTCACACAATTGGAAATGAATACTTTTACTATTGGATTAAATATCCACTGACCTCAAATTCGAGTTTATATAGTTGGAATAACATCAAATCAATGTTTATTTTCAACTCAGATCATCAATAAAATAAATTTATTTATAAATTATTCAACTGTAATTTAATGAACAATTTGATGGATTTAACATAATGTGCGAAAATTGAAATTGAAGTATGATATTAACTTATTATAAATTGAAACAGAAATTTGGAATAAAAAGAATTATTATATTATGAGAGTGACTGAAGCTGAAATGTATAAAGCTAAATAAGTAGCAAAATGGTGACTGGTGGAGTGGGGCAGAGATGGTCACATGGATCCCCATGTGACCCAGATGCCATTATTATGGGGAACAAATGAATAGTTGCTGTAGGTAAATGGGTCATTGGGCAGTCCCTTTGTTTCTGACCTCTTCGAAAGAGATTGATGAGAAATTAGATGAAATAATTAGGAATGTGTTTTTAGGTCAGTTTGGTTTCACTTCTTTATTCTATGCCTGAATCCCTATTTATTCCTTAGGACATGTCAAGCAACGACTCAATCTATTTCTTCACTCAAACCCACCCAAAATTCCAACTGTGGGACTCCACCTCTTTATTCTTAAATTTATATCTCAATCTCAAAATAATTCATGTTACTATAATATGAAGATATGCTCTCTTCTTTTTTTTTCTTTGAAAAAATAAAATTCAATTCTATTTATTGATTTTTTTTTTTTATTTTTCTTCTACACAATTTGCTACACCAAATCAGCTCTATATATGGAGCTACGTACACATGAGATGAATATTTGATATTATATTAAAGTTTATAAATTTACACACACATGATCTTATAAATTAATCAACATCAATGTTCATCATATATAAAATTAAATTAATTTTATATTAAGTTAAATACTATTTTCCTCATTAATTGTTTAATTAAACACGATTCCAATCATATGACAAGAAATAAAAACTTTGTTAAAAAAATTAATAATTAGATAGCAATGGGATTTGTCCCATTCTCATCCTACAAATTGATGTATGTGATATTTTTTTAATTAATCTTTCCCGTTATATTTTTATACAAATACAAAAAATAAAAAATAAAATTCCTCGTCGTTCTTAATTGTCTTTTCTCTAATTTGTCCAACAAATTCTAAAGTCAAGATGTATTTGTCAGAAAGGCATTTTGATTTCACTTCCTCCAACTTCTCCAATCTCCATCTCATTTTATATATATATGAACAGAAAAGAAAAAGAATGGTATTGGTAAGTGCTTACCAGCTTCTCATTAGTCAAGTCAAGTCATTCTTTATATATAATAAGTTAGATGATCAAACAATAAATTAAGGGCATGCATCTCATACAGGGAAATGAATATCTGATAACACAATCTAATCAATAATAGAACAACGCCGGATAAGTTAACAACGCTTTTAGTAGGAATAATAATAATAATAATAAAATATCGATAATTATTCTTTTATTATTAATCTGTTTTTAACGATTCAGAGCGCTGTGATATTCAGATTTTACATATTTTTAGTAAAGTCAATTTTTATACTATATTTTTTTATGTCTTCGAACTTTTCATTTACTGAATAATCATCCTAATGATATTATTCCTTAATTTGTTTATAAAATTAGAAATTTAAAATCTAAAATTAATATCCAAGCGTAAACAGTATACATATATGCTAACTAAAAAACCTGACTAAATATACAAAGTTTCTATATCCTTAACCCGGGTTTTTGAATTCGATTGGAATGTTCTTCCAATGAATTTTTTTTTTTTTTTTTTTCAAGAAAATAAGTTTCAATCTGAATAAAAGAAACACAAGAAAAGCATTATCCAACATAAGTATTATATAATTAAAACAAGAAGGACAGACAAATTGGGTTGCAAACTAAGCATGAGGGGAAGTGCATGTAGGAAAAAAGTAGGTATGGTTGTTTGTTTCCAAAAGCTTCAATAATGACCTAGTTGTAAAGCAAACATTGAGGGGAAAAAGAAGCAGAAGAGGCCTGTTCTAAAGTTTCCACTCTCTATTGTTCTATAATGGGCTAATGCTGTCTCTTTTGAATTTTCCTACCTTTAATCCAACACTTGTTTTTTTTTCAAAGTATCTCCTTTTTTTTTTTTTAAAACCCACTTTCTTTTTTAAACAAATTTAAAAAAATATATTGTATAACAATTATTCTACCTTGCTATCCACTTTCATCTTTACATCTTTTCCAGGAAAATGACCAAAGCTTGCATTTACGATCTATAGTGCTGTGTTCACCTTTAAGTTACATACGTATGTTTGGTAAATAGGCACGACATAATTACAAGTTAGAATCTGAGGATGTGAAATGTAATTTTTATATATATCTTAAACAATCTGTGTGTAAAAAAGTAGGAGCAATGCTACATACAACAACTCTCTTGCGCTGTGACGAGCCAGGATAAATTTTTGTTCGAAGGCTTCTAAAATAAAGTACTCCATTTATTGTTTATCTTATGGAAATAATCTCTGTACAAAAAGTAGAGGCAAGGCTGCATATAATACCCTCTTCAGCAGTACTGAAGGTAGGATTTTTGTTTAAAGATGGCTAAAATAAAGTACTTGATTCATTATTTAACAGCCCATGGTAAGGAAACAATCGTACCAAATAGACATCAAATGATCCTTTATTTCGATACAAATGAGAGATAAATATCGTTGTTGGTGTTGGATTTTTAAAAAATATATATTTTCATTACTATGTTGCGATTCAAAATTTTATCATTTGCATACAAATGCAATTTATTTTGTATTTATCCTCATTCCCATTTTCATATCTTGCATGTTATTCCATTTTCATTTTCATTTATTCATTTGTTTACTCATGAGTATTTCTAAACCTTTTTTTTAATATTGAGGACTAATACTGTTTTAAAGTTCATTATTATCTCTCTATATATTTAATATCCATAACTAAAGGTCAAATTGAATTTTATGAAATTTTTATTTCCCTCAAATTTTAAATATTACTAATGCAGATTGAAAAATTCAATAATGTAAAATATTTCGTGTACTGGATCGCCATATATTTATCTAAACTATATATAAAAGTAAGAATTATGGGAAATAATGGGATTACCTATAATAATTTTAGTGAAATTTTAGAAAACCTAAAATATCCTTTTGGATAATTGATACTAACTTGAATTTATTAAATAACATGAGTTTTTAATAATTGATAAATTATGATATTAAATTATTAATCAATTGACTTTTTTTAATAAATTTTATTAATTGATTTAAAAAGTTTACATTCGATTATTCCTCAATTTCACAATGAATTAATTACTAAATCAATCAAAAATCATATTTATTTTTAATGGTATCCAATAAGTATTTGTTTAAACTTTAATTTCTATAATACATATAATTATTTATTTTATTATAATACCGAAGTGTGTCCTTAACTTTTTCTTTTAATATTTGTAGTAAACTAAATTGTTATATAACAAAACAATGCAAATATTTCAAATATATAAGGAAAAACCATGAAAAAATAATTTAAAATTTTTTAATATCAAAATAATTTTATTTTCTCAAAGATATAATATGGTTGGATATTTAATAATGACACATGATATTTTCTTTTAAAATAAAAGTAGTATGAACAGATTATTATTTAATAAATATATATGATAATGATACATTTGAAAATTTTTATATTTTATTTTATAAATTTATTTTTTTAAATAAAATGAACATATGTGTATAGAATGACGAACAATTAAAAATTTTAATTTTAAAAATATATTTAATATTTTATTCTTATATTTATGTGTCTATATATTGAAACATATTTATTAGGTGATATTGTACTTATAATTAATTTTAGATAAATGATGATATAAATTAAGCTGAAATGCGTGTATATATATACTATTGTTTTATTAATTAATCATTATATTCACATTAATCTTATATGAAATTTTATTTTAACATTATAAAAATCTAAATAATATAAGATAAAAATTATAATTAATATTTAATATTAAAAAAGAAAAATGAGTATAGATAATAAATAAAAAATTAAACTAATATGAATAATGAATACAGTCAACGTGCAATGTACGTCATAAAAAGACCAGTGTATATATATATATAGACGACACACGTTTAACATTTGGTTACACTACACTATTGTCGTAATATAATATCAAGATGAGTTTAACTCATTATGAGGAATTCGCAAGGACCAGCGGGAATTGAAGGTATATTTGTTAGGCATCAGCTCTGATACCAGTTGGCGGTACAAGATGGTTGGCAGATCTAATAGATTATCACTGAAAAGAAATATTGGACTGCAGTGAAATGGATTTTCAGGATATTTAATCACATTTGCAAGGGGAGCCGTGTCGTGGCAGTCAAGATTACTGAAGCGTGCAAAGAGTTGTTGTGTAACAACAGAACCAAGACCTGAAAAAGATCTGCAGGTGGTGCCTTGTGTCGAAAGTCTTCCCGACAAAAGGAGGTCGGGCGGCGTGTCCCGCAAAGTTGTAGCGGCGGTACAAGATGATGGCAGATCTAATAGATTATAGTTGCAGGGGAGATGATAGCTAACGTCTCCACTTGAGTGTGCAGGGGGAGATTTGTTGTGGTGGTGCCCACTCAAGTGGAACCCACACACAAATGAAAAGAAAAAAAAAAAAAAAAAACGTGTTATGTGTGAAAGTAAGAAAGAAATAGGAGCAGCCAGTTCAACAGTGATGGCTTTGAATTGGTGTACATGGGCGGTGACTTGAATAAGTTGTACACGGCTCATTAAACGCGTTAACCTGCCTATAAATAGAGGTAGAGGCAGAACACACAATACACACCAACAACAATAGCGAGAGAGAATTAGAGAGTTAAGTTTTAAGAAGGGTTCTTAAAACTAAGGGTTTAGAAAATAGTGAAGATTATTAGGGTGTTTTTGGGAAACACTGTGAGTGCCACTATTTTGTATTACTCTCGTTGTAAGCCTACTATTTTTAATAGTGGAAGAAATATTCGGAGTTGGTCCCGTGGACGTAGCCCTAAACAGTTGAGGGTGAACCACGTAAATCTTTGTGTGTCCCATTTTAATTTTTCCGCTGTGTTATTATTCTCGTAATTTTATTGCCGGTATCCTAACAATATTGAGGAATTCGGAAGAGTTTGTTTTATGTGTTTTTTATGAATCCATTGGTTCAGAAGAGTTAAATGTGGCTGAGTTATTCACTTTATTAAAAACTGTTGAGATTTATGCTTGTTCAGAGTTTGCTAAAATTCCAATTATATTTGAGATGGATTCTAGAGTTGTCTTGAGCTTGGTTTCTCAACATGAACATTGCCCTTGGAGATAGTGGTACAATTTCATTACTCTTGACTGTCTTCTTGGTTCTTTGTCTTCATTACAATTCAAACATTTTAATAAAGAAAGAAATAGTTGTGCAAATAATCTAGCTAAAAAAGGAGTAATTTCTGTAGAACTTTTTTTGGCATGGTTATAATTTTGTTTTGGTTAGGTGGCTTTGATCAGAGGACAGAGCAAACGTTCTTCAGTTTCGATATATGAGGATTGTGTCATAGTTTTTGATTTTCATGGGTACTTTGATTTGATCCAATTTTGATTTTAATTTCATTTTTTCTTATCTCAAGAGAAATTTGTATTTTATTTTTGAGATTCTCCAGGTTTTTTCACTTAGCATTTTCAGGTAGGATTTGGTGTATTTAGGATGTGTATTGCCTCGGGTACAGTTCCTTGATTTTGCTAAATTTTTTCTGGACATGTTTAATTGATAAAATAAAATTATATTTGCTGATTAAAAAAAAAATAAGGAAGTTTGATTGAAAGATAATCAGACTCAATATGAAGAAAAAAAAATTTGGCTAATATTATTTACACATAACACTTTGCTATAAATAGAATACCATATTTGGGCCTCTCTCCTCCATTCGAGAGAAATGAAATATCCAATACATGCCGAGTAGCAGACTCGTTCTGGGCTTCAGTATCAGATTTATTTTAGATTTGTCCAAACCAAAATCTTGGGCTCCAAAGTGTTTATTTTCTATTTTATTTTATCTTCTTTTTGAATGAGAGGAGTACTCTAATATGGGTGGCAACTAAGCAAACATATTTGAGAAAAAAAATTATTCATATATGAAACATAAAGAAAATTAAAATCCATAATTTTGGTCAAAATTACTATTATATTTCTATTATTTGAAAAAACTATTGATTATCTTTAAAATTTGAACCTGTTAAATTATTTAATTCTTCCATTCAAAACGATTATTTTTGCCATTAAAAATCCTTAATATTTTATTATTTAGTTCCTGATTAAGGAAAAAAATACTGATTTTTGAATGGAATGAATAAATATTTTAACAAGGAAAAAATATATATATATATATATATATCTAACCATGCCTATCTTACAATATCAACTACTTAATAAGACGATTTCATATATAAAAGAATGCAAATAATAAAAATCAAAATGCAAGACAAAAACCTGCAAATTATTTGAACTTAGTTTGACAACGTTGAGAAAGAACATTACGTCCTGAAGCTCCCAAAGAACTCACCTTAAAATTACAAACAACATTAATTACCTTCTTCGAAGACTTCATCTTAACTGGTACATTCATTTTTAGCACCAAAGCGACATGTCGTTTTCCCTTTCTGTCTCCAATACTCTTTTCGATTTCTTTAGCCAGTGATCCATTTTTCTTGCCACTGATCCCAAATCCAATATTTGTTAAACTACCTGCCGCTTGAACAAATTGAGGAGGTTTTCCTGTACCAATCTTGTAACTTTTGTATAATAATATTGCATCTCCATCGCTTCTATATATGTTTTTCATTTTCTTATTTTTATTTTTCACCTTCAATTTCATTTCGTATCTTAACTGTTTAGAAGATATATTCTCGACATGAACTTGCACAATAGAGAAACGGGGAGCTTTAGGATTATAAAGAATCCGAAGAATGCCTAAGATCAAGCACATTAGCACGGCAAGAACTGTTAACGTTATAAGAACGCAAATTAAGCAACTTCGGCGGCCAGTGTTGTCCTCCTTTTCCGGATTCCGATGACGTTCGGCGATGATGGCATGCTCAGGTGGCGGGACGCTAAATATTTGATCTTTAGGAATTTGGACAACATATGTTTCTGATTCAATGGCTAGTGGTTTTGACCTTTCTTGAATTGATCTTTTACGGGAAGGAAAAGGTCTTGGACGGAAAATAGGCTCGTAGTTTGCTGGTGAAGCTCTTGGCCGCAGAGTAGAATCATCGGTAGAGTCGGAAGTAATAGTGGTGAACCGCTCCTCCATGGGGAGATGTGGGGAGAATTGTTATGATGGGAAGGGAAAGCAGTAATAAAGGCTAAAGAGAGGGTAGGGATTGCATGGTGATAGGGTAAGTTTTTTTTGACAGAAATGGGTTAAATTACAATTTAGGGAAACTTTGAGATTTTGAAATCCAGTAAATGTGAGTTTGGTAGTTAGTGAAAGAACATGTGAAACTTTGTTAATTAAGACAAGAAATAGTTAGATAGTGTAATATGGTTAGAAAGCAAAGAGAGAATAGGGCATAGAGCCAGTTTTTTTGACTCTATGTTTGGAAACTTATTACTTGGTCAAGAAACATGTTAAGGTTTGCATACTTACGCTTGCTATATATACATGGTCAATGTTGTTAAGATTACTAATTATGTAATCTCATACACATTTTATCTTTTTTTAGTGAACAGACACTAATATTTTTTTGTCTTATTTATTACTATTTAATTAGCTGATTGACTTGATATATATAGGTAGTGTCATACACTAGGTGTATGTAATAATGTAATTATATCGAGAAGTTTTGCAACTATACCGAATATCTTAATTATATGATAAAATGACTTGTTTGTACTTGGTATAGGAGCTAACTTATAAACCAAACAAACCTGACAAATTATTTGTATAAATAGGGTATTATTTACGATTCTCTTAAAAAAACTAATATAAAATTATAACAATTTGTCCATATGACAATTAACCATTAGCTTGGTGTATCCATGCATGGGTAATTATAGGCAAGTATTTCTCATGAAGTATGGTAATAAAAGTTATATCGATATATATCATAAAGAGATTAACGGAGCAAGAGAGGAAAAATTCATTGTCTCCGTAAACTTTAATATTTTTGAATCATCTTATTTTAATTTGGGTTGGTTAGATCCTTAAATTCATATTTTTAGTTTAGTTCTAGCATCTTCAAACATGAAATTATCAAGTAAAACGCATAAATATTTTAAAAGTTGTATTTTCATTGTTGGAAAAGGCCTACGTAAAAAGAAAGAAGTATATGATTCATCCTCAATTTTAGTCTTCCAAACCAAACATAGTAACATACCATGTCGTTTTCCTTCCTCTCTTTCCATCCTCCAACCAGACATAGCACAAATGAAGGGTTATCCACTTACATACGATGTCGTTTTGGAACTTCTGGCATTGTTTTATTAATTAAAAAAGAGCATAAAGAAAATAGTTATATTTCCTTTCTTCCCTCATACTCCACAGAAAAACGACAATTTCACCACCTTCACGTCCCCTTATATAACGTCAAGTGAAATTTCCTAAATTTCAATCAACATTCGGACATGGCACTCAGCACTTTCTTTCTCTCTTCTCTCCTTCTCCTACCATTGATTTTTACCAACATTTGTTTTTTGCAGGCTGAAGAGGATTGCGTGTATACAATGTACATAAGAACCGGATCGATCATAAAAGCAGGAACCGACTCTATTATCAGTGTCACTCTCTACGACGACTCCGGCGAGTTCGTGGAGATCCTCGATGTAGAGGAATGGGGGGGAATCATGGATCCCGAGCACGATTACTTCGAGAGAGGCAATCTCGACATTTTTAGCGGCAGAGCACCTTGCCTGAGCTCTCCAGTTTGCGCCATGAACTTGACCTCTGATGGAACTGGCCCACGCGCTAGCTGGTATTGTAACTACGTTGAGATCACCTCCACAGGAGTCCACAGGCCTTGCACTCAACAGCTGTTCACCGTGGAGCAGTGGCTTTCCGTTGACGTGCCACCGTTTGACTTAACCGCCATCAGGAATAATTGTTCTTGTACTCTGCTTAAATCTCTTATACTGTGAGTGTGGAGATGGTTAATTTTAGGCATTGCATGGTAAAAAATCAACACTCTGATTAAGTTAATTATCTAATACTAATAAAATAACACTAATGTTGTTTGGCTAGCTATCATTTCTACGTCTTAAGTTCCAATTTAAGTCCTATTGAGAATTAATTAACAAACATCATTTTTACTTAATTCGAGCATTTTGGCTTTGCATATGAAAAATTAAGGCTTTGTTTATAATAACAGGGAAGAAAAAAATAAAAGAAAGAAAATAATAGAGGAAGGAATATAGTAAATTTTATTTCTCTTTCTAAGCAAAGCTTAAATGTTTGTTTCAATTTTTCAATATGCATATGAGTCTTGTAACTTCTTTCTTTCTTTTTATTTTTTCAGAATAAATTTATAATTTCTTATGTTATCAAATCAAACATTGTGATAACTGTGAATTTTTAGTTTTTAAATTGATAATAAAAAAATTTAATTTTTTATATAATAAGCTTTTCTTTCTTTAAAATATGTAATCCTCTATAAATAAAATATAGTGTGAGAATACAACTTGGATGTCATGAGAATGAAAAAAATTACAAGAATCAGGAAGTATATTTGTTGGAAAAATTAAAGATTTTAATGTTCTATCTCCACATAAAGAAAAAGGGAGGAATACCTCCGAATTATATGGAAATAAAATTTAGTTGAGAATCCAAAAGGCCTAGAACCAGATTCCTGGGCCAGCAGTTAGTCCAGATTCTAGTCCATTCGGAGATATGGAGTATTGAGACCCAGTTTTGTAATCACCTCAACGTTTCGGGTGTCATCATCTTTTGAGGAAATTTTTAAATTATAATCTACTGTAAGGTACTGCGTAAAAAAAAGGCATAAAAATAAAAACAAAATCAAACTGATCATAATTTAAATTAAAAAGTCAAACTGACATGATATCTACTAGAATTATCCATTTTTAAATTATAATCTACTATAAGGTACTGCATATACTTATGCAACGAAATTTCTGATTATTGGAGACAAAAAAAAAAAAAAAAAAAAAGTTTTTCTTTCTCTTCAAAAATTAAGTGGTGAGTTTCGTTTGATTGACAAGTGAAAACCCTCTCCCAATCTTTCCTAGCCATTTTTATGTTGGAAGAGAACTTGAATTTTAAGCTGAACAAGATAACAATCTCCTTTCTTCTTCCCTTTTATTTTATTTTATTTTTTTTTTTTTAAACCAATTTGGATCTAAGCATACCATTTATACTTCTGTACACTTTGATTTTTAAAATAAGATATTTTTCTTTTTCGTTTTTTAGTTTATTAAAATGTCAAAAACTACTAGCTAATGGGTTATTAACTAGTATGTTAATAAGGTATTAGCTACTAACTAATCGTCTGGTAGATTCAATTAAGAATGTAAGTGTTTCATAAATACTGTATAGATTTTTAAAAAGAAATGAAAATCTTTTAATAATTTAATAACTATTTATATTTTAAAATAATTATAAATGAAAAAATCGCATAAAATATTAATTTCAAAAAAATATATATTTTTTAGTATTTGACTTGTGTCGCCATGACCTTCTTTTAAATTTTCAAATTATTGTCACTCTATTTCCGTAAGGGCATAAAAATCGTTATTTCGATCGCTCTCGAAATTGACAGATTAGTATGAACTCACCTGTAAAGTTATGCATACCATCTGATCTGAGTGAAATCGTATTTAACTATTTATACTGATAAAGACCCTTTAATTAATTTTTCCATGATTCATTATGAAATTTTAAAATTTTTAATCTTTTAACTTGAAATTAAATATTTCTTGGGCTCTAAAATAATCTTTCATTTCATATACACATATATATACACGTTTAATATATATATATATATATATTTATATAACTTTTATTACACTGTGAACCCATTTTTCATCCTTATCTGCAGACACGCTTTCACTCCCTTTTCTTTTTCCTTTTTTTTTTTCAAAATGTAGTGAAAATAAAAAATAAAAAATAAAAAAAAACAAAAGAACAATTATTATGGGTAAGGAATTATGCGTTGGCTTTTGTACGGTCCGATAACACTTGTCCATGTCAGGTTCAATCATGTCATAATAGCGAGCAATTATCAACGTCTCGTCGACTTTTACTTCACCATTCACACGTGTCCATTAAAATTAGGGCTTTAATATATATATATATATATTTTTTTTTTTTTTTTTTTTTTGGAGAATAGAGCTTCAATATATTGACTTTTGTAACAGTTGCTATATATAGAGTTTTTGTCTTTTTAAAGGATGATATGATATGCTATATATAGACATGGCCTCTGTAAATCTTTAAGCCACTTATATGCTTTTATAATTGGTTTATAATATATTCTCTATAACTATATATATTATAAAAATGTATAATAAGAAAAAAAGAATAAAAATATCACCACTAATATTGCACAATAAAATTTATTTATTTAATAAAAATCCTAATAAAAGAATTGAATTGTTAGTTTGAGAAAACAGATAAATCTTCAAAATTTTTAGCTATAAATAAGTTTTTATAATATTTTATATTGTTTTTTTAATTCATAATTCATCGAAAAATTTGATGAGTCAAAATAATATTTAGGATTATATAAAAAGATTCAAACTCGAAATATTCTACTTCTCACACAAGTGAGAAAACCAATCAAACTTAATTTGTTTGGTCATTTTCCATGAACTAATTGCGTATATAAATAGAAATAATTTTGAATACCAAATTTAGTGGAGGAAAAGTTTTATTATCATACTCCAAGAAACGAAAATTATCCGCCACAAAATAAATATTCCACAAATTACATACATATCTAGAAGAAAAACAAATAAATATAGCAACTAATTCTTGTATCTATGCCAAATGGACACAAATTTAAAATTCATTTAAAGAAAAATATAACAAAAATATAGAAAAAGGACATTATACGGTTAATTTTTTTAAATCATTTGATTCTTAATTTTTCTTAATATATTTAATTCTTAATTTAGTACTTTAAACTTACAATTCTAAGTTGGTATATTACTATCACTCATTTCTTATCATTAATTTCAACCAAGGTTTTCTCTTTATGCAAAGTAATTAAATTTTTTGTTAAAAATGTTTTCCCCCTTAAATTTTGCCATAAAATGTTATTTTCATCTAATAATTTTGGTTTAGAAAAAATTAAAAATTCAATAATTACGAATTGCCAAAATATGAAAGATTTATTAAATTAGTCATATTTATATTCAATATGTAGCAATTAATTAGATGCATAAAATTTATAAGATCCACCTTATCCTTACCAAATATATGTTATTTGGTGATTTATATTCCTTTTTCTTCAATAATAATCGTCTTTGAATTTGATTGTACTGATTTCTATTCTCATTGTCTTCCTTTGTATTTCCTCACATTTGTGTCTTTTAATACATATCTGAGTTATTATTTCTCATATCTTGAGATTATTGTTATTCATATTTCAGAATTTTATTTTCAGATCCAGTCGTTTGCCGGTTTTTGAGTTTTGTTATTACTATTATAGTGATTTTATTTTTAGTATTTTGTTATTTGGGTAGTTATGCAAAAAGAAGTGCAGATTTTCTTTTTTTATAAAGGGAAGAATTTTGAAGATAATAAAATCAGACTTGTAGAAAGACCATCGAGTCAAACAATGCCATGAATAGCCACCAAGTAGAGCAAACGATTCCGGCACATGTGTTATGCTATATCAACTTGATCGGATACTCCAAGATTGTAATTTTTTTTTTATTTTTTGTACGGGTGATTTATTATTAGACTTACTTTACGAAAATATAGAAACATATTGATTTGTATTTCATATCTGTACACAGTCTCCTCTTAATGAAATTTTCAGTTTGATTTCCTCTAAAAAACACAAATTAAAACTGTAAATAATTAATAAATTAATAAACCAGGTTGCCATACCATAATGGTTTTCAGAATTGAACTACAAATATAAAAAAGTAAATTTCATTCAAAGCTTGACGAATAAAAATTGTATTTTTTTTTTAAAAAAAAATAAATGGTAAAATAATAAAATCTTACTATATTATAAAATAAAAGGTAGGTGCAGGCATGGCCGGTTCATTGAATTGCCGGTTCCGGTTTAAAGCTTTAAACTGAAGAATTCGATCCAATTCCGGTCCATTTACAATACAGTTTGGTTCCAATTCGATTTCTGTTCAAAATAAATCGGTGGCCATGCCTAGGTGCAGGTTTTAGAATTAAAAAAAATTGAAATTTTTTATATGATCTTGAATCGAAAATAATAAATTGTTACACAATCACACCAAGTTCTAATGAAATTGGATCAGATCGATTAATCAAATCAGTTAATCTTTGAATCAGATATTGATATAGTCCGGTGCTATTTGGTTTTACAATAAATCAGTCATTTGGACCGTAAAATAAAGAAAGGTAAATTTATGACATTAAAAATTAAGCGGAGCAAATGATTAAAGCATTGATATAATTTTCAAAAAGTTTTCGGATTTTTTATGCTTTAAATAATTATTAATATTTTAAAAAATTATTATCAATAGAATTATTCAAATTAATATTGTAAAATATATATCAGATTAGCCTCAAACCTCCACGGAAATGTGTAGGTCAATCGGATCATTGATTGTTGGCTTGATTGATGATAAATAATTTTACATCTATGATTATATAATGACTTCTTTTGCTATAAAATTTGTATGACGATGTATTTTAAATTTTTTAGAAGTAATTGTAACAAATAAAAAAAATTTAAAAACTTAGTTGAACCAAAATTATCCATGTGCCAGTCATCACACCGCTTCTATGTTACTCCGATTTTGAAAAATTGACCTCCTCTCCCCTTCCAAGCTCTTATAAGGAGAGTGATCTCCACTGTCCAACCCACTTTAGATTTTCACACTCAAGTATGGCAGTCCAAACGCTCCTCTCTTTTCTCCTTCTCCTCGCCGTCTCTACCTTCGCCGTTTCTGTAAGTTCTTCAATATCACTACCTTCACAATACACTACAGTTAAAGCTAATTAATCATTTGTTTAAAAAATTTAAATATGTTGCAGGGCTATGAGGACTGCGTGTATACAATATACATAAGAACCGGATCTATCATAAAAGCAGGAACCGATTCCATTATCAGCGTCAGGCTATACGACGCCTACGGCGAGTTCATCCAGATCTCCAATCTAGAGGCCTGGGGCGGCCTCATGGGTCCGGAATACAACTACTTCGAGAGGGGCAATCTCGACATTTTCAGCGGCAGAGGATCTTGCTTGAGCGCTCCGGTTTGCGCTTTGAACTTGACCTCCGACGGAACCGGCTCGGGTTCCAGCTGGTACTGTAACTACGTTGAGGTCACAACCACCGGAGTTCATGAGTCTTGCTCGCAGCAGCAGTTTACGGTGGAGCAGTGGCTCTCCGAGAAGGTATCGCCGTATCAGTTGACGGCTACCAGGAATTATTGTCCAGATCTCGCCGATGTTAGAGGCCGTGATCGGGTGAAATCTGCTGTACTCTGAGAATTATTGTCCAAATCTCGCCGATGTTAGAGGCCGTGATCGGGTGAAATCTGCTGTATTCTGACTGTAGAGAATGGAGATCGTTGAGAGGGACTTTTTTCTGTGTGGTGCTCGTAATTTTAATTATGGTATGCTGTGTTGTTAATTGTCTAATCAATAAATAATGCTATTTCAATTGCCTTTTCTTTTTTCATGGGCCTTATTAGGTAGTATTAATTAACAAACGAACAAATCCCATGGTTTGATGTGTTTTTGTTGCTGAGATCTAATTTAACTTGTCGTCACTTGCTTTAATGCTCATTAATGGTGACGGACCTGATAGGACTGGGAAAAAAAAAAAAAAAAAAAAAAAGACTAAATAAGCTAACATTTACAAATTACATTTGCAAGTAATGGGGGATGTTTGATTTTAGTAGATGATTTTACAAAGTCATATGCTTCTCTCTTCCCTTAATGAAGACATTATTGTTTTTTCCATACGCTGTTGGATTGTCCTTCTCCTTTGAGGTTTGGCAGGATCTTGCCAATGTCTTGCACTCCTAACAGCCCTGAACGCAAGATGTACATTTTTTTTTTCTTTCTTTTGTATTTTATCCTTTACATGTTTTTATCTTTAGATCTTTTATGGACTTGGAATCTTTCTTATCACACATTCTTCCCAAAGAATAGAAATGCTCATTTTACCAATCTGCATTCGCCTGATTCTAATTCGACAGATGGTTAAAGACGGAGAGAATATGAATTTTGAAAATAAATTTGACTCATATCATTATTACTTTTTCATTTTAGTAAATCTATATAATATTATTTTTAATTTTATAAATATAAGCCTTCAAAATTTTTGACGACGAAAATATTTTTGATGGTCAATCCAAATTATGTCTAGTTATAAAATATGGATCGTATTAGACAAAACTTAGAACTAATTTTCCTCACATGTTATAAGTAATGAAAGAGCTAAAAATTGGTAAAAAAAATAATATTTTAATTAAAAAGAGAAATATTTTTTGAATATCGATAAATTCATTGTAACTTTTTTTTTTAGTATTGGAAAGGAAGATTCAAATTTAAATTTATTATCAGATCATATATGCACTTACTACTAGACCATATCTTAGTGTGCAAATTATATAAACAAACATTTATATTAATATATTAATTAATAATAATCCTCGTGAATCATTATCGGTCATCCATTATAATTATTAAGTACTAACTATTATTGGTCATTACTCGTGATGATTACTTTAATTTATTATTTTTATATATTTTTATTATATTAACAATAAATTTTTAAAGTATAAAATTTTTATATTTAATAAATTGAAAATTTTAATTAATGTTTAATACCAAACAATAAAAATATATTATGTGATATGAAAATACTAAAAAAGTTGAAAGATAAGTTCGACTGGACGACAATGAAACCCGCAATGTCATACAGAAGTCAGTATGGACATCGAATGTCCCATGACATTAATGTTCTAAAGAAATGCATGTTAAGATGGATGTACCCTTATATAAGGTTGGACAGGTTAAGAATGACTACACTCGACAAAAGGTGCATCAAATAGTCAAAGATAGAGATAAAATGAGAGGATAACATTTGATGATTTGGACATTATGGTGTGTATATATATATATATATATATATATATATATATACTTATTTATTTACTTACGATTTGCTTATTTCTTATTTTTATATATTTGAGCGATAAAATGACAAAGGACTTATATATCAATCCTCAATTAATTTAAAATTGAGGCTTAATTATCATTATTATTATTATTGCATTACAATAAAATAATTAAAAACAAATAATCTAATCTTAATTTCAATTTATTATTGATAAGCGGTAGCTCCTATTTTCTACTCTTCCTTTCACTTTCAATCTTTTATTCACTTTCAATAAACTAGTATCAGTTGCTTCCCATAACAAATCCTTTTTTTTTATTATTATTATTCCTACTTTGTCTAGGTACATGGAGTTTCTTTTATACATTTTGTGTGATAATTTGATCTTTTCTCTTTGAGGATTTGATCTTTTCTCTGTCAGGATTTGGTTCCTCCTTTGTGATGGTTCGTTATTAAATAAATATATAATATTTGATTTTATTTAGTGGAATAATTTAAATTTTAATTTGCAAATGCGAATCTTCAATTAATGGAGGTTAGGAGTGTAATATGTTTTTCTATTATTTCTATTGGCACATAGCTACGGGAACCTTTCTATGTACTTCATATACTACAAGATCAAGATATAGAAAATATAAATAAGTTATTTTATCTTTCAAATTAATTTAAGTATTAGTTGCTACTATCAAGATTTATATCATTTAATAAGATTAAGATCATCCTCAAGCGTAAGGATAAAGTATAATCTCTCTTAATTTTTAAAGTTCTCCAATTTTTTCACTTATCATTTTCAAGTAAGATTGTGTGTATTTAGGAGGCCTATTGGCTCAGATATAATTTCTTGATTTTGTTAAGTTTTTCCTGGATGTTTAATTAATAAAATAAAATAAAATTATATTTGCTGATAAAAAAATAATCTCTTTTAATTTTAATTTTATTATTCAAAAGAATATAAATAAAAATAATATTTTTAGTTTGTTAAAACATGAGCAGATTCTATTAATTGCGATAATAAAGTTCTATGTCTAATCTACGTGAACGTGAAAAGCCACTATAGGCCAAGGAGGCAGTGGACTCCCTGATTTTTCTTTTAAAAAATTGATATGTGGTATTTTTTTTTTTTTTCTAAAAGGTTAACTTTGTGGCTTTGTCTTTTTTTTTATTTTTATTTGTACTCTAATTATTCAACATACATCCAAATTTAATAATTTTGATCCTCATTTTAGTCAGCGTTCGGAGTTTGCAATAGCACATGAGCTTTAATTCCTTCAACTTCTA
The DNA here is from genome assembly GCF_041381405.1 of Jatropha curcas. Lineage (NCBI taxonomy): Eukaryota > Viridiplantae > Streptophyta > Magnoliopsida > Malpighiales > Euphorbiaceae > Jatropha > Jatropha curcas. Next base: position 27,032,285 of record NC_143153.1, read on the forward strand.
TGTGGATTGAAGAAAATTGCTTCTCATGAAAATGATGATAATTATTTTATATGAGACTTTCAAAAGCCTACAAATTAACCTACGAATTTATCTTATTTGTTAAAAATTATTTTTTGTATTAACCCTAACTTAGGTTAAAAATTATTTTTGATAGATCTTATTTGTTATCATTATTATTATTATTTTTAATTAAATTCTTTCATATTAATATTATTGAAATAATTTTTTCGTAGATAATAATAATATAGTATTATTTCCTAATTAATATAAAGAAAAGGAGAATGTTCAATCTTGAATTTCTCATTGGTTTATTTTAAATCATAAAATATATACTTAATTATACACATGGTTTGGGTGCCTTACATTATTAACCTAATGCATTTCATTTTTTTTTTTTTTAAGAAAAATGCATTGCAATTTAGGGAGTTTAACAAATTAATTTTGGATATTGAACATTGTATTCATCCTATTGTAGTATTTAAAAAATTAATTAATTTTAAGAGATAGCATGAATTTTTAATTGTATCTAATCACAAAAAAACGATAATATTAAAAGAGATGTATTTGTACATATTGACAAGGAAATTATTATAAATAGAATTCAATTAATGAAAAATGGATGAGGTTTATTGAAATTTAATTATAACAATTTATTTGCTTCTTATATTTTAAAATGGATCTCCTCACTGAGTTTTTTGGCTTTTTGTAATCTCTATCAGACCATAGAGGATAAAGATATTTTAACCTCATAGCAAAGTGCGCTTTTTCAGAAATTGAATTTATATTCTTACCTTTATAGGGGTTGAAGTTATTCACCACACGAATCAATATATTATTGGTACATGTGATATTATTATTAATGTATTATATTTTTAAAATAAATAAAAATATGTTGTTTTATAAATATTTTCTAATTTCGAGAAATAATTCTCAAAAATAAATTATTTTCTAAAAATAAATAAGCTCCTATTAATAATTAATTACTGTATAAACAATAAGATAATATAAATAATTTCTTTCATGTTTTGGTTTTTGGAAAGTCCATGACACATAGCACCATAAGATTGAAAGCCGATACTACAAATTATTGCTTTTGTTTTAATATTTAAAATTTAAATTTGAATCCATTCTTAAATCATATATGTATTTACGATTAAAGCTATGTCCTAGGGCGTAAAACTACAAACTATTGATAGCTACACATGAAAAGTCCTTGAAGTTATTCAATATATTTTATATATAAGAAAGTAATACATTTTATATTTAAATTAAATTCACACAAAGAACATTTATATATGATAATACACACACATATATATATTTCATGGACAATTAATTTTGTAACAAATCAGATTATAAATGCAAATCTTTTATAATTTTCTATATTGTATTTAATAAAATGCAATAAAAAAAATTAATCAAATAGGGGCATAATGGTAGAGAGCAGAGAACTTATTCTTAAGCTGCACATATAATAACCTTCTTTTCGTTTTCATATACACACACTTCTACAATCTTCTTTAGGACTCACCCAACGAAAAGACAATAATACCACCACGTCAACGTCCACTTTCAACGATATAAATGACAGCTCTACCATCAACCCGCCGTTTTCACACTCAATTATGGCACTCAACAATCTTCTTCTCTGTTCTTTCCTTCTCTTTGCCCTATCCATTGTCGCCGTTTCAGTAAGTTACGCCATAACCACCGCCACTACACCTCCTTTCATTTTTTTCACATATAAATAATGTTTTTTTAATTGCAGGCGGATGAGGATTGCGTGTATACGTTGTACGTAAGGACCAGCACGACCTTTAAAGCAGGAACCGACTCTATCATCAGCGTCAGGCTCTATAATGCCTACGGTGAGTACGTAGAAATTCGCAATTTAGAGACCTGGGGCGGCCTTATGGGTCCTGGCTACAACTACTTCGAGAGGGGCAATCTCGACATTTTCAGCGGCAGAGCACCTTGCTTATCTTCTTCTCCGATTTGCGCCTTGAATTTGACCTCCGATGGATCTGGCCCAGGCTCCAGCTGGTACTGTAACTACGTTGAAGTCACCGTCACAGGAGTCCACGCGCGTTGCTCGCAGCAGCAATTCACGATCGAGCAGTGGCTTTCTGTTAAAGTGCCACCATATGAGTTAACAGCAATAAGGAATTATTGTCCGTCGGCCGATGTGGCCGATCTTAAGCTTCGCCGTCACCGTCATCGGTTTGAATCTGCTGTTATATAAAGCGTGGTCTTGTACTGTTGTTAGACGCTGCATTATTGGAGATGGATAATAAAGTAATTTTCAATGCCTTTTTGTTTGGCCCTTGCTAATTACTATATCTAAAAAGTGTTTTAAAATTCTAAAAAAAAAAATAAAAAGTTGTCGTTACTTCAATTAATGATATAACTCGAAAGAGAAAAGATGCTGACTATGCGAATTTTTTTTTAATCACCCGAATACGCGAGTCATTGATTAACGGCGTAGATCCTAATATCGCATGCCACGTGCATTGGTTGTTATTTTGTAGAAAATTAATTGCATAAGCGTGTTACATTATATAGTAGTAATTTTTCGGTTTAAGTATTTTTAATTTCAATGATTTCGTTTATTCTTAAAGTTCGATAAAAATTACCGAAATAGGGAATGAATTTTCAAAAACAAAAAACACGCCCAGTGGGACTCGAACCCACAATCGCCTGATTAGAAGTCAGGCGCCTTATCCATTAGGCCATGGGCGCTTTTGATATTTAAAATCCAACTTTAATAAAATTTTGTATAAAAGAATATAACTCATTGAGATCTGAAAATCAACTGTAGTTTTTTTAATTATTCATACCGGTTTAGATCAAGTCTATTAACTCTATGAATAGATTCGGCCAATGAAAATAAAAGATTCTTACAAATTATTCATATTTTGTCCTTTTTTTTTTCTCAGTTATAGCAATAAATACTATTGTTTCAACACAAATTTTTTTATTTTTATTGGTTCGACTCATAGATGAGGTATTAACTCCATATGAAGTCAATTATAATTTTTATAAGTTTCAACAATTTTTAGGTGCTGTATATCTCTGTATTAGATATTCTAGTACAAATACATATAAGTGACAAATAAGGGAATATTTTAATATATATATATATATATAGAAATATTTAGTACGTGTTGTGTATTGAGACAAACAAGAGACCAGTACAAAAAGGCAACAAATTTTCTTTTTAGATTGGAAAAAAAAAAAAAAATACAAAATAGACGTACGATCAGAACACTACTTTTTGAAGACGTAATCACATAAGGCAGCTGTGGATTCAGATAAGGGAAAATTATTATTTTTTTTTTGACATTTGATAAGGGAAAATTATTGTTTGTTCTTTTTGCTTGGCAAAATTGACTACTTAACTCGAACCACATAAGACATGTGTTTTGGGTTTGGTGGTGCCATTATTTTTGGGATTGACATTCAAACTGTGTTCTATTTAACTCGAACTTGGATTTAGTTCGCAACACCATCTCTACTCTACCACCCAATGCTTCTCAGATCAAAAATGGAATTTGCCTTCGATTCATATGACCCGTCAATTCTGTTTTCTGCTCCTCTTTTATGGATTATTGATCCATCTTCCTCCTTTATTTTCACATAGGTTAACAACTCAATAAAAAGCAGAGTGATATCATTTTCATTGCCTGCTTCAATTTCTAGAGCGAGGTATTTATGAATTGGGTTGTTGGAGTTTTTTCCATATTCCTTCTTTTTGTCGATTTACTTTGGGGTTTCAATTTATTTTTTGTTATTAAGGGAAAGAGAGCCATATTTACATCATGATTGTGGCTGAAAAGGATTGGGTTGATAATGAAACAAACTAGAAGAGTATGAGAAGAATGAAGGGGAATCTTGTTGTGAAGGGGGGTCTTGTTGCCTGTTCTTTGTTATGCTAAGTCCCGGTACCGAATGATCCAACATCATCGTAGAAGAGATTCTATTTTGGAGATTTGGAGATAATTTCTGCGAAGCTGTCGGCTTGGAAAGCTAATCTTCTGACTTTTGTTTTTCTGGGAAGACAACCTTAGCTAACTCTACTCTTCCTGCTCTGAAAATAATGGATCTTATTTTGACAGTGGATTAAGTGAGAATAATAGATTAGAGCTGGGGGCATTAATTTCATCTGCAACTAACATCTAAAACGGACGAGAAGGATAAATGTTTGTAATGCACCAAACTATAAAGATACTCTAATGTATTTTTTAAAATCGAAGAACATAGTCCAGACCAGTAATTTATGGCGAATTATAAGAATAAAATTATTATTTTCCATAATTAAGGCGGGCCCATGTTTTCTCTTGCAATGCAGCATCCTTGAGAATATGTTCATAGAATCTCCCTGTCCTCTTTCTTTCATTGACATCTCCCTGTAGGTCTCCTTTCTAATTAATCTCAATTTCCTCCCTAAATACCTTTCCCTTGAAGTCCAGGGGATTTCATATTTCAGTCCAGTTGAAGCCGCGTAAAAACATCGACTCAAATGTATCCAACTCTCTAAAATCTACCACTTCATCTCCTGAGATCACCAACATCATCTTTCAGGTGAGTAATATTTTCATTTTTAGTATTTCATTTCCATATGGTAAATGTATATGCATGAAATAGAAAGAATTCAGGAGTGAGAGCAATATCAAATTCAATCCTTGGTTAGATTAACAAAGTTGGAGAAATGAATGTTAAGGAAATTAGCAGGAGACAAGAAATTCTACAACTTTTATGAAATCTGAAATGGAGGAGTAATTATCGGATTTTTAGTATTGAATTTGAAACGAGTTTATAAATCTAGAATTACTTAACGTGAGTAGAGATGACAATTTCACTCAACCCAATGGATACCTGATCCGATCTTAGCGAATTTAGAATGGATTCAGATGGTATTTAAAAAATATCTGAACTCGAGTACCCACCATACGTTACCCGTTTAATAAATATTGAAGAAATATTTAAAATAATTATTTTTTTAAAAGAAAAAATCTTATATGTACACTTTTTTTAATATAGTTAATTCTACAATTATATTCAATATTTATATCATATTTTTTATTAAGTCAAGATAGATAATTTTATAGTTTTTTCTTGCTGTCTATTTTTAAAAAATTAAAATAAAAAACATTTTTAATGCTGAACCGGTTTAGAAAGGGTTCGACTACCTAAATTGTAATCGGGTTAGAATTTGGACAGTGCATTTTAAACTGGTATCAATCCGTTGTCATCCCGGTGTGAGGGGCTGCTTGTTAAAAAATGAGAAACGGGCCACGGGTTTAAAGGCCCAAATATTAAAAAAAAAAAAAAAAGGAGATACAAACCAAAACGCTGTAGTTTTAACTTAGGGCTTCAAGCTCTCTTTTGTGCGTTCACTTTTTTCAAGCTAAGCTCTGGCTCTCATCTTGTCCCTTCTCTCTCGCTAACTTTCTCCTCTTATTCTTCATCATCTGTGTGGTGAGTTGAAGTAGAAGGCTCAAGGCTGCAATCAAGGAGCAATCGCATGATACAACAAGGGAGCCTACATGCAACTTCTTTTTTCAGAGATTTGTAGATTAATTTGTATTTCCTCTCGCTAATTACTGGTAATTTTGTTTATATTAATTTGTATTAAGTTGTAGATTGAGGGAGTGTCAATTATCTGGTTACATTTTTCTTTGTTTGGAGTTTTAAGTTTAGATTTTCTAAGTATTCTTTCTTGCGTTGTAGTCCACTTTGATATTGTTTGTACTTATTTGAGTATAATATCATAATTCAGTACAGTATCATAATTGGCTATTACATTTGCAATTTATGTGATTTAATGATATGATAAAAAAAAAAAAAAATGCAATACAGGGCCATGGCAAACTGCAGCTTTATTTGCTTGTTTATTTCTAAAGCTTCAATACTTCTCATAAATAACAGTATAGTCTATCTATACACTTGTATACATATATCTATTGGTTATTCCTTTCTGGTGTATTGAAAGTTTGTGTTTCTCTCTGTAGATCCAAAATGAGGAGATCGTTGATGTGGGTGGCTCGTCCCTTGGTAACAACACGTGGATTTTGCACGAAGTCGGAGAAAATTGTAGCATCTGTACTTTTCGAGAGATTACCAGTTGTAGTCCCCAAAATAGACCCTGTGGTTTATGCATTTCAAGAGTTCTCGTAAGTTTTTTTGGCTTTGTCTGCTTTTAATTTTTATGAAATTACTCTTCTTGCCACTTCTCCCAATTAGAGGAATTTTATTTGATATTAGTTGAATCGTACAATGACACAAGAGAATGAAAATTGTAAATTTTCTATTTCTTTACTTGCTGATTATCAGTGAAGGAATGGTGGTTATGGGAGAATGTGAAGGGGTTTGCACTTTAGTTATTATAGGTCTTTTAAAGTCATGGAACTGGTTTGAATTCCTTTGGGGTTTGCTGCAGGTTTCGGTGGCGGCAACAGTATCGACGACTTTATCCTGATGAGTTCTTAGACAAGTCTAACTCAAGGTAGAACATCGATGATTCTGTTTATCAATAACGTGGATTAGTACATCGATGATTCTGTTTATCAATCATGTGGATTAGTATTATTATGAAATGAAGTTTGAACATGTCCTAATAGTTGTGTTTCATTCTTTTGTGACTAGGGGGAAGGGTGACTATCAAATTGACTATGTACCAGCACCAAGGATCACTGAAGCTGACAAAACAAATGATAGAAAGTAAGACATGACCAATAGAATATTGTTTCCTCTTGCTCATACTTAGAGGCTTCATGTGATTTTTGACTGATATTTTAGGGGGTTTGGCACTGTTATATGGACATAAATACTTTTGAACTTCATAGATTTTTTATTGTGAGGGCTTTGTGTGGTTCTAGTGTGTAATGGCATGTATTTGTATATTCTGAGTGGTGAGTATTGTTCACATTGAGATATTAACTTTTATAGGTTACCAATGTTATTCATTTTTTGACCTTGGTGGAAGAACATTATGTTATAGTTTCAGTTTAGGCAGCCGTTTCTTCGTGAGCCAATTTTAACGTCTTTGTTATGTTGTGCCAAATGTGCTTTGACAGATCTTTTCGTTGTGTGGTGATATTTGAATTGGTAGTATGACAATATTAAGTTTTTATTTAAAATAGTATCAGTTTGGAACCGAAAAATCTTAATTAACATTAAATCTTCTTATACAATATCTTCTTGTATTAATAAGAATCTATTGTTCTGCTGCATGCCATACTCATATTTATGTATTGTGGGTGGAGCTTGTATATGCTTTAGATTTCTGGACTTACCTGAAAATTCAAATCTCTATTAACGAATAGAGCCTTTGGTTTTTTTTTTTTTTGGTTTATATTGGTGCTAATTTCTGAAGAACAATATTCCTAATTATAGTATCGTAATCTGTTCTCTCTAGGTCCTTGCAAAGGGCACTTGACAGAAGACTTTACCTTCTTTTATATGGAAATGCATATAGATCTCCTAGTGGGAAGCCGGTTTGGCATTTTCCCGAAAAGGTGTATGAGGCTGAGGAGACATTGCGCAAGGTTAATTTCACTGTTATCTTTAATTTCGTTCTGCTTTTTTCTCTTCTTCTCCTTATTTAAATTCTAAATATTTGCAGTGTGCAGAGTCTGCATTACAATCTGTTTTAGGGGACCTTTCTCACACATATTTTGTTGGAAATGCTCCAATGGGTCACATGGTCATAAAGACAACAACAGATGATGCACCAGATGCTGGCTATAAGGTATATTCAAAAATTATATAAACAATTATGGTACATAGTACATATTTTGTCTTAGAAAATTTGGCTTCAAAACTAGAATAGTGAAAAGAAAACATAAAAATAAGATATGTAGTTGGATATGATACTACTGGTATTCTATTTTGACCGGTTAACTTTTCTTTTTCAGCAATTCTTCTTTAAGTCGCAGGTGATTGCAACAAACAAGTTTGAAATTGGCAAATGTGATGATTTTGTTTGGGTGACTAAGGATGAATTGCTCGAGTATTTTCCTGAGCAAGCTGAATTCCTTAAGAAGATGATCATCAGCTGAATTAGATGTCCAATTTGAGGGTATATTATGCCATTAGTCACTTAAACTTTATATTTTGTATCGTTAAAGGCACGAAACTTTGTAGTTTCCTTTTATTTTTGTTTACTGGGAGGTCATTCACCACATTCAAGTAACTGGAGCACTGGTTCAACTCAATAAGAATATTCATAGGAATGAAGAGGATCCTAATGATTTTAGGCCATATTTTTGTCGACGGATGATCTACAGGTTGCTTGATAGGAATGAAGAGGCAAGAGAACAGTTTGCCAATTTTGATTTTTTTTTTTTTTTGGTGTGCGTGCTCTCGCGCTAATTGACAATAATAACCTCATCTTGTGAACAAATTAAATATGGGTAAATTATTATTTCGACAATTGTTCAGATTATTAAAAAAATTAATTTTTGCTTTTAGTATATATAAGAAGTACAATAGAAATAGGAGAGTATTTTGATGTTTTCATTAAAAACTAATGGCAATTAATAATTAATTTAAAAAATAGAGGAATCAAAGTGTTAATGACAGCATAAAGAGTATTTAGCCTTAATTAAACTAATGGCAATTAATAATTAATTCAAAATAGAGGAATCAAGGTGTGAATGAAATCATAAACTATAAATCTCGTAATAATTAGTTTGGTTATAATTTAGGAATTAATTTTTTAATCAATTTTGACGGTAGAAAAGACTATTTTGTAAGGAAATACTAAAGTATTGATGTAATTATATGTTAAACAAAAGAAATTATAATTAGTTTTTGAAATTAGAGCTCATCGTCTACTAATTTCACTATAATTTAAAAATCAGTTTTAAATTTTCCCCCATAGTATGAGTTGGTTTTTCAAGTTTAGATATGCAGTACATATCATTGGAAATCAATTTAAATTGTTTTTACGCGGAATATATTTATCTATTAAATATTTATTTTATAATTTATTTTTAATATCTCTGTGATGGTTATAAAACTCTAGTTGACAACCTTGGCCGAAAGGCTCTATTTTATCAGCCTGAACTGAGCCAACAACGAAACAAACTCTCTAGGCTGGAAGATAACTTGAAAGTATCAGCAACTGTGTTAGCTTGACCCTTCTATGAGCTTTGCAAGCAAAAACCTTGTCACGTCCAATGTTAATCCTCACATTTCCACTAGAAAGAGATTGCAATACTTGAGAATCTGGAGATAGACCCTTCTAGCTAACTAAGAGAGTGCTCTCTTTAATTATCTCTATGCTTGCATCAGTCATAAGAACCTTGAAAGCATCCTTTAAATATAATAGCCTTAAAACAAGGTATATTCCATTTGAATATGCAAACAAATATTTTTTTATTAATTAAGTTTTAAGTAGAATACGTATTTGAAATTTAAGATATAAATAAATAAGACGATGAAAACCAAGCGCTTAAAATTTATAAGAATCATGTTAACTAGTCTTTCCATCAAACAAATTCTCCCATAAAAATGTTCTCATACAAGCGAACAACTATACACTTACTTGACAACGTTTTCTAAACATGGTTGCGAAATTTTCTCCTCTAAATAAACCATGTTTGCCCCTTCACTAAATACTTAATTTTTGTTTGCTCATTGTCAACATGCCCAACAATTAATGCCCTGAAATTCATTTTATTCTATAAGCCTCACTATTGCTGGGTCTTGCAATGTTTGGTATCTTTCACCTGATTTAACAATCTTCTTGGTCTCTCTAAGTTGAAATTTCTTTGCCCTTCACATTCCCATCTTCTTGAGTTTTTCCTTGGCTTCTAACAATCCCTTGCTTACTTCTTCATTATCTGGTGCTTCTTTATGCAACATCTCATAGTCTTGAATTGAAGCTTCCCATTTTTCCAACTATTTCACCGAAATTAAACATTATATTCTATAGAAACTACTTGAAATGAAACATTTGACATAAACCAAAAACCAAAGAGCGCTCACAAATCCCGAAACAAGATTACTCTTGCACTCGTAAAAGACCAAAAAAAGAACTATTCTATCTAATCAATTACCTTAAAATAGCAATCTGCTCTGCGTAGTCTAGCCTTGGAATAACCAGGACGCACGTTAAGAGCAGCAGTGCAATCCTCAACAGCTTTCTCATACTGGCCGAGCTTGGACCGACAAGCGGCTCGGTTGCACAACAGAACCGAGTTGTAAGGCTCATGTTCAAGTCCCTCACCGTATGCATTACAAGCTTCATAGAATTTGCCGGCCGTGAATAGTTGATTACCAGTCGATCGAGCTGCTGCCACGCCTGTTGCCTTCCTCATTACCATGTTTGCTTCCTTATTATTTGAATCAAGCCTAGTTGCTCGCTGAGCAGCTTCCATAGCATCATCAAATCTGTCAAAATCATTGATTTAACCACCAATTTTAGCATATGAAATAACTAACCTTTTCATAAACCCAAAATATAATTAATCAGTGGCATTTAACGGATAGAAATATCTGGGATGCAACATTGGATGAATCTTATTCTAAAAAGTCTTTGAAATAGATTATATTTTCTAATCAAATAATAAAATGTGAAATTCAATTGATTTTTCATCCCATCAATCCAAATGAATACTAAATTCATAAAATTCTGAATATTAGTCTTAAGAAATAAAAATAAATTATAAAATCTTTCATTTTACATTCCTCTTATTAAATGAAATCAAGAATTGTGTTTAATGCATTTAGAGCTCAGCATTACCGAATCCAAACAAGTTCAGTTTCAGTCTATCCGAATGCATTTTATGGCAATCGAATTCGAAACAGAATGATATAGAGACCGAGTAAAATTGAATTGAACCGATTGATCGGTAAACCAAAAACCAAATGGTTTTTCATGGCAAACGGATGGTGACTAAAATTTTAAAATATTTAACTGGTGCCAGTTCAAAATTTTAAAAGTGTTGAACCTGAACCAACTTTAAACCATCGATTCTAATCTAATTTGGATTCTGGCGGATTCTAGTGTGGTTCCGACGATACGTATATGATTTTTTTCAAAAAAAAAAAAAAAAGAAATTTGTTTCTAAGGTTACATCTTTCTGAAAAAATTAATGTGAATTTCAAAAATAAAATTTAATTTTAAAAATAAATACGAAATAATCAACTAAATTATGATTTTATATTGTCTAAGTGTTATTAATTAAATAAATCGTTAGAAAAATTTGAAAAATATTTCAAATGATGTAATTTCGGACTAAGCAAAAAAATTTAGAAGGAAAATGACTTTGTAGCCGCATAGAATAAACGTTGTGATTATAAAATTTTCAAAAATAAAAATAGAATTTTAAGTTTGAACAGAACCAATCCTGCAAGTTCTAGACTAATTCAGATTCATTGTTTAATATTAATATGAACTTTAACCCGCCTATTAATTACTGATTTCGGTTAAAAATTTTAAGCGATGATTTTAGCTCGGTTGGTTCCAAACCGGTAGCAACGTGGGTATGATTTGATTTCTTATTAGAAATCAAATATTTGTCACCCCTGAATGCATATCCCTAATCAGAAATTTGTCTGAATGAAAAGAACCGAAAAGACAGAACTTAACCCAGGACAAATGGACAATCATTTGAGAATATATTCGCAAGTTGATGTACTGGCGATAGGTAAAGGGTCTAATTTTACCTATCCTTGACTTACAGAATCCTTCTGGTTCCACTTTTTCCCTACAGGAATTAGCCCTTTTGAGTTGTTCCGCAACAAATTCAAATGTTACTACCATTTTTAAATTATTTTATTACTACCCATTACAACCTTTTAATTCTCTTCCTCTGTAATGCAACCATATTTACTTTACGTTATATATATATATATATATATCGACAGAAAAATGTATAATATCACTAACCTGCCAACAGTCATGTCAACCTGAGCTCGCACCATTAACAAATTTGCATTGCAAATAGGACCAAAATATTTAGTACAATCATCAACACTGAAGTTTGGACCCTTCGCCAATGCTTGATCTGCTTCTTGATGCCTATTTAACTTTATCAAGGCCTCAGCTTGTAACGCAAATATCTTCTCAAACGTTACACAACCAAAATACCCATGTTAAATATAATCCAAAAAGGTCTAATATAATATAAGTACCAAAAACTGATATTTTAATTCGGTTACAACATCAATTCTGGTTTTACACGAGCTGTGCTGAGTGGAAGAGTCTTGTCTAGCTCGAGTTCAGTTTGTTTAATTTTATATATCTATAAAGAAAAAAATGTAAATGATAAATTTGGTGGCTTACATGTGGGGCTGAATCTGCACCAGAAATAATTGCATCCTTGGTTTCCTTAATCAAGGTATTCCAATCTCGTAGTCTTCTTGCTTCAGTGCATTTATTAAGATGAATTTGAAGACCTTTAGCTTTAGCAATGTCAAAATGATCAGCTTCCGGCCCTGCATGTTTATAGTGATACATAGCTTGTTCACCATCTCCTAATCTATATATGCACACATTCAAAGAATAAATAAATCAATCAATCATAAACATGAATTAATTAATACTTAAACATGCGAAAATCTCATATTATACTACTCATTACCTGATATACAAATTGGCTAAACGATGATGAGCTCTATGATAATTGGGTTGAATCCGAATAGCTTCTCTGCATTCAAAAACTGCCTCAAGAACTCTACCTAAAGCTGTCAATGCCGCGCTTTTATTACTCCTGTAGGAAGCCTTATCAGGATCAATAGCAATAGCAGCATCATATAAAGCTAGTGCTTCTGCAAAATTCCCATTCTTGTAGTCTTCATTTCCCATAATTTTCAGTTGTTCAGGATCCATTCTTGTTGACAGAGCCCTACACAAAGAACCGTTTCCTGTTTGCTCTACATTATTACTACTACTTTGTGGTTGTTGGTTTTTAACTACATTTCCCATAACACTATTTGGGTATTTCACTTTTACTGTCTGTGTTTGCGTCTGCGTCTCTTCTCTTGCAGTTTTTGGAGGATGATCAAGAACATTATATGAATTCGAGTTTCCTCCTCCTTGTCTCAGGTTACCTAAATTACCAAAAAGCATTACATTGCTCGATGAGGCTCGAACAAGATTACTATTTCCTTTATTATTCTTTTGATGATCGGCAATCATTGTTTCAAGCTCGCCGGAGATACCAGTTGCTCCTTTAGGAACTTTCCTGCCCTGTTGTATAGGATAACTGAAATTTTGGTTGCCGCCGTGAAATTGGTCAGCCTGCGGCGTTATTTTGATTGCCTCCTCTGCAGATTTCCTAGCATAGTTTTCTCCGGCACTTTTATCTTGTTGTTGCTGTCGTTCTTCTAAAGAAGGGAGTTGGGGTTGATCAGAAGCTTTTGTAATTGGTTTTGCATGGCCATTTAAAAATACAGTCTCATCGGAACCACTCTTTCGGCGTTTTGGTGCTATAGGATCTCTGACCAAGTTGTTTCCGGGCATTGCCATTGCCTGGAGTGAACCAGAAGATGTGCTTCTTCTTGGCCAAAGTGTTCGTCGTCCAAAAACTGCATTTATAAGGCCACAGCCTGATTTTTTATCAGGCGTAACGTCTCCCATTTGAGTTTAATTATATCGGATCAATTCAATGACATATTCTTATGCCAAGAAAGGCATTAAAATTTAGAAACATTGTTGTCAGGATAAAGAAAATTGAAGACTACATGCAGAGAAAGGATCAAAGCAAGAAGAAGAAGAAGAAGAAGAAGAAGAAGGAAATGAAGCCAAGCCCCAGGAGAATATTTACAAGGCCTCCTGGAGTGGCTGCCAAGAAAGAAACAAAGGAACTTTGGGTTTTCTCTTCAGAGAAATGCTATTGGAATGAATGGAATAACAAAATGGAAATTTTCAGGGAAAAAAAGATGAATAAAGATTTACATTCTGGTTTTATTTTTCTTTTTCTTTTGAAAATGGAAGGGAAGCAAGAGACCCGCTCTTGTGTAAAATAAGGATCTCTAGATTTTTAGCAAAGAGTGTGTTTCTATTGCACAGAAATAAACATAATTAAGAGAATGTTAATGTTAGAGAGGAGGGCACGTTACCGTTTGTATTGTTTTGAGCTTAACACGTCTTGTAAGACAGCTGTGAAATAAAACCAACAAACAAACAAACAATCAGTAGTTATTGTTTATTGTTTTTTAATTCACTTCTTTCTCCTCCTAATTTTTCATCTTTCATCATTCCATTTGACTTTGATGTGCTCATTGTCTAAAAAGCAGACTAAAATAATGGACATTCTATTTCCAATTTTTAACTTACATAAAAGTAAATTTTAAAATGAAAAATCAAATCCACAACCAATTATCTTGGGGTTATTTTGGGTAAAAAAAGTGTAGGATATCAAGTTTAGAATAATGAAATTATTAGAATAACTTTCAAAGCTTAGTACAATGTCATGTCTAGCAAATTAATGCGACAAAGGAAAAACCCCTTTTACCCATTTAGATGGAAAACCAAATCAAACAAGCAAAGTAAGGTTGTCAAATTCACTTCTCTAACTATTATAAAATTGGTGGGAAGTTCACAAAATCCAACCGCTCAATCATAAGATTTAACAAACCACCTAAAAAATAAAATAATAGTACAGCTCCATATGCATCAAAACAAAGGAAAGATAAACTTGTATCATACACATTTTATCACATCACACCCATAATTAAAAATACAATCCATACCAGTTTAATTATGTTGCACGCCAAAAGAAAAGAATTGAGGAACCAAAGTTGACTTGAGTTATAGAAATAGTTGGAGAGAGAGAGAGAGAGAGAGAGAGAACAAAAAAGGAGAGTTGTACCATGAGTACAATAACATCTCCAAGTCTTATGATTTATTCACACTCGCAAATTTAAATCCTTTCAATTAAAATAGTTTTTACTAATTTAATAAATTAAAAAAAGAATTATTCTTATTTTCATCTATTGGACCTTTAAATAAATAAAAAAAATAAATTTTTTAATTAATAGTATTTGAATTGCATTAACTTGCTAAACAGAACACCCTCGTCATTGGTGTAAAATCGATCCTACTTTAATATTTTCAACTATTTAATAAGTCGTTTTACCATGACAGTGAATTTTCAACTTTGTATTCTTTATTGCAATCATATGATCAGTATAATTTTACTATGTTAAAACACAATTCTGATAATAACAACATATATTAATACCTTTTTTTAACTATTTATATTAGCTGGTAGACCATAGTAGACAGTCAGATGAGTGTTAACATTTGGTAAAGTTTTAATAGTAACTGCAGTTGAAATATAGAATGACCGTAAAATATAAGTAACAATCAGATAACATCTGATAGAAAAAAGCTACAAAATACAACTAAAAGAATTCAGCAGCAGCCAAGTGCAAATAGATTATTAGCTGCATGAATCAACTTAATGAAAAGCTCTCTAATTATATTACATGAATGTGGATGTCATTTTCGAAGAGAAAAATCAAACAATAATAAGAATAAAAGACTGAATTTACAGTTATTTATCAAAAAAAATACCTCAATCTTTCAAGCTGAACTCATTCTATCAAACTATTAAGCCGCACCTTAGTCATTGTATGACATTTCAATTTCATCATTGTATAATATTCCAACAAACATACTCTCAACGGTTAGGAATCTCTCACCCCAGACTCCTCAACCCCCAGAATGGTGGGCAATGTTTTGAAGAATAATCAAAATAAAGAAATGATGAAGTAATGTTAGCGTTCTACCTAAAACAAAAGCTTTCTGTCTACCCTCAGATTATCAAATTGTCAAGCGGGCTATGGCGAGTGTCTCTTTAATTCCTTCCGTATTGCTTCTGATAATTGCTCAGCATTATACTCAATACCGAAGCATTTTGCAATCTCCATGTTCGGATTGATTAAGTACCTACAAGATGCATAAGTATAAATTAATTCAAATTTGCAATAAATATGCACACTCACCCTCTCTAAGTCAACGAGAAGAAAAATGAAATTATGGAACATAGGAATACATGTTATGGGAAGACTCGACAAGGTAATCATCGCCTTCCTCTTCAACTTTTCTGAAATAGACACGGTACTCTTGTGCCATCTGCCTTACAGCAACAACAGGTCCTGTCAGTCCAACTATCCTCGAATCAAATTCTGCAGTCCTTCAATGAAAATCACAACAAGAGAAAATTAGAGAAGTCAGTAGTTTAAACAAAATTAGCAAATTATTTCAAACATATTAACTTGTAATAGCCCTCTGACCTTTAAGGTAAGCTCGAAGATGCGAGGGAGTGTCACGTTGCGGATCAATAGAGACAAAGACAGGTAAGACCTTAAGGTTGTCCTTTGACTCTTAATCCAAATAACACACTTGTTAGATATACTACCAACAAAGAGCAAAACCTTGGAAGAGTCAAATATGTTCTGTAAAAACAGCAAAAGAAACAAACCTAACATATCTATGGCCTTGGCCATCACTTGGACTTGTTCAGGTCCAACATCAGGGGAGGATGTATAACCAAAGTACAGCAGAACCCAATTCCCCAGAAAGTTCTTTTCAGTAACTACCCGATTGTCTGTATCAATCAGCGTAAATGGACCACCAATAATTGGGCCCTTGACATCGACACAATCACATTTGTTGCTTTCACCTGATTCCATATGCAAGACGAGAATTATCTTTCACAACAAGGAAAAGAAAAAGTCAAAATTACTATGATAAGTACATCCTAAATCCTAGTCAAGAACACTACAAAAGGACCATGAAAATAAAACTCTAAGACGCTCCATGCATGGAACAAATAACTAAAAATTGTTCTAAGAAAAGCACAATACAGCGATGATGTTTGTTTTGTCTTGCTTCTTTCATCCTAGTTCATCAGATAATTCCTTTCGCATCTAAATATTCTCAGGGCTTCAAAGTGGTAATCTGAAGAATAACAAATCAAATCACATATCCAAACTGCTACAAACTCAAGACTGATAGTTTTATCTTTAGAAGAGAGAATTTTGATTCACAATGCCATTGCCCTGATCGGCTAGTTCAGATCTGTGGCAGAAATATTCCTTCATATTTACTTGGTTTTGAACCACAAGCATGTTGACTTTTTCGTATCAATAATTTCAAATATCTGTCCATATATAAAGTGAAAATTCACTGATAAGGTGCCTCATGGATGTCTGAATGATAGGAAAAGAACTGCTGAGTATTTGATGTAATGCAAACAGATACAATTACAAAGTTATGTATCCAAAAAAGTAGACATCGTTTATCAGAATACAGCCAAAATTGATTTCCAGTAAGGCCATAAAGAATTACAACTACGACCCACCAAATTTTCCTTTTCATAATGTTTTAAAGGCTAGGCTTTTATAGGTCAAATACCACCTAAGTCATCAAAAACTCTTCAACCACCAATAAAAGAGCTATAATGGCACGATTTGATTTCTAACACTTACAGTTCTTAAAGTTTGGTGAATTTCAAACTGTCAAATTTAGGATATGAAAACATAAATCACACAACAGGCTGCTGTCACTTAATGCACAATGCAACTTGGGGCTATGAAAATTTCTTCTTCTTCTTCTTCTTTTTTTTTTTTTTTTTTTGGGTTTCATGCTAAGAACATTAGAGTAGTTGGTCAAAGAAACTGATTGCAGGAACAGTACTTAATTAAGCAACATAGCAAGCCGTTCTTGAATCGCGAGTTTCAGTTTTGGTTCCTAAGTGAGGTGGAACCCGAACCAAACCGTTCTTAGGCAATTCCAAAGACGGTATTGAAACCACCAGTTTCAGTTCGCTTCTAATTTGGAACCGAAGTTAAACATCTTTTTTTAATTTTCGTTAGTTTTGTAGAATGAATATGTAGCAATAATAAAACAGTAATAAGTAGTAATATTAATAAAAATAATTAATTTTAATAAAAATCTTATACTTTACCTGAAAAAATTATAACAAAAAAAACAAAAATTGACCATTTCACTAATAGTCATCAATTTAACAATTATTTTTTTAACAGCTTCAGAACGAAACTGCCGGTTTTCATTCTAAAAAATAAGCAACCAGAACCAAACCATAGGTATACGGTTTCAGTTGTGGTATGGAACTGAGAACCATCGACCATGATAGTTTCCAGTTTTGACTGCTACGGTTCCAGTTCGCGAATGAATCATGGTCATGTCTACAAGGACTTAATTTGTCAAAGTTGCCCAAGTAATGATTTGTAAACATTAGATTATATAATTTGTTGTTGAAATGGACATCTAGCATGGGAAGCTTTTCAACATAAAGCTTGGCATGATTCAGTGGAACTAATAATAAAGTTAAGAATACAATAATGGACTTAACAGATTGGGAGGTGTTATCTCCATCATATTAAAAAACACAGCATTGCAAATTTCTGAACAAGAAAGTATAAAAATTTTCAAAAATGGAAAAAAAAAACTATAAATTTATAACCATTCATTCTCCTATAATTAAAGTGTTTGCTTGAGTTATGGCTAATCAGAAGTTAGCCCAGTTTCTTTTCTTACAAGAATTTCTGTTTTCACCCTCAGTCCTTCAAAACTTGAACTCCCTAAACCTGGCCTCCCCAAAGATTGTACCTTCTAGGCATCTCAAAGCACAAATAGATTTTATATTCAACCAAATTTCAATATCAAGAAACAAGATCACATACTACATTGCTACATAAACAGGGGACTTTAAACTAATTACATTTCAATAACCAACTAACTCAAGCATAAATAATTTCTCAAAAAATTTCTTATTTGATAGAAACATGACAAAGAACCAAAATATTGAATCTTAACAATCATTTATTTGATTATAAACTCCCAATACAATTAGAGGCACACAAAACTGTCACACAAGAAGTACCTTTTGGAATTGCCCTCCTCTGATCATTCAAATAAACAAAAGTAGCCAATCCAGAAAATACAGCAACTGGCTACAAAATTACAAGAACGAAAAAAATCAACAATAAGCAGCACACAAAAACAAAGAGATCACTGTTACTCTTCAATTTCAAGCGCACGAATCATCATTATCAGCAAAAAAGTATCAAAATTGTTCAAACTATACTCTATTCCACAACTGTAACATTGAAATGAAGAGCAGACACACATTAGACAGAGATAATAAGGAGCTTACGATGACAAGGGCACCCCATGTGCGAGCACCCCAAGAGCGAGAAGCCTGTGTTTCTTCTTCGTGCACTAAAGGCACAATACAACGATCTTGTTTTGCACGATTAGGGCCTGTTGATTTCGCATAGCTACGAGATTGAATGTTCTTACATTGACTGAACCTATAAGAAATTAAAATTAAACTTGACAAACTCACATGTTCCAGCAACACAGAAAATGAATACCCGTATATTAATTGGTGACTGAAAAAACTCCCATCTAGTAAAATCTCAACATAAACTATTAAATAGAAGAAGAAAGGACCAAAAGAAGGGGAATTAAAGGGTTTAAGGGTTTAAGAGTGAACCTCTGGAGCAGATTGAGGGGTTGCCTTGAGCCGTGTTTTGAGGAAAAGAAAAGAAAGCGAGAAAGGAGCATGATTTTCAGGAAAATTTACATGGGTTTATGAGAAATCGTTTTCTGGAGCATAAACCCTCGTCATTTTAATCAAATTGAATTACGGATAAATTTTTGCCTTGACGCCCACGCACCGTTGCTCTTGGTTCCGAAGCTCGCTTTTTTTGGAATAAATTATAAATATGGTCCTTAACTTGCCCAATATAATACACCAATAATTTATTTTTGAGAAAATCATAATTTATCCCTATAAAATATCAAAAGTAATAGATGTATCCTTCCATGTTGAAAATAGAAAAATGTCTTAATATATCCCTAACTTTTATTTCCGTTAAATTATTTAGTATTTCCGTCCTTTTTTTTATTTTTTCATTAAATACTTAAGAAAAAACAAAAAAAAAAATCATCCACTAACAAATAAATAGTTCTTCGTTCTGGTTTATCCTAATTTTTTCTATGATGTGCATTGCACGTGAAGTATACTCGTTATATTTTCATCTTCTGTACCCTTTAAATTTTTTAACCATATACTATAAAAATATAAGTTTTTATTTAAATTAAAATAAATACAATTAATTAATTTGTATTAGTTTGTCATACAAACGACATGTAATGCTACTTCTTATACACTTAATTTTATTTTTATATGATGAAGTGGTCTCAAAATAAAGGTTAACCAAATCCCTAGACCTAATCATTTAGTCCTTAATTTTTAAATGCAGATAGGTGCTCAAAAAGAAAATCAAATCATCACTTAATCCCAACCTTTGCCCTCAACTCTAAATCAATATTTGTATACAAATTAAAGTAATAATAAATTATTTTTTACTACAAGGCAAAAGATGATCTAAATTGATAATGGTAATTATTTTGACTATAGTGATAGAATTACTTACCCAATGCATTAGAAAAAAAAAAAATGAACATACATACAAATTCTTGAAACCGTAAAAGTAACTCAAAATAGAAATATATAGTTATAGTTTTTTTTTTAGTTTCACCAACATTATTTTCTTTCAAATCAAATAAATTTAGGATATAAGAAAAAAAATATCAAAAAAATTAAAAATGTTTAATCATCAAAAGGCCATCTAGAATCTAAAATTACACTGTTAACAAGTTTATTCAGGTATTTTATTCTCTATTATTCTAAATTGTAAATTTAAAATAAATATATAAGTTAATTAATTAATAAAAAAAATTACATAAAAGAAACAATGCTCCAAATAAATCCTTAATTTTTCACACAACTATAAAAAAATATATTTTTTTTTCTTTTTTTTTATCTCTTCTAAATAAAATGTTATGTATATTTTAGTTAAAATTTTATTTTTTAAAAAAATGTATTCAATCAAATCATACTAACATAAAAAAAAAAAAATACTAAGAATGTTTTATTTTAGAAAAAAATTTAAAGAAAATGAAGAGCGAGAGGTCGTGCTCCTCATCACTGCTCTCATGGCTCAATCCTGCTACACTTGTTGGGTTATTAGCCATGTCACCAAGACACACCACGGTCCCCTTAATGTAACCAACTATAAACACAAAATCATATATTTATACTTTCACAATGGTGTTGAAGTTAATGGTGGTGAAGTGAGCTAGTAAGGTGCCTTTAATTATTGATTGTGAAAATTTACATATAATTTCACAATTGAAACCTAAAACTCATTTCAGATGGCTTTTTCTATTAAAAATATATTAAAAAATTAATATATTATTAAGTTTGCAACCTTATATTTATTGGGGAAGAGGATTTCAACCGAATCTATTCCCAAGTTTAGTACAATATATTATTAAAATAATAATTATAGCCAAAAATAATAATAAAAGTTCGTAACGCGTCATAAATTACGGAAGTCACAGCCTCTAAGCCTAGAAAACACTACACTTGAACCCAAAGTCTTACAACTCAAATTAGGAGGTGCCGCACTAACACAGGCACCCACTGCCACAAATTATGACGTAGGTGTTTTGTTTTTGTGCTGTGTTTTGAAGAAGCTTTCTTCTCCTGTATTTATAGGAGAAGAAAGCGTAGGCATGAACTGTGTATAGCTCATGCAAGCTGTGCATGAGCTGTACACAACTCATCTTGCTTTCCTTTTTTTTTTTTTCTTTTGAAGCATGTGTGTGGGTCCCACATATTGGAGGGATCCCACAACAATTCTCTCCCCCCGACTACATGGTGGGACTCTTCATCCCTGCTGCTTTGACACAAAGCTCGAACTTCTCCTTTGGAACGACCTTTATCAATATATCTGCAGCATTTCTATCTGTGTGGATTTTTCACTACTGGAACTGTTTCTCTTCAATGGCAAATCTAAGCCAATGATATCTTACATCAATGTGCTTTGTCCGTGCATGATACATAGTCCTTTTGCTCAAGTTTAACGCACTTTGATTATCACAATAAACTATATATTCTTCTTGCTGCACACTCAATTCTTGAAAGAATCGCTTTAACCAAAACATTTCCTTTCCTGCTTCCGTAGCTGCAATGTACTCTGTTTCGGTAGTTGATAATGAAAAATATTTTTATAATCTTGATTGCCATGAAATAGCTTCGCCTGAGAATGTAAATAGGTATCCTGATGTAGATTTTCTTTCATCAAAATCACCGGCCATATCTGCATCTGTGTAACCAACAAGTGCAGGCTTTTCACCTCCAAAGTTAAACATAACTTTGAAGTTCCTCTCAGGTATCTGAAAATCCACTTCACTGCTTCCTAATGAGTCTTCTAGGGATTTGATAGAAAACGGCTCGCAATGCCAACTGCATGAGCGATATCTGGTCTCATACACACCATTGCGTACATCAAACTTCCGACCGCTGAAGAATATGAAACATTTGACATATCTCCTTTTTCTTTCTATGTTGAAGGGTAGGATTTCTTACTCAACTTGAAGTGAGCAGCAAGCGGAGTGCTAACTGGTTTAGCATTCTTCATATTGAACCTCTCTAGAACTCGTTCAATATTTTTTCCTGCGATAACCACAACCTACAGGACTTTCTGTCTCGAATAATCTCCATTCTGAGAATTTGCCTTGTTGATCTCAAATCCTTCATGTCAAATGTTTTTGACAAATCACTCTTTAACTTGCTAATCATGTGTGCATCTTGTAATATCCTCAACTTTGTAGTTCCTGCTATTCTAGCTTTTTCGATGAATTCGGTTCTCCGAATGAAAGGAAAACTTAGAATAATGGGAAACACTATATATTGAGGATGTGAATATTAATTAAATAGTAATTAATGTGATTACAAATCAATTTGAAAGATTAAAGGAAATCAAAAATGAGTTAAAGAGGAATGACTTCTTGGTAAAGCACGATTTTACCCGAAAAGCCCGAAAAACGGTAATTTCAGTATGACCTTTCTTAAGTGGGGTTTAGAATACTAAATACACTTGGTTGATACTTACTAGGACTAAAGCGAAGTGATTAAAAAGATTAGAGTGCCAAAGGATGAAGGGAAAACAAAAGGGAGGATTATAGTGCAATTTTCATTTAAAGGACATGGAAGGAATTTTTAATAATGTTTATTATATATTTTTATGAAGAGGTGGAGATAACCACGCCATTTTCCACCCATTTTACAGCCCAAGTCGGTCAAGAAGAGAGGAGGAGAGTTTTGATTACAAATCAAGCAAAAAGGAGGTGAAAATCAAGGAATTTTCAAGTAATTCTTAAGAAAAGGTTAGTTATCTTCACTTCCTCCTTCTTTTCTATGGATTAATTTTTGAATTCCATGAACTTTGAAGTGAGGTGCTTGCTTGTTCATTCTGATTTGGTGAAGATGAAGTGATTAGACTTGAGTTTAAGGTGATTTAAGATGAGTGACACTAGTTATGCATGAATTCAAAGTCTAATTTGCATAATTCACCAAGATGGATGATTTTGAGTTTGTATTTGATATGCCATGACCTAGGGATTCTGATATATCTTATATTATGATGTTATGTAAGTAATAGAAGAGTTGAATTGCATGAATTTGTGCTGGAAGTGAGTTGAGAATGCTTAAGCAAACATATCATTGTTGGACCTGTTACAGTTGGGCTGTCTGAACTTCAGCTTCTGCAATTGACCTATTTGACTAAGCAAATGAACTTCAAAATTCATGAAATTTTATATGGAGATAGGCTGAGATGTTGGGTAGGTCGTGTTAAAAGGGAAAGGCCATTGGATAAAAGGAAACGGAGTTATAATTAAATCAGTGCAGGCTGCTCAGCATGAGAAAAAACTGAAATTCAGATTCTATAATTATGTAATTTGACAAGGCAAATGAGCTTTAAAGATTATAAAATTTTACAGGGCAGTACCCTAAGATGTTGGGAACATGCTATAAAAATTTCAGGGCAAATGAATATGAGGAAAGTAAGATATAGCCAACGGAATGCAAGCTGCTCATATGCTGAAATTCTGCATTCATAAACATTGAATGAATTTAGCATGCCATTGACTTCTATTGTTTGAATTGTTAGTAGTATGTTTCTAGGATGTGGTTAAGTGTTAGATATGAAGTGTTTCATGCTGAAACTAAGGTCATATGACACTTGGACGAGCATAGTGAAAATGAAAGAAAAAGCATGACACAACATTCTAATGCTTAATTTGCATTCCTATAGAAAAAGCATAGTGTTTGATGCTTAATTTACATTCCTATATTGTGTAGTATGAAGTTAATATCAGTATTAATCTCATGCTACAGCTTCTGAGAGAAAGGGAGTTGAGGAGAGGGTGGTTGATAGAGGAAATAGGCTAGGGGAGCCTTCTAGCTCAGGTTAGTGTACTATTCCTTTCCTACTTTTATTTAAACAAAATGATATTAATTTTGCAAAATATTTTCAATGGATTTACTTTATGAATCATAATTATAAAAAGTATTAATGATTTCATAAGTTTTTAAAGAACAAAGTTTATTTTGAAAGCATACGACCTAATGACATATGTAAATGAATTTTATGATTCTTATACCTTGAAAGAGGAGGATGTTGGCCAATTGATTCCTGTAGTATGAGGGGTGGCCGTGACTGAATGATTTTAGTAGTGTTTGCGAAATGAAATGTTGCCCACAGTGATTTTAATATTATTACATGAATGGAATGGTTTAAAAGTCTTACAGCTGATATAGACATGGTTATTACCCCAAATATCACTTCATTTGTTGAAGTTGATATTACGATCGATTGAACATGGATATCATCACTAGATGATATATGATTGATATGAAATTCTCCCTCCATGTTGAGGTTGTAGATTGCTCCCTCTTCTGTTGAAATCATATCACAGATTGAGGTTGTAGATAGCTGGTCTAGATGTGCACATTAGACACTGATGGCCCTCGGAATTTGATTCTATTAAAGCTGTAAAGACTACATTATAAATTATGATTTAAATGGTATTGTTTTGTTTTCTTATTTCCTTTAACATGGTGGGTTTATGACTTATGATTCATTATTTCATATAAAGAGTTTGATTTGATAAATTTGTGTTTATTTTATAATAGTACACCACTAAGCAAAATGCTTAGCGATAGTTGCTTTTGTGCTATCGCAGGAAAAGGCAAGGAAAAAGAACTAGGAGAAGATCGTTTTTGTTTGATGTAGATAGTATGCTACTAATGTAGCTATTGTATATTTGACTTCTTTTGGAATATGTATGATGTATTAAACATTAACAGAACATCTATGTATATTTGAGCAGATACATGTAAATTATGATTGTATGAATTTCTACTATGTATCTAAGGTTTGAAAAGGATTTCAGTATGTAATTAAACCATCCATGGACTTATGGGTTATGGAACCATTTTATGTTTTTGCTAATATAATTGATGTTTAAGAAATCATATTGAGCTTAATGGAAGTTATGTTTCATATGTTTAGGAAATTACGGAAAAAAAAAAGACATTTCTTTATAACAGATGAAAGAACCAAAAGGAGTTTTACATTTAATAATTAAATCTACTTTTCTACAAGATATAAATGAATGAATCAACAGTATTAAGTCCCTTGTAGTATACTTAGTAAGCATTTATAAGACTTAAGTGCTTATTAAGTATATTGCGGGCGACATGCCATGTCTTACAGTAAGGTAAGGTGTGGCACATCTAGTCCAACGATTAACATATCATAAACATATAAAAGAAGGATGATAAATTTACCATCAGGAAATTTTTGGACATATACACAAGGATCTGGATCTGTCCTTTTGTATCCTTGATTCACCATGAAAGAATCAAATTTTTTATACCATTGTCGCGGCGCTTGTTTCAACCCGTACAAGCTCTGCTTCAAGCGACAAACCATGTCCTCTTTTCCTTTGACCTTGAAACCTTCTGGTTGTTCCCTATAGATTTCTTCCTCTAAATCCCCATGCAAGAATGCAGTCTTTACATCATGCTGCTCCAACTCAAGATTCAAACTGGCTACTAGACCTAGCACAACTCAAATAGAACTCATTTTCATAACTGGTGAAAAAATCTCATCAAAGTCAATACTTTTCTTTTGACTAAAGCCTTTGACGACCAATCGAGCTTTGTATCTCACTAGGTTGCCACCATCTTTCTTCAGTTTGTACACCCATTTGTTCTTGAATGTTCTCTTCCCTTTGGAAGTTTCACCAGCTCATATATGTCATTCTTTTTCAAAGAATTCATCTCCTCTTGCATGGCCTTTGTCCAACAATCTTTATCTTAGCAAGATTGCACATTGTGGAAGCTCTCTGGCTCCCCCTCATCAGTGATCAAAATGTAATCACAACTAGGGTACCTTGTAGATGGTTGGCGTTCCCTGGTTGACCTTTTTAATTGAGGTTCAACTCCTTTTGGTGGAATGAGGTTCTCTGGCTCCCCCTGCTCAACACCCTCTGTACCACTGTTATCATCTACAATCGTCTCTTGATTCTCTACAACTGGCTCTTCTTCTTCTTCCCGTTCTAATTCTGACATTCCTCCTCTCATGACATCATTTGTAGGAATGCTTCCTGGTGTAATATAAACAACACCGTCACTTGTGGATTCTTCACAAGTTGTATCTGCCACGATCTCATTCTCATGGAATACTACGTCTCGACTTCGGACAACTTTCTTTTTCACTGGGTCCCATAACTTATACCCAAACTCTTCGTCTCCATAACCGACAAAAGTGCAAGGAACTGACTTGTCATCAAGCTTTGATCTCAGCTCCTTCGGAACAAGCATAAATGCCTTGCAGCCAAATACCCTCAGGTGAGAGTATGAAATATTTCTACCTGTCCAGACCTTCTCCGGGATATCAAAATCCAAAGGTGCTGAAGGTAGTCGATTGATTAGGTAGACAGCAATACTAAAAGCTTCTCCCTAAAATAACTTAAGTAAGTTGGCCATTTTGAGCATGGATCTGACTCTTTCAATAATGGTGCGATTCATCCGTTCAACAACGCCGTTGTGTTGAGGCATACCAGGAACTGTCTTTTCATGCCTGATACCGTGCTGACTACAATAATCCTAAACTCCTTAGAGATATATTCACCACCATTATCTGTGCATAAACACTTCAATGCTACATCAGTCTTCCTTTCCACCATCGCATGGAATTACTGAAAGTGCTTGAATACTTAGTCTTTTGTGCGCAACAAGTATCCATGTTTTTCGTGAGAAATCATCAATGAAGGTTAGAAAATATCTACTTCCTCCAAGTGATTCTATCTCCATAGGACCACATACGTCAGAGTGTACCAACTCCAACTTGTTGTCTCTTCGTCTAGAGCTTTTCTGAAAAGAGACACGATGTTGCTTCCCAAATAAACAATGATCACAAAGGTTTATTTTATATTTGGCTAATGGGATGAGGGACTTCTTAGCCAGCATATTTAACCCTTTCTCACTAACGTGCGCCAGCCGTCTATGCCACAAATTTGGTGAAGCATCATCCGCAAACTTATTCAGTTGACCCGCACATATTGTTGTGTGCGTCTTATACAACGAGCAACATAATTTTCCTCTCACCACCACCAAAGACCCTTTGGTGAGTTTCCAGTTACCATCACCTGTATGATGGTGATAACCTTCCTTATCCAGTATACTAACAGACAACAGGTTCAACCGAAGATTGAGAATATGTCTTACATTTTTAAGTGTTAATGTGCACCCGACACTTGTCTTTATGTAGACATCACCGATTCCCACCATCTGCGAGACACTATTATTTCCCATTTTAATAGTGCCAAAGTCTCCTATTTTATAAGTGGAAAAGTATTCCTTTTTGGAACACAGTGGTATGAAGCACCGGAGTCTACTATCCACTCAGTATCTGCATCTCCAACATGATAGCAATCACATCATGAGTGACTAAAGTCACCTCACCATCTTCTGCTGAGTAGACTTAGCCACGGTTTCGGAACCGACGGTTTCGGTTCCAAAAAAACTGGAACCAGAACCGAACCGAAAAGGTCTGGTTCCGATTCCGGTTTGGAACTGTCCAGTTTCGGTTCCGGTTCCGGTTCCGATCCGATTACAAAACCGACGGTTCCGATTGGTTTTCCGGCGAATCGCATAATTTTAAATTTTAAATTTTGAATGCCAGTTTAAAAAAAAATTATTTGAACATAAAAAATTAAAAAATACACCTAAAAAATTTTAAAATTTGAAGACCGGTTTAAAAAAAAATTATTTGAACATAAAAAATTAAAAAATACACCTAAAAAATTTTAAATTTTGAAGACAGGTTTAAAAAAAAAATTATTTGAACATAAAAAATTAAAAAATACACCCAAAAAATTAAAAAATACTTCAATTAAATTTATTTTTTTAAAGACTTGAATTGTTGAGTGTTGAACATAATTATTTTTTTAAAAAAAAAATTTGAACTGAATTTTTTTTTTAAAAGTTTGAACATAATTTTTAAAAAAAAAAAGGGCTTGAACTTAATTTTTTTTTTTTGTTTAAAAAAAAATTAAGTTGCCTACGTATCCTCTTGGGGTTTAGAGGAATCAAAGCCCACGTAGTTCTTACTTACCTTATATCAATTTCACCCCTTTTACCTTAATCGCTATTTGCACCACCGGTTGATGTTCCCGTTGAGGACCCATCGTATAAATCAAATAAATCTTCATTTTCTTTTGGATTTTCTTGGGCTCTTAGTTCGGCCTTGTTCCAATCATCCACGCATGCTTGTGCTTCTAGTGAATCGGGTGTCATACGAGATCGTGTTTCATCAAGTATGTTTCCTCCTTGACTAAAAGCTTGTTCAACCGCAACAGTAGAGACCGGAGCTGCTAAAATTTGTTTTGTAAGTAAAGAAAGAATTGGAAAAGTATTTGCATGACGACTCCACCAATCTAAAATTGAAAAATCAGTATCTGCATAATCATCACAAAACTCAAAAGAAGTTGTTAGATAATTATCAAATTCAGAAATAGAACTGGATTTCCTTGTTCTTTTTTGTCTTTGTAGTAAAACTTGTTGAGCAACACCAACACCACTTATCCTTTGTGTTGGAAATTGTGGAATATTAGATTGAGAAGAAGTAGAAGTAGAAGTAGATGAACTAGAAACTTGAACAAATTCATTATATAATTGCATAATATTTTGTTTAACTTCATGCATTACTACATTTATATTAACATTATCTTCTACATCAAGATTTAATACATCATAATAAATAGTCAAATAATCACATAAAACATCCATTCTACATCTAGGATCAAATACAATAGCAACAAGATAAAGATGTGGTATATTTTTAAAATAAGATAACCATTTTTTTTTCATTGAAAAAATACAATCTTTTAATAAATCATCATTTTGAAATTCTTGGAGTGCAGTAACAATATTAATACACATAGGTAAAAATAAATTAGATGTGGGATAATAAACCCCACTAAATTTATAGGTAGCATCATTAAAAATTTTTAAAATATCTAAAATTTTTGCACAAATCTCCCAATTTTGTGGATATAAATTAATATCCTCAATATTATTAGTGACAAAAAAGCATAATAATTCTTTATAAGAAAAAGACTCGTTTAGTAATTCATATGTTGAATTCCAACGAGTTGGGACATCCCTTGAAAAACGTTTTGGTCTTTTATTATTTTCTTTACAAAATTTAGCCCAACTTTTCAGCACTTGGGGATGTGTCCATAAATATGAAATAGCTTTTTTAATTGGAGAAATAAAAGAGTCAAGAATTTTTAAACCATCTTGTACACATAAATTTAAAACATGGCATGCACATCTTATATGAAAAAATTTACCACCAATATTTGGTTCACAAATTTTTTTAAGTTCAATAATTGATCTAGTATTTGCAGAAGCATTATCAAATGAAATTGAAAAAAATTTTTTTATCAACTTATATTCATCTAAAATTGAAACAATTACTCTATAAATATTATTTGCAGTATGTTTATCATCAAAAACACGAAAACCAATAATTCTTTTTTGAATTTTCCAATCATCATCAATCCAATGACATGTAATACCCATATAAGAATGCATTTGCCAATGATCACTTCAAACATCACAACAAATTGAAACACGAATTTTCAATTGAGAAAATAAAAGCTCTAACTCTTTTTTTCCTTTATTATATAAAGAAATAATAGTTCGTTTTACAGTATTTCTTGGTACTCTTTTAGCAGAAGGATTTAAAGCTTTTTGACAATAATTATTAAAACCTACTTTTTCACCAAAATTAAAAGATAAATATTTCATAGAAATCATTTTTGCTAATTCTTCTTTTTGTATTTTTTCAGAATATTTAAATAAAGAAAGGTTAGAAGCGTACCCGGAAATTTATTGTTGAGACCGATCAACTCCTATTTTTGTTGGATGTTTTGTCTCCAAATGCTTCCAAAATGATTCATAGCCGCCCGCTTGTTTAAATTTATAAGATTTTTTACAATAATTGCAAATTACATCGTACATTTTCTCACCTTTGAATTTTTTTATGAAATGAATGGAGAATATGTCGGAACTTTGTCTTGCTCTTGTAACAATTTTTGCTCGTTGCTCTTGCTCTTGCTCTTCATCTTCTTGAAATTGCTCATTAAATTCAGATTCTTGAGTTGGAATATCCAAATTTTCATTTGGAAAACCCTCAAAATTAAATTGGTCGGGAATCATATCATAGATGTCGTTTGTAGGGATAGATGATTCTCCAATTTTTCCCTTGCCCTTACCCGAATTTGAGTTTCCTCCACTTGCCATTATATGATAATAAAATATAATTTGGAAAATTAAATAAAAAAAATTAGAGAGAATAATTACTTAATAAGAGAGATTGTAGAGTAGAGAAGAATAAATGAATAATATAGAGTAGAGTGTAGTATATTGTAGAGAGAGTAAGTAGAGAGTGTAGTAAATTGTAGAGAGAGTAAGTAGAGAGAGTTGAGATTTTTTTTGTAATGAATTTGTAAATAAAATGAGGTATTTATAATAAATCCAAAAATTTATTTTTCCAAAAATACCCTTGAAACTAGCCGTTATGTAGCCGTTTATGGCTGTTGGGAGGGGTAATTAAGACATTTCACAACACATTTAAAAAAAAACTGCAGTTCTGACAGTTACAACGGCTAGAACCGCCGGTTCGAACCGGCGGTTCCAGTCCGGTTCTGACCGGTTCTCTGGAACCGCCGGTTCTGGTTCCTTATTTGCTGGAACCGGAACCGAACCAGATTTTTTCGGTTCCGGTTCCGGTTCGTCCCGGTTCCGGTTCGTCCCAGTTCTGGTTCTCATCGGTTTCGATTACGGTTCCGGGCCGGTTCGAACCGACGGTTCTGGTTCCCGGAACCATAATATGGCCATGACTACTGCTCAAACTGTAGCAGTTGTGCTGTCGTTCTCCTGTCTTCGGTTTGCATTATCTTGTTTGAGTAAACGACAATTCCTTTTGAGATGACCCTCCTTGCCGCAATGATAACACTTTCTCAATTCTCTGGACTTGGATCTACCACCTGACTTTTCATGCCTTGGTCCTCTACTCTTACTCCGGCCTCTATTCTCTGTGACAAGGCTTGTGAACTGGTACTGGCAATGTCTCTTCTTCGTAGTTCTTCATTGGGTAGTCTATTCTTTACCATAGACATTGTTACCACACCATTTGGAGCTGAGTTACTCAATGATATCACAAGAGTATCCCAACTATCCGGGGTAGAGATCCCAACAGTAGGCATACTTGCATCTAGTCATCCAAGGACATACCGCTAACTGCTAACTTAGTTACAAGTCCTTTAAAATCATTCAGGTGTTGTGTAATTGACCGTCCCCCTGACAGCTTCAAATTCATGACTTTACGAATCATGAACACTTTACCGCATTCGTAGCCTCGTACATATTCTCTAATTTCTTCCAGAGAACTTGGGGATCTTTTTCATTTCTCACTTGATTGTACAGGCTAGCATCTATCCATTGGCATATTGTACCAATATACAGATCTTTGCAATTGAGGTAGTCCTCCATTCTGGATTTTCACATTGAATAATTCGAATCTGTCAATTTGATCAGCCTCATCGTTAGCCATGTCGAACTTTGAATCTAACAAAGTTTACTATTCACAAAATTCACTATTTATTATTCACGTGAATAGTAAATTAGGATACCGACAGAATTGACTACTAAAGGCTCTGATACCAGTTATTGTGTTTTTGTGCTGTGTTTTGAAGAAGCTTTCTTCTCCTGTATTTATAGGAGAAGAAAGCGTAGGCATGAGCTGTGTACATCTCACGCAAGCTATGCATGAACTGTACACAGCTCATCTTTCTTTCCTTTTTTTTATCTTTTGAAGCATGTGTGGGTTCCACATGTTGGATTTAGAATTGTTATAGGATCCCTCCAACCAACATGTGGAACCTACACACATGCTTCAAAAGAAAAAAAAAAAAGAAAGCAAGATGAGCTGTGTACAGCTCATGCACAACTTGCATGAGCTATACACAATTCATGCCTATGCTTTCTTTTCCTATAAATACAGGAGAAAAAAGCTTCTGCTCTCCCATTTAGGGAGACCTTAAGAGAACAACGTTCCAAAGTGCAATGGAAGTCATTGACCTAGGCCATAGGCCTTCATGATCACCCATCAACCCCGTCCAGGTAAGTATAGAACTCAGTTGGCATAGGCTTGTTATTTATCGCCACACGTATCTTCCTGGTTTTGCTTATAGCCGATGTGGGAATAAAGCAGCCTTTCTTTTAACATGTACACAGAATGTGAGAGGAAGAAAGCAGCCTTTGTTGATTCGTTGCCTTCGGAAAAATTATATAACTGATTCATATTTTCCATCAAAAATAGCATTGTTTTACATCATAATTATACCAAAGCAGCAGCTATTTTATTCGCTAAACTAATTCATGAGAGCCATTTTTCGAAGTAGCTTTTGCTATAGCATATACTAAAGTCTTGTAACTTAGAGCTTCAATATTAACTAATGGTGTTCAATGATAAATTATTTGCAAGCATTAACTCTTCCTGTTTCTTGGCAAAATAGCCAAAACATCAATTCAATCCCATCAAATTAGAATTTCTTATAAATAGTGTGCCTGAAGTCATTTACGTTGTTCTAACTATGAGGTTAAATCATAAATGTAAAATGTAAATATAAAATGTAAAGTGGTAAATTATACTACTAGCCTCTAACAATTGGTTTCGTGGAGTTAGTATAAGTTCAATTTTATTAGGCTTTTGTTACTAAAATTTATTTTTTGTCTCATATAAGAAAATTTTATTAGGCCCATTGACTTATTCTTATCCTTATTACTTATCATAAGAAAATTTTTGTTACCTATTAATAATTTAAATTGAATAATTAATCATTTGAATTATTGATTGTGAAAATTTTACATATATTTTCAGATGGCTTTCTATAAAAATATAAAAGAAAAAAAAATATTATTAAGTTTGCAACCTTATAATATGATTATCCTGAGAATGATTCTTAATACCACTAATCTCAATCCCATTGATAATAATTCTACTAATCTCATTGTTATTAAGGTGAAGGTGAAGGTGAAGAGAGGGAAAAGAAAGAAAGAAAAAGACATGCAAGAGTTATACATTGTAATGCATCCTTAAGTAGCATTAAGCTTGTTGAAATCAGAAGGTTTCCAACCGCTCTACTGGCTGAGAAAGCAAATGTTTGGTCTTCATTTTGTGAATGGCATCTGCTGGATTTAAGCTTTTAGGGCAGCATGCTGTACAATTCTTAATAGTCCTGCATTTATATAATTTCTTTGTATCCTCTGTCAATGCCTGCAACCTTTCCTCTGTAAATTCATCCCGGCTGCCATTTACAAACATTATATAATAATAATACTTCATTTAAGAACTGAGAAGACGATTCTGATATCAGTTATTCAATATAATTAGTAAACAATAGAATCATTGAAATTGAACAAATTACCTATCAGAAATCCATCTGTAAGCATGGAGCAAAGGTGCAGGTCCAAGGAACTCTTCAGGACTCCACCAATAAGAAGGGCAAGAAGCACTACAACAAGCACACAAAATACACTCATATAGCCCATCTAACTTCTTTCTATCTGCAGGCGATTGTCTGTATTCCCTGCCATCCTCAGGTTTCTTTCTTGTCTTAAGCCATGGCTCAATTGACCTGATATTAACTAGATAATTAATCAATCTCAACCAATAAAATGAATAAATTAAAGATAGTACTGGTACCTGTACTGGTTGTAGAAATTGGTTAGATCCACAACAAGGTCTTTAATGACAAACATGTGTGGAAGAGGAGTAATAATAGTGGGCTTCGTAGTGTCAGCATCAATAGGCTTAAGACAAGCCACTGTATTGGTCCCATCAATGTTCATTGCACAAGACCCACATATCCCTTCCCTGCATGATCTTCTATAGCTCAAGCTTGAATCATCTTCTGCCTTTATCTTTTGTAATACATCCAAAACCTAGAAAGGGGAAAAATAACTAACAGCTGAAAGCTGAACGGTAAACCAATAAATAAACGTACGCTGAAAATACTTGAATTACAGAAGAATAGATATTACCATAGGCCCACAGGTGGAGAGGTCTATATAATAGGATTGGAGAAAGGGTTTTCTGTTGGGGATGTCAGGATTCCATCTATAAATCTTGAACTCCTTAATAAGTCTCTTGATGTTGGTTTTGATTGTGTCATATGTTTCGATAGATTCTTGAGCATGTTCTTGTCCTGCAGGATGCCCTTCTAGTACTGGAAAGTTTTCCTTCTTCGCAGTTTCTTTCCCAAATATATGAGATAGCCTGTTGCGTCCATGGCGGATCCACCGATTTACCTTTGACATCTCTCTCTTTTTCTTTTTCGTTGAGTTGGAGATAGAATTTTTGTTGATTATAGGCTGATGACCGAAAGGTTTTTGCATGGCTGGAGAGAGACACGTGGTTGCATTAGTGAAACGTGTTGGTGGTGGAGCATTGGAGGAGGCAAAATATTTTTTTAATATTAAAAAGGAAATTCAAATCGAAAAATTTATTATGACAGTGTACATCCATTTACCATTAAATTATACTTGGTGTACGATGGAGTAAGAAATTATTAAGATACTCCTTTTCACATTCATGTGAAATTCAATATTCATAATTTTATACCAACTCTATAAACAACATGATTAAAATATGATTCAATATTATTTTCACATGCACGGTATATATTTTAAACATATGATTTATATATAAACAATGTGATTAAAAATTTTTACCTTTGACTTTAATCTCTCTCACATTATAAGAATTTTTATTAATTTATCGTGTATGATTTAATGGAAAAGATTGTAGCCACTCAGGTGTGAAAATTATTTATTTAGACCGGATCTATGATCTTACTTATAGATAAAACTAATAAAATTAAAGATTTTTATTGAAACCAGATCACTTTTGATCATTCAGTTGGAAAAAATGATAAAGTTTAGAATATTTTTTAAATAATCCTTAATTTCATTGGTTTCGTGAATAAATTGGGTCATGCTCTATCTAGGTAAGTTCTTTTTATCAGTGAAAAGTGAGAAATCTCGAATTCGAGTTCTCTCGACACACAAGTGTGTTCACTAATTTAATAAATCTAAAGAAAATTATCCTTTTATATAGTCTCCAACGTTATTTCACTCTTAGTAACTTTCACGGTGAGATCTATCTACTGTGTGTAGATCGTAATACCATTTTAATTTATTGAATTTTTAATAAATTAAAAATAAAGAAAAACTTTTGAAGGCCCAAATGTGAAAATCTTTGAGCTGATGAGGCTGTGAATTTGTAAACTTGGGTTAGCCCATATAGTGCTGAAATATGGACCTACAAAAGTGAAGTGCACATGTACTTGCTGCGAAAGACAGGGTCGGTTGTTGTTGTGCCTCGAACAGTCAACAATATTTGGTTAGAATTTGGTCACATAGATATCAGAGCCTTAATTTGGATACTCCATTTCTGAAGAAGAAGATGTGACAAGTCAATTGTCAAATGTAACAGCAACACCTCTCTTCTTATCCCCAACAAGTTCTGAACATGTATATACTCTTATAGGACCACTTCACCACCGATCTCTTTGAACTTTCAAAATGCTTGACCAACTACCTGCTATTTTATTTATTGTATTAAACGGATTTGATCATTAAAATTAATAAATATTATATTAATTATTAATAAAAAAAACATTTTAAATGAGTTAGATAATTTAAAATTTAGGAATATTCTAAAAATATTTTAAATGGATACTAATTTAAATAATTTCTTGAATACTCCTTATGCTTCAATCTTTGAGTACAAAGAGTTATTAACTGATAAAACATATAATAATTTAGAAACCAAATTAGATTTTGCCCTCTAAGTTTTATATTTTGGGCTGATAGCATGTGGAATTTGGGCTTAGACTATTGTAATTATAATTTGTTTTTTTTTTTTTTTTTTTGAAAATTTATAATTTGCACTTTAATGTGATGGAAAATAAAAGGGAGTGTTTATATAATAATTGTAGAGCTGTCAATTTCATTCCCTCTCATACTTAAAGAATAAATAGACTGCTATGTTGAAGGATTTAGCTAAAACATTGCTTTCAACTATCACTTCAAATTTTATTAAGAGTTTATTATTCAGAAATCCATATGTTACTTTTATTTATTATAGTGGATGAGCTTTTATTTTCTTGTTAATAATCTTGCTATATATAGGTGATAGGAACGAATTTTATAGATCGACTTAAATAAGGTAATACTCAGTCAAAGATCTATTTAAACATGTAATTAATGACCTGGATCATTTATGGATTCTTGCTCGGTATTTATTTTTCAATTAGATTAGGAAATGTACTATAAAGAGTTGTACCATACTCCATTAAGTTGCATTGCATCGCAATAAACATTTTATGAATATTTCATTTCACATCTATCAATAGGCATACCCAAATTTTTCTTGACTGAAGTTTAAATTCTTATTATGTGAATTTTGCTCGAATTGAAAATTTAAACTTATATATTGACAATTTTGAAGAGGTATTGGTTCATATTTCTTTATATAAGAAATCGTAGTGAAAATGAACAATTCATAAATAAATTTACAAATGAATGGTTAGCAATTTGAGGGAGAAATTTGTTAGATTTTTTTTTTGTGTATGATTGTTAATTGAGGATTCTTATTATTTGAATGTATAAATTTAATTAAGGAATATTAATATATATGAGTACTTAATTTTGAAAATATATATAATCAAAATTAAAGAAACTTAAAAGGAAAGTGAAAAGGGTTAGTGGAGTCTAATCAATTTTGTAAGCAAGTTCAAAATTTAAATTAGACCACTGGGGTTAGGTGAAGGTAGACTTGTTATTGAAAATTCAGCCTTACATATATATATATATATAGATATAGATATATATAGCAACAATTCCATGTAAATCCCAAACAAATTATATGGAGAAAATAGTGTCATGATTTTGGAGATCAACGGATGAGTAGTTATTAGTTACTTTGAAGAATAAATTTATATATAGATATTCTAGATTTATATGGCATTTTCTTTTGTAGATACCTTTTTTATGAATGAAATATCTTTATGTTCTAGAAAAAATAATTCTTTTGAGTAATGCCACGTACATATATACATTAAAGTCATATGCAAATTTTATGAGTTCTTTTATCTTTTTTAATTTTTTTAAAAAATAATTGAAAAAAATTCATTTCTTTTTCTTTTTCTTCTGGTTATTTCACGAGTATCCTTGTACATATCAGACTTTTTTTTTTTTTGGTATATATAAAAAGGAATTTAAGTTAAGGAAAAATCCCATTTGAAAGATGATAAAAAACATGAACACCCATACCTGAAGAAGCAAATTAAGACGAGCCAATCTGCATTAAAGTTAGCCCTTTGAGAACTTCAAAATTACAATTTTTTTTTTTAAATTCATATATCAAAATTTAATAAATAAGAATTTTCATGCAAACTTGTATAATGAAACCAATTTTCATATAAATCAAGAGGAATTCTCAAACATAAACAATTATCAATTCTTTTTTTTTTTTTTTTTTTGTCTTTTTTTAGAAAATGGAATAAACACATACGTATTAACATGAACATCAAAAAAACAATGATTCCATGTATTCCATTCCCTGTACTGTATTTGATATTTATAAACAATTTATTGGTCTCATATCATATGTTTCTTTTTCTTTCTAGTAGGGAAAAGACATACAGCTAATATTGAAATTCAATTCGTATATATCCATCTTTTCGGTTGTATGGATTCTTGACGGATGGTGAAGAATAACAACAGAGAAGAAACCCACCAAAAAAGAAGGAAAAATAAATTAAAAACCAAAAAAAAAAAAGGTAGCAGAAAAATATTCTTATGAGTGGTCTTAAGAAATTCTGATTTAGGGAATATATTTTAAAGAATGGGAATTTTTTAAAAAAAAAATTAGAGAGATCATTTAATACATTGAATGTAATGTACCTAATTTATTCTTCATAATTTAAATAAATTTTATGTATTTGTATACTATATTTTAGTGAATCTAACGTATTAAATATTTTCCTGGTAAAATTAAGTTAATTACAACTTGATGGTAATTAAGGAAAAAGGTTATAAGTTAATACGGTATGCAAAAGTTACTTGATAAAGTAATTTTCTGTTTGTCATAAAAAAACAAGTATCTTTATCCAAGTTTAGCACTATCCCTTAATAATCTAAGTATCACCAAATTAGAGTATTGGGATCAAAAGTCAAAAATATAACCGTGTAACTAAGCTTATTGTGGTAACTTGCACTAGAGGATAAAGCAACTTAATCAATTTGCAGTATCCATAGTGGGTTTAATTTGTTAATATTGGTTAATTAAGGACTTGAATGAACAATGCAAAAAGATGTTGGGACATAACCAATTAGGTTAGGTCAAGTTGGAAGACTGACTCAACCAAATTCCAAATATATATGTTTTTTTTTTTTCTTACCAAATTCAAACATGGTTTCAGTTATCGCATTTGCTGTTGGCTTGATGGTAATAATAATAATAATAATAATAGAGCAATGTTATTACAATAAGAGTATATACTATAGATATTAGGAAATATACGTTTCCACTTTTAATATATTCTTCCTCCATTAAAGGTCTGTTCAATAGAATCAGTTGTTTTTATAGTTGGTAGCTGTTTTAGGCTGTGTTCGGCAATAACGATTTTCTATATTATTGTGTTCGATAATCTGATACATGAAATAATTTTTAGAGGATGAATGAGCATTTTCTTAGTTATCTCACCAAAGTTTAGCATTTTAGATTTTTTTTATATAAATTTTTTTACAACCTTATCATTTATTAATTTAAATTTATACGCATTTTATGGGTAAAGATTAATTCTTAATTAGAATTATAAATGAAATTTAAAGCGCAAATTTATATCTATTGAATTAAATTGTAGTTTCAGGTGAATTTTATCTATAATATTAAGGGATTTAAAATGAATGGTTGTTTGTTTGCGGTCACGAGCCAAATATTATTTTTATAATGTTTTGTTTGAGAACGTTGAACTTAAATTAATGAATGAGAGAAATTTTATTAGTGTTGGTTAATTTTGTTTACTTAATCTTTTTGGGTAAGAAGAAAATATATTTCTATATAAGAAAAAGGTAGGAAACTGAAAAGATTGCACCCAAAAGTGAAGCTAATAACCGTTTGATTACGGGGGACCCTCCCATCATCTTCCTCCATCTCATCAAAATTATATATGTATGATATATATTCTGTTTTATCCTTTTGAATAGCACTGTAATTATGATCTGAAATTATTGTGACACACACAACACGTCGAAACACAGAAAGATACTTGTCAATCCAACGGTCCTAATAAGTGGAGGAATATAAATACTTTGTGTTTGCATATCCTTAAATAATGATAATGTGAGGCACAGGTTCATTGAAAACGATGGAGCTTCTGTCGATTCCACACTTTTGGTAGGTGGCGCCTCCACAGGTAAAACTCACTAGTTTTACTGGTGCAAGTAACTTGAATAAAACATTGTTAGGTATGTGATTTGAGATTATAATTATTAATAATAACTATTTGCACGTGGCTGTATACTTGTGGTTCACTAACTTCTTAAATGTATCTACATATAAAAAATATTTTCTTAATACATCCATTTCTTAAAAATAAATAAATAAATACTTTATCAATGCAGAAATATCTCTAAAACTATAAAATTAGAGGGTGAGTAAGTGTACAAGAGATCTTTAGTCAAAAATATATTTTGTATATCAAATATTTGAAAATTAGTTAATTTGTAACATATTCATTGAGAATAAATTACCCTTCAAGTATTTATAAAAAAAATTATTGAATAAATATTAATATCTAAGAAATTAATTTAGTTAAAAAAAAGTAGTAATAATAATAATAGGAGTAGTAGTAGTAGTAGAAGTTGCTTTTGTAACTTTATTACGTGTAGACTTGGAATACGTGATAATTTCGGGTCTTTAGGGTTAGGGTTTGGTTTTTTGTAGGGGCAAGAACAGACCATTAGTACAAAAGAAGAGAAGAAATAAATAATATTAATTATATAACACGTAGAATGATAAAGACTTGTATTTATATTGTAATTAGATACATAATTATTTAATTAAATACATTATTAATGAATTAAATATTCTTGATCTTCTTTTTTGGTTCTGATAGTTGCAGCGAACTTAGGATTGTTGTTGAACTGATCTATCCATCCTCCTTCGATTGGAATTTTTGTTTTTTTGTTTTTGTATTATTGAAAAGAAAAATAAAATAAAATTAATAAAACTTTTTAAATTATAAAAGAAAATAATTAATGATTACTCTTGCATAAGTTTCAGCAGAGAAAAACTGTGAAAGATTCTTCCTCTTTTCGTAATTTTTTTATTTTCTGATATTATTATCAGGCTTCCTGACTCGGTCAAAGGCTGTGGAGCTGTGTATTTTAAGTCTATTAATAATAATAATAATTATTATTATTAATTAATAATAACATGTTAAAGTTAAACTTAAATAATCTCTGTAAAGAAAAGAGATCAATTTGAAACTAATTACTTTAGCAATGATTAAACCTAACGCCCTCAAAACAAGGACATAGAATCTAGATACTGTCAGATTATTATTATTATTATTATTATTATTATTATTATTATTATTATTAAAGATTTTGCAATTTGTCAATGTTTCAAACAATATTGCACTCTTGTTATATATTATTATACTTTATTTATACAAGAAATATATGTACACCAAAAAAAAATATTATTTTTACAAGTTTTCTATTTTATTGGATAGTTCTTTTCGTAATTTGGTTGCATGCCCATTTCCGTTATTACCTCAAAATAATAATTTAAAACCTATTAATTTAATGTGTATATGCTACTATTTAAAAAATAAAAAAATAAAAAACTACTAATACATATTATTATTATTATTATTATTATTATTATTTTCAATAGCTCCCTCTCTTAAAACTATGATCTTTTTCTTCGTTTCACACTCCAAACCAAAACATAACTCACTGTTACTTTTACCACTTGGCTTCCCATCAACACCACCAATCTCTCTCTCTCTCACTCACATGGCTACCCCACCTCTATCTTTTGAGACAGAAACCGCAAGCAGAATTAACCAAACCAGCCTAAGAGCTTAAAGACTAGTAGAGCTCTCTTTCATATAACAAAGCCCATCTCTCTCTCTCTCTCGTTCTCTGTCTTTTTCCTCTCTTGAACAAAACTGAAAAAACCCTAATTTTCATATTTGAAGCAAAAAAACAAAAGGAAACAGAAACCCAAATTGTTAATTTTCCATTTTTATTTCTTTCTTTCTCTGCAACCATCAATTTCATTTCATGGTCCGTGGGCTGTTTATTCTGTTCTTTACAAATACCCTTTTGTCTAAAGACAAGGTTAAAGCTATAACCAAACCAAACGCTGTCTTCTCCTTTGCAGATCAGAGCTTTAAAGACAACTTTGGGTACTTTCTCTGATTTTTTTCTTTTCTTCCAGAAGATATTTATCTTTCTTCTCTCTCTGTTTATTACTGTTATTGTTACCTCATGCTTTGTTTTTGTAGTTTTTATCTTAAATGGGTGTGTCTAAGTAAGTAACCAAAATCTCTCTGCATATCTCTGTCTATGTCCTTTTTCTTCATTTGTTTTGTGTGTGTGTGTTTGAGTTCTTTGTTCTGAAGAAAGGAAATGGATTCTGGTAATAGTGGAAGTATGCAATCTTCAAGTGGTGGAGACGAGGAGTATGATTCACGCGCCGAGTCAATCTCAGTTTTCTTGAACAATAATAACAACCCATTAACCCATGTTGGTCCCATGTCTAACCCACCACCACCACCACCACCGGCAGACCACCACCACCACCAAACCCACCACTCTTCTTCATCATCAACCATGTTTGACCCTTTATCAAATTACTTCGACCCTTCATCATCATCAACTAGATCACTACCTTCCCAACTCACAAACCCATTTCTTAA
The DNA here is from genome assembly GCF_041381405.1 of Jatropha curcas. Classification (NCBI taxonomy): domain Eukaryota; kingdom Viridiplantae; phylum Streptophyta; class Magnoliopsida; order Malpighiales; family Euphorbiaceae; genus Jatropha; species Jatropha curcas. Next base: position 27,074,772 of record NC_143153.1, read on the forward strand.
CCTTGATATGGTCTGGTCTAAAAATTTAAGATCTGAAACCAACTGCACTGATCTTTCTGCTTTAATAGACTCATCTTCTCCAACCCAGCAATTTCTCACCAACCAATCACAAAATAAACCTCATTTTCCTTCAGTTCAAATCCCTCAACCCTCAGAAACTACACTAAGACCTTCTGCTTCCACATCTACCGATCAAACCACCACCAATATTGGTCGTAATCCAAAAAAAAGATCCAGAGCATCTAGACGTGCACCAACTACTGTTTTAACTACCGATACAACTAATTTCCGAGCCATGGTTCAAGAATTCACTGGAATTCCTGCACCTCCTTTTACTTCGACGTCGTTTCAAAGAACTAGACTTGATCTATTTGGCACTTCTTCTTTAAGATCAGCTTCTACCCATTTTGACCCTTCGCCGTCTCCTAATTACCTTTTAAGACCTGCCGCACAGAAAATTCAAACACCTTTTTCATCTTCTTCATCAACTAACAACAACACTTGTTCTCATTCGCCGCAGAATATTAACACTAATCTCCTAGACATAAATTTGCAAAACCCAATTTTTAATCTTCACTCTCTTCTACCTAAATACCCACTTGGAAATTCTTCCATTATTGGCTCCACTAAACCGCAACAAGAAATGGGAGTTATACAAGAGTTCGGTTTAAGCCATGGGCATGGCCATGTGACTAGTCCTACAAACCTTACAGGGCTTCAAAATATAGTGACATCACCTGATGCAACATTGAGAAGAAATGACAACTGGGGAGGAGATGGCGTGATCAGCCTTGGCAGCGGCGGCCGGGGTGGCGGGTCAAATAACGAGAGTGATCAACAAGGGCTGTTAAGGTCTATTAATGGCAATTACAGTAATAACTCTGCAAGAGTTAGTAACAGTGATAAAGGAACAGAGATTAATGTGGCAACAAGAAGTGAAGGTATGGTGGAATCATGGATTTGTTCTTCAGACTAGTTATATTAAATCATAATCACTAATATTATTACTACTATTATGATTATTATCAAGAAAGTTTTATCATAATTAGACCATCACAAAGAGAATGAAAAGAAAAGAAATGATGGTGAGTATCTTTGATGCATGAAAGAGAAGAATATTTTTTCTGTCTCTCCATCTTAACCATGACTTTCAACATAATTATATGAACATTGTTTTGTCATTATTACTATTTTTTTTTTCTTTCAATTAATGTAAATAATATATAGTTTCTCTATTTTTCTGTTTCTCTTTTATTATTATTATTATTATTTGGCCATTTTCATACATCCTATTACATATTTCATGGCTTATTTATTTTTTTTCTTAATGTTTAATTGGTTTATTTTAGTCATGTATTTTAGTTATTGAGTTTGACTATTGTAAGAAGAATCAAGAATGTGATCTAACGGACATAAAATAAATATAACATACGCCCATATTATGTAAGGACGTTTCTTCCTCGTACCATCACACTTGCATGAGTTTTTATTTTGTTTTTTAAAATTATTTGACATTAATATATAAAATAAAACAATTCAAGAAGAAAAACAAAAAAAATGTAATTTACTGCAACGTAGGGAATGGGTTTAGTCTTTAGTGTTTGTCTGTTTTGTTCTATCCTTATCATATTAATCTTTTTTTTTTTTTTTTCATTTATTTTTTAAAAATAATTATATGAAGGGTAGGAGTGATTGGTGGCGAGATTTGGGGAATGGTTGGCCGCCGCAATCTAATTTTATAGAAATTCAAATAAGTTTGTAATTGTTTGCGTTTGATATTCTTTAAGCATATTGTTAGTACGGTAACTATAGTCTGTTGTGTTTGATATTCAAATATTATCTGTTGTCCAATTTCGAAGTTATTTTACTTTGATAAGACTATTAATTAAATATTTTAGTTTTACTCTTATCTCTGTTAAATATAATAATTATAATTATTTTTCTATAATATTTTAAAATACATCTTATTACCTTCTTTTTTTTTTCTCTATTAATTATAACAGCAAGTTAATGGAAATAGAATTGTTGATATTGTAATGATTATGATAGATAATAGGTAATTTATTCGAATTAAATAGTATTTTGTTATAATTTAAGTGATTTAATTGTTTTTTTATTGCGGTAAGAAACTATAAACTAGAAGGTAGAATATAACTTTTATTTTTTATTTTTGAGGAAGGTAAATACACTTAAATATATAGTTGTGCTTCTAAATGCACTTCATCAATCTCATTAATTAGTAATTTATAAACTTTGAATTATTCAATCTAATGTTTGTTGATCATCAAACACAAAATTTCATGATTTAGTAATGTGGAATTTAGAGGACAACAATGACAAATGAGTGGACGAGAATAATAATTATATATATATTAGGTACAATCTGTTTCAGTTTAATTTATTTTTTCACACGTGTAACAGTCAATTGACCATATTAGCCTTCTGCTAATTAATTTATGTATTTTGTGAAGTTCAGTCTATAAATACTGCAAGTTTCTTGTTGCGTCGGCTATGGTTAGAATTTTTCATTAACGAATTAAAATTAAGAGCAGAGATGTATAAATGTCTACACCGGGTTATAAATTAAATTAATGAAAATTAAAAATTTTTTAAAATGTATTTTCAATTTATATTTTTTTAATGTATTAAAAATATCTTCATTTCAATAAAAAAGTTATATATTTATTGGTTTGGTCCATAAATAAAGTTATTGATCTAGTTTAAATAATTCAAATAAATCAGTTCGAATACTACAAATATGGTAAGATGTTAACGATGATAAAAAGATATTTGTCGTGTTCGAGATCAAAACACGGATGGGAAAGTCACATGTGTTGCTAGCCATCAAAAATCTTTTATTGCATGTTAGGTTCACAACATCCCACGGGATATTTTCTTCGTTTTTATTAGAATATAAATTAAATTAAAATCATAGATAAGGTGTTTGTTAAGATAGTCGGTGATTTCAACTCTTGTAAAGGTGATCATACAAGTTCAATCTTTGAAAGATGCATTTTACTGGAAGGATAAAAAATTTTTACGCTCTACGGTCTGAGGGAAATTACACCTCCTAATTATACTGAAAAAAATAAAACCATCAAAACAACTCTTTCTATATCTTTTCCTTTTTTTAACAATATGAAGTAATTTGCCTACTAACATAACATATTCTGTGTCGATCAAAATTTCAAGACGACTAACCATTTCCCATCTATTCTGATTAACCAAACACTTGCAAATCTACATTAGAGAGAGAGAGAGAGAGAGAGACGGAGAGAGCACTTTAAGTAATGTGATTTGTTCATGATTTGGTATTATTGGCACCCACTAACCTTATTAATAAAAGGTTCATTTGAACCTTGTAATATAAAACAGAGACAAATTTAAAGAAAGGAAAAGAAAGTTTTGTAAGCTTTTGGTAATGTCAAACCGTGGTGTTTGTTAGTAGTAGTAATGGTGAGTGTGTGTGTGTGCATGATAAAAATGAAAAAGGAATGTCCTTTCCCGCCAAAATGGGTATTTGACAAATGACAAGAGTCGGTTCGGTTATGATCAATGTCGCAATTTTTCAAAGATCTCTCAAAATAAGAGAAAAAGTTACAAACCCAAGCACTCCTCTGCAACTGTTATCATTATCAAAGTGTGGCAATTATTATTTATTTATTTTTATATCTTTTGCATGAAATCTTTGATATAATATTTCTCAAAAGTTGATAATCTTTTTCATCTTATTGATTGATAGATCATGATGCTTTTCACTTCCAATCACAACTTTCACCTTTGGTAAAAAATTTTGAATCAATACCCTTTTTTTCTTTCCAATGAGTTGCCTCTAATTTAATCGAATGGTTAAAAATTAAACTTGCTAAAACTTTTGGACCACTTTTTTTTTTATTTGATGGTCTTTTCCATTCAATTAATTATTTCAATAATCATTCACTGTTTTAATAACATTTAACTATTATTTAAATAATTAATAATTATTTGAGTAATTGTTATAAAACTTCACCTTAATCTTTAAAAGCAGATTTAAATGTTATATTAATAAAGATTATAAAAAATAACATTTAATCAATACGCTAAAAACTATTTTTAAAAAAATTGATGTTGAACACGGTCTAAGTATAAGATTATTTTTTTTGAGGTTCGCTCGTATCTGTCTCTTCCCGTGAGTATTTTTCTATGTTTCAAATCAATAATTTAAAAACTAAATGAATTTTCCATCTCAACTTAATCATAGAAACATGTACATATTAACTCTTTATACAGGGAGAGAGGCAAGACAGGGGGGTCCCCTCTTTTTTCTCACTAGATCCTTTTTGTAAAACCCATTGTTGAAAAAAAAAAAAAAAAATTTCAAGTGATTAGCCATTGGATTTTGGTAGATTTTTAAGAGGCAGAGAGAAACCTTTTGGTAATGGTGTTATACATAGGAGGAGGAAGCTGTGACACTTTCTTTTTAGCATATTATATATATACGAATATAATGGTGGCCCATGCCAATGCCTGTAAAATAGGTTACTGAAGAATTGCAATTTGGCAATGATGGCTCTTCTTCTTTCTTTTCTTTTCCCTTCAGGCCTCACTCCTCAGGGTTTTGTCAATGCCTGTAATAAACTGGCAATGGCATCATTCTCACTTCTCTTTTCTTTATTTTTTTCTATATTTTAATATTATTATTATTATTATTAATTATGAGTGCCCTACAATTTTGAGCCAAACTCAAAAAGACATATAACTTTTTGGCATTCTAACCAAAAGGCTGCCTCCATTCCCTCCTCACATGAACCCATTCCCTCTTATTTGAATAAATTATATTAAAAAAAAAAAAAAAAAAAACATATATTCAAGCACCCAATACTTGCAAGATGACAAACTTTCATATTTCTTCTATAATATTATTTTTTATTCTAATTTTAGATTTCATGTTCTTCTTTAATTTTCATACTTGTTAAAACATTATATGTCTTTGAGATTTTGGATGTTTTTGTGTTTATATAATTTCAAAATGGATAAAATATAAGAATTACTTAAATATCATAGATATTTCTTAAATTTCGAAGTATTCTGCTTCCGCTATGTCAAGTTCATAAAAAGAAAGCGCTCCCACATGAAATTTTTTTCTCTAGGCCAAATTATTTTATTTTGAGATAATTTTTGAATTAATTATCATTTATTAATATATAAATGTCGCTTTTGTTGGAGTGGTCCACTTGTTAAAGTAAAATAAGATGGCTCAACAGAAACTAAATGATGATGGGAAATTATGTGTTAATTAGCTTTTAAATATCATAATTTTCAGTTGAATGAGATGAAGCTCTTATGGTGGGCAAAGAGTAGTAATAGACACACTTCTCACTTTACTTCAAAATCAATTATTAATATTGGATTAGTGATATCAAACCCACATAACATTGCCCCAATGCTTCATCAAGGGACCTATCTATTGTTAGGGGAAGGTCATAGCCTGTGTGCAAGCACTCTCTGGGGACCTAGACCTATATATGAAATCAAAGGAAGGTTCAACATAAATACAATTTAAATTCTTATTTGGATCAGGGTTTCAGATTACCTGTTTTCAATTAAGGCCGTGTTCGGCGACAATTTTTTAAGTAGATTTTAAGTGTTAAAGTAGCGTTTTATAAAAAAGTTAACTCACGTAACGTTTAATTTTTTAGTGTTTTATGAAAAATTACTCAAAAAACAAACAGTTACTCAAAAAATTGAAAAGCTAAACGCTAATAATTAAAAATATCAATTTCTATTACCAAAAACAAAATAATAATTTAGACTTAATTAAACGTGTCTAATTGATATAATTTATTTTATAAATCAATTCTTAAAATGAGTTTTAAATTGAAATTTTTAATTAAATAAAATTTAAATAATGAATTAGAATCAACTGGTTAAACTACAATTACATCTTAAGATAATATATATATATTATCTCTTAGAAAAAAAGAAATAAAATCTTTTCCTTAACATAAAGTCCCATCAAACAGTGCTTAAGGGAAAGAAAGCAGAGTGGCATAAGTCAGTTACAGCATGCGGAAGAAGAAGAGAAAATATTACGAGTTACAGTTCCAACATTTTCTACTTGTCAACAAAGTTTTCATTTCACGACGCAATAAAAATTTTTATGTTCTGCTGTCTGTCCGAAGTAGATTAAATCTACTGATTATATAAAAAAATATTAAAATTTATTCAGCCGAGCTGCTTGTGTGCGGTTGGCGAAGTTAATTATCATAAACGTTAAGTGTATTTAACAATACACTAAACATTTTCAATAATTCATTTAATGCTAATTATTATCTTATTCATATTTAAATTTTAGTTGTATAATTGTATTTGCAAAACACCATATATTGCGCTTTTAAGAAAATTATTTACTAGTTTTAATTTATAATAAACTTTACGTTATGTTACAATTTCATCCACCATTGACATTTCCATTAAATTACCATTAATTAAAACCATTATTGTTTGTTCGTAAATATTGTTTGTTGAGAATCTAAGCCCTAGAAGCAATTAATCAAATCAAATTCAATTATATATTTAATATTGGGCTTCTAATGAGTTGGACTTACATTTAACACAAAATAGTCTAAGCCATTTTGGTTGGTTCACCCTTTATATTATATGCCCTTTTAGTTAGTTGTATTTATCGGATCCCGGTACTCCAACATTGTTCAAGTTGGCTAGTGATAAAAGTCAGAAAGAGCTAAATCAGAAGAAAAGAATCCGTTCTTGTGTGCTGTGATCTGTGTTCTGTTCTCTTAAAAAATGGCTTTTAAAATATTTATTTAAAAAAAAAAAAGGCTTTCAAAAAAATTAATAATCACAAAATTAATTGTTTTTTAACCTTTAAACTGTAGCGTTTGGTTAAAATGTTGAAATAATTACATGTGTGGTTGGGTTGGTCAGAGCTGATTTTCACGAAGTCCACATTTGTCTGCCACCCTTGTTCTAAGCTGTAAATAGACAGTTCTATGTAAAGCAAAATGTCCCCTTTCAACATCCTCAAATCAATTAATCTTCTGTTTAACTCCTAAGAATTATTTCCCCATCGCGTTTCAATTTAAAATCAATTTTTGATATTACAAAATATAATTACAAATTATATTAAATTAAATAAAAAATTTTATTAATTAGTTAACTAAAAACTCTGTTCGTATTTTGAAACTCTATTTTCTTTAATAAAATTTTGGATTTATTTAGAAATTATGAATCTAATTTATTACAGATAATATAGGCACAGAAAACTTTTCCTTTAATTAAAAAATGCATTGTTCTAATTTTATATAAACAAAAAAAAGATTCAAAATTATTGGCATTTTGATAGCTTTGTGATTTTCCACATAATAAGCTAATAATGAAAAGGGGATTTATGAAATCTTCAAATCATTTCTTTCTCACCATCAATTACTCATTTGCTTTGGTACTATGGAGATTTGCTTAGAGGCCCATTTGCACACACCTGAATTATAATAATATAATGAAAAGATATTGATTAGTGTGTATATGAAAAAAGGGCTTATAGAATTGGAATTGAATATGGAAATAATATTTTAATCTTCAAATTCAATCATTCTAAAAGGCTGTTGGATCTGTAAGCCAAAGTAGACTGAAATTCTAGATAAATTTTATTTATCAAGTCAGAAATTCAAAAGTTAAAGTCGTTGCTTTCGCAAGAGATTTATTCGGATATCAATCTGATTCAATTATATAAAATTAGGACTTATTTATTTGCAATTGAATGAAATAAACTCATGCATAAAATGGCAGAAAGAGAAGTTTTGATAAGAAATTGAGTGAGTAGGATTAGACTTTGTCTCCCAGCAAAAAAAGCCCACAAAACAGTGAAAAAATGTACAATGAGAATGAGCACCAAACAAAGCAAGTGCAAGTAGAGAAGAGAAGAGACAAAGGGAAGAGTGGGGCCTCACCAAAGGCAGGCATGATGGTTGCTCCCCCTTCATCATGCCATTTTCTTGAGGCCCATATTAATGGAATCATGACAACCGAGTCAGCTCAATAGGCCACATAATTCATTATGTCCCACTCTATCTCCTTTGTGTTTAGCTCCTGCCTACCCAAATACAAATACTTTCTTTCCTGTTTTGTAATTTTTTTTTTCTTTTTTTAACTATCAAAATTGTTTCAGTTATCCTGATTTTGGTATTAAAAAAAAAAAAAGAATTAAGGACAAGCTAAGTTAAAGTTATAAGCCCAGCACCTTTAACTTAATTGTTAGGATTATTCTTATATATGGGATTTGGAAGAACTCTTATTCGTGGAAGAGAAATAAGATTCTTATTTTAGAATTATTCCCATTTTGATATGAATTCATATAAAAATAAAATAGGACAGACCCAACTTTATAAAATAAGAGTATTGTATTACGATCGCTTTTGCCTAATGGAATTTAGATATTAATTTTAAAGTATTAGATAGCTTAATTATGTCTAAAGGAGAATGAGAGATATATGTTCATCTATTTATTTTAAGTAGTATGTGTTATGTGTTTGTGTGTACGTAAAATAATAGAATGAGAGATATAAGTTCATTTTGTGGATGTTCAAGTTGAAGTGGATTGCTTGGTTCTTGTTCAAGGGTTGAAAGCCAATTTGGAGACCTCTCTTATTAAGCTCTACTTAATGAGCTACAATATTGTCAACTTTCTTTTATAGTTAGGTCAGCTAATCAGACCGTTCACACGCTTTGGTTTAAGCGGCTGTATCTTTATCTAATAAAGTGGAATGAGTTTCTACTCCTCTAACTTTGATCTTGGATATTCTTCTTCATGATGATAATAATAATAGTATATGAGCTCTTTCATTTTTAAAAAAAAATTACATGTAACTAATAATTATGTTATATATATATATATATTGAATTTTATTATTTTTAATGAAGAGTAGTATATCATATTTCTATCTCACATTAGCATATTCTCTTAAAAATTTAAAATGTGTGTGAGTGTGTTTCTGTTTCTTGAGCTTGAACAAGCTAGGCATAGTCATATAAAAAATGTGACTGAGCCCAATCTTTAAGGCTTAAATCTAGGCATAAACCATTGATTTGTTCATACCACTTGAGTTGCTATTCCCACCAACTGTAGCAACACAATTGAGGAAAAATAGAATCATTACTCAATAAGATAAGAATATATTTATCCTTCTTCATCACGTGATCATTCCAAAAGAAATGATCATTCATGGATAGAAAGCATGGAACACCGTATTCATTTGCCTCAAAGAAAATCAAATGAACATAGATCATCTTAGCCTAAATTTTCCAATTGTGTACAGTGGCGGATCCAAGAAAAGAATTTTCCAGGTCAATATATAATAAATTATAATAAAGAAATTTTTTCAAAATTTTAAAAAGAGTCAATTAAAAAAAAAAATGCATGTATATCAAAAGCAAATTAAAAAGAAAAGAGGGTCAATTGATTCCCCTTTCTACGACGTAGATCCACTACTGATTATGTGTATAATTGATATCTTATCTGATAGAATATAATTATTTATCAGGAACTTAACAGTAATTTATATATAAGGCCTAATTATATTTTGTATAGAATTAGAATAGGATTAGGAGATCTCATTCTTATTCCTCTGCAAACATTCAATTGACGGCCATCACTCCAAAATACATATTCAATTGGTATTCCAAATACAGATACAACTAGGATTTCAACTATAACTCTAATCAAGATCTTCCTACCTCTATATAAATGGGACCAAACTTCTACTCAGGTATGCAATATCTACGCAACATCTATGCAATCAATACAATATCTCATTCAATCACAACTACTTATTTTTTGTAGTTTATTTAATAATTATATTCATATAGATATATATTTAAATTAGCTAATGGTTGTTTACTAAGTCTTTTCTCACAAAAGAACTATATTAAGTCATTAAGGATGAGGATTCATATATAGTTTAAATTTTTAATATTCAAGAAAAGATACTTATTTGTAAATACACATGAATGTCTATTTGTAAAATAAAATATCCAACAAATAAAATGCATTCATTGTCAAAATGCTAGTTCAAATATTTTTGTTTTCAGATGAAAAATATATTTTTTTTCTATGTGAATTAGAAATTCAAATTATATATTATAAAAATCATATGTTCAAAAATCATATATGATTGTCTCATGTAAAACATTTTCAATATCAAGGCAAACACTGAGTGCATTATTCGATTTGGACAAAATTTCAAGTTTGTCTTTTTTCAGAACTTAACAAAAAAAAAAAAAAAGCAAATCAAAAGTATTATCTAAGCTAAAGTGTGTGAGAATGCTCATAGAAAAACACAAAAAAAAAAAAAAAAAAAAAAACTTAAAATGTAATTTTCAGCTAATTAAGTAACATTTTTAATATTAACATTAACATTTTTTGTATATATAGAGAGAGAGTGAACTTAAAATACATATACAGAGAGAGAAGAAATTAAAAAATTAATAAAAAAAAGTAGTGGTTGACTTTTTTTTTTTAACTTTTTATTTTGTTTTTGTCCTTTTAGCAGCAGCCATTAAAAGATCCCATCTTTTTCTAGTGATTGACATTTTTGAAAAAGAAATTATAGTCTTGGGACCCCACCTTTCAGATAAATAATTTACACTGTTAGAACCAAAAATTTGCAAATAAAAAAATCACTTATTATTTAACATTTAAAGATAATAAAAGTAATCTAATATGCGCGTCTCAAGACATAATTTAATAATAAATTCACATAATCTGTCAATAAATTCAAATTCAAATCATATCTTTCAATACTCAAAACAAACCCAGTTGCCAATTAAAATCAACTTTTGAAATTAATGCTTCACATTTTGATAATACAATTTTCTTAAGGAAAAACATCACAAAACAAAATAGTTAAAGTTATATTTTTATTTTGATAGAACAAAGTAAAGTTAAATTATTTTCAAGTAATTGAGAAAAAAAAAGTGATCGAAACAAAAAAAAAATTAGATCGATAACTTTCAGATGTTATGAAATTAATAAAAATTAATGCAATTAAGATTTTAGATTTAAATTGTATGGATTTATCTTTTCATTTGTTTGATACAGAGACCAAATTCATAAAGTTAGAAGTTATTCACATAGCGAAAATTCAACCAAATTGAATTATTTTTAGTTTTTGGTTATAACTTTAGTTTTCAATTTTTTATAATTTTGATTTTCGATCTTCCCATTGGTTATTGTAAAATAATTATTTTCTTAGTAAAACTGTATCATTTGACCAAATTAATGTGAACCAAGTTTAAACTACCGACTCAATCTAATTTCCAAACTTGTTTTAATACAATTCAATTTCAACAAAAAGCTAAATTTGATTTTTGGTGTTTTTGGTTCGGGTTGGATTTACACACCCCTAATTATTATTGTAGCAACAAAAGAGACAGTTTACAAGTCCTCCATTCAATGAAATAAGGATTTAACAAAACCTTCAAAATAAGAAATTTTGGTAAATAAGTAATTTTGAACAATTTATTTATTTTTATTCCATTTTTATGATATTAAATGATAATAAAATGTAATGTAACTAAACCTATTTTTAGTGCATTTCAGCTAGGTTACGTTATACTTAATCAATATATTTTAAATGTATTATTTATATTATATTCATTTACTAATGAAATTAATCCTTCTAGTAATAATGAATTTTTTTTCCATCAACCAAAATTCAGTTCAATTTATTGGTTTAAAATGAGATTTTCTTAATCATATTTTCCTAAAAAAATTATGAGAATAATTTTATAATATAAAATAATTATGATGTATTAATTATTAATATTAAATATAAACAGCTAAAATAAAGATTAGGTTAAAAAAAAACTAGATTATATTTTGAACAAACCATGTGGAAATTTAATTACCAATGAGGACCCACTAACGTAAGCTCCACCAAAGGCTTATCTCATATGATTGGACCCACAGCCGCACAGATGTGAGGATGATGATCATGGCTTTCATGCCTGGGCCCCATTTATGTACGGACAAGGTGGACCCGATTCCTAGAGGCCCAATTGACACTTTTGAACCACCTGCACTGCACACAACAACACTGCCTTGTGATTGCATACAGCATAATATATTCAGCATATTTTAAATCACTTATTTTTTAACTGGGCCTTCATTTGTTAATTTTCATTTTTTTATGATTTTTTTTAAAATATTGATGCATTTACACTTAATAAAGAAGTATAAATATACACACACTACAAAAGTTGAACAAGAAAATATTTCTTATAAAGCCATGTCAACAGCCACGTCAACAGCCATGTCATGGAGGACGGAATTAGGCTCTAAAAATTAAAGCGTTAATTTTTTTTTAAAAATTGTAACTAATCATTTAAAATGCAAATTTATTGTTATTATTAATCTTGCCATTATAATTATAACTCATCATTTTTAACGTTAAATTTTCAATCGATTTAGTTGCAATTTAATCAGTATTTGTTAGTATTCATTATTATTATATCTCATCATCTTTTTTTTTTAAACATTAAAATAGGTAAATATATTTTAGTTTTTAATAATTAAAATTTATGAATTTTAATAAAATTAAACTTCTATTATTTAGTATTATTATTTTCAAATTGTGTTCTATATGTTTTAAGGACTCACGAGTTTGAATTTTTTTTATAAAAAAAAAATAGAAACCTTCACATGGAGCCTAGTATTTTAATTCACATTTGAACATGTGCTTGAATAGTTAATTATTATTTATCTACTTAAATACTATGATATTTAAAGGTCCACAAAATTGTATAATCTATAGGTCTTCTACGAAGACGAAAACTAGGATTATTCCATTATAATAAATTGCAATTTGCAACATCTTCTTTCAATATTTTATTCCATAATTTCTAGATATGTGTGTATATATATATAAGAAAATAATTGTAATAAATAATATATCTCTACCAAATTTACCATTCAACCAGTCTAAAACTATCCAAGAAAATAATTATAATTTCCTTTCATTTTCTGCTAATTCAAACATTTAAAAAAGAAAATTAAGTGAATGGTATCCCGAATATTTGAAATTGGTCCATCATCGGTATATGATGGCCTGATTAACCTCTTAGATCAAATCAAACTCTTCAATTTTATACTTACCTAATATTTTTCTTAAGAATTGCAGATTCAGAGAGAATGAAAATTAGGGATTGCTATATTCAATTTGTGAAGGGAGATAAACCCTTAATTAGAACTTATGTCTATATATATATATATATATATATATATAATCAACGTCCACATGGAAGATGAATCATATGTTTTTTTTTTAAATTTAATTTGGCTGTGAGTGGAGTGCAAATTGAAATTTTATAGTTTTAAATATAAAATACTATTGAGTCAAACTTTCTGGAGATATAAAATTATTTATACTTTGTCAATATTAATACTTAGATAGATGGTCAAGTCGGTTTATATGCACATTAGAATTTTATGTAAGTTTTTTTTTTTTTTTTTTTTTTTTCCAAACAATTTTAAAGATGTTTTCTTCTAGTAATGCATTGAAGAAGTATTAAATTAAGAGCGTTGAAGCCAAATTCCATTTGACGAGGAAAATATGTTTCATTTTTACCAATTGACTAACCTTTAGAATGATTTGTACTTTTATTGTTGGAAAAAAAAAAAGGTTCAACAATTTGAAGCTTATCCATTCTGCTTCTTCACATTAAATTCTATAGATATGGAAGTATAATTGCAACTAAATTGAATTAGCCCTCTATAGCATGAAAAAATCTGAAGAAAAGTCACAATATTTTGTCCATTTATGGTAATATTATCCAAAAACCAAATCCACTAGGATTGCCTAGTTAAAAATTGCAGATTTCAAGCATTAATTGCAATTAATTAATAGGAAAAGTCTTATAAATTTCAATATTGAACTGAGCAGTTGACAAAATAAGAAAACTTTCCTAATAGTGTTCTTCTCCTTTTTCTTATAGCTTTAGAAGCAAAAACTAAAATGGTAGCTGAAGCTGAACAAGTGAGCATTCTAATGGTAACAATGGCCTTACAGGGCCATATGAACCCAATGTTGAGCTTAGCAAAACGCCTCGTTTCAAAAGGTATTCACATTACTATTGCTATTAATGATGTTGCTCGCCACCGAATGCTAAAGTCAAAAGCCTCAACTGCTTTGTCTACCACCACCACAGACACCACTTCTAAACCTCCTGGAATTGATCTTGTTTTCTACTCCGATGGGCTTAGCCCGGAATTTGATCGCGATAGCGATGTCGATTTGACTCTAAAATCCTTACGTACTGTAGGATCTGAAAACCTGTCAAATATCATAACCAATTCAGATAAAAAATTTTCTTGCATTATTTGTAATCCATTCATGCCATGGATGCCTGATATTGCTGAAAAACATGGTATCCCTTGTGCAGTACTTTGGATTCAAGCTTGTCTTGTCTACTCTATTTACTATCATTTTTTTAAATATGCTAATTCCTTTCCTTCATTAGAAAACCCTAACGAGTCCATAGAATTGCCTGGATTGCCTGTTTTACAGGTAAAAGATCTTCCTTCCTTTATATTCCCATCAAGTCCTGAAATATTCAAAAAAATTGTGTCAGAGTTTCTTCAAAAATTAGATAAAGTGCAATGGGTTTTGGTAAATTCTTTTACTGAACTTGAAGAAGAGACAGTTAAGTCCATGAATTGCTATCTCCATCATATTTTTCCTATTGGTCCATTGGTTTCCCCATTTTTATTTCAAAAACAAGAAGAAAATATTATTTCCAATATTGATATGTGGAATTCTAATGATAATGCGTGCATAGAATGGCTTGATAAAAGACCACCTTCTTCTGTCATCTATATTTCATTTGGAACCATTACTTTGTTATCTCAAACGCAAATGGAAAACTTGGCAATTGCATTAGAGAATAGTCAGAAACCATTTCTTTGGGTTATTAAGGCAAAAGAAAACTGTTTTGATCATGAAAACAGAGGAAGTGAATTGTTTCTTAGGTTCTTAGAGGAAACAAAGGATAGGGGGATGGTGGTTACATGGTGTCCTCAAGATAAGGTTTTGATGCACAAAGCTATTGGTTGCTTCTTTACGCATTGTGGATGGAATTCATCATTGGAGGCTGTGGTGGCTGGAGTGCCAGTTATTGCTTATCCGGGATGGACTGATCAACCAACAGTTGCTAAGTTGTTGGTTGATGTTCTAAAGATTGGAGTTCGGATTAAAGTTGAAGAAGAAGGTGGTGAGGTGGTAGCAAGCGCAGATGAAATAAAAAGATCTATTCTGGAGATTACCGATGGAGAAAAAGCGGAAGAGATTAAGAAAAATGTTGTGGAGTTGAGAGAGAGAGCTAAAAAAGTAGTGGCGGATGGTGGTTCTTCTAATGAAAATCTTGATCTTTTTATTAAAAAGATCACTTTGAATTCTTCGTGCTTCCTGAAAACTTAATAATGTATATCTAATGCATATATATATCAAGATTATGAATGAATGATGGTAGTCATTATGGCGGAAAAAGGCTCAAAGTTCCTCCAACTGAAATGTATTGTACTGCTACTTGTTTGATAATAAGATCGTAGTTGTAATGTGTCTTGTGTCAATGAATCTACCACCATGATGTAATACTCATAAGAGAATGATTTGTCAAACCCGGTTTATAACTTTATTTATAAAATAAATAAATGAAAATTTTTTTTTATTAATCAAGGCACGTATATGACCTGATAATAGATTTAGATTTAAATCATTTATCTCAATATTCAAAAAGAAAACATTTTTTTAAATGCAGATATTTGTGAATAAAAAAAATAAAATGGAAATAATTTTAAAAATCTTTATTTTTATTAATTTGCACTACAAATAACCTATAGATCACTATAGATAAATGTTATCCTAATTCTAAAATGAATTATACAGTAAAACCATTATTCTGAAAATTTGACCGAACTAATCGGTTTGACTTGATTAATCGGGAACCAAACTATGGCCAAATTCAGATTGGATAATAAAAATGAAAGCTTCAAAAACTGAAGTGAACCAATGAAAATGGGATAAAAACTCAACTGAAAACTAAGTGAGAACGGACGGATCAGATCAGCAATTAATATACTTTGATTTAAAATATGAGTTCTTTTTCAAAATATGGACCTCTTAAAAATCTGGACTTTTAATTTTTTAAATTTTGAACCTCTTTATTTTTAAATCCAAAATCTTATTTTATTAATTAAAACAACTAAATTACTCGATCTCAAAAACTATTGTGAAAAATAATAATATGTTTTATGGTAATTAATTTTTTTTTTTATTATTAAATTTAGTATTTTTTATTCTTTTTCTTTAATATTATTTACTAACTTTTTATTCTTTTTGTAAAAACCAAATTCGAATCTTTTTATTTTTGGTTAATATCAAAGTTATATTTCTAACATATATTTTCAATTATATTAAATAATTAAATCTATGCCTTCTATCAAACCATTCCCACCCTTTCAAAAGAAAAAGAAAACCATTCCCACAAAAATATTTGACAGGTCCCACGTGTGAAACTCTCTTCAAACCCCCATAAACTCTATAACCAAGTCAACGTCTCTCCCTGTTTCATTCAAGAAAGCAAAAGAAAGAGAGGTATCCACTGTTCTCGGCACTGAACCAGAGAATCTTGATTTCAAGGAAGACATTAACAATGAAACAAGAAACGTTAACATTAGTACTAGTGAATCTTGCTGGGATTATGCAGAGAGCCGATGAGTCATTATTGCCAGGAGTTTATAAAGAAGTCGGCGCTGATTTACATATGGACCCAACTGGGTTAGGTTCACTTACTCTGTTTAGATCTATAGTTCAGTCTTTTTGTTACCCATTAGCAGCTTATCTTGCTTTACGTCATAACCGTACCCATGTTATTGCTCTTGGTGCATTTCTTTGGGCTACTGCCACCTTTCTTGTTGCTATATCCTCCACATTTTTACAGGTCCCTTTTTTACTCTGTTTCTTTCTTTTTGATAACATTTTATGGTAGTTTTGAAGTCTTTAATATTGTTATTGCAATTTTGAGTTACCCATTTTGTGGGTTTTGTTGATGCTGTTGTATTTTAGAATTTACTGCTTTGGGTTATATGGATAGATCCGTAAAGTCAAATTAAAAATGCACTTCTTGGGAAAATGGAATTTAGTATCTGAGAATTTGTAGTTAATATAGAGCTTGCAGAATATTTAAGTGGTGATTTTTGTAAGATTTGGCCATTTGGTTTTTCGGGTCATTTTCTGGAAAAAGGTTAATATTTAAATTTGTTGGTCATTTTCTGATTCTATAACAGTCTGCAGAAGATTGAATGGTGATAGGCAGAAGGCTGCTTTTTGTATTTCTCTATATTTCTGGTACTTGGTGTGAAAAAGTAAAATTTTGGATTACATAATTGGATGGCCTTCTACTTTCACTGAAACATTTCAAAGGTTAAATATTTACTGAATTTATAAGGCACTATGTGGTTTATCGTGGGATGGATGCAAGTTCCTGATAGGATTTTAAAATCTATGCTCATAAAAAGAACAGTAGCCAAAAAAGCTTTATGGAATTTGCTTCTTCAAGTATCTAAGGATATGCATTTTTTTTTTAACTTATAAGCATTGCTTTAAACTTTTTGTGAAAGGTGACTTTGTAAATAAATGAAATGGAAATCTGAATCACGTCGTCTACAGCTTAGGCTTAGAATTGAAGATTATATTATGCACGTGTTTGAAGATTATATTATGGCGCTCAAAACGTCAAATGCTAATGATGGACCTGGAAATTTTTTGCGAAGAAGCACTGACAAGCTTAACTTCACCAAATCTGAAGAGATTCTGATATGATCTTGAAGAAAGAAATAGGATATTTACATGTATAGTATACCATTTTTATGGTTTCTACCTCCTGGAAAGATTGGCATTGTCACTGAAATATTTTTGCATTTGGTTAAATAGGTGGCAGTTTCAAGAGGTCTCAATGGGATTGGACTTGCCATAGTCATACCTGCAATTCAGTCCCTTGTCGCTGATTCAACTAAAGAAGGCAATCGTGGTACGGCATTTGGATGGCTGCAGCTAACAGGAAATATTGGCTCCATTGTTGGAGGGCTTTGTTCTGTACTGATAGCTACAACATCATTTATGGGAATACCTGGTTGGAGAATTGCTTTCCATTTAGTTGGAATAATAAGCGTGGTAGTTGGTATTTTGATACGCCTCTTTGCCAATGACCCGCGCTTCTCCGAGACTGATAAAATTTCTAAAGATGAAACTTTTAAGTCTTATATTTCAGAATTTAATGATCTGATCAAAGAAGCAAAGCTGGTTATGAAAATACCATCTTTCCAGATACTTGTAGCTCAAGGTGTCTTTGGATCATTCCCTTGGTCAGCTTTATCATTTACTCCTATGTGGCTAGAACTTATTGGCTTCTCCCATGAAAAAACTGCATTCCTTATGACTCTTTTTACAATTGGCGGTTGTCTTGGTTCTTTATTTGGAGGTATTATGGGAGATATCCTTGCTAACCACTACCCTAATTCTGGGAGAATTATCCTGTCACAGATAAGCGCCGGGTCAACCATTCCCTTAGCAGCAGTTTTGCTTCTGGTATTGCCTTATGATCCATCCACCAGCTTCATACATGGTTTGGTCTTGTTCATAATGGGTTTCTGCACATCTTGGAATGCTCCTGCTACAAACAAGTTTGTATTTCTAATTCACATTATCCTTTCAACCCTTGTGTTCATAAACTAATAGCTCGTTGACATGTTTGGTTGAAGGAGTAAAGCATATATATAACAAATCATGGCTTCATCATCTAGGTGAGAACAGTATTGCTCATTACATAGAGCTAAAGTTCTGTAGTTTTAATTAGTGAAAGGAACAAATCAAGAACATCCAATTGAATAAGATACCCATTAGTTTACTCAGATGAGTCGAAGAACCCAAGATAATTTTTTTTTTCCTTGTTTGCATAGTGCTATAAGTGATCCTCAAGACCTCATGTGAAAAGAGATGACTTTTAGTAAATGGGTCATAAGGTGTAGTGCCATGTGTAATTAATTTTCAATTTTCAGATCACAATATTTTCAAGGGAAGGCACAGTTTCACTTGTGGAAAGAAACCCCCTTCGAGTCATTCAAATACCTAAGTGTCGACCAAATTCTGTGGATTGCAAGTTTACCATTTGGATTTAATCCATTCGGCTACTGCAGTAATGTTTTTCTTTCTTCGTGTTTTTTTTTTTTATTTTTTTGTTTATATGAGGATCCTTTGGTAAGGAAACTTTACTTTGCAAGGATAAAATGTAAAATGGGTGAGTTTAATTCATGAAATTATACTCTTTTCTGTAGTTATTTTCGTCAATAATCCTAGTAATTTGCATGAACGTTTGGTTAAAACACAATATGTTATGGTATTAAATGACACAGGCCAAACTGTAATTGTAGTCTCCTTCAATTGTTTAATGATAAGTATAAAATATGTGAATATTTGATATTTGTTCTCTGATTTAAACATAATGTGTTTGACAGTCCAATCTTCGCAGAGATAGTTCCAGATAAATCTCGAACCAGCATATATGCTTTGGATAGTTCATTCGAGTCCGTTCTAGCTTCATTTGCTCCTCCTTTAGTTGGGATTTTGGCTCAGCACATTTATGGTTATAAAATTCCAAAAGCATCATTAGACACTGTCAAAGTTGAAACAGATAGAGAAAATGCTGCATCACTCGCCAAGGCACTACAAACTGCAATTAGCATTCCAATGGCAGTTTGTTCCTTCACTTATTCCTTTCTGTACTGCACTTACCCAAGAGACCGAGATCGAGCAAAGATGAATGCTTTGATAGATTCAGAACTGCAGCAACTGGAGGCAGTTATATCTGGTTCAGGACAAATGTACTCACAACTAGATGATTCAAAATCACAAGCCTTTAATGGAGTGAAAAGAAGTGAGATTGAATTAGAGTTTGAGAAGGATGAGATTATTGATGTAGATGATAACGATAAGAAGGCTCTACTTTCTCATCAACAAACCTTCTCAATTTTAGGAAACAGATAAACTTGTCATGCAGAACTATCCCTCTCATATGAATGTTTACAATGAAGGATGCTTGCATTGACATAAAACCTTTTTTTTTTTTTTTAACTCTAAATCTGAGGGCTACATATTTTCAGACATGAGTAAATCCACTTGTTTTGAATTTTTTTGAGTATCTCACTTTTTTAGATATTAGATTAATCTTGTTTGAGGATTGTGGGTACCTCTACTCAGAAATATTTTTTCTATAAACATATTTTTTGAACTCAAGCATATATTATTTTATACCACTCTTTATGTATGAGTAATTCCATTTTTATTGTTGATCAACTTGTATGTTTGTGCTCATCTTTTAAGACTGGATTAGTGATCAAACCGGTACGAGGCTGGTCACCAGTTGGGGGCCTACCTAGTTAAATTCAATTAATTCTTTTGTGAAATTTTTTTGAAAAAGAAGATATATATAAAAAAAAACATTAGCTCTCTATCTGATTCAGAAATGGATCATATTACCTACGGATTGGGTTAGTAGTACACAAAAACAACACAAGAACCACATAACCATTGCAATTTAGACCCATACCATAGGGATGAAAGGTACTATAATATATTTATGGTACTCGTTTAAATCTCATATCGTATATAGGTTCACTCTGGAAACCATAGTAATATATGGTCTAAGCTGACTAATTAATAAAATTGATATTTTAGTAGATTTTATTACTTTGAACTAAGTTTAGGCTTAAGTGCTTGATTATGCTTAGGATAAAAATGCAAAAATCACAGCTTCACTTAGCTCTCCAACCTAAATTTTCAGGTCTTTCTAATTGTATTTGCACCAATTTAGCATTAATTTTTTCATTTCCTATTAGTTCTTCCAAAATACATTTTACATTCCACAAAGAATTCATGTTCATAAATAACAATTTGTGAATTGATATTATAGAAAGTATACAGTAGCCAAATTAAAACAACGATGGGGTGGTGGCGCAGTTGGCTAGCGCGTAGGTCTCATAGCTATAGAGTTATCCTGAGGTCGAGAGTTCGAGCCTCTCTCACCCCAATATGATTTTTTTTTTTTTTAATTTTTAGCCCTTTATTGTAGATAAGACTCTATGAACCCCACGTCAAGGAACAAAAAGTATGATCTTCATTCATTTCTCAACGCCCACACCTATTTCACAGTGCTTCTGCTTTATGTGAATACCAGGTACTTTTCCTTTTAAAGCTCATCATCATATTTTCCTTTTGCTTTGATCATTAACTTTTCATTTTTGCATATTATGGACATTAAAGGCAGGCAGCAAGTTAGTATAGCATAGTGGACCCATATCTTTTAATTGTAATTTCGGCATCCCTCACACCAAATTGAAAAATTTTAATGGGTTCGAACACTTAATTGCAAAAGTTTTACATTGAAACACTGGGATAGAACTTTTTGAAAAATTCAGACACTAAATTTATAATTATTCCAAACAAAATTAACATATCAACATCTAATCTTCCAATAAAACTTATTTAATCAAATGTTTGATTAATTTTAAAAACAATTTAATACAATTCATTTAATTTTTACCAATATTAACATAAGGATATATTAGAAAAAAATGAAATAAAAATTATAATTTCACCATATTAATTAAATTTTATTAATCCATATGTAAATCAAATTAAAACATAAATTACGGGACAAAGGGGTATTATAAAGACTAAGTGTATGTGTGGTTTCTTGGGCCATTTAGGGTTAAAAATGCTAAAATGAATAAAAATAGTCAAGGTAAACCTTTTTAGCAGAGTATATTTTCAAACGTTAATCATAAAAAATTGTGATCCACAATTCAATTTGGAGACTAAGCCAAAAAGAGATATTTTCGTTACAAGTTCCTTAATATTGACAAGGATAACTTGTTTTCAATGAGACAAAGAAGATAAAACTTATAATAGAAAACAAAACTCACATGGGATGTCAATAATACAAAAATAAAAGAAAATTATCCATAGTGAAAATTCAATTAAAATTTCAACTTGTCAATATATATATATATTTTAAAAAATCTCTTTAATTCCTCAACAACGTTTGATAAATGATAGATGCTAAAAAACGTTCATCATCGAGCAAAATAAGTTTATTGTTCTTTCTTAGTGTTTGAATTTCAATTAACAGTACCCAGTTTTATATTTTTTTATGAAAAATTTCGTGACACTTCAGATTTTGTGAGATTTCATTATATTCATAAAACTATAAAATTTTATAATATTATACATTTATTTATACGATCAACAAAATGATAATCTGATTGGTAAGAAAGAAAGTTTCTTATAATTATCAATTAAAGTTTAATTTCACTAGAAAGATTCCAAAAACATTAGAAATAATATTTCTAACTACATTAAACTGATATAGAAAAGTGTGTTTAAAAATTTTTTGGTGAGGGAATTTAATCTCAATGCATATAATTAAATTAAACTTGAAAATACATATGACCATAAGTAAAAGAGAAAAACAACCTCATTTATATATAGTTTTACCATATTATGTCCACCTCTTTGGTTTGGTTAATTACAAAACAATTTAGGTCAGAAAAATAAAAATTATATTATCCAAATTATTAAACCTGGTTAATAAAGTAAATAGCATATTTTCTTCTTTTTATTTTTATCTGTCATTTAAGGCTTTTACACTGTATTTAAAAAAACACTTAAATTACTTAAATTATGCATACCTTTTAATTTGACTAATTTTTAAT
This sequence comes from Jatropha curcas, assembly GCF_041381405.1. Taxonomy (NCBI): domain Eukaryota; kingdom Viridiplantae; phylum Streptophyta; class Magnoliopsida; order Malpighiales; family Euphorbiaceae; genus Jatropha; species Jatropha curcas. The sequence continues at coordinate 27,097,588 of NC_143153.1, forward strand.
CTCACCTAATTACTTTAATCTCGACAATTCTCTCTCTATTAATTGGCCACTAAAATTAAAAGAGAGAAAAAGAAAAGTGATGAGATGAGTTTTAGAAAATTTTAAAAAATAGATGTATTGGCGTGTAATGTCGAGTTGACTTGCCTGAACTCAACTTAAGTTTGAATTGGTAAGGGATTTTATTTATTTGTATGTCCGACCTATTTAACCGCAATTTGGATCACATTTAGTACGGTGTCAAAAAGGATTATTTCATATCAATATGATTCGTCAAAATATATAAAATTAGTAAACCAGGGTTGATAAACGATACTGTAAATAGATCGTCTATGATATGAGTTAAAACAAATAATTTAATGAATCTATTAGCAAATTTATCACAATTCATTTAATTAAGCGTGTCCAATATGACCTATCACATTATGATGTGATATGCTAAAAAATTTAGAATAAAATAGTTATTTAGGCATATAATATATCCAACCCGGTGAATTAAGTGAGTTGTACTAAATTTTATGACTCAAATACTGTCATCCCACATTGATTTGGGATAAAGATTGTATTCAAAAAATAAGATTTGAACAATCCTACTCTCCTTGAGTTAATCTTCGAAAAGTGAACTAAATTTAGTCCATTTTATTAACTCATACAACTCGTTAAATTAAAAGTATTATATTATATATATGTCATATAGAATCCACATTATTAAATATAGTATTGTATTTATATAACTCCAAATTTCATATCGTATTATGATTCAAATATTTAACAAAATTAATAAATATCATTATTGTGTTGAGCTTTATAGTCTCACCTTGGAAGCCGCCATAGTAAAATATTCAGCAACACAACCGAATATTGAGGTCTTGTAAAAAAAAATTAGAAATTACCTTGGGGTAAGTGGGGTTTAAACTCCCAACCTCAGGATTGCTCTTTAACTATGAGACTTATATGTTAGCCAACTGCGCCATCACCCCATTGATGTTTTTAATTTGACTAACACAACTTCTTCTAAAATGTGAGGTTGATTAGGCTTGCATCACTTGATTAAAGCTAAGGCTGAAAATAGAAAAATCACCACTACATTTACCCCCCCCCCCCCCCAACCCAACAATGTTCAGGTCTTTGCAGCTTTATTTGAACCAATTTAGCATTAGTTTTTTAATCTCACATTCACGAAGAACTAGTCTTAGCCAAATCGAAAATATTACCGTGGTGGTGGCGCAGTTGGTTAGTGTGTATGTCTCATTGCTAAAGAGTTATCATGAGGTTGAGAGTTCAAGCTTGTCTCATCCCAATGCAACTTTTCTTTTTCCAATTTTTTAACCCTTTCTCATAGATACTGATATATGAAACCCCCTCTGAAGGAGGGAAGCATTAGAACATGGAGAGATGCCTATAACCAAAAGCAACTTTGATTTGATTTTGCATTAACAAAAAGTATCATCTTTATTGATTTAACTCAACACCCACACCCATTTCACAATGCTTCTGCTTCATGTACATACACATTTTGGTCATTAACTTTTCATTTTCGAATATTATGGAGATTAAACGCAGACAGCAAGTTAATGTAGAATATGAGTTGTCAACATACTGTGGGACTTCGATTTTCCATTTGTCAATGGACATAATATATTTGTGATAGAGCTACAAATTACTTGAGTTATTCATGAAAGATTTAAAAGCTCAGTCAATTTAATTACAATATGCTTAATTAATTTACTTAGGTTGTGTTCGGTAATAACTCTTTTAAGTAATTTTTAGCATTTTGATTAAATACTATTTTTTATTGTGCTCGGTAACATAACTTTTGAATTAGTTTTAGAGGTTAAAATAGTGTTTTATAAAAGGTTAACTCTATAAGATTTAGCTTTTAAGGTTTGTTCAACAAAATTAGTTGTTTTAGTAGTATTAAATTTTCACAAAACGCTATCTTAACCTCTAAAAAATCAGTTCAAACGTTATGTTACCGAACACTATAAAAAGCAGCGAAAACGCTACTTTTTACTTAAAAAGTTGTTGTCGAACACGACCTTAGTGTTTTATGAAAAAATATTTAAACACATACTAGTTACTTAAACAGCTTCACGCTACTCAAATAACTAACAACTATCAAAATAGTTAATTTACCAAACAGACCTTAAATTAAACGATTTGGATTTGATCTTCAAATTATAATAGGCTGAATTTAAATATTCATAAATTAAAAATTTTAATCAGTTCTATAATTCATCCATATTTAAATTTAAAGTCCATATGCTTTATCCTTTGTTTGCAATAATGAATTTCATCAAATTTTGTAGAATTCATTTATAAATTCAATTTTTTGTTTCGTATGAAAAACAAATTAAGAATTAAATTTTACAAATTCAATTATATAGATTTGTATATAACTAAACCAAATTAGGTGGAATTTCCAAATGAATTATATAAACTTAAACGATCCAAAGCTTATGAATCTTCATTTTCTTAATCTTCTAAAATTATAATACCAAGGATATTTCAGAAATAAAAGCAAATGAGATTTTAATTTTTAAATTTATTTCAAATATAAAAAATTCAATTACTAATGAATTTTATCAATTATAAATGAATTCCATATTTGAGTCGTTGATTTATACTAAATGAAGCATTAATTTATAATTACATGTGACGTACTCATTGAAAATCATTCATTGAAAAAGTCATTATTTTTTCTCCAACTTTATGCACTCATGATATTTCTAATCTTTTTTTTTTTTTTTGAAAGGGATGATATTTCTAATCTTTATTATACGTGCTTTTCCATATTTCTATAATATATAAAAGAAGAGAAATCTATCATAGATAATAATCAAGTGTAAGTATCTGAAATTGCCACATATAATAAGAGTTAATATAATTGTAAGAAGATAAGTTATTTTATATTTTCAGATAATGTCTTTGTCAAAATAATATCTATAAAAAAGATTATTTCTAGCATTAATATATTAATATAAATTTATTTCTTATCAAAAATAATTACTATCTTTATTTCATAATATTTGTCACATTTTGAATTTCATGTTTTTTAAGAAAATCATTAAATTTGTTTAAGTTATAGTAAATTATTGAATAAATTGTCTATATTACCCTTAATTACTACTAATTCTTTAAGAATATCGTTAAATTGAAGTAATAATTATCATATACAAATGGTAAACATGACAAAAAAATATTTATTAGTCCTTAAAACCACAAATGTGACAAGTATTTTAGAACAAACTATTTTTTCAAATGTGACAATTATTATGGAACGATGAAGTAATAAGTAAACTACACATTTAAAAAGTGTGAATAAACAATATATTACTATTAGATAAACAATATATAAAAAATTTAAAAAATATAAATTGAAACGTATGAATATATGATAATTTTTAAAAAATAGGACATTCACACGCTTAGAACACACTACACTAAATATATAATACATTAATATTTCAAATAAATATACAATCATTTATAATAAATTATAAACATAAAATAAAAAAATTAATTTTTTATTTCAATGACACAAAAACAAATAAAAAAATATTTTATTTTAATTAGTAATTAAAAAAAAAACCTTGGTTGATTAGCTTGGTGTATGAAGTAGTCTCATATACCAAAAGTTAGGTTACACGGATACGGGATACGGGATACGAGATACGAGAACATACGGAATATGATAATTTTTTTAAAAAGTAGGACATTCACACGCTTAGGACATACTACACTAAATAAGTAATACATTAATATTTCAAATAAATAAATAATTATTTATAATAAATTATAAACATAAAAAAAACTTAGTTTCTTATTTCAATAACATAAAAATAAATTAAAAAAACACTTAATTTTTTTATTGGTAATGAAAAAAAACTTTAATTGATTAGCTTGGTGTATGAAATAGTTTCATATACCAGAAGTTAGATTGCACAGACATAAGACAAGAGATATAAGAATGTATGTTATACGATAATTTTTAAACAAGTAGCGCATCCACATGTATAGGACACACTACACTCAATAAATAATACATTAATACTTCAAATAAATAAATAATCATTTATAATAAATCATAAACGTAAAACTTAAATAATACTTAATTTTTATTTCAATATAATTAATTAAATTCTCAAAATTATTATAACTATTGAAAAATACATTAATAGTGTGTGTGCATTCTTTGATATATGTCATATCATGCATGACTGTTGCTATTGTCAGTGAAAAGCTTCGTCGGATATTTAAGAAAACATATCTTAGTTAGTGATGACAATTTTACCCGACCCGGCGGGTACCCGAGTCAATCTAATTTTAGTGGATTTGGTTAGTGAATAAACGAGTGTTGGACGAGTTTAGATAGTATTTTTACTACTTGTATTGGGTTCGGATCGGGTTTAAGAACTTGGGTACCCGTTATCCGTTTAATTAACATTTCAAAAATATTTAAAATAATTATTTTTCTAAAAAAATTATATATATATATATATATATATATATATAATACACCTTTTTAATTATAATTAATGCTATAATTATATTCAATATTTATATTATATTTTTTATTAAATCAAAATAATAATTTTATAATTTTTACTTATTTTTTATTTTTAAAAAATAAAAAATATTTTAATGTAAACTGGTATTTAAACGGGTTCGAGTATTTATAATACATTTCACGATCATTTTATTATATAATTTTATTATTTTTAAATAATGTTATAAAGGATTATTTCATCTTTTAATGTTGCTCTGCGCATAACATAGATACTAACACTAATAAATTGTTAAAACAAATATTATTCAATATTTTAAGATTTTTAAATTAACATTAAATTATTTTTTATTTAAAACTTAATTTTATAAAATAGTTTTTTAATTATACTCCCTCCGTTCTATTCAAATAGAGAAAATTTCTTTTTTGGACATTCTATTTATATAGAGAAATTTTTCCAATATGGTAACTTTGGGACTAATGCCAATGCAAAAAGTCCAATATGCCCTTGCTTTGGTTTATAGATTAAAAATTAACTTTGTGAGTATTTTAAAAAAGTGACAGACATTAATGTGGTTAGCATTTAATGTGCAAATATTGACTGAACCATGCATTAAGAAAATGTGAGATTCAAGCACATTATGTGCACAAATTCAATTTCACCAAAAAGCTTATGATTAACATTTAAGTGTGCACATATGGTGAAATTTACTCACAACCCTAATAAATCCTGAACGGAGAAAAATTTTCCTTAAAACGACAGTGCTTAAATAAAAATAGTTGTGCTCATTTATATTTACTCTAATGAACTCCTTAAATGGCTAAAGAGAGAGATACAAAATCTAAACCCTAATTTCATTGCTTAAATAAAAATAGTTGTGTTTATTTTTTGCCTTATGCCAAATCCTATAAATTGTCTTAGTGGATATGGATAAATTGTTTGCAACTTTACGAATATTGCAATTATTTAACTACCATTTTCAGTTTCAGAACAAAGCAACATACACCGTATGTTTCTCATCTTCAGTAATATTTTTCCTTTTGTTGCCTTTTCGAGCCTCTTCTAGAACGTTGCTTGATGGTGGTGTTGTTTCAGATTATATAGAAGGCGATTGGTCAGTGGATAGCAAGGAGATCAAGTTTAAGGGTTGATTATTGAATATGGGCACATCTTTTGAAGTTGCAAGCAAGTTTTGAGAGATTATATTCAAATCAAAAGAAAGAACTGTGTCCATGGCGTTTGTGGATTAAATTTTAGAGTTGTGAACTCATCCCTATTTAAATGAATTAAGCTTTGAAAATTTGACTTCAAATTTCATTTTTTACGTGTAAATTTGGAGAAGCAAAAGAAAGAATTTGAGGTTGAAAATTTTGGCTCGAAACTTTCTGTCAACTCTCATGCCGATTTTTTCAATCCAAATTTGATATTGATATTGATATTAATATTAATATTGACATTTTAGTGCGCAATTGCAATTAAACAGCCCCTTTTTTTTTTTTTGTTATTGGGAAGTATAAACAAATAAGCATTATTTAAACAATATATCCTCTCTCTCATTATTTATTACTTTTTATTGCAAATTGAGAACCACTTTAATACATTTTCAAAAATAAGTTAAGAAAAAAAATTCACAAAAAGACCACCTCCTTAATTCTAGAGAAATTTTGACTTTTTATATATAAATAAAACGGAGGGAGTAATATATACTAAAAACAATTGATTTATGTAAGTTTGAAAAAGGTTATGAATCATAAACTAAATTCAAAGACAGCAATAATGTTTGGAAATTAGTTTTAGTTTTAAAATGTGAAAGCCAACATCCTAAGATAGATCACCGTCACCGACACTCCATTTTTGTTTATTTATGTATTCCCCTCGAGTAATAAATTTGTGCAGCATCTCAAGGTTCTGTGCAGTTCCTTTAATATCCTCCACGCCTCTTAACGTTCAAATTGATGAAGCAGTCTCATTTAGTTTTGCCGTATGTACCTACATATATAAATTAGGCTAATTAAAATTTTCATCCAGCTACAACTATAAATGAATTGAGTCCCTTGTGAGCTGTACAAGTCTCAGTGAATTAGAAGATCTCTCAAGTCGAGCTATTTCATTTAATAAACGAGTAGAAATCGAGCTCAAATTTATTAGAGCTCAGCTTAATCCGATTTATTTACAATTCTAAATACATTAAAGTTCGAACTATATACATTTAAAGTGTAAGTCTAAATTTAAATGATAAATATGAAAATTTTTACATAGTATTTAAATACTCTTCAATTTTATTAATTTAACCTTAATATGAGCTAATTACTCCAATCTCAACAATTCTCTCTCAATTAACTTGCCACTAAAATTAAAAGAGGAAAAAAAAGGTGATGAGATGAGTTTTAGGGAATTTTTAATAGAAATAAGAGTAAAATTTTAATATTAATTTTTTTAAATGACATAATTTTTAGTAAAATAACTTTTTAAGAGTGACAAATAAATGGTCTATTAGGTAATATTAATTATTTTAGTAGTTGTTAGTTATTGTAATAACTATTAGCTGTTAGTTCTAAGCCATTAGCTATTAGCTTTTAGCTATTTAAATGATTTAAATTAAAAATATTCGGTAAAAATAATTATTTAATTAGCTGATTAACTTAAAATGATAAAAAGAAAACTGGTTGTTTAATTAGTTGAACTGAGGAAAAAAAAAACAATGGTATGATTATTAAAAAAAATCAATTAATCTTTGTGAAAACGTTAAAAGCTATAGTGCTTAACATTTCATATAAAGCTTACTCAAACTCTAAAAGCTACTCCATGTGTCTTAAAATATAAATCGTTTAGAATTTTTATATGGAGATTAAGGAAGTAATTAATTTTCCGAAATTATAACAAAATCAAAGATAATTTAATCAAATTATCTTTTATCTCAAAACTAAAATTAACTTGTAAATATAGTTATTATATCTAATGTAAATAAATATAATATTAAAAATATTATTTATTAAATAATATATATTTTAAAATAAAATTATTATCTAAAAAAGATTTATATTTTGAAAACAAAGAAATATTAGAAAAGTTATATTATTGAGTATTATAATTAACATAGATAGACTAGGTTAAAACAATAGAAAGTATTGACCTACTCTAGTTACATATTAGTAGTACTTTCTTAGTTTCTTATGGCTCAGAATTACAAGAAGATTCATTGGACTAGGTAAGTGAGTAAGTAACAAGAAACCATAAAAAGACAATTTTGGGCAGCAGTTCATTTAAAAGCTCATCATCAATCATTTGGTTTGGCCTTTCTTGTGGGCCCTATAACTTGATATTTATTTATTTATTTATTTATTTATTTATTTATCCATCTTAAATATAATAAACAGAGGCATGAGGATTTGTTTCCTTTAACAAGGATTTAATTTCATGGTTCGCGTAGCAGCTGTGCCCCTTTGAGTCCATCAAGCGACAACCCAATCACTTTCTACAGAATATTCAAGGCCCCTACGCATGATCAAACGGTCCAGCTTGCTTCTTCTACACTAAGCAAGCGCAAGCACTAATCAAAGAGTGTGAAACATACTTGGCAGCATGAATGTGGGACCTATTATTTAGAATCCAAAGTTCTGGGTCCCATGTGCAATGGACAGTTGGCCCCTTTCGTTTTGATTTAATGTTTCCCATATGGGTAAAGCATAAATCCAGTAGCAGAGTTGGATGTACCGAAGTCAACTATTTCAACTCTAGTCTCCAAGTTCTAAAATTATCAATATATAGTTTTCTTTAAACAAATAATTTCAATAAAAAAAAGTTACTTCAGAAAAATAAAAAATAAAATTCACGAGGCTCTATGCTATAATAATTATTATTTGAGACTGTAGATTCAAATTTAATAGCAGATATTTTTAATATATATCAAAAGAATTATATATTATTTAATAATTTTATAATTTGTTCATGTAATCCAAATAATCTATTCAAAGGCAGCGACGAGTCAAAGACGGATAAATCCAATGGCTTGCCTAACAATAACATACCTTTTCATAAATGTCTTTGGACTTTGGTTCATACTTAGAAAAGAGCATTAAAAAAAATATGGGTCAACTTTAATAACGAAAATGAGCACAAATTGATTATTTAGTGGACTATAATATTGAATTATTATCACAATTATGAATTCTGAAAAGTTACTGTATTGGGCTTTGTTTGATTTAAAATGTTCTAATCCCCATAAAATATACAATTCTTAGGAAATTATTTTCTAGAAAATATAATTTGAATATATTTGGTATATAAATAACTTTCCGTGACATAAATTGCTTTAAATTACAAAAGATAATAATATTTATAATATAATTTTAAGCGTGTTTAGATAGTAACAATCTCTAAAAAAGTTGCTCTCAACACGAAAATTAGATGGTCTATTTGCTGAGAAATAAATTAATAGTAAAAATCAAATCTAAATATTTTATACACTTTCCCGAAAGGTATACTTACTTAATCTATTTACCCCAACCAAATACTACCTTAGAATATAAATCCACTAGGTTGAAGTCTGTAACAGAGATGGCAATGTATTCAAATGTAAGACTAAACTTTAACAATATGTTTGGATTAGAGACGTAAGGAAACAAGAGAGGATAAAAGATAAAGGAGGAATTAAAAAAATATGAAAAATTTTAATTTTATTTCTTGTGTTTTGGATATAAGACAAAACTAAAATTATTTTTTCACCCTTAGATTATCATGATAGTTTTTTTTTTATTTCTCCTTCTAATTTTAAAAAATAATTTAGAAGGAAATTAGAGTTATTTTCCTTTCCTACTCATTTTCCTTCATGTTTTGAAATTAATATTTTCCTACAATAACTATTATTTTGTTGGGGGTTAAAATCAATCATGATACAGGAATACAATTCGCCTAATATGTAAATAAAATGGGCTACAGTTGAGTCTAAATGGATTCACATCATAAACGGTTAATCATATGTGACACGACGTGTCACAGATTAACTCGTTTAATCCGTTTATTTAAGAATAAAAATCTAATTTCGTGTATATATATATATATATATATATATATATATATATATATATATATATATATATATATATATATATATATATATATATATGAAGTGGGCTATTTGGGTTATACGTGTTATAAGTATTGTGACCTACTCGTACACAATCCATTTTGTTAAATTTTTTGACTCATACATGACTCATTTAATTAAACGGATTACATATGTCATATTCATATCACTAATTTAATTTGTTTATCTTTGTATTTAAATAATTAATATAATTATTAAATGAGTTGTGTTCGTATTAAATTTAATTATATCGCGTGTTAGACAATTTAATGTCTAAGCCGATATGATAATCCATTTTCACGCCCCCGGTATTTTCCCAAAGGTTTATTTATTCTACTACCAATACCAAAGTGAACCATTTGCAATTCATTAAATGGTGAAGAAGTTAACAAAGCATATATTTGGATTGGTCAGCTCAGCTTAGCTCCATCTTTTTTCATGATTCAGACGCTTCTGCAAATATTTTGTCAACCCAAATTCAGTCGTATGTTACAAAAGTTCCTTGGTGATTGCTTTTCTAATTCCAATCCCAATTCCAAGACCATGCATAGCTGACCAAATGAAGTCATTTTTCTTAAACCCACTTAGTTTTAGAGTATTACAACTACACTAAAAGATTGTCCCATATAATCAGAAGAGAAGACCTAATCTTTCATTTAAGTAATTGAAAAATGTCTAACAGGAAAAAATTTTCGACGTGAAGTAAATTCAGGTTGGATTCCTCTTATTCAACATTTAAAAAAATAATAATAAAAATTAGAGTATCACTAATTTCTTTTTTATAAAATTAAAGATTCAAATACAAAACCTTTTATTTTCATTTTAATTAACTTTTTATGTCCCAAAAAGAACAAAAACAAATTGACAAAAAAGAGAGAATTTAATTAGTACCACATTTTGGCATATATATCTGAGAGCTCTGCCAGCAGGCAGCAGCAACTCCGGGACCTTAAAACCGCGTCAGCAGGCAACTTTTTTATGTCCTACTTGCTCCATGTGACTGATGACCAGTACCTCATCTCATCTTCTACTACTCTGTGACTCTTTTTACTTGCCTTTCCTTTCCCCTTGCAATTAACAAGCTATATATAAACAAACAAATACCCATCTCTCTCTCTCTCTCTCTCTCTCTCTGAGTTTTGGATCCAACATATCTAAAACTTAGATCTTTAAAGTCCCTATTTGAATCCTTCAAGATTGATACACCTTATTAGCTTAGATCTTTAAACATACAATGGCTCCACTCTTGTACTTCAGTTTTAGAAAGCTAGTTTTGCTTTATCTTGTTTTCTTTCTGTTTATTACTTGTATGTTTCTTTCTGCTTCCTCATCAGGTAGTTCTCAGCTTGAGAGCAACAAGCAATTCCTTGAAAATAGAAGGAAGTTACTAGAAGTGGGAAAAAGTCAAGATCAAGATCAAGATAGTCTTCCCAAGAAAAAGAGCTCCATTACTTCAATGAAGAATCAAACCAAACTAATGAAACCCAATTTATCTACCAAAAACCAAACTAAGCTTATCAAGAATAGCTTATCAACAAAGAACCAGACCAAGATTACAAATTCAACAAACTCAAATCTCAAGAATGAGCTCAAGAAACTCAATTCCACTTCTCAGCTCAAAAAGCTCAATTCTACTTCTTTAAAGAAGCTCAATTCCACTTCAAAACCCTATAACTCTACTAAAGCCACCTCGTCCAAGAAAACCTCAGATCTACTCAAATTAGGTTCACCCAAGAACAAAACAACCAAATCCATTTCCACAAAAGAATCACTTTCTGAATCTCAAAAACAAACCAAGAATCAAAAAATCAGTGAAAAAAAACCTGCCCAGAAAAACGCAGCACCAAAACAACCAAGTTGGCTTGATCAAGAAGTAGAAGATGATTTGGTTGCAGAATTCAGAGATCTACCTTCTAAATTCCAACAATCCCTTCTTCCAGATCTTGAAAGAATCTCAATTACTTCCAAGAAGTATCTCAACAAAGCTAATAAGGAAATGACCAAAGGGTTTAAGCCAATAGTGGGTAACAAATATGCATCCACCATTGCTACAATAATTTCTTTTGTTTTCATTATAGTCCCTCTTCTTCTTGTTTCTTTAATCTTTAACCGCTTCAAAGCTTATTTCTCTATCCAAAAGATTGTGATTTTTATTCAAATTTATCTCTCCATCTACTTCTCCATTCTCTGTCTTTCTTCCGTAGTTACTGGTCTTGAACCCTTGAGGTTCTTTTACGCTACTTCGCAGTCTACGTACGTCTGCTTAATGGTGCTGCAAACCCTTGGCTATGTTCTGTATCTACTCTTGTTGTTGATGTACTTGATTCTAGTGTTCTCTACTGATTGTGGGTTGGGCTCAAAAATATTGGGCCTGGGCCAGACTATTGTGGGCATTGCTGTTGGGCTTCATTTCTACGTGGCGGTTTTCCATAGGGTGGTATTGCATCAACCACCGAAGACTACTTGGAAGGTTCATGCTATTTATGCCACGTGTTTTATTGTGATTTGTTTCTTTGCTAGATTTGAGAGGAGAAAGAAGGCTTACATGGAAGAAGGTGGTGAGGAGGGGAAGAAGAATTAGGGCATTATTATTATTTTTTTTTTTTTCCCTTTCCGAAGAAATGAAATAAATCCCATTTTTGCTTTATTTTTCACTTTTAATTCGGGGGTTATTACTATAATGCCATTGCCCAAGGAAGGACGGTATTATTCTAGATCAAGGGAAGTAGGGTAGAGAAATTTTTCAAGTGTATTTAAATTTCATATATCTTTGTATTGCCAAAAACAATATGTACCAAACAAAATAAAAGCAAAAATTTCAAGCATGCTTTTTTTCCTTTTCTTATTCTAATTATGCTTTGATTTATGAATGAACAAACAACCTATCTTCCCCATCTAGTTGGTCTACCACAAAATAAGGTAGAAAAAAAAGCAAATTCCTTCCTAAATTAGTGATAAAATAAACAGTGACCAAGCCGTAGTGTATCGACAAGATTGAGTTTTTAAGTTCGAGTATATTTTTTTTATCCTTCGGAACTTGAACTCAAAAGCTTAACTCGTTTACAGCTCTATTTTTAACTTATTTGAATTAAACTCCATCCTCCTTTATATAGATTTCTAACTATAATTTTTTTTAAAAAAAGAATGATTATATTATAAAGATGATGGTTTTTCTTTTAGCCAAATACATGAATTCATCCCTATATTATTAATAAAAATGAAAAATTTTACGGTGCTATTGATTTTACTTTTAACTTATTAAATATTTTAACTTATAAAATTATATTTGTTGAACAATTCACTTTATAAAATCATTTTATTGAACACTTCAATTTATAAAATTAGATTGATAAAATATTTTTTTCATAGCAAAAAATGTGAAAATTATTATCTTAAAAGTTGTATGGACTACATATTCAATCGATAATTACAAATAAAATCCAAAAATTTTAAAATTATTGTTAATGTAATATTACCAAAATTTAAATTCTCTAAAATTTAAAATGCCACAATTTTTTTCTTTTAAAAAAATACAACAGTAAATTTATATATTTCTTTTTTAAGGTTATTCGGAATGGCACGTACCAATGGTTTTGATGAGATGTGTCGGTGGCTCATGTAGGGAAATATATATAATTTCAACTTTTAGGTCACGGTAGGCATTTTCCCTTTGAGACAACAGTAATTTGTTGGTCTTTGCTATCTCTATCTACAATTGCAATTAGCTTTCTCTTGATGTTAGCATTTGACATTACTTGCCATTAGAAACTAAATACTGCCAAAATCACAGGACCCATCTTTTCCATTATCAATTTCAACATTATTTGCTTGCTTTTATGAGATCTTGACATTTTTCAATCTTGATCTTGACTTTTACTCCCCTCCTTTTGAAATTCATCTAACCTAATAATTTGGAGATAATTTATCGTTTCTAGAGATGATTTTTAGGTCGAAACCATTTTATTCACTACCTAGAATCAGAAGTGAATTATCATTTTTTAGAATTTCATTTTAAATTTATTTAGACGATGAAATATCAAATAATCTGAAATTGATATCATTATTTAAATTTTATCTTTAACCATTTTTCTTTACCAAATCTAACAAGTTTTTTCCCCCTCTTTTAAGAATAATGTTTATTAAAATTCAAAGTCGATTCTTAACCTAGAATTGGAAAGGGGATAAGATAAAAATCAAATTGTAAAATTAGGATGGTCAAATCGTATGATTTACATGTAATAAAAATAATATAAAACGAGAAATATTTAATAAAAATAAATATATAGTAAAATTGTAAAATCATTGAATTATTTTGATTATTTTCAAGCAATTTTATGTGATTTTACCAAAAATTAAATTTTAAATACGTATTAAATCGATTCCTTAATCTAGACACGTAAAAGCGTATGAAATTAACTCATGACTTACGTGCAGAGACGAAGCTAAAATTTATAAAGAACGGAGCAAATGACTATAAAAATTTACTTAGTAGATATTATGAAAAAAAAGGAGGGAGGCAAAATGTGTTTCAAAAATTCGTTTAGTCTAAAGTTTAAATCACAGAGTTGTTAATAATTTTTTTTTTTATTTATTTTGTAAATAGGAGAAGGGCGATTGCTCCTCTCCTCCGCAAGGTAGCTTCGTTCCTGTTTATGTGATTTTACATAAAATTTTTAAGCATATGTTAAAATGGTTTCTTGATTTTGACACGTAATAGAGTGTGAGTTAACTCGGATTTTGACAAGCATTATAATAATTTTCATCTTTTAGTTATTAAAATAGTAGTTGTCACATTTTCTAAAGATGTTGAAAATTGAGTAAGATTGTGTTGAATGAAAAGAAATTTATTTCCGGCTTCATTGGAAAGCAATTTGCTTTTAAATTTTATTTTTTTCAAATGGATTAATTTTATACATGGGGCCTGAATTTTTTAATTTTTTCTATTTTAATATCTAAATAAAAAAAAATTATAATTGAATGTTTCAACTAATAATTCTATACAGTTAAGTGCATTTAATTAGAATCTCTCAATGAAAAATCAAAATGAAATATTTACCTTATTAAATTGGTCCACTTTAAATTTTAACAAAATAATCCAGTCAAATTGTATTTGATTGTAATTTTTTGACACAGAATTGCAAATTTTGTTTATTCAAACGTCAAAATAGAAAAATAAAAAAGTTCATAAACCATAAATATAATTAACTATTTTCAAATATAAGGCACAATTAATTCCATAATCATTGCATGAAATTCCGATTAGCAAATCCATTGTCAAAAATGGAAGTCCAAGTTTAGCGATCCAGTTGAAATGTTGCACAATTCATGTCTGGTCTTTTATTTGCTTCATTTTTTTAATTTAATTTTCTCTATATAAAAAAATATTTTTTATTATAAAAGATAAATATAAATAAAATTGATATTCATAATTATTTACTTTTATAATCTTTTTCTTTGGTTACACCATTAAATAATTATTTTTAAAAGAGAAATATGATATGAAAATTTGAACTCTTCAAAAATATTAGACTATTGAACTAGTAATTTAATTAGTATTTTATTATATTATTTAAAAACTGAGTTGCAATATAAAAATATAAATATAAAATGACTTTAATCAAAACATCCTAAAATTTATAGCATTTTCTTAATATAAATGGTTTCCCACATATCAACCTTTGACTTTATAAAAGATCATATGCTGAAAACATATCAATTTAATTAAAGTTCGAGTTGGGCCATGGGTGATCTATATCTTCATCATGGACCAGCAGATGATCTATTATTTGGGCTTTCCCAATAACTGTTCAATGAGTTAACGTGGGCTTTTTTAATTGGGCTTTTTTTTTTTTATCTCTCATCAATTCTTCAATCACAAAACAAAAAAGACATGGAAAATATGTTTGAGTAAAATTTTGTATTATTGTCTTAAAAGGGAAAAAAAAAAACACTTACTCCATCTCATTTTATTTGCATGATTTGCAAAATATACATATTAAGAATTTAGTTAATAAAAATTATTTTGCTATTCTTTAACCTTAATAACTCATTAATATATTAATAAAAACCATTCATTTAATGAACAATTATAAATGTTCTTATGGAAAAAATAATTATTTACATATACAAATTTAGAAACATGGCAAATATTTTGAGACATCTAGAAAAAGAATCACAAGCAAACAAAATGGATGAATATATATATATAATTAAGAGATAAAAATAGATATTATAATACAATTAATTACTACTTTATTCCATAATACTTATCGCATTTTTGAATTTCATGTCTTTTAAGAAAATCAATAAATTAGTTTAGTTATGATAAATTATTGAGTAAATTAACTATATTATCCTTAATTTAATATATCCAGATACCAAATTAAATTTTAGACTCTTCAATTTTTATGTTTTGTCCAATCACGGTGGTGGAGAGATTTTGGAAACACGAATACAAAGGGTAAACATGCCAATGAGAATTTATTACATTTTGAAATTATAAACGTGGCAAGTATTTTGAAATAAATTATTTTTTCAAATGTGATAAATATTATAGAATGTAGCGAATACAATTTAATTCTAACTGGGTATTTTATCACTATTCAATATGTTACATCAGACAGAAATATTTCCATGTTTGCCACCAAAGGCAATTGATTTGCTTTGAGTGGTCCCATTTGAAGCTATTGTTATGAGTATACATCAAACTTTCAACATCCAAATTATTCACCTGAAATCAATGTTTTCAATTAAGCACAACTACAAGACATGTGATGTGAGGCAGCTATTTATGTATTTATTGTAGGATATTTCATATATCCAACTTACTCCAATATTTTCTTTATAAGAAAAAAAAATTAAAGTTATTTGAAAAATAAGACCGTATATCATATTAAATAGTATTAAAATAGCTAATATATCAACCAATTAATAACGGGATCAATATGAAATGGAAAAATATTAATAGTTCCCAAAAAATTTAAAATAAAACATGAAATTTCTCGATTCATAGTCTTATCATTTTATATTTCTTATAATTGGAAAAGGAGGCATTCCAAATTTAGTTTAGAAAAAAAATTTTATTTATTTAACATTAGATGTATTTAGAGTCTAGAAGCTATTAGCTTTTTTATTCCATATAACATTTAAACAACCAAACAAATTAGTAACGAAATAGCAATTAAGTTAGTTTCTAAACACAAAAAATAGAAACAAATTCAGATCATTTAGGTGTAGTTTGTTATTTGTTTTGATTTTTGATTATTTTTATTAAGAAAAACAAAACGTGTTTATTTGAAATTTTTTAATTTTACTTTTAAACTTTTCTCAAAACTGTTTAACAAAAAAAAAAAAAAAAATACACGTTTTATGAAATGATATATTATAGTTTACGCCATTTTATTTTCTTCTTCTCTCCCTCACACCTTCGTAAATCCTGATCATTTATATTATTATCATTATCTCTCCGCCATGTCTTTATAGACCCTGATTATTTATAAACCCAAAATTATAAAAACAAATTATAGCAATCAACTTTTCTTTTTTCTTTTTTTTTTTTTAGTTTTAATCATCTAGGAAAGTCCGATGCTTACTTTATCCGGATTCGTGCTGGACAGACCTATAAATGATGGTTTGAACTCAAAATCTCTGGTTAAAAGAGTAGGGAATTCTGTCATCTCATCTCACCCATCGGAGTCAATCAACTTTTATTTTTTATTTAAATACGAGTCAAAATACATTGCTAAAAATATTTTGAATGCTCTTCTCTCTCTAAGATCGGATAGGCCAGGTGCAGTAGCAATCTCTCCTGGTGAGGCAATAGCTTACCAATGCGATGATTAGCAGCTGGTCCGAGAGGATGATCAGCCACACAGAATCATGGTATGCATTTTCGTGTACTGGCTAAGGCGTTACGTTTGTCTGGTGGAGATCATATTTACTCTGGTACCGTAGTAAGTAAACACGAAGGGGGAAAAAGACATCATTTTGGGCTTTGTTGATTTACTGCGTGATGATTTTTTTGAAAAACCTAAATTATAGGAACAAATTATCCCATAGCTAAATTATTGCTAAAAGGATTTGCAATATATTTTCTAGATTCAGAAACGGATAAATCAATCGTAATTCTATTGTTTTGGTAGTCTTTGATGATTCTTATGTACTTCTAGAGAAGTTACAGTTTGTACCCAGAATACAATATTTCCTGTTACGACATTTCAAGGAGCGGGTCCTAAATTGTTGTGATTAAATTAAATTAGAAAACCAATAAATCTTTTCCTTATTTATAACTCAAGCTAAGCATTTCATAGGTCTATTAGTGGGACGGCTTGAAATTGGACACAACCTGCCGCCCTCTCCCCCTTTTTCTCTGGAAACTTACAACCTCTTTGTTTTTTTTTTCCTCCACGAACGGCCATTGATAAGCTCTCACCGGGGTCATCTTTTTTTTTTTTTGACAGATTTAAGTTATTGTCGCTCATATATTAAGATTTATTGTTATCTATATATTGATATTTTGTTCTCATATCTAATTCTAAGTAATTATTACCACCATTATGATGATTTTGTCTAACGTCTTTTATTATCTAGAAAGAAATACAGGTCTCCTCTCCAATAAAAGGAAGAAATTTAAAGGTATTCATATCGGATAGGAAGACTATAGAGTCGAACAGTGGCTATGGATAGCTATAAAGTGGAGCAAGCAATCGCCCATGGCACAAATATTGTACTCTATCAATTCGATCAGATACTTATATTTTTTTTATTCTTTATGTAAATGGTTTATTATTGACTTCTTATAGAAAATATAGACATATATTCATCTATATCTCATATCTGTTTCCAATTAATGAAATTCTATTTTTATTTTTCTAAAAAAAAAAGGTCTATTAGTAAAAAATCCAAATCTTTTTACACATTTACAATTTGATTTATACCTATTATATCTTAATTTAAAAATAAAATTTTGCTTGTATCTATTTCGTCAAAGTTAAAAATTAATATCCTATTATTAGACCAAATTATCATTATAAATGGATTTCATTATTTGAAAAATAAAAATTAATAGGACCTTCAACACATAATTGAAAATTGTAATCAAAACCAAATTTACATGGTTTATTAAAAAAAATTACAATTATGGCGTTTTCCTTTATTTTTGTAAAATTTACAAGGTGCCAAGTGCATGTAACTCTCTCCTGCTTTATCGATAAAAATTTAATCCCATTGTAAAATATTTTAAAAACTAGGTCCTTGTAAGTAAGATAAATAAGAAGACCCTAAAAGCTTCAAAAACTTACCAAGTCAAACAAAAATACCAAAAAGAAGTTTCTATCATATAATTCATGCATCCAAGCAATCTCCTCTTAGGATTGCTATCAGTCTCTGTGTTTTCAAGATCGCTTCTTGACCACATCTATGGGATATTAGAGATCACGCATTCGTTTATGAGCTTGAGAAAGTTTGGCTATAAGTAGAAGAGAGAAAGAGAGATACAAGATGGATGAGAGTCACAATAGAGATAAAAGGCAGAGGAGAAGATGCAATCTCGTTCTACTTTGTTGTGTGATCAAATAGGGCTAATTGATAATTCAAAAAAAAAAAAAAAAAAAAAAGAAAGAAAAAAAATAGGGCTAATTGAATTAGGAGAAAGACAAAAGTGAGAGAGATTAGCTATGTAAATGAGCTGAGCTGACTCGCGAACTATTCGAGCTCGAGCTTACTCGTTTAGTAAACGAGCTGAGCTCTAGCCTAACGTTGTTTAGTTCGAAAACTCGTCGAGTGTTATCGAACTTTTATATATACATATATATAATATTATTTTAAGTTCCTCGAGTCAAACTTAAGTCTAAAATTTTAGGCTCGTTGATTTTTTAGGTAAACTAAATTCTATCGAACTGAACTTTAAGCCTGATAAATTCGAGTTCGACTTAGTTCATTTATTTCCTTAAAAAAGATTGAAATAAGCAATAGAAAAATCTGATTTTCTGAAATCGCAAAAAAAATAAAAAATTAAATGCAAATATTACTTAGTTGTCCACGTAATCTTTCTAGTATAGATCCACTTTTGCATTACACATATTAGAGTTCGAGGAATTTTTACGTGACATTGAATCCAGGGCACGACAATGTGATAGGTAATATAGTAGAGTTACAATAGGTGAAATTAAGCATTTTTTATGTCATAATTTCGCTCTATAGGGTATTTTTGTAATTTCGTTTGGCAAATTCAAACGGTAAAGAGGACCCTTAGACCAGGAAATGGGACCATAACCCACGAACTAAAAGCAGCCCTTGTTACTGTTCCTGCAATTATAATACCGGAAGTGCCTGGCCCATGCTTCAAAACCTTCTTATTTTCTATATCAATATCTCCACGCGCTTTCTCTCTATTTTACATCCACGCGGTTACACAATTGGATTCTATACAATATTCACGCGCGTGACCACCGTACAAAAGTGGGTATCATTTTCGTATATTTTTGCTATTTCATTAAAACAGTAGTGTTTTTTTCATTACAAGATCCTTAATCCTTCTTCTCGACCTCTCTCCGTTGTCAGAATCAAACGAGTCCAAAAAAAACCACCACCATCTCCAAACGCTGCAACAAGGGACAGTGAAAGCAAGTGTTTTTGTAAGCCGCTTTCACACAACGCGAAAGAGAAAAGTGCTTTGCTTTCTGCTTTTTGCGTTTTGCTTGCTGAATTTCAGTGATACTAGTCACTCCTTCCACTTCTCTCTAGCTTAGCCTTTACGGACACTGGCTCCTCCGAAATCCTAGGTATCTCATTTTCTCTGTTATTCAATTTTTTTGCTTCCTTTTGTTCTCAAAATGAATACTTATTCTTGTACTTTTAGCAGCATAAGGTAGCATTAATCTTGGAGCTTTAATTAGCTGTTTGTGTAGTTGGGTTTTGTTGCTTTATGGGATCGGTGGATTATGGATTTTGGATCTTATTTATAGAATTGAGTTTGCTTTGTTTCTAGTTAATTGATTAAAGTTCTGTTCTTTTTTAGATCTAATTGTTCTTGAAGCCGCTTGCTTTATGTGAGAAGAGATTGTGATACCATTTGTTTATTGCTATGATTATTCTTATCACTCGTGTTACATATTTTTTCATGTTAAGGGAATAGATAGGATAATCGCTCTTGCATTGTTGTTTAAGCAGCTAAAGGAATTCCTTCAGTACTTATAAGGAATAAAAATGTTCAAAATGAAATGTCTCTTTTTTTAAATTTCATTTATTAATTGTTGTTTATGTGATAAGAACCAGTAATTTGCATTTCAATTTCGTGTTTTATGTGAATTTAGATAATGATAAAGATCAGCTGCTGTTTTTAGAACTAACTGTTTGGTTATTGGGTATCAATTTCACGCATACACACTTTTGGAGACTCCCTCATGAAAATGGGAGTAAGCAAATTTCATGAATTAGTGCATGATGATGAGTTCGTGAAGATCATGGTATCTGGATTATTAAACAGTTTTGTTTCAATGATGTTGAGCTGGAAAATAGGAATATGTGGAAAAATCTGCCCTTGTTTTTATTCTTCCCCAAATCTAAAATTAGTTTGGACAAATTTATGTATTGTTAAGAATTCTTCCCAACTTTTTCAAAAAGTACTACTTATTGAATGTTTGAAATACTAGTTGTGCTTTTCTAATGAAAGGTTTGTATGATACTATGATTCTCCAATGGTCGAAAGCATGTATAACTTTACTTGAAAATACAAATAAAATAAAAAAATAATATAAAGAAGGTTGTAGACCGACCTTTATTGCTGCTGCTGTTATATAATTCATTCTATTATTATATGTGTAACTGGTGTCATTTTATGCAGTGCTGAAAATATTTTTGCAATTCACCCAATAAATGAAGAATTGAGTTGGTGGCGTGTGAATCCCAAGTTCATGTGAGCATGGATAAAGTATCACCAGACTGTCCATACCCAGGATGTTTTTTCTGTGTCATGAAGGAAGGAAATCCAAGTAAGCGAAGAGCAAGTATACTGAAATTTTTCAGGGAACTACCTTCACAAGATGATGATGGCCAGGTTCTTCCAATCAGTGGCCTTTGGAACACTGCCATGGCACATCCCAATGATCCTGAGTTCATCGAATTGGGAATATTTGAATGCATGGCAGCACTTATATGGAAGGGCTTAAAGAATCGTCGGTGGCTTTCTCATGATCAAAACATATACATTCCTTATTATGCTGCTCATATTATTGGATCCTACACCATGAATATGGAAGAATTTGCAGAAAGTGCTGTCCATGCAGGTGTTATTCCTCCCTTGGTTGAGCTTTTAAGGGGGAGGCTGACATGGGTCGAACAAAGGGTGGCAGTACGAGCTCTAGGTCACTTGGCTACATATGCCAGCACTTTTCCTACTGTGGCAAGTCATGGCGAAATCCTTGAGCTTTCTATTCAACTTGCAATGAGTTCACTAGAAATAGTTTACTCACATTTCTACCAATATGTTGATAGACGACTAAGTTATCACTGTGATTTGCTAACTCGTGGCATGGGAGGCGTTGAAATGGAGTCTAGGAAAGCAGAGGAATGGGCCAGTCAGTTGCAATGCTGGTCACTTCAGCTTATTAATTGCTTTGCTTTCAAGCCTGAGTTTCTTCCGACCATATGCAAGCCTGAATTCTTAGTGAAATTGCCTGGCATGTGGGGTGGACTCGTTAATGAAAATTCACCTGCTGGTATTGGCTTGTTAAGAACAATTTGTCATCATAAGCTTGGTAGGGGACCTGTTGCTAGCTGTCCTGGTATCATTGAGGCATTGTGCAACATCGCTCGATCATCTGATGATTGGCAATATATGGCTATAGATTGTCTTCTTTGGTTGCTTCAAGATCCAAATACTTGTCATAAGGTAAATTGAATATTTACATAATATGTTCTTTCTCTTTACTTTCCTGTGTTGTTATTACAATGAAATTTGTCTTCCAAATTGTATTGATGATAGTTTTGCTGACTCATTTTGGAAATTATGGATGAAGTGAGTGATCAAACTTTTGGAAGAGAGAAATGCAATGTCGCATACAACTTAGCTCATTATAGCACCAATAGTGAGATGTAAGCAAAGACCAAGTTTATAAAAACCAAATCTTCCCCTTTTTTTTTTCGTAGATCACTCCTAATTGAAAGCGACATAAGATTTCCCATATGATTGCTACATATTGAAGTTTTATGACCATAATAAAAATAAATATTGGTACAAGTTACCCCAGAATTAGAGAACTAAAAGGCTTTAGACATTTCATAATTTTCCACTATGATTTTTTATCAGAGAACTCTCTCCATGCATTTTGTTGCAACTCGCCCCCAATCCTATGTTCTTTAGGCATAAAAAAGCATCTATAATATTTATCCATGGGTGGAGTGAAGAAATTTACTAATAGTGATACAAGTTGTAATAAAAAAAATAGAGTTGCTCAAAGTCTGAATCTCAATACAATTGATCTCATGAACACTCTTACGAGAATTCATCAAATGCTAATGAAAGTACATGTGTGTGTCTGCACGCATGTGTGTATGTAAGCCACAATTGCTTCTTCAAGTTGTTTGAATTGGGCTTGCAAGTAGTTTGCTAGGTGTGTTACAAAAACAATGCAATTTATGCTTTTTTTTTCGGTTAATTTAACTTGCATTAAGGTTTGAATCCACTACCTCATAGCTGTAGATGACTCCAATATCATGGAGCCAAAGTTCATTGGCCTTTTGTATATTATTTTAGGTCTTTTCATACAATATTATCACAATATGTAAGCCAAAAAAATCCTATCATAAAATTTTGTAAATTTCATTGGAATTTTATATTTTCATATTTGGTATGGATGAAAATGTTCATTTTACTCATAAATTCAGTTTTATGGAATCCAACATAACTAAACCTAATTTTATAATTTCTAAGTGAATATAAAACTATTTTCCTATTTGTTTACTTCAAATTTATTTATACTAAACAGGGATAATACAGAATTAAAATCCTTTGTTTATTTGATATTTGGGTGTTTAATTTGTTTTGTTTTTTTAGCACCAAACAGAATCTTAGAATCATCCTGCTTAACTAGTGTTAAACAAATTAGAGCAGACTATAATTCATATAGATGAAACTGATAGCTTGATGCTTGAAAAACATCTCCACATATTAGTTGAAATAACCATTAGATATTTATTTTGGATATTCATATTTAAATTGCATTTTTGGCTTGTCGTTGGACCCATGGCACAGGTGATTGATAAGGCAGTACCTGCACTTATAGACCTCGCGGAGATAACAGCTCTAGGTGATCATAAAAAACTTGGGGATTCCATTATTAATGTTCTTCAGGATTGTATCCAATCTCAAGGGACAGGGCGTAACTCTATTAGTAACCGCACAAAAGAACTGATTGAAGAACTGTTAAGTTCAAAACAAAGATTGAAATGGGAAAAGAATATGCCAAAAGAAGATCTACATATTAAGCAGGCAGCGGCATTAGTGGTCAAGCTTGAAGGAAATTCTCTGTTCTCATCGGGAAATATATCTGGAGCTGCATCAAAGTATTCTGAAGCATTGTCACTGTGTCCAGTGAGATCCAAGAAAGAGAGAGTTGTTCTATACAGTAACAGAGCTCAATGTCATCTTCTGTTACAACAACCCATGGCTGCTATAAGTGATGCTACACGTGCACTTTGTCTTCACAACCCTCTTAATCGTCATGCAAAAAGCCTATGGAGAAGAGCTCAGGCTTATGATATGCTTGGATTAGCTAAAGAGAGTTTGCTTGATGCCATTTTGTTCATTAATGAATGTTCTCAATCAAATGATCCTGATCTATGTCTGAGGCAAAATAAAGTTCCTGATTATGCTGAGCGCCTTGTCAAGAAGCAGATGCGTGCGGCATGGTTATTTAGAGAGGCAGCTATCAAACATGGAGGTGTCCACTGTGAGGGTGATGCTGGTGATGTTTATCGCCAAGATAGTGATGATTCAGAATGGGAAACAGCTAGTGAAAGTGATATAGGAAATGATGGAAGAGACGAAATGGGTGACGATGACGATGATAGTGAATGGAAGAATGAGGATGAGAGGAAAGATAAATATGATAAGCCATCATTGAAAGGTAACATTCAGCATTTCTTAGTAATTAATTCCATGTGATTATTATTTACCTAGTGTTAAACTTTCAAAGAATAGGAGAAAACTTGTAAAAATTGCAATATTTGACCATATGATATGTCCATAACAAGATTTTCATGGTTCATCCGATTGAATTATTGTAACAAGTGATTGATCACATTCTCATTTGATCAAACTTAAATTTGTTGTTCACTATGAAAAATAAGTAGGTGGCAATGTAAATTTTGCAATGTGGTGTGAAAATTTCTGACTGTTTTGCATAATAAAAGGTTTGCAATGCCTTTAATTATTTGCTGATCTGCCCCTTCCGAAGTTGGGCTGTTGACTGCTATGTTGTACAGTAGATTCATGTCTATTGAGAACATATATTGACTGCCGAAATTACCCTTTGACCAGGAAATTATAGAATGCAATGGTGTTCAAATGTTTATCCATCATTAGTAGCCTAGTGAGACTTGTATTTATTTGTCTTATCAGATAATGGCTTGCTTCGTGTAACTTTCATACTGTGTGGGATTGCCATAGATAATATTTCATTAATAATCTACATTTTTCTGCGCAAACTAGGCATTGAATTCGAAGAGAATTTGAACAATGAAATGATTTATCACATTGTCCATTTCTCATCAAACCACTCTATTTGTTGGCAAACTAGAGTTTCAAGTGCTGCATGCATAGCATGTATTTTATTTTGTAATGACCTTTTCATCTTGGCCTAATGCATAAATCTGACCCATTTGGCTGATTATCATTATAACTTCTTAAACTTTGCGGGGTTGCAGTCATGATCTTGCACAATTATAATTCAATAATGACTATGTTTCTCACCAAAATGAAATATCTTTGTAGGGATCCAATTATAATTCTACATTTTCACATTTCATTTTGGCGAGGAGAATAGTTGTTACTGAAATATGAAAGTACATGGTCGTGATGAGTTCCCTGTAAACTTCAGTGGCTACAAGGATAATCATCGAAAGTACAGGGTTAAATCTATGCATTGGGCTTTTCATCTTTAGTTGACTTATATTCAACTGCAATACAAATGCTTATCCAGTGACATGTTGTGCCTAACTGCATATACTTATGTTTCATTTTGAACTCCTAAATTTTATACGTTTGATTTGGTACAGACATAAAGCATGGGTTCAATGTTCAGCTTGCGGAAGATGAATCTTGAATGTGGATGGATGACAGAAAAGACGGCACGAATGAAAAATGTTTTCACCCTTTATAGTCATATTTGACTTTGAAACAACTGCTACATCTTGCTCAGTTTCATGGTAAAAGAGTTCAATAGGAATATGTAATTGGTCATTTGTGTTTAGAAGATAATAACTTTTTTGTAATTTTTCTCATTTCTTTAATTTTTGTTCTCAATTCTTGTTTATTTCAACTGTAGAAAATGGAAGAGAAGGTTTTTGAGTGTAGAGAACAATGGTAGCCTAGAGGATGTGAAGCTGTGTTTTTGAGTGACTTGAAGAACTTTTGTATATAGAAAACCCTTTTGGATATTTGAATTATTAATACTTGGATGATTACAATAGTTGGAAATTTTATATTTTTATGTTGGAAAAAAGTATAAGAAGGTGATATGCTTCATATTTTTCCAATTCTAGGTGTGACATTTTATTTGACAAAAAGAGGTTTGTTTACGCCAGTACACATGATTATAAAATTTATCTGATGTTGCTGGGTAGGCCTGGGAAGGAGAACCTAATCCGGTCATAGTTAAAGGTCTTCACTTTTCTTTGCAGGTGTGTTTAATGAAGATCGAATTCAATAGCTTTTTTTATCCGTCTAGCCTGCGTTGTCCATTGAGTCACAATCCGTAGATAATAATATCTTTATTTTTATTACTTGTATGACTTGTATATTTGCTGTTAATAAACAATAAAAATTATGAGAAACTTATGAAAATAAGTTATAATAATAATAATAATAATAATAAGAAGAAGAAAAAGCCTTGATATAATTTAAAATGAATCCCAAAATTTGATATAAACAAATTCATTAAGCTTAGTAAATACCGAGTAAATTTGATTCAAATAACATTATGTTTATATTAAATATAGAAAAATATATGAAGAACGAAAATATTACACCTTTAAACTTATTGGATGGACCAGAGAAAAACTTGCGGTGCAGGCCATTTTCACCAAATTCCAATTAAAATTTAAAGGGGGAGACATATTATATATGATGGTCCTAACGAGGAATGTCTTCTTTTGCTCTACTCATAGTTACTGATAATCATCCTTGGAATGACAAATTTCTCTCTTTGATTTGAGATATTAAGCGTTTGATCCAATAGCATGCTTACATTAAGCTTTGCTTCTGTGTTCGTGAAGTTAACAAATCTGCAGATTGTTTGGCTTCTTTTAGCCTTAAGCATCACCTGGTCTATGAGGAATATTGTTCAATACCTTGCATATTAGTTAATTTGATTTCTTTAAAGCAACTTCATTCTAATATATATCTGCTCCTTAAAAAAACTTTGGATAGAAAATATTCTTTTTCTTTTATTAAATACTTCCTCCGTTTCATTTTGTTTGCTCGTTATTCTATTTTTGAATGTTCCAAAATGTTTGCAAGGTTTCTAAATTTAGATACGTAAATAATTACTTTTGTCATAATAACATTTATAATTGTTTATTAAATGAAGGACTTTTATTAATATCTTAATGAACTAAAGGTGAAAAATGGCAAAATAAATTTTATTGATTAAATTCTTAATATGCGTATTCTGTCAAACAATGTAAACAAAATGGGATAGAGAGAGTACTAATTTTCTCAAACGTACATTGCACGTTATTTGTATTGATTTTTACTCATTTCAAATAAATGTAATTTAATTTATATATATAAACTAGGCCGCTCCCAACATTTAGCGCGGCATATTAATATTTATGTATGAGAAGCGAAATAAACTTTTCAATAAGAAAAATAACTAAGAACTAAAAATCATAAACAAACAATCCAAAAGGAAAAAGACAATAAAGATAAAGAAATAACAACACTCACCATTTCTGCTGTTATTTCCAAGTTATACCAGCCAATGTTATGAACAAAATAACATAGAGTTCAATAAACAAAATAAAATAAATTAATAGAAAATTTAGTACATATTACATCTCTAAATAATAAAAGTATTATATATTTGTCTTTGTTGTCTAAAAAAAAAATACATCTCTTTCGTATTTTGCTTTTTCTACACAAAATAAAATAAAAATAATATTTAAAAAATAACAATATCACCACATACCAACATAACTGGGTACAAATTAAAATTGATTCAAAGAGGAAATGATATTTTTCTTTTCTTAATTCACGTATACTGAAGAAAATGCAATTTGATAGGAAAAAATAGACAAATAAATTTTTTCAAAATAAAAGTAGGATATATAAAATCAGATACATAAAATATATAGTCACGGTATTTAAAAGCTGAAATTGAGTTATGAAAATTAAAATATGCCATTTTTGCATTTTTTTACCGGTAGAAAAATGAACCACTTCTCCTAAGCTATTTGCTTCAAATAAGACATAACCACATATCCTTCGATACATTATTGATTTTGGGCGCCAACTTTTGCAAAACCACCCCTCTGAATTGAATGTCATACAAAAGCATCACATATATAAATATATATTTCTCTTGCAACTTTTAGAGAGACGAAAAGAAAAAATGATATATTTATTTTCTAATTCTCATTTATGTAAGTGCAAAAAAGATTATTTAACAGTGTTAAGAATCTCACATCAACTAAATACCAAATCCACAAAGGGCATATAAGGATGCTAAGTTAGCTAGCTAATTGGTTAGTACTAATCTTTTAACAATGGTTGGTCCAAGCTCCAGTTCACCTCTACCCTTTCAACTTCTAATAAACAGTAAAAGAGAAGTAAAAAAGAAGGAAATGAAGATTAACAATTAAATTAAGAATGAGATAAAAATTAGGTAAAACTTAATTAAGAAGGGGAGACGGTTGGTTGGACGTTACAAATTTATGGAATCTCAAGCGAGTAAAAAGCAAATACTCTCTCAGTTTTCTTACTTCAAAGAAAATTTCCATTTTGAGCGTCCATATTATATAGAGAATTTTATATTAATGCTCTATTTGTCTCCGTAAAATATTTTTTTTGAAACATATTTTTTTAATAATTTATTTTCCGTTGTTTGGTTGTAATATTGAAAATTAATTAAAAATATTAAAGTCTTTATCTCATAATACCAAAAAAAAATAATAATAGAAATTCTATAATTTAAAAATTTTATTGTCAAATATGAAAAGAATGCAAAATATCGGTGGCTGGTGGTGGTGGTCGGTGGTAAATGGTGACTGGTGGTAATGGCTATGATGATTAATAAATTAAAAAAATATGGATTTATAAGGTTTACCAATGTCCGAGAAATGTTTTACTCTCTAAAAAATGAGAAGTTGTTTTCTTAAAAAATGACTTAATTATCCTTTGATTAGGAAAATATATTCCGTTGACTTATTTTTCTGAATGTCCCAAACAACATCAAATTGTGAAAAATATTTTCCTGCAAGTTATTTTACGAAAACAAACAGAGTTTAACTAAAAATTTTGCGAAGGATGCTAAAAGAGAAAGTCTAAAATGCCCTTCAATAACCTCTGTTACTGCCTTTATTTCAATTGAATTAATAAGGATAGTGGCAAACAAATTGTGGGTTGGTCAATTAATGAGCTTATGTTTCTAAATTAAGAGTAATTGTTACAGTTCAGTAGAAATGTGCTCAACTTTACAAATGTGAGCAGGAATAAGAGTATTGCATTGACCAGGTACTTTAATATGACCACACATTTTAATTGTTGGACCCTGCTTATGAAAAAAAGTTTTTATGCCGATATTACACCTCATTAATCTGTGCACAAATTTATCAAACAAATTGAATTGAAATCCTTTTGTAGGCTATATATATACGCGTTATATAGAAATGTCCTCAACTTTATACATATGGGTATGAATATGACAATTTTTCTTGTAAAGTTTTCATAATACGGTCACATATTTGTACAGTTGTATCCTACCTTTGCAAATTTCTTTTAATTTGACACTATACCTTACTAACATCGGCACAAATTTTCATCATAGCAAACAAATTCAATGCTCTTCTTTTTGGACTGAGCATATGAAGAAGATAAGTTCGTCATGTCTGCAGACAACTTTCTATTTACTAGTGCTTTATTTTTGAAAACGATATAAATCTACTAAATTTGAAATTGAATAAACTCTTGCAATCCTTAAAGATTTTGACTAATAAATGTACCCTTGAAATACTCTAGCAATGAGTTGGTTTCTCCCCATTAATTGCGTATTTAAGTTTGATTAAGTGTAATACAGCCAAAAAATGGGTAAAATTTTCTATTTAACTATTTTCTTAATCTTATAGCTTTTTCTATTTCCTCTAGAGTAAAAACAGAGGGAGTAGTAAAATGTGAGCGAGTTTCACTCTACTAACGAAACGTCATGTCAGCGATAAAAAAAGACAATAATTTATATATATATATATATATATATATTGCAACTTTTAAGCATTATTATATATATTATAAGAATAATTAGAGAGATATGAAAAACAAATGGTACATTTATTTTCTAATTCTCATTTGTGCTAAGTGCAAAAAAAAATTATTTGATTGTAAAAGAGAGGGAAAGGAAGATTAACCGTTAAATTAAGAATGAGATAAAAATTAGGTAAAATTCAATTAATAAGGGGAGATAGTCGGCTATACGTTACAAATGTATGGAATCTTTATTCACATAAAAGTCATAAATTCATCCAACATCAATAAATTTTGACTAATTCATGCACAATCTACACTATATATAAAAGTAAGAACGAGGGAGAAATAATGAAATTATTGATAATAACCTTAATGAAAGTTTAAAAATCCTAAAATATCCTTTTGGATAGTTAATAATAATTTGAGTTTATTAAATAATATGAGTTTTTAATAATTGATAAATTGTGATATTAAATTATTAATCAATTGAATTTTTTAATAATTTTTTATTAATCGATTTAAAAAGTTTACATTCAATTAAATCTCAGTTACATTCAATTATTTCTCAATTTTACAATGAATTAATTACTAAATCAATCAATAATCATATTTATCTTTAATGGTATCCATGAGTATTTGTTTAAACTTTAATTTCTATAATACATGTAATTATTTATTTTATTGCAACACCGGAGTATATCTCCAACTTTTTCTTTTAACATTTGTGCAAACTAAATTGTTATATAAAACAATATAAATATTTCAAATGTATAAGGAAAAACTATGAAAAAATAATTTAAGAATTTTTAAGATCAAAATGATTTTATTTTCTCAAAGATGTAACTTGGTTGGATATTTAATATAACATATGATATTTTCTTTTAAAAGAAAAACAGTATGAACATATTATTTTTTAATAAATATATATGATAATGAGAGATTTGAAAATTTTATATTTTATGTTAAATTTATTGTTTAAATATTTGATTTAATTTTTATTATAATTTAAAATATTTTATTTAGGAGAGAGTCAAAAAAGTATAATTTTTATAATAAATTTTCAAATAAAATATACATAATTAAGTCTTTCAAAATTTTTACTTTTAAAATTTATTTTTAAAGAAAATGAAAAAATATATATGTGTGTAGAATGATGAACAATTGAAAATTTTAATTTTAAAAATATATGTAATATTTTATTTTTATATCTATGTATTTATATATATTGAAACAACTTATTAGGAGACATTGTAGTTATAATGAATTTTAAATAAATGATGATATAAATTAAGCTGAAATGTGTATGTATATACACACTGTTATTTTATTAATTAATCGTTATATTTATATTAATTTTATATGAAATTTTATTTTAACATTATAAAATCTAAACAATATAAGATAAAAATTATAATCAATATTTAATATCAATAAATAAAAATGAGTATAAATAATAAATAAAAAATGACCTAAAAAATTAAACGAATATAAATAACGATATAATCAACATACAATGCGCGTCAGAAAATAACTAGTTATCATTAAAGAATAGGAGAGAAATTGGAGAGAGAGACATATTTTCTATTCAAAAAGTAACAAATTTTTTTCAAATGAGTGAAAAACAAATACTAAAATATTATGAGAGGGTTTCACTCTTCTAGGGAACCGCCACATCATGATCAAAGAAAAACAATAATTCTCTTTTACGTACATATAATGATATAATGATTTCTATTAATTTTTGTTAAAATTATAATATTATGAACATTTTATATTATTAAAATTTGAAGAGCATCCTCAAAATAAGAAAATAAATAATTAAATAATTAAATAACTTGTTAAGGGAAGGATATATTTATAAACATTATTACAATTTGCAACCAAAAGTTTGATGAAAATAAAATTACTTATCAAACAATTTAAATTTTCTTATAGTAATTAAAATTAATTAACTTAATTTTTTGTGTATAGTATAATATCATACACTATCTATATTATTAAAATATGAAAAATCAATATTAGGTTTCATATTTTATTAATCAAAATAATAAATTTTTATTATTACATTAGTTTTAGAAAAACTAAAAAATGTGTAATTTTATACCAATGAATTTCCTATTATGAAAAACAAGCCCGTTACTGATTCATTATGCATATTGAGAAATTTATTTTCTTATAATTTTTCCATTAAGGTTTAGACAAAGTAAGGAAATAACAACATGAATCAACCAAAAAGAATTAATTTACAAAATAAGTTATTTAAATGTGTAAAGCAATAAAGTGTTAGGAGTTGATTAGTTTTTGGATTCTGTTGAATAAAGACCTATTCTTTAGGGAAGTGCTATTCCTTAGGAGAGTCCTAGTCTTATGGATTTATTTGTTTTGCTGTTTACGTTTTGTTTTTGTCTTTATTGTAAGGCTATATATAGCAAGTCTGAACCGTTTAATCCTCAGCAAATAAGAATTCCAGTTGTTTAAAGTTCTTTGTTCAAGTTTCTCTTAAGCTTTAACAATTGGTATCAGAGCCCCCACTGGGTTTCTGAAACGAGAAGTTGCAATCTTCAACGTTTGTCAAACACTGAGAGAATGGCAGATGACAAAACTTTAACAAAGCTCCCTCACTTTGACGGTCACTATGATCATTGGAGTGAGTTGATGGAAAATTTGCTTAGAGCAAAAGGTTTGTGGAATTTGGTGGAGCAAGGCTTCACGGAACCAACAGAAGGGACGAAATTAACTGAGGCTCAACAGGCAGAGCTGGATGATGCAAAGACCAAGGACTATCAGGTAAAACATTACCTGTTCCAGGCTATTGATCGAACTGTTTTCGAACAAATCTTAGACCTTCGTACATCTAAGATTGTTTGGGACTCACTGAAACGGAAGTTTGGAGGAAATCAGAAGGTGAAGAAATCTCTTCTCAATGCCTTAAGAAGAGAATTTGAGATCCTGGAAATGCGAAATGATGAAACGATTACAGAATATTTTGCTCGGGTGATGTTAGTTGCAAATAAAATGAGAAGCAATGGAGAAGAGATGCCAGACAAGAAGATTGTAGAGAAAATTCTACGCACCCTGACAGAGAAGTTCACTTATGTTGTTGTATCCATCGAAGAATCCAAGGATACAGACACAATGTCCATTGATGAGTTGCAGAGCTCATTAGTGGTACATGAACAGAAATTTCGTCGACCCAGTAACAGTAATGAAGACCAGGTGTTGAAAATAGAAGGTCGATTGAGCACAAGCAATCGAGGAAGAGGAGGTTACAGAGGAAGGGGGCGTGGAAGAGGTAGAACCAATTTTGACAAGGCTACTGTTGAGTGCTACAGATGTCATGATTTAGGGCATTTTCAGTATGAATGTCCTAAGAAAAATGAAGCTAACTATACAGAGCTCGATGAAGAAGATGAGATGTTACTAATGGCCTATGTTGAGCAACATGAAGCAAAAAGAAGTGACGCATGGTTCCTGGATTCTGGTTGCTCCAATCACATGGTTGGTGATAAAAATATGTTTTCCAATTTAGACACAACGTTCACACATAGTGTCAAACTTGGAAACAACACCAGAATGAAAGTTTCTGGAATTGGGACTGTGAAATTAATTCTGCAGGACACCTGTTACACTGTTGGGGAAGTTTTTTGGGCGCCAGAACTCAAGAACAATCTTTTAAGTGTTGGACAGCTTCAAGAAAAAGGAGGTGCGGTGCTGTTCAAAAATGGAGCTTGTAGTGTCTATCATCCACAGAAAGGAAAAATCGCAGAATCCATTATGAGTGCTAATCGGATGTTCATTCTTCTAGCAGAAACATCAAAAACAAGTGTGAGTAAATGTTTACAAGTTTCAAATACAGATCAGTCAACACTTTGGCATCAACGTTGTGGCCATCTCAGTTATAAAGGCCTTCGTACCTTGAAGCACAAAAACATGGTGGAAGGATTGCCACGAATTGAGGAACCAAGTGTCACCTGCGAGGCATGTATGAAAGGGAAACAACATCGAACTCCAATTCCAAAGATGAGTTCCTGGAGAGCATCCGAAAAATTGGGTCTTGTTCATGCAGATTTATGTGGTCCGATTACACCATCTTCGAGCAGTGGAAAAAGGTATTTATTATGCTTCATAGATGATTTTTCTAGAAAAGCCTGGATATATTTTCTGGTAGAAAAGTCAGAAACATTTTATCTCTTCAAGTGTTTCAAGAATCTCGTGGAGACAGAAACTGGAATGCAATTAAAATGCCTAAGAACCGATAGAGGAGGAGAGTTTAACTCTGTTGAATTCAATGACTTCTGCAAAAGTCATGGAGTTAAGAGACAACTGACCACTGCCTACACGCCGCAACAAAACGGGGTCGCAGAACGTAAAAATCGAACTGTAATGAACCTGGTTCGAGCTATGTTGATTGAAAAAGGCGTGCCCAAAAAATTCTGGCCTGAAGCTGTTATGTGGGCAAATCATGTCTTAAATCGCTCTCCCACACTAGCGGTAAAAGGCATGACACCTGAAGAAGCATGGAGTGAAGTAAAACCAGCAGTAGATTATTTTCAAGTTTTCGGATGTATCAGTCATGTTCATATTCTAGATGCTAAACGGACAAAGCTGGAAGACAAAAGCATGGTTTGTGTATTATTCGGAGTCAGCAGTGAATCCAAAGGGTACAGATTATTCAATCCAGTTGAAAAGAAAATCATCGTGAGCCGTGATGTGGTGTTTGAGGAAGATAGAAAATGGGATTGGGAAAATTGTGACGATGAAGCAGAATTAATTTGGGAAGAGAGCATAGAGATTCAAAAAAAGGAAGTACAAACAAGCACTGAAACTGCAGAAACAAGCACTGAAACTGCAGATACCTCTGCTGAAACTGTTGTCACAACATCAATTAATCCAGTTGCTGAACAAATTGATGAATCCGAATTGGTTCATAGGGAGGCCAGAATAAGACGACCACCCATATGGTCAACAGACTATGTGACCGGTGAAGGTTTATCCGAAGAAGAAGATGTCAACATGGAAGATGATATTAATTTTGTATTTTTATCAGTGTCAGATCCAGTAAGCTATGAGGATGCTGTAAAGAGCTCAAAATGGAGATTGGCTATGGATGAGGAGATCAACTCTATCGAAAAGAACCAGACATGGCATCTAGTCAACCTACCAGCTGGTGCAAAGAAAATAGGAGTAAAATGGATCTACAAAACAAAGTTAAATGAGCTTGGTGAGGTAGACAAACACAAAGCAAGGTTAGTCGTAAGAGGCTATACTCAGAAACATGGGGTTGATTACACTGAGGTCTTTGCTCCTGTGGCTAGAATGGACACTGTAAGGATGATTATAGCACTTGCGGCTCAAAATGGTTGGATGCTTTATCAATTGGATGTTAAATCAGCCTTTTTGCATGGGGAATTGAAAGAAGATGTCTTTGTAGAGCAACCGAAAGGCTATGTCAAGAAAGGGAGTGAGCAACTGGTATACAAACTGAATAAGGCGCTCTACGGGTTAAAACAGGCACCCCGAGCCTGGTTCAGTCGAATTGAAGCTTATTTTATCAAGGAGGGATTCCAAAGCAGTTCCAGTGAACACACACTTTTCGTCAAAAGAAGGGGAGGTAAAATTCTGATTGTAAGTGTGTATGTTGATGATCTATTGTTTACCGGCAATGATGAATTAATGTTGGGAGAATTTAAAAGTTCCATGAAGAGTGAATTTGAGATGACTGATCTCGGTCAAATGAGATTTTTCCTCTGTATTGAAGTTTTACAACGCTCAAATGGAATTTTTATCAGTCAAAGGAAGTATGCAGCTGAGGTTTTGAAGCGTTTTGAGGTAGAAAACTTCAACACTGTGAGTAATCCAATTGTTCCTGGACAGAAAATCGACAAAGATAAAGATGGTGTCAAAGCAGATGAGACTTTGTACAAACAGATTGTGGGGAGTCTGATGTATCTTACTGCCACACGGCCTGATCTAATGTTTGTGGTGAGTTTAATTAGCCGTTTCATGGCTTGTCCAACGCAATTACACTTTGCAGCAGTAAAAAAGGTTTTGCGGTACTTGAAAGGCACAACTGGATATGGGGTTTTCTATAAAAGGGGCGGAGATGGTAAATTAATTGGATTCACTGACAGTGATTATGCTGGTGACATGGAGGACAGCAAAAGCACTTCAGGTTACGTGTTTATGATGAATGGAGGAGCAGTAGCCTGGTCATCTAAAAAACAACCCATAGTCACTTTGTCGACAACAGAAGCAGAGTTCGTAGCTGCAACTGCGTGCGCATGTCAAGCCGTTTGGATGAGACAAATACTCAATGAGATTGGGCATTCACAAAAGGAAGGAACGGAAATTATGTGTGATAATACTTCAACCATAAAACTGTCAAAGAATCCGGTTCTACATGGGCGTTCAAAGCATATCAGGGTAAGGTTTCATTTCCTCAGAGATCTTACCAAAGAAGGAACAGTAAACTTATTGTTTTGTGGCACTCACGATCAGCTTGCTGATCTGTTTACAAAGCCTCTCAAGTTAGAAGCCTTCCAGAAATTACGAAGGAAGCTTGGCGTCTGTGATTTTTCAGATTTAAACTAATTCTTTTTAGCCAAGAATAAGTTTAAGGGAGGGTATGTTAGGAGTTGATTAGTTTTTGGATTCTGTTGAATAAAGACCTATTCTTTAGGGAAGTGCTATTCCTTAGGAGAGTCCTAGTCTTATGGATTTATTTGTTTTGCTGTTTACGTTTTGTTTTTGTCTTTATTGTAAGGCTATATATAGCAAGTCTGAACCATTTAATCCTCAGCAAATAAGAATTCCAGTTGTTTAAAGTTCTTTGTTCAAGTTTCTCTTAAGCTTTAACATAAAGGAAATAAACATTAAAAATAAAAAATACATTAAATAAATGAAATAAAGTGAAACATGATAAAATTTTCTCAAAATAAAGGATTAGCTTGAGTTGAATGATTGAATTTTGAATTTGAGTTATCGAATAATATATATTATAGATAGATAGCGATTATCGTTTATAATGTTGATTTTTTTTTCCTTTACTTTTTACTAAAGTCGTAAGTATATAATTAATTTTATGGTTACTTTTTTGAAAAAGAAAATTTCTTTCGGTATGATATATAGTTCGCTAACATTACGTATTATATCTTCATATTATTTTTTATATATATTTTTAGTGAGTTTTATTTTCATTTTATATCAAAAAATAAGCCTTATAATATATTCCTTGATAAATGATAATAGATTACATTTATTCTTTATAAAATACGTATTTATTTAAAATAATTATAATCAATCAAATTATAATATTATATAAGAACATTTTACATTACTAAAAATCTAAGAGCATTCACAAAATAACAAAATAAAAATTAAATAATTACATAACTTGTTAAAGAAAGAACATATTTATAAATATTATTATAATTTGATAACCAATTTTTATGAAACCAAAATTACTTGTCAAGAAATTTAAATTTTATTATAATAATTTAAATTTAAGTAACTTAATTTTTTCATGTATAATACAATATTATACACTATCTATATTACTAAAATATGAAAAATCAATATTAGCTTTTATATTTTATCAATTGAAATAATAAATTTTATTGTTGCATTAGTTTAAAAAAAACTAAATAATATGTAATTTTATATCGTTGAATTTTTCATTATGAAAATTCAGTATGCATATTAAGAAATTTATTCTCCTGTGACTTTTCCACTGAAGTTCACACAAATTAAGAAAATAACAAAATACAAATAAAAAAATCAATTTTCAAAATAAGTTATTTAAAGGTCTAGCGTAATAAAGTAAATAAAAATTGAAAATAAAAGAACATTAAATAAATAAAATAAAGTGAAACGCAAGAAATTTTCTCTTGTGATTTTTCCATTGAAGTTCAAACAGATTAAGGGAAATAACAACACAAATCAACAAAAAAAAGAATCAATTTCCAAAATAAGTTATTAAAAGTCCAGAACAATATATAATTAATTTTCTAAAAATAAGGATTAGTTTGACTTGACTCATCGTGTTTCTAATTTATATTATAGAACAATATATATTATAGATAGACAACTATTATAGTTTATAATTTTGATATTTTTTTTTTACTTTTTGCTAAAGTTGACGAGCATATAATTAATTTTATAGAATTTTTTTAGAAAAAAAATTCTTTCAACGCAACGTGTTAATATAACGTGTTGTAAGTACATATACAACAATCCGATAATAAATCCATATTTAAATTCCCTCCCTCCCTCTAGCACTCAAAAAAAATATATATATTGTACAGTTTCATCCCACTTCTTCTAAATCCCAACTTCACCCCTGCCCTTATTAACCTTTAGGAATTTACCTTTCAAACCTCTATAATTTGTATACTTGACTATGAAATGTAAGAAAAACAAATTTTACTTACCTCGTCCAAACAGTGATAAGCATAATCACGTCTAACGACGTTGTCTATAGGTAGGCGGCTTTTTCGTTGCTCATGTATAAGGCCTCCTCTAAAAAGGATCGTCAAACGCCATTGTATTAGGTTTTAGCCGTTTAGGATATCGAAGTACGTTCACGCACCGCGACTCTATCCAACCGTCAACTGTTGTTTGTAGTGTGCAGTATCACGCATCAAACGTCATTACATTGGTAAGCGCGCTAAACACGGGCCAACTTTCCCACGTGGCACAACTTCTATTTTATATATATTGATTCCATGTCCTCTTCCAAGGCAACAAAGCCATCGTCATTAAAAGTGCGTTACTTTGTTGAATACTGATTTAACCTGCACTTCTATAATAACTAATAATAACTACTAATGAAAGGTATCGCAAAATTAATAAATATAAGGCGATTTTCTTAAAGATTGAAATTTCCTTCTTACCTTTATAAGAACTAAATTTTCTATTTACCTCTATCAACACCTTATTAATCGTGCATTTATAATTTTGATAAATTACATTTAAATCATTTTTCATCTAACCAAAAATATATGTAGTTCTTTTATTTTTAAATTCAGATATTGCTTCAAAAATAGATATTGCTTTCTAGAAACATTTTTAATTCTTGCCGTCATTATTAAATACAAACATTCTAGAGATTTTTTCTTAAAAAAGAAGGAAAAAACATTCTTTAAAGTTAGTTATGTAATAAATAAATATATTATCACTATCTCCATTCCATTTTGGTTCATTTGAATTTTTTTATTCCACTAAAATTGTCA
Organism: Jatropha curcas; assembly: GCF_041381405.1. Classification (NCBI taxonomy): domain Eukaryota; kingdom Viridiplantae; phylum Streptophyta; class Magnoliopsida; order Malpighiales; family Euphorbiaceae; genus Jatropha; species Jatropha curcas. The sequence continues at coordinate 27,137,086 of NC_143153.1, forward strand.
TTTTGAAAATTAAAAATATTAATCCTTTACATTTATCTTTGATATTTACTAAGTAAATATTAGTAAGTATTTAGAATAATGATATACAATGGTAACTTACTCAAAAACAACTATTTCTTCCTAAAATAAAAGTTTTTTTGATGATTTCCGTAATACTAATGTAATTATTTTTAAAAATATTTATAATGGAAGTATGTAGTTATTTTTTTTTATATATATAGAGAAATAAATCATTAGCCTTGTATTGCATATACAAAATTTGGAGTATATTTGGTAAATTATTTATTTTAACAGCTGTTAACTTTCTAGTAGCTGTCAAACTCTTATTAATCCAGTTACGGATAATCGATAAAATATTTTATGTTAATTATCTCATCTAATATTATTATTACATATGTAAAATTATAGTAATGTCAAACTACTAACTACTATAATAAATAAAACGTGACGCAACAAATTAGATGTGATGATTGCGTATCAAAATCACTCTATTTCACAGGCTTAAAATTGTTGAGCTCATTGCTCAATCAACCAATCATTTACAATGAGAAGAAGCGAATATTGGAAAACAACAAAGGGATAGAAAAAACATATGTAATTGCCATTATTTAAATAATAAAATTGAGTTATATTTTTTTATATACTTCTATATTAATATTAGACATTATCCCTTCAAAAAAAAAAAATATTAGACATTAGAACGCCGTGAATATATTATTACTTTTATTTCATCATACTTTTCACATTTGAAATTCATATTTCTTAAGAAAACCATTAAATGTATCTAAATTACAATAAATTATCGAGTAAACTAACTATATTACCCTTAATTTAATATTAATTCTCCAAAAAAATAATATTAAATTGAGTAATAATTAATGGTCATATACAAAGGGTAAACACGGAAAAAAAAATGTTTATTACTCTTTGAAAACACAAATATGACAAGTATTTTGGAACAAGTTATTTTTTCAAATGGAACAAGTATTATGAAATATAAATAATATATTAGATTAGATGTCAAAAGACAGTCAAAATATATATATCGGTATCTTCCTAGTAAATGTGAATGAATTTTTATTTTTACTGTTATTTAAACTGAGATTGTTTACTACTTCAATTAATATATAATTAGTAGTTTTTATATTAATATGAAACAGCTAATATTACCCAATAAGCTTATTGGGTGCATGAATATAATAAGTCAAATTAATATTAATATTCCAAAAATTGCAATAAATATTATGAAATTGATACTTACCGTTTTTCTCATCATCTCCCTGTCTTCAGTCTCAGCTTCTATATAAAAAAAATAAAAAAAATAAAAAAGCGAACTCTTTTCCGTTTCTGCTCTGTTAACATTTCTTCGGATTTGTCTTCTACAAAATTTAGAGAGTTTGGTAAAAATCTAACATCAAATTGTAGGGTTTCGATTCGATCTTCTCGTCCTAATTGATTGAAATTCTCAGCAGGCTTCATATCAATCAATTATCGTTATTTTGCGGTGAAGAAGAGAGAGACAGGAATGAGTGCCGTTTTCAGAGATGATGTCGTTTTGGTTATCGTCTGCTAAGGTATGCTGTATCTTACTAAAAAATTGCTTATTGGTGAATTGAATTAAGCTGAATTGTTTCAGCTAGACTCGTGTTATTTGATTGAATACATGCTATTGTTTGCTGTTTTTAAGCTTATAGAGATTCCGTATAGGCTTACTTAGTGAGAAATGAATAAAAAGAATCTCACAACAAAACCGCAGGTTTGATTTTTGTATTTTTCTTTGGGTTGATAAATTGTTAGCGGTTACAGTTGGTCAGGAAGCTAAATTTATTGTGGAAAATAAACTTTGCACTTAGGCTTTTAGAGAATCTTCGAGGAGAATTTATCTGGAAAAGCAATTTGGTCAAGCAGTTCCTCTCTTGCTCTCTTTCATATTCCAATTCAAAGTTTAGGGTATTGATTACTCCATTAGTCTTTTCAAACCTTTCTGTGTCATCCAGTGATTACTCTTCACTCTTTTTTACACAATTTATGTAAACAAAATTCTGCAAATGAGATTGGATCATTAGAGAATATAATGGGAAATTAGAGTTTGAGAAGTGGACGATACAGGAGTATGAGGAGAAAGGTTGTGCACAGAAGGAAGGTGTAAGGTGAAGGCAGTAGTGTTGCTGTTTATGTGGTATTGTTAGTTATTGTACTACTACATATTCGTGTTACCAAAAGGACCCGGTTTGAGAACATTCTTCTCTTGTTTAACTTTCCAATGACTTTTAATGCACTCAATTTCTGGTATGCATTATGTCAAACTAGCCTACTATAGGTTTTTCATATTGGAAATTGATATATTGTGAGAAGTATCAATTTTGTCTAGGCTATGCTGCATGTTGGATTCTCAATTCTCCTTTAGCTTGTTTTGAAATGATTTGGTTTGTTCAACTGAAAAGCGTTCATTAACTAATTAATTGGAAAAAAGAAAAATGAAAAACAAATTCTTTGGATCATGTAGCTGTACCATTCTTAACTCAACTAAGTGGATTTGGATTGCAAATATTAGCGCTTTCTTTTTTGGGAACTGGAATTGCAAAGTTTAGGGACTCTCAAGAAGTTGTAGAAAAGGTTGTTGTGCACTAATGGCTCTGAAATTTCTCTTCTTCCCAAATTGTGATACTAACTTGGGGTCCTGGAGAAGGCATTTCATAGCTGTGGTCCATCCAAAGTTGAGGCCTAGAAGAGAATTACCCTATACACAAATCAGCTATGACTCAGTTAGAAGCTCTACATTCTTACCATTTTATCGGACAATTGCCACATTGCTTAGCTACTCTTGAGAAGGTGGATATTTATTCATTCCGATTTAGGTTCATTAGTTGGCAACAGCCGCAGATGAGTTGTTCTTTAAATTGATAGACCAAATGCCGCACAAGGCAAGGTTGTTTGGAGGGTGGATATGGTTGTCCACAAGATTTGTTAACTATGTGGTAATCTTGATAAATATGCTGCAAGGCGTTTTTGTGCTACTATTGTTTAACAAATGGTGTTAAACAACTAAAGTTAGAATGGCAAGTTGGATGCACGAAGAATTGAAGACCTTTATGGCATGTTAACTTTTAAGCGTTGACATCATATTCTTTCTTACTGCATGTGTTTGTTTCTTTGAGGGGCATATTCAACTGAACTAAAAGCTGGTTGGTTTTTCGTAGGCCTTTTCCTTCATTTATTTAAACAGTTTTAGAGGACTTTCTTTCGCATTACTTTTATGTGCTACTGCAACTTTTACAAGTGCATCTCTCTCTCTCTCTCTCTCTCCCTTCCCCCAGCACCCTACACCCCCCCCCCCCCCACAAAAAAAAAAAAAAAAAAAAAAATGGCAGTCATTCACTATAATATCCTTACGACCCATTTCACCACTCTTGGCAAGAGGACATTTTGGGTTTGAATTATGAACCTTCATCTGCAGGGTCAGAATAAGGTTATGCTTATCACTGATTGTACCAACTTAGTGTTTTGAATGTGCTTCTCAACCTACTCCATTTATTTTAACTGCATTGTAATTGAAATTGTCGGTATTTGATATAATATGTGTTTATAGCTGTTTTAGTCTCAGTTACATTCTTGTACTATGTTGTAGGCAATTTTTGCCTGATTGCCAGAGACAATAATACCTTTGATGAAAAGCAACACATGCAAGGCATATTTGCTGGTATGAATTTGATTTCTCAGAATTATACTTTTCAGAGAGTATGTTCTCGTGCAAACTACTACATATGATGGAGCATGGTTAGTGCATTAGCAGAAGGCGCCCTACTGTAAGTATTTTCTTAGAATTTGACGTACTGTCTTGCATTTTTGTAGGTATAAATTTGTGTATATAATTAATAATACACACCAGTAGTTTTCATTCTATGTATATATATAAAATATATTTTTGCATCATGTTCTCTTTTTGTCTTGCATTCATAAGACAACAATCCAAATGATGAGGTTCCACTGTGCATGTTTTGCTGTAGCATATGACGACAACTTTTTAGTCCTAGCATGCAACCTTTGGATTGAGTAGTGGTTGGGTTTGTTGATGGAATGAAGTTACAAACTGATACCATTACTTGAACTTTATTGCCGAAACATGGAATTGTCACTGTCTTCTACAATTATAAATTTAATATGATTTCTGGCAACATAATGCTTCTTGCTGCTTGTCTGCTGTTACTTGCAGTTTCTGCTTTGGTTTATAGAACCTACCATATTCGTGTTTTTCGAACTTCTCTATATACCATTGTCTGTCTGTTGGTGTGTGCAGTCCTGTGTCAAATATTTGATATTTGCCTTTTTGTTGTGGGCCTTTTGTTTTGATTATTTGACTCTATGTGCTTGTAAAATCAGTTACTTGATTTGATATATTCCAGATTTTTTCCAATTTAATTTTAAAAGAAGACATTCAAGCTTCTGACAGCATTTGGTAGGGGGAAGGTTTATTTTCAGCCATGCCTTCTCTTCAATTGTTGCAGCTAACTGAGCATGGTCGAAGCCTCTTCGCTTCCAGAAGGTATTGACTTTTCTTTCCACGTTTCCTTTCTTTCTTTCTATGCTCAGAAAAGAAAACTTAACATAAAGAAATAAAGAAAGGAGAATACATCATGATGGACATGGATTCCTCCTATCTACCTCAACAGACAAAATAGATTGTATTCTCTATAGTATGCTGCATGCAGTTTTCAAGAAACTCTATTTCAGTGATGAACTGGTATTTTTGTAATCCAAACAGGAAGTCTCTACTGCTAGCAACTGGTATTTTAGTTGTTGGTGGGACGGCTGCATATTTGCAGTCAAGGCATAGCTGTAGAAAGTCTGATTCTTTTGGTAATTACAATGGGCTCAATGGTGATAATGACAAATCTGACAAGCTGGCTACAAATAAAGATAACGTGAAGAAAAATACTCAAAAGAAGGGAAGTTTGAAATCTCTTCATGTTCTAGCTGCGATTCTTTTATCTGAGATGGGCAAAAAAGGTGCAAGGGACCTTTTCGCTATGGTAGCCATCGCAGTAAGTCTATGTTATGCGTGAACTAAAATATTTGGTTTACCTCTAAGCTTTTCTTGCATTTAGTGGCATTTCTTGGTTGTTCAGCATGGTCGATCATAGAATAATATTTGAAATGAACTATATATACTGTGCAGTTTTCTTGTCCTTCATGTATGATGTTGATGGTTCTTTTTTGTTTCTTCGGTTTTTAAGGTCAAATTGAAGTGCCTCTTGCTAATTCTCTTTTATAAAAAAGTTATATAGCTGTACAAATGTATTCTGGCTTTACAGCATATAAGGAATCGGCTTATTTTGTAAATTGATTATATCAAAATTCCTATTTTTTGAAACTGTATCTGTGGTTAGTGTATTGAACAATTGACAGAGAAATGTCCTATCAAAACTGGTTTATCTCCTGTCCAATTCCATATTGCACTTTGATTCTAGGTTAACTAGCTTGTATATTATGCTTTGGAGTATTGAATCACTTAAAGAAATATAGTCCGTCATAACTGGTTTATCTCATGTCCAACTTCCATATTGTTCTATGATGGTAGGTTAAGGAACAAAAAGTGGTGTCTGTATGACGTAGAAGTTGGTGATAAGATGCACCAGCAATGGTTTGATGCATATCGCAAGCAGTTTTTTAGTTCTTCTTATCATGTTCTTCCATCCAAGTGACTTAATACGTGAAATTTTTGGTTCTCTTTGTTGCATACAGAAGTTAATGTGTGGCACTAGAATGTTACACAATGATGGTAAGGTTAGAGAACCAAAAAAAAAAAACTTTGTATGAAAACTGAATATAGAAAGATGATGACGAGATAAGATAGAGCAGTACTAATACGGTACATCTTATTTTTGTTGATGTGGGTTCCCGATAGCATTTTTCCATGGTTTTCCTTAGCTGAAGATGGGCTTGAGACGATTGAATTTTTAATTTTTCTTTCCTTGTCTTGAATAGGCATAAGGGCCCATATAATACTTTCAATTTGAGAGTTTACACAAATCTTATCCCTGCATCAGATCATTCTATTATCTATTGATTTGATGGAGCCTCTGGCCCATGCTATGAAGAGTTGTCCTTGGACTGCAGCCCTTTTAATTTATGACAATTGATGGAGCCTTGGCACTTGGAAAACCACATGTTGGCTCAAAGATGAGCCAACTTAATTGAGAATAATGCAACCTTTATGTCTTTTTTTTTTTTTTTTGTGTGTGTGTGTGTGTGTGTGTGTGTGTGTGCATTTTAAGATTTACATGGTTGTTTCATTTGAAAGAAAAAAAAAAATTATCTAATTTTTGAAGTTGTAGAATGATCAGCATAGCTTTCTTCATTCTGCGGATGGAAGCCATTATTTTAATGATATGTTCTGAACTGTTTTCTTTAAATACATAAATTAGTTATAACTCAAAATAAAGTTTTGGACGCTGTTGTGAGAACTCGGATAAAACATGTAAGAAAATAAAGTAGGATTCATGCCTTACCAGGAAGTTGATCCTTGGGCAAGGGTGAATTCTGGTTTCAGGGAATCTCATGGTTGTTGAGAGTTGGATCTAGGGCAAATTAGATCACAAGTTGAGGATTTCTTAGATTTTCCCATTTTCCGTGTTTATTTTTTTTATCTTTTGCTTCTAAGAGTTCTCTTTTCAGGAGTAGTGTTTGGTTCCAGCAGCTTGGTTTTGTAGATTTTTTTTTTTTTTTTAAAATTTTTAATGTTATCCCACATGCGTCTAACTGTTAAATCCAATTAGAAAAAGAAAGGAAGAGTTCGCGGAAATGAGAATAGAAGAAAGAACACCATGATGGTTTTTTGAATTAGATAGAAGAGTCATTTATAAGTGTGTACTTTAATTTATTTATTACGTTACCTTTTCTTATACCTAATCTTTATATCTTCTATCATTCAGTGCATTTTTTATCAACTGATTCAGTGAAAAATCCTTTGCTTTTTTTTTTTTTTTGTTAATTTTTTCGTGCATTGGCTGTCAAAATGATGGAAAATGGAAGAAATAGAATAAACATGGTGCTTGTCATAACTCTGTTGACTTGTAAACAAATAGTATGCTGAATTGGTCCTTTATCCTTCAGTCTGTTTATTGATTTATTCACTTGGTGCATGCCTCATTCATGTTCATGTGCTGATTTTGATTTAGGTTGGGTTCCATCATCATTGTGATAGCATTCCATTCAATTTCATGAACATTCTGGTTACTGAGTAGAAATATGCTTTTGCTCTTTTTTGCAGGTGTTGAGAACTGCTTTGAGCAACAGGTTAGCAAAAGTACAGGGATTTCTATTCCGTGCTGCTTTTCTCCGACGTGTTCCATTATTTTTCCGGCTGATATCTGAAAATATCTTACTATGTTTTCTTCTATCAACTATGCATTCTACTTCAAAGTATGTAACTGGGACCTTAAGTCTGTGTTTCAGAAAAATATTGACAAAACGTATCCATTCACATTACTTTCAGGTGATTACTTTACTTTTTATGTTAATTTGGCAACATTTATTTCTATACGCCAGTTTAATTCACTTTGATTTTTTTAGATGCAAGTCTTTTTCTCTCTGCCTTTTTTTTTTTTTAAATTTTTTGCTGTAATATTAACAAAATTTGTCCACCTATTATTTTGAGTTAATAACTGTAACTTTTTACTGTTTAGGGCATAGTAACTATTTGTAGGTTGTATTTCACTTCATTTTGATTTAGTCACATGAAGTCCAACCCCAAACCCACTAAATGGACTTAATGATCTTCAAGTGCCAATTCATTTCTTAGATAGTTTTCCTTGTTCTTTTGGGGGAAATGGTAAATGTTAAAGGTGGAGTTAAGAAAATGATCTAACTTGACCTCGATTTTGTCATGATTCGGCTTAGATGTGACTGAAAATATAAAATGATGGTTGTGGTGATAATTTCAGGCTGTGTGGTTTCATTCTGTTCATGCGTGTGAACCATTTTTTAGTTGGAAGTGTTTTGTAATTCTAGTTTCCTCTGTTTGATACATGCAGTAATGCATGTATTGATTTGGTATCAAGTAATAAAATGGCATGACTTGCATTATTATGTGGAATTTAAGGAGGTGCGTGAATGCATGTATGTCCATACATAAAATGCACTTTTTGGAGCCACTAAATGTATGGACATACATGCGTTCACACACCTCGACATGCTGATGTTCTGAAGTTCTATCCTGGTGGACGGCAATGGAGCTTATGGTTTAGAATCTAGAACTTGTAATTACTACAGAATCTATGAACTCTATTCTCATTTGGAGGTTTAGAATATGCAGCCTGTTGTTTTTTTGGCCTAGAAAAAAACATTACTTTCTGACTTATCACCTGAGGAATTCATTTTGATGCCTTTGTTCATTGCTTATATTTTTTTCTCTCAGTTATTTATTAATCTTTTTATTTGGGTTCAGAACATGGCATATTATAAAATATCACATGTTGATGGTCGCATTACTAACCCTGAGCAAAGAATTGCAAGTGATGTACCAAAGTTCTGTTCGGAGTTGAGTGAACTGGTACAGGATGATTTGACAGCAGTTACTGATGGTCTTCTCTACACTTGGCGCCTGTGTTCTTATGCTAGCCCAAAATATCTCTTTTGGATATTGGTAATTATTTTTCTATAATATTTATTAGTGTCCTTATTCTTTATGATGTTTTGAATTATTCTTCTGAATGGCCTTTGGTAACCTTTCAGCTTAATGTGATGAAAAACTATATTTCAATTTTCCATTTGACATGTGATGTTAATGTTCTCAGGGCTATGTGTTGGGAGCAGGAACCATGATTAGAAACTTTTCTCCTGCTTTTGGGAAATTGATGTCCAAAGAACAGCAATTGGAAGGTGAATATCGTCGGGTTCATTCACGTTTAAGGACCCATGCAGAAAGTATTGCATTTTACGGTGGAGAGCGTAGAGAAGAATCACACATTCAGCAGAAGTTTAAGGATCTTATTAGCCATCTGAGAGTTGTCCTTCATGAGCACTGGTGGTTTGGCATGATTCAAGACTTTTTGGTGAAATATCTTGGTGCTACAGTTGCTGTTATTTTGATTATTGAGCCCTTCTTTGCTGGTCAACTTAGACCTGACTCTTCAACTTTGGGAAGGGCAAAAATGTTAAGCAACTTAAGATATCACACCAGTGTCATAATATCACTCTTTCAGTCCTTGGGAACTCTTTCTATAAGTTCAAGACGACTCAATAGACTCAGGTATCTCGGAATTAAATATTCATGCCATTGTATGCTTAAAATGGGACCTTATTGTATTTCTTTAAACTCTCAATATTGAAAGGAGCCGCACCCCTTCTTCTTCCTTTTTACGGTTAAAAAGAATGCTTTGTACAACTCTTCCTACTATGATCTCTTATGATGCACAGAAACTTCCAGCGCTGGGTGTTTCTATGTTTCTGTTTCCCCATGTAAAATGCCAATTCCCTGTGTAAATTGTATTTAGAATGCCATTTCCATGTTCCTGTTTCTGTGCTACATTGATCTCCCATGAAAACTTATTTGGATTGAAGTGGGCAAAAACTTCTGGAGAGTAGAAAGAGGATTGCAAAAGAAAAATTAGAGCATTGTCTGATTTGTCCTTGAGCAAGCCTTGTACCTGATTCTGATCATCTTCTAACCTAATCTTTGTTTATTGCAGTGGATATGCTGACCGCATTAATGAGTTAATAGCCATATCAAGAGAGCTAAATAGCGATGATAAATCTTCTTTGCAAAGAAGTGGAAGCAGGAACTATTTTAGCGAAGCTGACTACATAGAGTTTTCTGGTGTCAAGGTACTCAAAACTTGCGGATTTTATCTCACCGTGTTGTTATATTGGCATTTCTTCCATATTCTTATATTTGTATTGCTTCCTAGGTCGTCACTCCAACTGGTAATGTCTTGGTGGAAGATCTGACTCTTAAGGTTGAATCAGGATCTAATCTGTTGATTACAGGTAGTTTTTTGGTCTTACAAGTTCAAAGTATCTTCCATTTTTGAGTTTCTACCAATTGGTCTTGTTTTTCCAATCTTGTCCTTTCAATTTGGTGGTTCCTTCCTTGTTCCTCCTGTTGAATATAAGCTTTTGGCTTTGAACAACACGTACTTGTTTGAAACCAGGGCAACTATGCCCCATATTTTGTAAATCTTATGTAACACCTATAAAATGGCAGGTTCACAGGACCTTTTTGTTTGTAATCCTTTTTGATATGATAATACTTGATCAGAATAGACATTTATATTTGACTGGTTTGGTTTAATATTCCGTCTTGTCAATTCCAAGAGAAGCATTCTGGTTCTCAATTTTGCTATTTTAATATTTTAGTTTTATTGTGATTGGCCCTTCAGTAAATGTGGGGTGGTCGTCGTGGGTTTCAAAAAAACAGCTGTATCATGTTGTATCAGCTGGAATAGCAGCAGAAAGAGACTACTCCTCTCCTATGGAAGGAACGACTATATATAAATAAAAAGAGACGCGCTACGACGCTGGATACGAATCATAAAAGTAAATTGATCCCGCGGGGACGGAAATCAAAGTATCTGGCTGATACATGATTAGGTGCTGCCGGTTGGTCAATTTAGAATCAGGTGCTCTTCGTCTGTGACTGCATATTGGATGAAATGTCTGATATGAACTATTACACAGTTGAGATGCAGTGGTTAGTGTCAGTAGAACAATGGAGAAGTAGAAGAGGAAGATGATGAGGAGGAGAGGGAGAGAGCTTTGAATCAGCTGGCACTTTCTTTCCTTTTCTTCTCTTATTTTCAATTTGATTTTACTTGTTTCATACCCTAACTCTTATTTGGTCCTCTCTCTAAACCTATATTAGTGGGTCTCATAAAGTGCTAATGCTAAGTATGACCTTTTGTATTTCAAGTAAAAGGGTTATTAGCCCTTTCATTATAGAAAAATATTCTCAAGATATTTTTGAATGGTTAATAGAGGAGAATTTTCTGATGATTTTGATAAGGGATAGAGATGGGCAAGGGTAGTATAACCTGTTCTTTTTTCAACCTACAGGGGGATTGTATTGCACTTCCGATTCAAAGTAAGGTATGCTAGCATGGAATAACTTCCTAAATGCATAAAGGAATGGTAACGAATTGGATTGAACAAGATGATCATGGTGGTAGTTCTTAACATAGTAGTTCCTGTATCCTGTCAATGATATAATATATAATGTCCATTTACTTTCTATAATATCAGTTTAGCAGGGGCTTAATCTTTGTTTTGTTGTGATAATGACCTTTCCTTTGTGGCTTGATTTCTTTACAAGGAGACATGGTGATTCTATGGTGTGATTGTCATTGTTGTTTATTATGGACTTGATCTGCAAATGATGTGAATTATTGCCTACATGTTTTTTAGTGTGATTGGGTTGCCAAAAAATGTTTTATTTGTGCACTGGCTTTGTTGATATGCTTGGATATAAAATGTATGTCATTTTCTTCTGAAGGTCCAAATGGTAGTGGGAAGAGCTCACTTTTCCGAGTTCTGGGAGGCCTTTGGCCCTTGGTATCTGGCCATATTGTGAAACCTGGTATTGGTTCTGATCTTAATAAGGAGATTTTCTATGTGCCACAAAGGCCATATACAGCTGTGGGCACACTCCGTGATCAGTTAATCTATCCTCTTACTGCGGATCAGGAGATTGAATCACTCACACATAGTGGAATGGTGGAGCTCTTGAAAAATGTAATCAACTCCTTTCATTCCTCTATTCGTTGGTCTTTTCTGAAATTGCAGACTATATATGTTCACTTGTGACGTTGTCTGATTGAAATATTGTTGCAAATTGGTTTCTCCACTTTGTAGGTTGATCTTGAGTATCTATTGGACCGTTATCCACCTGAGCAGGAGGTCAACTGGGGTGAGGAATTGTCTCTGGGAGAGCAACAAAGGTTAGGGATGGCCAGACTGTTCTACCACAAACCTAAGTTTGCAATTCTTGATGAGTGCACCAGTGCAGTGACTACTGATATGGAGGAACGTTTTTGCACTAAAGTCAGAGCTATGGGAACTTCATGTATAACCATATCACACCGTCCAGCTCTAGTTGCGTTTCATGATGTTGTTTTGTCCTTGGATGGAGAAGGGGGCTGGCGAGTTAGTTACAAAAGGTTTGATTTATGTGTTGGTAATATTTTTGTTTTATTTATTGTTTTTGAATTGAAGGTATATTTGTATGTTAAAATCCTTGAGAATTCAGGAATGATTCTCATGCCCTGTCTGAAGCTGGGGCCAATGTCATGACCACTTGTGAGACGGAACGGCGAACTGATGCAATGGTAGTTCAGCGTGCATTTTCCCCAACTCATAAGGTATACAATTATATAGGACCTAGGAAACTTTTTTTTTCAACATGGAGTTTTTATGTTTCAGTTTATTTAATTTACGTTGTATGAAATTGATGTGGCCTTCTTCTAGGACTCTGCATTCTCAAATTCAAAGGCACAATCATATATTTCAGACATGATAGCAGCATCCCCAAGTGCAGATCCCGATCGTCGTTTGCCAGTCGTTCCACAACTGCAAAGGCCTCCGAGAGCATTAGCATTGAGAATAGCTTCCATGTTTAGAATACTGGTGAGCATTTATTAAAGATGCTTAGCATAAGTATTGGATGATCATAGGTGTCTCCATCTTGTGTTATGAAGTTAATCTTGACGTTGAGTATTATAGTGACTTCAAACTTGAATATTGGTTTCCCATCATCATAGACCAGCCATTGGTTCCTCCTATGTGGAACAGCCCTTATACCCTTTAGAAAACCGAACCAGAAATTGGCAGAACTCTCTGATTCTGAACTGGATTAAAATAAATCTGAACTTCCAGTCTGGTTCAAAGGGGGTAGGGCCTGGAACCAGACCATGGCTCTTCCTAATTCATTGCGTGTGGATAACTAATATTTAAATCTCTGATGCTTTAAATCCTTTGCATCATAATCAGGATTGCCAAAACTCAATGGTCAATTTATTCCCCCTGACAACCAGACCACCGTAGGTATAAATTACACCTATTTTGTTTAAGCACAAAGCATTCTCATGTAGAACAGCTTGCAGGTTTTATTTCCAGAATAGATTTTGAGTGAACTCAACTTCTAATGGATTAAAACGAATGCACAACTATTGCTGATATTAATTGGCTGAACTATGCAATTATTTGCAGAAATTCAGAGTGAATGTTATGCAAGAAGTTAAAAGATTAGAAGCATTTCACTTAGAAGTCCTTGGGCATCACACCTAATAATATCCCTTGTGCATGAAAACTATGGTTAATTGCATCACACAGCTCAAATGGTGGCAATTGCTGGAATTTTTTATGGAACTATGGATTGAAAAACTGAATTTTTAAGCATTTCAAGCATCGATATTTATAGATTCAAATTATTTTAAATATTTAAGCTATTGAAATTCAAAACTGTTCATAATCCATTCTCAAAACTGCAACAATGGATTTTGGGAATTAAGGTACGGTCAAATAAACTACTACAACCTGTTTAAACTTTTCTAAATTTATTATCTTGGTTTCTAGAACTGCAAGTAATGTTGATAGGTTTTGTGAGTTGTGGTCCTCTATCTAGTGTTAATGCACTTGGTAAATAGCTGCAGTCCTCAGCTTTGAATGATGTGTCATGGTAGGTACTCTGATTTGTGAAGATAATGGTTGTTATAATCTAGTGGCTTGGTGATGGTATTAAGTTTGACAATTACTTGTCTATGGTGATTTGATGATATATTTTGATGGATGTGCAGAAGGAGGAGAGGAGGAAGAGAATAAGAGAGAGAAAAGGGGTGGGGGGTGGGGGCAAGAGACAGGGAAGGCCAGTGGGGAAGCAGTGAGAGAGGAAGATAGAAGGGTGCTAAGTTTAAAAATTTTACTGAAAAAATGATATTTTATTTGACTCGGTAATAAAACTATAATTTTTATCAATATAAAATTAATTGCTAAAAAAAGCAATCCTACAGGCTGAATGTAGATTTGACAAAATGGAAAAGATTTGACAAAATGGTTCTCAGGAAAAAAAAAACTCATAATTGCATGATTTTAGATGCATCAACTCATTAATATTGATTTTATAGCTTTTCTTGGATCTTACAAAAAAAAAAAAAAAAAAAAAAAAATTGACATATCTAGATTGCAATTATTATTGTTTTTACAGTGACTGTGTTTTGTGGTATTTTGCTGTTTTGTGTTTATATTTCTTTATCCTACTGACCAGCACTATATAGCCTATATCACGTATCTGAAGTTAGTATCCAAAAATTTCTATTTATTTTTAGCAGGTTATATTATATCTTCCATTTATTGATGGTCTTGCTTGTTTTTCAGGTACCAACTGTGCTGGATAAACAAGGGGCACAATTACTTGCAGTCTCTTTTCTTGTTGTCTCAAGAACATGGGTCTCAGATCGAATTGCCTCACTGAATGGTACTAGTATTTGTACTTGACTGTATGGTTTTAGTAATCGGAGGAATAGCTTGCTCCTTACTGAGTGATTGCTATTACTTTTTGCAGGTACAACCGTGAAGTATGTTTTGGAGCAGGACAAAACATCCTTTATTCGATTAATTGGTGTTAGCGTTCTTCAGAGTGCTGCATCTTCTTTCATTGCACCTTCATTGAGGTACTTCTAGTGTTTAATTGACTTGTATAGAAATTTCAAAATGCCCATCTGTTAACACTATTACTCCTATGAGTAGTGACTCACCCATTATTTACAACTAGACATGTGATTCATACAATGTTACTCTTCTAATTGCTTTCTATTTTCTTTGGTTTGAGTATATAATTCAGTTGAACAGATAGCATGTTAGGTGGGTGATAGTGACTTTCATCTCTTCTTAATTGTAGAAGAATGTGGAAAAAATTGTTGTTCTTTTTTTCATCAATAGGGTCACATATATATACATATACAGGATACTATAAACCTATTAGGAATCTAACTCCTAATAGAACTCTATTTACAACTAGTCCTTAACACTCTCTCTCAAGTTGGAGCATAGATGTTAATCATGCCCAACTTGTTACAAAGATAGTTAACCCGAGGTCCATTTAGAGCTTTGGTAAAGATATCTCCTAACTGTTCACTTGTTTTAACATGCCCTGTAGAGATAACACCCTGTTGTATTTTTTCACGAATGAAATGACAATCAATCTTGATATGTTTTGTTTGTTCATGGAATACTGGATTTGATGCAATATGAAGAGCAGCTTGATTATCACACCATAACTTTGCAGGCAAGGACGACTTGAAACCAATTTCCTCTAACAATTGACGAATCCAAATTGTCTCACAAGTAGATTGCGCCATAGCTCGATATTCTGATTCAGCACTCGATCGTGAGACTACCTTTTGTTTCTTGCTCCTCCACGATATCAAGTTTCCACCCACAAAGACACGGTATCATGAAGTTGATCTTCTATCAACCTTCGAACCTACCCAATCCGCATCCGAAAAACACTCAATGTCCAAATGCCCATGATTACTGTAAAGGAGGCCACGACCTGGATTACCTTTCAAGTAGCACAAAATTTGTCCTAAAGCTTCCCAATGAATAACAGTAGGAGAAGACATAAACTGGCTTAAGACGCTCACAGAGTAAGCAATATCTGGACGTGTTACCGTAAGATAATTCAGTTTGCCCACCAATCTTCTATACATCTCAGGATCATCAAATAGCTTACCACCAATTGAAAGTTGCAAATTAGGAGTCATTGGAGTACTGCATGGCTTGGCACCCAACTTTCCAGTTTCCTTTAGTAAGTCAAGGACATACTTCCTTTGAGATAAGAAGATGCCTCTCTTACACCTAGATACTTCTATACCCAAAAAATACTTCAACAATCCTAAGTCTTTTGTCTGGAACTGAGTCTGGAGGAATGACTTGAGTGATGTAATGCCTGCAGAATCACTCCCTGTAATAACAATGTCATCAACGTAAACCACAAGTAGAATCAAACCGGTGTTAGTACTTCTGAAAAATACAGAATGATCAGAAGTACTCTTCTGCATGCCAAATTGGTGAACCACATTGCAAAATCTACCAAACCAAGCTCGAGGACTCTGTTTTAGGCCATAAAGAGATTTTCGAAGTTTACACACTTTACCCAACTCCCCCTGAGCAACAAAACCTGGTGGTTGCTCCATGTAAACTTCCTCCTGAAGATCCCCATAAAGAAAGGCATTCTTAACATCCAGCTGATGTAAAGGCCAGTCAAAAGTAGCTGCTAAAGAAATAAACAAACGAACAGAAGACAATTTGGCCACAGGAGAAAAAGTAT
The DNA here is from genome assembly GCF_041381405.1 of Jatropha curcas. Lineage (NCBI taxonomy): Eukaryota > Viridiplantae > Streptophyta > Magnoliopsida > Malpighiales > Euphorbiaceae > Jatropha > Jatropha curcas. Next base: position 27,153,404 of record NC_143153.1, read on the forward strand.
CAGAGTAATCAAGGCCATAAATCTGAGAATAGCCCTTAGCAACTAATCGAGCCTTGAGACGGGCAACAGATCCATCAGGATTCATTTTAACTGTGAAAACCCATTTACAACCAATAGCTTTCTTACCTGCCAGGAGAGGCACAAGATCCCAAGTACCATTAGTATCTAAGGCAACCATTTCCTCTTTCATTGCTGCACACCAACCAGGATGGGACAAAGCTTGGACAACAGTTTTAGGGATAGAGACAGAGTCTAGGTTACTCACAAAACAACGAGATGAAGGTGAAAGATGATCATAACTAACAAAAGAAGAAATGGGATAGGTACACGTGCGTTTACCTTTTCGAAGAGCTATGGGAAGGTCAAGGTCTGACGGAGCAGTGGATGGCACAGGCTCAGGTTGAGTGGAGGGAACCGGATCTTCTGTTAAAGCGGTAGATAGGGGAAGTGAGTCAAGAGTTCCTGGTCTCCTGGAATAAACCTGTTCAAAACGAGGGCGGACAGATACTGGTGCAGGAGGGGAAATAGGAGGAGCAGACTCTGTAGCAGGAGCAGGTGCAAGTTTAGGAACAGGAACAAGAGCAGGAGTAGGAGAGCTAGGAAATTGTTGGATAGCGTAGACTAAAAGCTCATCATCCTCCCCCTCACTCTTATATATAGGAGAAGGAAAAAATGGAGTATTCTCAAAAAATGTGACATCGACAGAAATAAGATAACGGTCAAGATCGGGAGAGAAACAACGATATCCCTTTTGATGCCGAGAATATCCAAGGAAAATACAACGAAGGGATTTTGTATCTAATTTGGAAACCTGTGGACGAACATCACGAACAAAACAAGTACAACCAAAAGTACGAGGTTCAATAGGGAATAAAAGTTTAGAAGGAAACAAGACACTATAAGGAATTGCACCATTAAGCACAGAAGAAGGCATGCGATTAATCAAAAAACATGCAGTAGAGATAGCATCCGCCCAAAAATGTTTAGGGACCTTCATTTGAAATAGGAGTGCCCTAGCAACCTCAAGAAGATGTCGATTTTTTCTTTCTGCAACCCCATTTTGAGAAGGAGTATCAACACAAGATGTTTGATGAAGAATACCATTCTGTGACATATAAGATTGGAAGGAACTAGATAGATATTCTTTAGCATTATCACTTTGCAATGTGCGAACAGAGGTATTAAATTGATTTTTAATCTCAGCACAAAAGGAACAGAAAAATAGAGAATATCTCAGAATGATTTTTCATTAAAAATAACCAAGTAACACAAGAATAATCATCCACAAAAGTTACGAAATATCGAAAGCCTGTTTTAGAAATAACAGGACATGGACCCCAAACATCAGAATGAACTAACTCAAAAGGGGATGAAGCCCGTTTATTGACTTGAGGAACTAAAGGTAAACGATGATGTTTGGCAAATTGACAAGATTCACATTCTAAAATCGATAAAGACTGAAACTGCGGACACAACTTCTTTAAAGTAGTCAATGAAGGATGACCCAAACGACAATGGACCTCAAGAGGAGAGAGAGCACTAACACAAGCCAGAGATGATGAAACTTGTTCATCCAGAAGATAAAGGCCACCAGACTCACGTCCTCTGCTAATAATCCGCTTCGTCAAAAGATCCTGAAACACACAAGAGGTAGGATAAAATTTAACACAACAATTCAGTAGACGAGTAATTTTGCTAACAGATAATAGATTGAACGAAAAACGAGGCAAACAAAAAACAGAAGACAACGGAAGAGATGGGATGGGATTGGCGGTGCCAATACACTTAACAGAAGATGTGGACCCATCAGCTAGAGTAACATGACGATTAAATTGTTCAGGTTCTTTAACTAAAGATAAGAGACTAGGGTTACCTGTCATATGATCTGTGCAACCAGAATCAATGACCCACTCTGATGAGGTAGACATAAGACATGTAGTAGGAGTACCTGAATTGGCAGCAGCAGCAATTGAGGAATCAGTAGACTTAGAAGAACGGTATCTAGAGAGCTCAGCATACTCCGCAGCAGAAATTGTTACAGTGTTCTCAGAAGAAGTAACTGCAGAATCTTGAGTGGCCATATTTGCCCTTGGGGGCTTATTTAGCAGTTTCTTACAATACCGTTTAGTGTGACCAGGTTCATGGCAATATCGGCAGATAAGAATGCTTGCCTCCTGATTAATTGGTCCATTATTACGGTTATGTCCTCCTCTTCCTCTGTTTCCTGGCTGTCTAACTATTTGATTACGACTCACAAGGGCACTATTATCATAAGGGGAAGGGGTATGAGAACCTTCAGTACGTAGTAATCTAGCAAAAGTCTGTTGAAGAGAGGTAACGTCACTGCCTGAAAGAACCTGTGATTTGGCAGTTTCAAAAGTCGGAGCAAGACCTGCAAGAAAACTCATTACAGCCATTTGTTCTCGCTGAGTCTGTTGAACCTTAATATCAGGGCTGAATGGCAATAAAACATTAAGTTCCTCGTAAATCTTCTTAAATTCCATGAAATAAGCTGTGAGGGACTTATCATGCTGGTCGGCCCGATAAAATCCTTTGCAGACCTCATACATATGGGATAGATTACCTTTTCCTGAGTACAAAAATTCAAGATAATCCATCAGTTCCTTAACAAACTCACAATGATTAATTAAACCAATTACCTCACTGTCAATCGAATTCCGAAGCTGTAAAAATAATCGAGCATCCTCTCTAAGCCAGATTTGCCTAGCAGCTCCTTCAGGTGGATCATTGGTCAAGTGGTCATCCTTATCCAAACTACGAAAATATATACGAACTGTTTTACTCCATGCCAGAAAATTAGAGCCAGTAAGTTTGTGTTCCGTTATTTTATTCAGTAATGGCACCACATCAGTGATAACAGATTTCGATTCGGAAGTTTCCGGTGGAGTAGTCGTCATGATTGGGATGAAACGCTCAAAATAAATGTAGCACAGCAAAGGAAAACTACGATTCTTGGTAACTTGATAGCAGAATAGCAAAGAGGCAGCAGCACAATAAAAATTCACAAATTCAGAATGTACCCAGCAAGGCGACAGCAAAGGTGCAACACAAAAAACACTACAAAAGTCAAAGAGAGCCGACGCAACACACTGGGTTGCACTGTACTGGCAGAATCGACGCCGGAAACTGAGAGCCGGTGACCGGAGATGGCCGGACGCGCCCTCACGCGCTGGCGTGTGAAGAAGGGCAGAAAAATTGGAGTGGCGCGTGAGGCCCACTTGCGCGGATTCCGGCGACCGGATTTGGAGGGAGAGCCGATCGGCGGCCTGTCCTTCTTCCTTGGGTGGCGGTGAGACAAAAACACCAGCCTATGTGGGTGACCTAGACTGGCAGTCACCAAAAACTACTCTCTGCCTGTAGTTTCAATGCCAAAAAAAAAGAACAGAGAGAAAAAAAAAATAACGAGCCCAGGGGCTCTGATACCATGTAGAAGAATGTGGAAAAAATTGTTGTTCTTTTTTTCATCAATAGGGTCACATATATATACATATACAGGATACTATAAACCTATTAGGAATCTAACTCCTAATAGAACTCTATTTACAACTAGTCCTTAACATTAATATTATGGCATTAAGCAATTGTGATTAGCCGAAAATTATCCTCTTTCTTTCCTTTTTTTTTTTCTTTTCCTATGTTTACTTTTTTCTTTAAGGCTTGGTATTCTTATGGCACATTGAGGTTAATTGCACCCTTCCAGATGGTCTTCTTCCAACTTTTGGCCTTAAATTTTGTTTTTGGACTCTTTGTTTGTGTATTTCTTCTCATCACTTATGTTGAACTTTTTGTGCAGTTTGTAACCTATATCTGTCTCGGTAAATTCTTTCTTCTTTCACAGGCACTTGACTGCCAGATTGGCTCTTGGATGGAGAATCCGCTTGACTCAGCATTTACTAAAGACCTACTTGAGAAACAATGCATTTTACAAGGTAATAAGGTTTCGAGTATTCAATCCGATTCTTTATATATCTATTGAATGTCAGAGTTTGAAATGGTTATATGCGTATTACACATTGTTTAATTGATTAACAGTTTGATATTCTTAGTTGGCACTTACTATAAGTAGAAAAGTCCTTATGTATGCTCTTTATCTATTATTATTATTATTTTAAGTTTAGACAATTTTATTTTGAAGACTGGTTTTGGATTTTCTAGCATTATATGGTTATACACGTACATATTCTTTCACTGCATTCTTGCCATCAGCTAGTAATATCCAAAATTTAATGACAAAATATGTCCTGTAGGTCTTCCATATGTCAAGTAATAATATTGATGCAGATCAGAGAATAACTCATGATCTTGAAAAGCTGACAACAGACCTATCTGGACTTGTAACTGGAATGGTAAAGCCATCAGTTGACATCTTGTGGTAATTACCCATTACTTTAGTTAATTATTTTTCAATTAAATTGTTGTTTCAGAAAGCTGATTTAACATTTTGATGAGTTCTCTTTCACCCTTCTTGTGTATAATGATTTCTACCTCTCAATTTTTAAGGTTCACCTGGAGGATGAAGCTCTTAACAGGTCAGAGGGGAGTTGCTATATTGTATGCTTATATGTTGCTCGGTCTGGGTTTTTTGAGAACAGTGACTCCTGACTTTGGTGATCTTGCAAGTCGACAGCAACAACTTGAAGGAACATTTAGGTACTAAATCTAGTGTATGCCTGTATATTTGGAGTTGATGTATATTAATTACTTGTCAATGAGACAGCCAGACAGGAAAAGATGTATGTTTTAATATGTATGATTATTATCGCAACCTTTGGTGTTGTTGCTGTATAAGTTGATTCTACCTTTTTATGCACAAATTAGGTTCATGCATGAAAGACTGCGCACACATGCTGAGTCAGTTGCTTTCTTCGGAGGTGGTGCACGTGAAAAAGCTGTAAGCTTATTGCGTTTCACCATTGTACTTAATTTTATATGACAATGTATTTTGGTGCTCTTTCTTGTGCAGCATTGCTCAAAGTTTGGAAATATTTATGGTTTTTGGTTAGATACAAGTCAGTGATCTTTGGCATTATGTATACTGTATATTTTAGATCTTGAGAAAACACGAGATGGTTGACTTTTGGTTAGAGAATGTATAACAGCAAATATCAATAATGGTCCATTGTGTGTGACCATTTGTTTATCAATGTGCTTCTAGAAATATTTTGCAGTCTTTACTGAATTCATTAGTGATAATATGCACTTCTTCTTTAATATTTTCTTATCCTTAACCTGTAACTTTCATGTATTGAACAGATGATTGAATCAAGATTCAGGGAGCTTCTGAACCATTCTCTACTACTTTTAAAGAAGAAATGGTTATATGGTATCCTGGATGATTTCATTACCAAGCAACTTCCACACAATGTTACTTGGGGTTTGAGCTTGTTGTATGCTATGGAACACAAGGGAGACCGAGCTTCTATCTCAACTCAAGGTAACATTAAAATGGTAGTAAACTTGAATTGCAGCTTCATCGCTTCCTATCCCCTTAGATCTTCATTAAATATTTTTTTTCAGGTGAGCTGGCGCATGCACTACGGTTCTTAGCATCTGTTGTCTCTCAGAGCTTCTTAGCCTTCGGTGACATTCTTGAATTGCACAAGAAGTTCCTTGAGCTCTCTGGAAGTATAAATAGGATTTTCGAACTTGAAGAGCTTCTAGATGCTGCACAGTCTGGTATCTGTTTCTTCATTCTCTTGATCACTTCCGTTATACCACAATGATAATAACTTTCTTAAAATTATTCTTGAATCTCAATTTCCTGGGCTTTTTTATTCTTTTTGTGGTTTATTTTTTTTTTATTATTATTATTATTATTTTTTTTTTTTTTTTTGGGGGGGGGGGGGGGGGGTGTGGTTGGGTTAGGAAGGAGATGAGAGTTTCTTTTGATGTTGTTGCATGAGCAAACTGAATTTAGGGCTCTGTATGTCGCCGACAAAGTGCAGGAAGAAAGAATTGAAGTTAAGAAAACAGCCCAGTAACATGGGATAATCTAGGAGAGCCTCAACTCCTAAAGCTACCTCCTAATAACTTATTCCACTAATGTTGCTAATAGAGAGCTTATTTCCTATTTTCAGTAGGTACCCTTTTGTTTGGTGAGGAAAAATGAAATGTAAATAACAACGCCTCACTGGTAAAAACAACCTAAATCTCTCAAGGCAACTTGACTTTGCCTTCCAGATGCCATAGAGAAGCACGAAACTGGTGTTTATAGGATAGAAAAAACCTGTATTTTTTTGTCATGTATTGAGGTAATGTTTATTAATTATAGATTTAATTCTTCCAGTTAAACTTAAAGATGCCAAACTTTTTCTAAAATATATTGGGAATTATTCTTCAGATTTCACAGTTCTTTGTTAAACCATCTAATCATCAATAATCTGCATAATAATTATATAGGCTGGCTCAAAATGATCGATTACCTTTCCTTGGTTTTTATTTGATTACATGGAAGCTACGCATCTGGGCTAATATATTTGTTGGTCTACCAGGGGATTGGTTGACTGATAAACTATCTTCATCTACGGAGAGCGATATCAATGTGAAAGATGTCATTTCCTTTGTGGAGGTTGATATCATTACCCCATCACAAAAATTGTTGGCGAGGCAGTTGACATGTGACATAGAACAAGGAAAAAGCCTGCTTGTCACAGGTTGGTGAATTAGTTTCTTTCTCTATGTTGTTATGCTGTGTTACATGTATATATATATATATATATATATATATATAATATCCAAACTTGAACTTGACATGATATAAAATGATTAAGGTCCAAATGGAAGCGGGAAAAGTTCTGTTTTCAGAGTCCTTAGAGGTCTCTGGCCCATTGTGAGTGGCAGACTTGCCAAACCACCTCAACATATTAGTGAAGATACAGAATATGGTTGTGGCATCTTCTACGTTCCTCAACGACCATACACTTGCTTAGGAACCTTGAGAGATCAAATTATATATCCTCTTTCTTGTGATGAAGCAGCAAGTATGACATTAAAGTTATGTGGCGAAGGTAAAGTACTTGCAGATAATGCACAAACTTAAAAATGCTTCTGATGTTTCTATAAGAGTCTAAATGGATGCATCTTTTTTTTTTTTATTATTATTTTTTATTTTTAATTCCATCTCAAAGACAAATCAGATGCATCCTGCAAGGCATTGCATGTTTTTACATTACTGCTAAGTAACATGTTGATTAATGAACAAATGAAGTTATACTATTGCATTTGTGACAACACACATGCCAGACAAAAATATATATGTGAAAGAAGCAAATTGTATGTAAGTTTAAAAAAATTGGTAAAACAATATTTATGGTATAAGTAGTTCTTTTATCAGCTTTATTCTCTTTCTTCTCCTCTGTTTCTCTAATTTAGTTGTTTCCTAGTCCATCGTTTAGTCAACCATAACATTTTATGTTTACACAAATGCTGATATCACTACTATCAGTTCCATGCTGGTTGTTATTTGATATATTTGAGACTACCCTGACTTAAATGTGTAAAACAAAAACGTTAACTTGTCCTTGCACCAAGTTATCTGAAGAACCTTGTAATTGTTTGCTGATGTTGCTTTCTCTCATTACCTATTACTCTCAGTTGTGGATTCCTACGATTCGCCCATAGTACAGGAGTCATAGGCTTCCTTATTTCGGCACAAAATCAGGATTCATCAAGGGAAATTTTAGACACTGCTTTAGATGCCAAATTTTTTGATTGTTTTTTCAACATTTCCTTCCTTTAAAGATGTCAACTTCTTTCTTTAGCTGCAGTAACCAGAGTAACAGTGGTGCAAGTATTTATGAGTTAAATTTATATTCATCAAATAAGATTATATTTGCATGCCTTTGATCATTTCCATCGGTGCTTTAGTTTCTGAGACGTAGCTTCTTTAGTCTACTGTCCCTTTGAGTTTCTGATTGTATTGAATTTCTGATTGTATTGAATTTCTGATTGTATTGAATTTCAGATAATACATCTGTTGACACCACAGAGATTTTGGATACACGTTTAAAAACTATTCTGGAGAATGTTAGGCTAAATTATCTTTTGGAAAGGGAGGAAGGTGGTTGGGATGCTAATCTAAATTGGGAGGATACTCTCTCTCTTGGAGAACAGCAGAGATTGGGCATGGTGAGTGAAGCTTATCTATGCCAACTTCAAATTTAAATGGTTTGAAAAAAATTTTTTCTTATTCATTTGGATTCCTCAACTTTTTGACCTGGTGCTTTCTTTTTACAAGGCACGCCTATTCTTTCACAAGCCTAAATTTGGCATTCTCGATGAGTGTACCAAGTATGTTATGGAACATCCACTTTTTAGTATCTACTGATTATTGACAGAGAAATAACGGTATCATGATTATTCTTTTATTTATTTATTTATTTTTTTGGTCAGTGCCACAAGTGTTGATGTTGAGGAACAACTTTATAGGCTTGCTAATGATATGAGCATCACAGTTGTTACGTCATCGCAGGTGAGTGACAAGATGATTGTAATGGAAAATGAAATATCATGCTGTACATGCTGCTCCACTCAGTTTACTGCTTGCATATGGTCATATGCTTAGAACATCCTGTTTGATTTGATCTGAAAGAATGCAAAGCATTTTTCAATTCAATGCTTATCATAAATATATTAATTACAGAATCAGTATGATACTCTCATTTCCAGCAAACCAATGATTGTTTGGTTTGTGCGATGGAATAAGAGAGGAGAATAGAATAACTAGTACATAGAGAATGTAATTACTATTTTTTGCTCTTTATAAAATTTATATATCGTAAGTTAGGAGAATGTTGATTACATATGATAAAGTTATTACATATGTAGAATGTCAACCAAAACTTAGGTTGTAAAACTACTATTAAATCCAAACTGAAGTTTTAGCAGTTCAATTCTTGATATCATATATAAAATAGCTATGTTATTCTCTCCTTTCATGCTGTTTCATAAACCAAATCAGGCCCAAGTGTTTAACTTTAGTATTTCTTATTTCATGCTATTTTTAATGACGTTTGAAATATTTATTTTCTTCTAATCTTATTCCTTACTATTCCATAAACCAAATGAAGCCTGGTATTTTTTTATTACTATCTAATTCGATCTTCATAAGTTTCTCGAGATAATTTTTTGCGAAGTTTTGTTATTTACTGCTTTTGACTCACTGATGTTTATTTTGCTTTTTATATCTCAGCGTCCTGCTTTAATACCGTTCCATTCCCTGGAATTGCGGTTTATTGATGGTGAGGGTAACTGGGAGCTTCGTATAATTAAGCAATGACTTGATACTAGTATAGACAATTGGCGGTTCAAGCCTCAGATATCGAAATGGACGATTCCAACTATTAGAGTCAAAAAGAATAGTTATATGTAGTAGCCTAAGTTATTTCATCATTCAGAAAAAAGAACTACATCGGTGTCTTACGTTGTTATTAATTTTGCTAGTTGCATAAGTATGGCTAAGGAAAGCTGCTGATCCATGTTTTGGCTAATTCATAAAATAGGATCTGAATCAAGTGATCGTCATGATCATATACCTCGTGTAGTTATATTGCCAGAAAAATTATGAGGATGACAGAAAAGCCAATCATAACTGTTAGAATGAAGTTGAGGATTATTGGATTGAATTATCCAGATAGAACGTCAATGTAGTACAGAAAAATCCTTTGGTGTACAGGTTTACATTTGTTCTTTTTCTCTTCAGAGGAATATTTATTGGGTTATTACGCCCATGTATTGTAAGAATTGAATGCTTGATTATTTGAACTGGCTTCGTTAATAAAATAGCAGCAAAAGGATTATCACCATTTTATGTCTCTCGCCGCCTATTTTCACTTTTGTTTTCTCCTTTTTTAGTAAGATAAATGAAAAGATGAGGAATTCCATAAATCAACTTTTTGAGTTAAATTAATAATTTCATTTGCACTTTTAAATTATATATTGTTGTGTTTGATTTGAAAATTGGAATCCAAGATTTCAAATTGTGGAGTATATTTGAAATCTATCATATATTTTTAGATTTCATTTGCTAAAGTGTATACCTGTATATCCAAATCTTATAATCATTAGATTTTAGAAGTTATAAACGCGCATTTATTTATTTCAGTTGTTTTGCTCAAGTATATTTCCAAACTGTTAGTCGGTAAAAAAAAATTTTGTTACATCTTGTGCTATTTCATGTTTTCAACTGTTTTGGAAATCGGACATCAGGCTGGACCGGTCGGTCAAACCGTGAACTTGCAAATCGATTTTTAATTTAATCCCAATGTGATCCATTTTTTTATGCAGTCGGACAACCTTAATTTTAAATGAAAAAAAAAAAAAAAAGTAATTATGTGTTGCATTATAAGTTAAATGGATCAAATGGTTTAAGCATACATGATCTTTCTTAAAAAGTCATGGTTCAAATTTTGGAATCCACTGACTTGTTTTTCTTAAAGTATTTACATAATTAATTAATTATCTATTTAATAAAATATAAAAATATAATTTAATTAGCACACAAATATTTTTATATTTTGTGTGTGTATGGATGATTTAAACATTATTAAAATAACTTATATTTTGATATGTCTATTATTATGTTGATATATGCTATTTGGTTTGGATCATAAATAAAATAAATTGTCATATATATTAATATTAGTTGATGAATGGTTTCAAAAAAAAGATCATACATTTATAATTACAGTATTATTACTTTTTCATTTTGAAATTATTTATGAGTATATTTTGATAATTTTTTATAAATAATTATAAAGAATAAAAAAAAAGTAAAAAATCTGGTTAAACCGAATGGATCGGTTTAATCATGACTTATTTATGAAACTCGACTTGATGTCCGATCTGGTTTTAAACTGGCTGTTTTTCAGGTGTCTTTGTTAGGAAGTACCATTAACCTTAAAAGACACAAATTGCTATTGGCAAATAAATTTCCCAGGACTCACGTGGACCTACAACAATAAGCCTTAGAATTCATGTGCCTTAGATCAAATCTAGTCCTTAACAACGTTATCCAATCGTGAGTTAACTCATAAATTCGTAAAATTATGTTATTATTATTATTATTATTATTATTAAGAAATTTAATTTTAATATTGTTATTGAAATATATTTATATTTTGAAAATTTAGTGGATGATTATGTTTCTAAGTATATTTAATGTTTTTGATAATTCCTCTTAAATAGTTGTATTGTATTTATTTATTATTTATTATTTATTATTTATTTCATTCGTGGGTTTACATTGAATCCGTACTCAATCCAATCCGTTTATTACCCATGGATTCATGCATTTAATGAATTGAATTGGATCAAAAAAATTATTGACCCACACATACTGATCAGGTGCTTTAAATCAATAAATCCAACCTAACCGACCCACCTGCAGCCTTATATACGAATGCATAATGAATTATTTCCAATCTTTTGCTATTTTTAAATGAAAATACATGATAGTTAAAAATTTGGAATTTCGGCATAAAAGTTATTCAATTAGGTCCACAAGAGGGGCAAAATTGAAAGCAAAATAAAAAAGGACCAAAAGACACGGGAAAACTAGAGCAGAGGATCCAAAAGCTAATGGGAAAATGAACCAAAAGCTTAAATCTGGATATTCTTAATTTGTTTACAAAATCTAAGGGAGAAAATTGACCTTTATTTCAAATTCAAATGTTTGAAGAGTTAACATTATGAGAACAACGACCCTCAGCATTATTTTTATTCTTTCAACAAGAAATACTCAATGCCTTACTCTAATCTTTCGGGCAAACGCTGCACCACAAAAACAGAAGATGTCTAGCCAATGCTAGTAACCCCAACATGACATCCATCTTGGCAACCATTTTAGCGGAATGCAGCCTAGAATTTTAATAAAATCTGCATTTGCAGGCTCCATGAACAATGCTTGATCAAATTTCGCCAACTCTTCATCTTCTTTTCCACTAAATTTCCAGTCCACTTCAAAATCCAAAGATTCTGTATTTGATGACGCAAGTTTCTGTTCCTTTACACTGCGTCCAACATCTCGGGCCTCCCTCAGAATCACTGCCATTTTTGCAATGCAGCTTGTTAGTTTCTCTTTATCCTGAAAACACAATTCAATTGAAATTCAAACTCAAATTACTGATCATTTAATATTTAATTAAAATAAAAATAATTGTCTTTGATGTTAATTAATTAGTTACCACTACAGCAAATCCAGCTTCTTTGAGTCTCTCACAATCATCACCATACCCATAATCAATAGCAGAAAGAAGAGCTGCTGCTGCCAAAAGTCCGTCTTCGGATTGATCGTGATTCATATCTGTAATTACAAAGAAAAATCATATTAATTAGACTAATTGAGACCAAATTAGATGAATGAAAAGAAGAAACTAAATTAGTTAATTGATTTACCTGTTTGGACTTGAACAATGATCTGGTTGACTTTGGAATTCAATTTTGGATTTACAGCTATGGAGTGAAAGTACTCCTCTAACTTGTTTCCTTTCCATTTTCGGTTTAGCAACACCAAGGGATCGTAAGGGGACATCGAATTTGTAAGTTTGGGTTAGTTTGCTGAGAAAATAAATGAAAAAAGAACGAGGAGAGTGATTTTGCTTTTCCACTGCTTCTGTGTCATGAACTGAAAATAGTTACAAACTCACAAGAGATAGGGATTGTTGTTAGAGAGAATATCAAATCTATGATTTCAAGGTAGTTACTGGTCATAGGGGATTGCCACGTGTGCTCAACCGACTATTATTTGGTTTGATCTGAGAGAAAAAATTAAAATTTTTTCAAAATTTTGAGGGTGAAATTTTTGGGAAAAAAAAGTATATTTTAATTTCCGAACTATTTGGAATGCAAAGCATTTTCAATTCAATGCTTATCATAAAAAATAAATATATTAATTACAGAATCAATATGATACTTTCATTTCCAGCAAACCAATGATCGTTTGGTTTGTGCAATGGGATAAGAGAGGAGAATAGCACAGTTCTATTCTTTTGCTCTTTATATAATTTATATATCGTAAGTTAGGAGAATATACATTGATTACATATGTAGAATGTCAACCAAAACTAAAGTTAAGGATAGCAATTGGATTCTAGCCGTCATGTCATATATAAAATAGCTACGTTATTTCATGCCGTTTCATAAACCCATTTGTTTAACAGGCAGTGCTAAACGGCACAGGATGCACAGTGAAACAGAAATGTCCATAATGCCTTTAATATATTTGATTATTTTTTTCAAGGAGAGAAGTGAGATAGATTGTTTCTCCGGTCAAATTAAATTATTGCCACTACTGTCGAATTGACACGGCCACTGTGTGGTGGCTGTCAAAATCAAACAAACCCAGAAATGCCATTATATGTCAAAATGATGAGAATTTCAGAGAGCCTCAATCGTGTATTAATTTTTATGAAATTTATCGTTTCATCAAAATCTTTAAGTGAACACAAAATTAAGTTTATTTTATAGATAATTATGAATTCAACATTAACTCAACAAGAATTGAGGTGATGTTTATTTTTTTTTACTTTTTAGAAAATTATTTTTTAAAATAAAAAATAAATTTTATGAAACCACAAATAATGATTTCTGTAATTGTTCTTTCTGATTTTATTTTACATTTCTATTTTTCTTTTTTCTTTTTAATCGGACTTGTCCTCATAAAGTTGTAGTACTATTATTATTATCTCTATTAAAATTCTACCTTTTTTTCCATTCTCTTCTCTATTTAGTATTATTTTTATATTTATTATTATTTTTTCTATCCATATAAATCTAATGTCATTTAGTATTATTTATTTATTATAATACTTGGATATTATATTTTTATTCAATTAATTGTATACATAATAATCAACTTTTAATTTAAAAATTATAAGTGTGAAATATTTTTAATTATTTTGTCTTAGATTTTATATTTTTATATTTTTTATTTTTAACTAAAATCTTTAATAGCTTAATAAGGGAGAGATTTGATAATTGGAAGAATTTTTCACATCATGAACAAAAAGAAAGGAAAAAATAATTTTAGGAAAAAAAAAACAGTTTTGAGAAATAAGTAGTCAAAAACTGAAAACAGCTTTATGTTTTTAATAAATAAAAAACTAAAACAAATAACCCTAACAAATAGGGTTTGAGTAATTTGGAAATACGTTTTCCCTCTCTAAATAAGTTTCCGAATACTGAAAACTCTCAAAAACTCATTTCTCCAATTAAAATAAATGCACAAATAAATACAAATTCATAAAACATATATTTTTTATGAATATGGAACTTGTAATTTTTTTTGGATATGATTAAATATTGATTGGACTTAACTTGTTGTTGAATATATTTGATGATTTATAATAATATATATTTTATATTTATAAATATAACCCTATATTTTTCATATTTATGCATTTCTTTCCGTTTCTTATATTTTAAAAAATACAGTACCCCGTGTCCGTCCATTTCCGCGTTTCACGTTTTTGTGCAACATAGATATTATATGTTCAATATAAAAGTAAAAATAATTAAATATAAGTTTAAGTAAAAAATAAGATGCATTCTCTGGTTAATTTTTTTTTTCTTTTTTTATAGTACAAATTTTGCTCTCAATAGATAACACAAATGATTGCATTGTTTCTGCAAGGAGTAATCTTACCATCAGAGCCACCAATATGCTTTCCATCAACGAAAACCTGAGGAACTGTACGCCTTCCAACAACTTTACTCGAGGCATCCTGAATGTTCTGCCCGTCATCTATATAACAAAGGAAAAGATTTTGATAAGTTCCAGAATACACATAGATTTACTTTGAAGTTCTAATGCCAAAATGAACTTTCTTCGCTGATACAGAAGCCATTTATAGATTCAACATCAGAAAATAATGGATTAATTGCAACTTTAAGATGAATTATAAAACCAAATTATATACGAAATATGGATTATGAATCACTAATTACACATAAAGTTCATTTTAATAGGATTTGTAAATCAAAGATTAAAAGGATTGAATAATAATTGGACAAATAACAAGAAAATGAGAGTCTCACGGGCAATAGGACTTGGAGAAGATGACGATCTTGGGCGAAGAAATGGTTTTCTTGACAAAAGCAGATTCAGTAGTATCAGTGGCGCTAGATGCCCAAAACAGAGAGGCTGCAATTACTGTTAACATATGTTTTTAACATTCAATAGTATTAGACCAATTAAAACAAATATATACACCTTCATGGGCTTGAACAAGGATCTGGTTCACATGGGTCTTCATCCAGCTTGGGACTCCAGCTCTAGACAGAAAAGGTTCTACGAAGGATAAAGCATTAACAGGTTGGTCTGGTCCTATTTGCTGAAGTCCACTGTGTATATGGTGTTG
Source organism: Jatropha curcas (assembly GCF_041381405.1). Taxonomy (NCBI): domain Eukaryota; kingdom Viridiplantae; phylum Streptophyta; class Magnoliopsida; order Malpighiales; family Euphorbiaceae; genus Jatropha; species Jatropha curcas. The sequence goes on from NC_143153.1 coordinate 27,168,781, forward strand.
CACTTTTAATTGTATCGATTCCGCTTTTGGGTTGTTCTATTTCGGTTGGCTGTAAATGAGTGAAATATATTAGTAATTTAAGGAAATAGATTTGAAAAGAAAAAATGCAAATTTGAAAAATGGATACCAGCCGTATAAGCAAGTAAGCCCTTCATAGGCAGGCCTCTGCTATATATGAAACCTGATAACAGACGCTCTCATTTTCTTCTACAACCTAAATAAACCCAAAGTTGAAGTCATCAGTTGATAAGGAAAAAATTGTAAAGTTTAGGCAAATTGAGATGTCAAATTCTGAATGCCAACCGGAAGTGCGTTGTTCCTTATGAAGCAGTCAAAGGAATTTAAAGCAGTCTACGGGATCCGGGCATCCGACGCATCCGAACTCATCTCACTTAAAGCCTGTAAAATAATTGTAAATCTAACCAGCACTGACCAGATATGTAGAACCCATCACTAGAAAATCTAAATAAAAGAGAAATTTAATTTTCTCTGCAAATAAAATCAGATTGACAGAAAATTAATTTCTAATATGTTTTTGTTAGGATCATAGATAATGGATCCCAACTGTTCATGTGAAAATAACATAACAGTAGTGTTTGGAAGTGAGAAAAGACGAGAAAAGGAGAGAAAAATAAAAGAACAGAGACGAGGAAGAGAGAGAATAGAAAATAGGAGATTTAGATATTCATTCATTGATTCTAAACATCCCAATACATGAGTGTATATATGCCTATTGATATGCACCACATCAATACCTAATTAATTAATTACTTCTCAGTTGTAGTTGCAATTAATCACAATGAAGCTCCCAAATTAATACTTATTATAATTATAATTATATCCTAATGTAGTCCTGACAGTTTTTTTCCCCTGTTTTCGCTGTTTTGTTGTCATAGAGTTTAGCGCTTAATAATATATCAAATAAACGCATTGTAACTGTCTCTATATCATTCAACTATTCTTATATAGTGCAATACAAACAAAAGAATATTATTAACCTGGAAAATCAAGAAAGTGAAACATAGTTTTCTTTGCAAATAAAAACAGAGATAGAAATTAATTTCTGACTTTTTTTTTTTTTTATCACCAAACTTTGTCTTCAACAGGACAACTAATGCTAGAAACTTCATTTTCTTAGCATCAAAACAGAGGAATTCACCAACTGAACTAAGAAACCAACGTATGTTACTGAATCAATTTACCTTACAAATCTGTTGAACAATATATTTTCATCTAGAGAACAGAAGGCTGTTGGAGAACTTCCACTATGAATATGAGCCTCTGCCATCCGCCTTTGGGAGAGAACACATCCAAGCTCTTCGAAAATATATTGTTCAACAGATTTGCAAGGTAAATTGATTCAATGGATCCTCCATTGTTCTGTTTGATTAATAAGAAAAGAAAGGAAAAAGGAACCAAAGACGAGAGTATTTTTGCTCCTAACAGATTCTGTGCCTGTGAATGAGAAAATATGAGTGAAAATATCCGGTCCAGGGGGCAATGTACGTAGTCTGTCTCCTCGCTCTCACTCTTCCTGCTCGCTGAGGGCTTCCGACGACGCATAACGGTTTGCACTGTGCGTCAGATTCTTCATTCGTCGTGGTCCCAAAGTGATATATTGCCACGTGTTCTCAATATTTTGTAACAAATAAAAGGTCCAAAAATTATTATTTTATAAACTAATAATTAGTTAATTAATTAATATAAAAATATAATTTAATTAGCACACGAATATTTTTATATTTTGTGTGTTTATGAATGATTTAAACATTATTAAAATATTTAAAATCATTATAACTTATATTTTGATATGTCTATTTTTATGTTGAATATATACTATTTGGTTTGGATAATAAATAACATAAATTGCCATATATATTAATATTAGTTGATGAATGGTTGGAAAAAAGATTATACATTCATAATTACATTATTATTATTACTTTTTCATTATGAAATTATCTATGAGTATATTTGATAATTTTTTATAAATACTTATAAAGAATTAAAAAATAAAAAATTCGGTTGAACCTAATTGATCCAATTTAACCATGACCTATTTATTAAATTCGACTTGGTGTCCGGTCCGACTTTACGCTCATGTGTCTTTGTTAGGAAGTACCATTACCCTTAAAAGACACAAATTGCAATTGGCAAATAAATTTCCCGGTACTCACAAGGACCTACAACAATGAGCCTTAGAATTCATGTGCCTTAGATCAAATATAGTCCTTAACAATGTTATCAAATCGTGAGTTAGATCAAATATACATTCACAAAAACTAAAATTAGTGAAATATGCTAAAAATTATATAATGAATTAGCTCAAATGAGTTAGCTCAAAAGCGATATCTTAACAGAGGGACAATATCCTTTTTACCGGTAGTTTTCCTCTTCATAAAATGAATTAGCTCAAATGCGACTAGAATATTGTCCGTAATTAGTCGCCTAGGGACCAATGCAGATTGAGACGGAGAAATTATCTTATCCAGGATCTGTTTTAACCTATTCTCCAAAACCTTTGCCGCAATTTTATAAATTACATTGCAAAAGGAGATATGCCGAAAATCTTTTACATGCTGAGGTCCATCAATTATAGTTCATGGGTTGGGATGGATCGCTGGTTCACTAGATAATCTGCAGACTTGACCCGACCCATAAATAATGTCAAATATATATATAATTATAAATTACTTAAAATTAATTTGATTTGATTTAAATTTTGAATATAGATATTAAATTATTGCTTTTTTTTAGTATAACTTATTTTCAATTGTTGCTATTGGAATATATTGTAATTTAAAACATATTGTATAATTATGTTACTGAGTACTTTTGATTTCACTGATTTTTTTCTTATTGGAAAATTTAATTTTTCATTGTTGTTGCTTATTATTATTATTATTATTAAGAAATTTAATTTTAATATTGTTATTGAAATACATTTATAGTTTGAAAATTTTTTGTGTATCTTATGTTTTTAAATTATATTTAATTTTTTTGATAATGCCTCTTAAATAGTGGTATTTTATTTAAAACTATTTTATTTATTTATTATTTATTATTTATTTTAGCCGCGGGTTTACATTGAATCTGGACCCAACCCAACTCGTTCATAACCCGTGGGTTCATGCATTTAATAGATTGGATTGGGTCAACAAAATCATTCACCCGTACATACGAATCATGTGCTTTAAATCAATAAATCCGACCCAACTAGACCCACGTGGAGCCTTGTATATGAATGCAAAATGCAATTATTTCCAATCTTTTCTATTTTTAAATGAAAATGCATGATAGTTGAAAAATTGGAATTTCGGCATAAAAGTTATTCAATTAGGTCCACAAGAGGGGCAAAATCGAAAGCAAAATAAAAAAAGGACCAAAACACACTGAAAAACTAGAGCAGAAAATCCAATAGGCAGTAGGCATGGCCACCGGTTCGGTTCTAACCGGAACTGAACCGTACTGTAAACGAACCGGAACCGGCGGTTCATAATTTTGAACCGGAACTGGCGGTTCAAGGGCCGGTTAAGGTTCATATGAATCTTAAAATATGAACCTGAACCGGCTCGAAACCGGCGGTTCCGATCCGGTTCGAACAGGATGCACAAAAAAATTGTAGCTTAAAATTTTTATAAAAAAATTTATATCACTTGATTTGATTGTAGTTAATTTGATTTATGGTGAAGAGAAGTACAATGGTACATAAGTTATAAAAAGTGGTGAAAAAAAATACACATTTTTTTACTTAATTTATACAAAAAATGGTACATGAATAGTTGATTTATATAAAAAAAAATACTTTCAAGTATATAAAAAAAGAGTGAAACAAATAGTTTTTGATATGATAGGTTTTATTTATTTATTTTTTAGTAAATAAATTTTATTCATTTTATAATCATTTATTTATTTATTTACTGTAATTTACTAAATTATCCAAAAATATAGTTGTTATTTTTCTGTTATAACTTATAAGGTACAATTTGGGAAACTAATAAATGAGAAACATGTATAAATATGATGAGTTGATGATTTTTTATTTCATAACCAATTATATGATAACTCTTTTCTTATTCTCAATTAAAATTCTCCCAAATTTCCATATTTCATTATTTTTTCTATTGCTTTATTTTCCTTAATATTGAAATTATCTATTGTTTATTTTTTATTTTCTTACATCCAATTCCAAATTCTTTCTCTAATCTCAATTTTTTCCATTCATAAATTTACTTCATTTGATTTTTTTAATAATTTTCTTAGTATTTGAAAATAATAATTTCCAACTCATTTCATTGATTTTATATTCCATTTATAGTTTTCTATATTAGTGAACTAGTAAAATTTGTAAATTTAAAGTCATAATAGTTCTAAGTTAGTTAATATAAGTTTTTGTTTTAAAATTTTATAATAATTTATTTAGTTAATAAAATTTAAATATTTTAAAATTATTATTTATTTATGAATTTGGAATCAAAATTTTATTATTTTTTAAAAAATTTGCGTAATGCCGGAATCAAATCGGAATCGTAATTCGAGCCGTCGGTTCACCGGAACCGTGCTGGAACCGGAACCGGAGGTTCAAGGGTCGATTCCGATTTAAAATTTTAAACATCTCGAACCGGCGGTTCATTGAATCGGCCATGCCTAATAGGCATTGGCTAGTGATGACCGTCCTGCCTAGGCGATTAACCACCAAGGAGTGGACGGTAACCGCCCTAAGACAAACATGTCGTATCATGGTTTTCTATGTAAAAATTGTTACTCGGCTGTTTTTCATTCACTATTCGTTTTGCATGTGGTTAAAGCAAGCTCCATAGCAGAAAATTTTAGTTTTTAACCTTTTTGTCTTCATCCTCTATCAAAGAAATTTAAGAAATATTATAGACAGGATTGAGTGATGATATTTTTTTTGAAATTATTTAGATATTATATTTATCAATACCAAAAACTTACAATTCATTAATTTAAGATCCAACGATTAAAATTTATTGTATTGAAATTTGAAAATAAAGATATATTTAATGCACGTATTTTTATCTTTATTTGCACATTTATTTTATTTTATGTTAATGAACTTTGATTAATTTTAAATTTGAAAAAAAAGATTCAACGTGTTTTTCTTGGTAAACTATTTTATTTCGGACTCCTTCAAGATTTTTTTTTTCTTTTATAGACTTATTTGAAATTCAAAGAAATAAAGGCTAATTTAGCTTTTCAATTTGTAAACAAGGAACCAAAAACCTATATTGAAGCTCTTAGATATAATGTAAAGAGAGAAAAGATACGAATTTACTGAACTGGACATTTATAGATATAAAATTTAACCAATGAGAAATAGATTGGTATTTTCAGAGATTTCACAAATTCAAAAGAAAAGAGTAGTGATGGGTGGAAAATGAGTTAATGGGAAAATGAACCAAAAGCTTCAATCTAGATGTTCTTAAGTTGTTTAAAAAATCTAGGGAGTAAATTGACGTTTATTTCAAATTCAAATGCTTGAAAAGTTAACATTGAGAGAACAATGACCCTCAGCATTATTTTTATTCTTTCAATCAACAAGAAATACTCAATGCCTTACTCCAATCTTTCGGGCAAACACAGCACCACAAAAACGGAAGATGTCTAGCCAACGCTAGTAGCCCCAACATGACATCCATCTTGGCAACCATTTTAGCGGAATGCAGCCTAGAATTTTAATAAAATCTGCATTTGCAGGCTCCATGAACAATGCTTGATCAAATTTCGCCAACTCTTCATCTTCATTTCCACTAAATTTCCAGTCTACTTCAAAATTCAAAGATTCTGTATTTGATGACGCAATTTTCTAGTCCTTTACACTGCGTCCAACATCTTGGGCCTCCCTCAGAATCACTGCCATTTTTGCAATGCAGTTACTGACATCTAACGCGTTAAATGAATTAAGCGTTGGTGAGCCGCTGTAGATTCGATAACGAGCTGAGTTCAGATATAGTTATTCAGCTCATTTGATAAAAGATATATTAGAGCCAAGTTTAAGTTCAAGTCTATACATTTAGTATTTTTTTTTTTGAAAATTATAAAATCTATACATTATATGAAATAAAAATTTTATGTTGTCGAATTGAGAGTTGATTTAATGATGCAAGAATGGGTTGAACCTTAGAAACAAAAGTTTACTCATGAACCATGATGGTTTGATTTGAATCCCAAGAAATGGAGAATGAAAGAGGACAAAAGCAAATAATAAAATAAAAAATAACGGGAGTGGGCACATGCCTACACTAGATATAGTATAGCTCCGCCCCTACTAAATAATTATCACCTTTAATGCTCATTGTCATTTTAACAACAACCACTAGTAATTATCGGCCATTTGCTACCAGAGGCAACTATCAAGTATCAATACCTGCTATCAACTGTTAGACTAATCCTATTAGGAAAAAAAACAGAAGAGAGAAATCTTTTGAGCACATAATATGGCAATTGGATTTGCTATGGATAAGCACATCAAGCATTATCATTTTCCTTCAAATGCGTTAATCAACCGTAAACAACACTCTCTTCTTTTCTGATCAAAACTAAAACCACAAAATCTATCTATCTATACTATATATAAATGTGGGGATAGCGCCCTCGATAAAATTTAGGATTTTTTAAAGTAACTTTCGTCATAGTCAATTAGTAAATTACATTATAAAATTAATTTTTTAAGTCAATCATGTATGGCTTGATTGTTTTTTCACTTATATAAGGAGCGAATCCTCTCAACTACAAATATTTTCACCAATTTGTTGAGTCTAGGGAGGATTATTCTCTATTGTGTAGCCTGCAGTGTTATTTCTGCCATTAAGTTTCCTAATCAATAAAAAAAGTTATTCTTAAAATAAATACTATAAATAATTAAGTATTTTAAAATTTTGATTTTTATTTTTACTAGATTTATTTTTTAATAAATATATATGATAACAAGACATTTGAAATTTTTTTAATATTTTATTTATTAAATATTTAATTCCATTTTGATTATAATTTAAAATATTTTATTTAGGAGATAGATAAAGAAAAAGAAAGAATATATATATATATATATATATATATATATATATATATATATATATATATATATATATATATGTATTATATTTGTATGATTTGATTGGATATATTTTTAAAATCGACCTTGTGGTACTTGAACTTCATTTTTTGTAATAATTTCACACCTCCTTATAATAAAACTTTAAAAAACAATAAATTTTAAGGGTTTGGCTTTTATGCAAAATATTGTTTCGATATGTAATTAGTATAATTTTTGAAATGATAATTTATATTTTCTAATTTTCAATATGTAGTTAATATAATTTTTGGAATAATAATTTATATTTTCTAATTTTTCAATAAATGTTTAATCGATCTAATTTTATAAATTGAAGTGTTTAGTGGCTTGAATAAAATATTTCATAGGTATAATTTTATAAGTTAAATTGTTCAATTAATCAAAACAAAACTTGAATATGCCACAAGATTTTTTGTGAAAAGTACAAGGGTGAATTTATGCATTCAGCCTACGGGTATTTTTTGTTTATGAGTCTAGGAAGTAAATTGGCCTTTATTTCAAATTCAAATGCATGAAGAGTTAACTTTGAGAGAACAATAGCCCTCAAAGTGTTTTTAGCCTTTCAATAAGAAATACTCAATGCCTTGCCTAATCTTTCAACAAAAGATGTCTAGCAAATTCTAGTAACAGCCATTGCTTTTGGCATGCAAATCCAATTTTTGCACTGACAAGTTTCGATTTGGCATCTATGCTAGTATTAGTAATCCCAACATGGCATCCATCTTGGCAACCATCTTAGCGGAATGCAGCCTAGAATTTTAAAATCTGCCTTTGGATGCTCCATGAAACTTGCTGGATCAAATTTTGCCAACTCGTCATCTTCATTTCCACTACACTTCCAGTCTGCTTTAAAACCCGAAGGTTCAATATAATTTGATGACGCCATTTTCTGCTTCTTTACACTCCATGCAGCTTTTTTGGCCTCCATCAAAACCTCTTCCATTTTATTAATGCAGTTTGTTAGTTTCTCTTTATCCTAAAAATACAACTCAATTAAAATTCGAACTCAAAATGAAAGTAATTGTCTTTGATGTTAATTAATTAGTTACCACTATAGTAAATCCTGCTTCTTTGAGTCTATCACCATCATCACCATACCCAAAATTAATAGCAGAAAGAATAGCTGCTGCTCCAAAAATTAAGTGTTTGGAATGGCTGAACTCGATGCCTGTAATTAAAAAAAAAAATCATATTAATTAGACTAATTGAGATCAAATTAGATGAATTAAAGTGGCAAACTAAATTGATTGATTGATTGATTGATTTACCTCCTCGAACTTGAACATTGATCCGATTGCTATTGGAACTCAAATTTGGAATTAAAGCTGGCATTTGCCAGTTAAGTCCATTGAAAATCTTGAACTCCATTTCGAGTAAAATTTTATCACTAATTTTCCTGAAATGTCTTCTTCCACTTCTTGTCTAATAAACAAAGTAAAAGAAGAGTGAGGCAGAGATTAACTAATTCAAAGAACAAGACTCAAAACACAAAATTGTAAAGTTTACCAGCAACTTCGAAGCAAGAGATAGGCAGGCGATTGCTAAATAACGAGCTTGATATAGAACACTATGCTCATGTAGAACCTAAACCAACAAGCTTAGGTCAGTTTAAAGTAATAAAATTGTAAGTTTCTAAAAATTCAAATTTACAATTTGATACCGGAGGTGGATTTTTGGATATGAAATGATCAAAGTAGGTAACAGCATAGAATTGGATGTTGGCTTCAAATTTCTCATACTTCGAATACTGCAACGAAATGCACATTCAACCAATAAATAAATCTATTAAATATTCTCCAAATTCAAAACTAGAATAGTAGTTTTGAACCAATAAGATCACTGGAAAAAAGAAGAAAGAAAAGATTAATTTTCTTTTCAAAGAAAAACTTAGCAATAGAAATTAATCTCAAGGAGCTTTATTTTTATCTATTTGCTCATCAGGAAAACAATTAGTGCTGTATCACATCAACGCATTATAAACAGAGGCACAAATTCAATTAACATGTGTTGCCTGAACAAAGAATTTACCAATTAAACTAAGAAAGCAAGAATATATCAATAAATCATCCTTTTTAAGTACATAAAAATTGGGAAAAAGTATAGACTTTTTTCTTTAAATTTTCTTTCACTTCCTTGGAAGCCAAACAGAGCGAAATTTCCAGGAATCAAAAAGCAGGTTCTTAGAACAAAAACGAGCCCAAACTAAACCACCTATACTCGAGAAATCGAAATTAAACTTTCACATCCGGAAAAGCTAAAATGAAGGAAGAAACAATTACCTTACAGATCAAGCGCACAACATTGTTTCGAAGACATTGAATGTGTTCTTCAGTAAAGGCTGCAGAATTCGGGGCCCGATTTTGTAAGATAAAGAACTCCTCTAACTTCTTTCCTTTCCATTTTCGGGTTCGTAACGCCACGGGATCGTAAGGGAACATCGGTTTTGTAAGTTGTGTTAGCTTGCTGAGAAAATAAAAGAAAAGAAGAGGGAATAAGGAAACGAGAACGAGTAGAGTGGTTTTGGTTCTCCATTGCTTTTGTGTTATGAACTGAAAGCAGTTACGTCTCACAAGGGATTATTGTTAGAGAAAATATCGAATCAATGATTTGAAGGTAGTTATGAGAAATAAGGGATTGCTCTTCTACAAATGTTACATTCCATGAAATTTGTACATTTTATGTGACATCCCGACCTGGCAAAGCGATCCTAAGAGGGCGGGTAGAGTGAAGCTCTTGGCTAGCTTCTAGGATGGCAGGCTAGCTAAGGTAGTGGAATGCGGGACACAAGAATGAATCGAATCATATAAGGGGGAAACTAATCATTAGGGGCGCCTTTTGGTCGAATGGCTGGAGAGTTGGAAGAACTCCAGGGTTAAGCGTGCTCGCTTGACGGAAATCCTAGGATGGGTGACCTCCTGGAAAGTTTTCCATTTCACTTGCGGGACAAAACCGTGCGAGTCTTGCCAATCTTGTATGAGGGATTTGGCTTGATTCAAAGCGGACAATTCCTCTAGTGATTAGAGTCGGGCGTTACAGTTGGTATTAGAGTCGGACTCCTCCAGTAGATGTATGGTTCGAGGACGAACCATGCGGAAGCTGGTGGGCCTGTGACATTCCGACCTGGCAAAGCGATCCTAAGAGGGCGGGTAAAGCGAAGTTCCTGACTAGCTTCTAGGATGTCAGGCTAGCTAGGGTAGTGGAATGCGGGACACATGAATGAATCGAATCATATATCGAAAAGGGAGAAACTAATCATTAGAAGCACCTTTTGATGGAGAGTTGGAAGAACTTCAGGGTTAAGCGTGCTCGCTTAACGGAAATCCTAAGATGGGTGACCTCCTGCGAAGTTTCCCATTTCACCCGCAGGACAAAACCGTGCGGGTCTTGCCAATCTTGTATGGGGGATTTGGCTTGATCCAAAGCGGACGATTCCTCTGGTGATTAAAGTCGGGCATGACATTTTATTAATTAAAATGAGCACAAATCGAATAAAATTTGATTTTAACCGAACTGCTCTAATCAGTATTCTAAGAATTGATAGAGGCTCTGAACTATGAGGTTCAATCGGATTTAATACGGTTTAACTGGATTTTAATATATAATACTTTTAAATAATTTTTTTAAATACAATAAAATATAAAATTTGTAAATACTAATAACTTTCTACAAAAAGAATAAAAATGACTAATTTAATCTTAAAAATAACTAATTACTGTAAAGTATAATATTATTCATCACAAATTTACAATTTTAATTTTTACTAAAAAAATATGTTTGGTTAATAAAAAAAGATGCATTATAAAAAGGCATGTAATAGAAAAACAAAATTATTTTATTTAAAAAATAAGACAATAATTCGAGAAAAATAAAAAGGTAAATTATATGAAAAAGAAGTGTGTAATAACATATTCTACAAAATAATTTTGTCATTTGATGTCAATTTTGATGCCCAACAACAATAAAGAATAAATTTTTTAAAAAAAAACTTGAAAGAAAGATCTGGAAGCAATAATCACAAATATCCCTAATCTCTTCATCCATCCAATCAAATCCAACTCCCATATCTTCACCTCTCAAACCCTCAACGGCCAATGGTGAACTAATGTTGAAATTTTAATTAAATAATATAAAAAAATGAACTCCATACTCAGGTATTTAAACAACAAATAATAAAATCAAAGCCAAGTATTTATATAATAAATAAAAAAATCAAGATTGAGTATTTAATTTTAAAATTGAACCCATTTTAAAATGCAAAAATAATGAGTTAGATATTAATTCAAATTAGAATGTAATTGTAATTAGTTGATAAGTTCAGGATATTCAGGATACAAAAGTCGATTTAGAGCGAAATTACAACTACTTAAAAATTCCAAGGTGAAAATTGAAAGTTAGGCCATTCAACCTCTCACAAGTTTGAAACTTTGTTGTTAAGCTTTTAGCCCCTACATATATGGATCTTATATATAAAAAAAGAAATTATACCAAATCCACCATAAGCTCATAATAAAAAACCCCTTAGCTCTTTTGATTTTGATAAGTCTAAGCTCTTAATAATCAAACAAAAAGAAAGCATGGTCAATAATTAAAAAAGACCGTCAAGAAATTATCATCTAAAGAAGCTGTGAAGAAGAAGAAATTTCAAGAATCTCTTTCTAGATTTTGAATCGAACCGTATTTTTTAGTTGGTCCGCTTCGCCGATTTTGTCTGGATATCTAATTTTTAGCAGTTCTGATCCGATTTTCTATTCTCCGATTTTAATAGCTGACTCGGACCGAAATATGATCCAATTTTCGATTAAACCGATTAGACGGATTCTCAAAACTATGGTCCTAATGCATATATCGGGCTATAGCTACATGGGAATGTAGAAACTCGAATTGTTAATAAGGTGAAAGCCCAAATAACCAAAACCGATACTAGAAAAAGATATTAATAATTAAACCACCATATAGATGATCATTTGTAGAGCTGAGCATTCGGTCGATTCGGTCTGTTTTACCAACCAGACTGATTAAACCGAACTTGAAGTTGAGTGAACCAAATTAAATCGAATTGCAACATGAACCCATTAAATTGATTCGACTAGACCGAAGTTTAAGTTTGCAAAAACCGAAATGAACCGAACTTAAATTGGAACCAATTTCAACCGAACCATAGTGACTGAAATAACAAAATAAACCGATTAAACCGAACCAACTAAAAAGATGAAAATAGATACAACCAATAATCAAATGTAAATGAAGATACTGCACCTGTTTCACAAATATCAAATCAATCAAAATAAAATAATACAACTAAAGAAATAAAATAGTATCACTAAACAAACAACATAAGAAATCAAAATAAAATGGTATCACTAAAAAATTACAAACATCCAAATCCAAAAAGAAGTTCTAACAATTTTACAAACATTCTAATGCAAATATAATTCTACAGTAGATACATTTACTAACTCCAACATCCTTATCCAAATACTAACTTCAACATCCAAATCAAAATATAAAAACTAACTTCAATATCCAAATTGATATCTGAAAACATTAACAAAGATAATCCTGCAACAATACCTTGAGGTTGCAAAAATAAAACAAAAAATAGATTAATTTGAGGCTGAATAAATGAAAAAAAAAAAAAACTTGAAGTTGCAGAAATGAAACCTAAATTATATAAACTAGAAGAATTCCTTTAATTTATAATGAGTTGAATAAATAGTAAATAATACCTGATAACATTAGCAAGGATCTTGAAAAAATATTTTATAAATCGACTACAGCTTTTATGCAAATGCCTTGTAAATCTATAAAAGAGCCAATAACATATTAATAAATACAACTGTGAGATGTAAGTGCAAGAGTAATAACAAACAAGTCAAAAATTCCTTACCCTTCTCTAACTTTTCAAGATTATCTAAGTCTTCTTCAACAGAGAAATAGGCGATTTCGAAAATTCCTTACCCTTCTCTAATTTTTCAAGATTATCTAAGTCTTCTTCAACAAAAATAAGCGATTTGATGTTCGAAGCCAATCTTGGATGCACAACAATGCTTGAACTATTTTTGGGGTCAATGAAACTTTGAAATGCATCTAGCACTCGACATCCAGTACTAAATGAAGACTCAGAAGCAACAGTAGAAATAGGAATTGCAAGCACATCACAAGCTACTTGTGAAAGTATAGGAAATCTAGCACTGTTATTCTTCCACCACACTAAGATATCAAACCCCTCTGAATTTACTTTAATTTCTTCATTTAAATACTTATCAACTTCTGATCTATTCATTTTTCTTCCCAAAGAATTCATCATAAATTGTTTATATTCAGATTCTAATCTCATTTTCACTTTCAAAGATGGATGACTTTCACTTGTTTCTATCTTATTATTGCTATCAACTGTCTCAAATGGTGCTTGAAGTTTCAAGTGCAAGTGTTTTCTTATATTCACTGAATAAAGTATACAAAAGCTCTTTCACATCCTTCCCCAATTCTACATCCGATTCTCCCTCGTACGTTTTGCAAATAAAAAATTGCACACAATCTAATTTATACCTCGGATCAAGAATTGGAGCAATGAAAATGAATTTATTCATTTTCTTTGGATCTCCCCAATAGTTGTCAAATTTTTCTTTCATTTTAATTGTCACACTACTCATTTCTTTATCAGAACTAGATATCCGCTCCTTTAATAGACGATAAACCAAATAAATTTCATAGAAAAATAAATTAGAGGTTACATATAAAGATCTTGAAATTTTCAAAATAAGATTATAAAAATCTTGTAAAAAAGTCATCATCCTCCTAATATTTTCCCAATATTCCTTTTTTTTTTCTTGAACCCCATTTAACCCATCACAAATTAGATTAACTTTAAAAAAAGGATCTTGATCTTCAAATCTCTCAAAAACTTTTTCAAATTTTTCAGCAGCTTGTAACATTAGGTAGATTGAATTCCACATTGTAGGAACATCTAGGCATAATAAAGATTTACTTTCAATTTTTTCAATTTCTACACATTCTTTGAATATCCTCAATCTTAATGGAGATTATCGCACATAACGCACTGCCTTTCTAATTATTTTAACTGAACCACCAATATTCTTTAGGCCATCAACAACAATCAAATTTATGATGTGTGCAACACATCTCATGTGGATCAAATTGCCATTTAAAATGCTTGAACCCCAATTAATTACTTTATCCTTCATATATGAAATAGCTACATCATTTGAGCTTACATTATCTACAGTAATGGTGGTTAATTTGTCAATACCCCAATCCATTAAGCATCTTTCAATCTCTCTACCAATCTCCCTACCCTTAAGACTAACAATTGGTATGAAATTTAAAATTTTTTTATGCAACACCAATCGTCATCAATAAAATAATGGCAGTATACATATAATTGATTTTTTGTATAGAAGTCCAAATATCAGTGGTAAGACAAAACCTTTGATTTTTGCTTTGCAAGATGGATCTCAAATGAGCTTTTTCATTTACATAAAGATCAAAAGCAATCACATGCACTGTCCATCTCGATGGAATCCAAAATTGAGGACAACATATACACATAAATTGTCTAAAACCCTCATGTTCAACAAACTTAAAAGGCAATTCATCAACAATGATCATAAAAATTAAGGCATTTCTTATTGCTTCTTGATCAAATTTCCAAGTATTAAGAATGCTAACCGGTTGAAAATTCAATTGTGTTTGTCTTGATTCTACACTAGAAGGATTTCTCTTGCATGCATTCATGTAATTTTTAAGTGCGATAGTGCCATTTCTTCTAAAATCACAATAAAATTCCTTACCACAATGGTTGCACTTGCCTTTAACATCCCCTTTTACATCTTTGAATTTAGAGAAGTGATCTCACACATTCGATCTTGGAGCTATTGCTCTTCGCTTTCCTCTTGCAGTTGTTACTGCTGTATCTTGAGGTTGCGAACTTCCATCATCAACATGCAATGTACTAGGTGTTTCATCTTGAGAAGACATCTTGACAATAAAGTTAAAATTAGTCATAAAATCAATATTTCACAAATTTAGAGTTGAACATACATAAAGGATGTATTTAGAGCAAAATACATGCTTTTAAGTTGCAAAGTTAATTTTCAAAGTCAACGTTTTTAATTTAACTATAGTCTATAATTAATAAATTTTTAATTTAACTATAGTCTATAATTAATAGTTGAGAATAGAGCCAATCAAGTACATGGAAAAGTAAGTATTAATAAGTTTATTCAATCAACTACTTGGTAATTTTTGTAATATCTAAATAATTAAATAGAAATAAAAAATTACTCATTTACATTAGATTGATAATGAAGAATTAAATAGAAATAAAAATTGTTCTCTTTCACACACAATTAATGCTTGGAATGGGTAGATGAATATGTAGTTGCACTTACATTTCATAAAAAATAAAAAACTGTCCAATAAAAAAAATGTCTCTCAAAAAAATATAGATGTATAATAATATTGAGATATAGTATATAGAATGAGAATGATGGCAAAATGAACATGGAAAGCAATGCAACCATCTCAGATTTCACACAAATAATGTAACCAACAAACAACCACAGACTAATGTATGCTGATTGACAAAAAATGATGATGATAATAGTAATTAAAATACATAAACTTGAAAGCTTGACAATAAATTTTAGTTATGGCATAGAACTATAATATTAGTATTTAGTAAACTGCAGATAACACAATTGTTCCCAATCATGTCATGTGGGAAAATATAATTCATCTACCAATTTCATGCTACGGGACAAGAATGAAAAGCAAACTGGGAAAGTTAAAGGATAAAAGAAGTTCCCAGGCAACGTTTGGATTGAAGATTTTTAAAGTCTATGGAATTTGTCAAATCCTTGGAATTAAAAAACATAGATTTATAAAATTCATTAGTTGATTTTGTAAATAACAACCTCAATTATTCGATAATGAAGAATCTCCCACTTTACTTGTTATGAACTAAAGATAACAACCCAAAGTACCCAGCTATATTAATTAACAAGAAAAATGCAATTATCAATAGCTATATTCGTAAATCGTGTAAGAAAAAAAATTATTATAAGATATAGGAATGAAATAAATTTAAGATTTGCAAAATAAAATTAATAAAATAAAAACACATAAATTAATGCAAAGAAGAAACATAGATTGATTTATCAAAAAATCATAGATTGGTTTTGAAATTACCTCGTTCAAGAAACCACAAAGAATTGAGCCAGTGAGAGAAGCTTTAATTAGTTGTTTAATGAGAAAAAGTCATCTTCTTGTACTCTTCTTAGGGAGGGAGAATGGTTGTAGTCTATTATCATTTGTGGCATGAAGAAGGCTGAGGTGCTGCTTGAGGAGGAAAAGAAAAGAGCGATGAAAAGCGAGAGGGAGAGAGAATCAGTTTTAGGGTTCCATATTGACTTTTTTTAAGTTGTCGTTCATTCGGTTATTAGTCACTCTTACCGAACCGTGAACTGAGAATTGAAAAGCATTATTTAATATATACTAAACCGAACAGGTCAAACCCACTAACTGAACTGATCAAACTGAAAAGTGTCGGTTCGATTTCCAGTTCGGTACGGTGGGATATTTTACTCTCCTCTAGTCATTTGTACCTCAACTACATCAATGTCAATGAAACGAAATGTTTTTTCTTTTACTAAACTATATATTATTGTTAAGAAAAGGTACTAAATTATATATAATTCTAGATATTTAAGTTTTCATGCATTTGCTAATTTGTAATTACATGAATTAAAAGATCAAATATGGAATGTTTGTTGAGGCTTTAGGCATTGCTTTAATGATCAATAAATAA
Organism: Jatropha curcas; assembly: GCF_041381405.1. Classification (NCBI taxonomy): domain Eukaryota; kingdom Viridiplantae; phylum Streptophyta; class Magnoliopsida; order Malpighiales; family Euphorbiaceae; genus Jatropha; species Jatropha curcas. The sequence continues at coordinate 27,185,706 of NC_143153.1, forward strand.
AATTTTCATTTATTTGTTGAGGGATAGAGGCATATATAATAGATTTGTATAATATATATTTTGGAATATATATAGCAAATTTTGGATAAAATTCATTAAAGATAAGCTTATATTTGTAATTTAAAAAAAATGTACATACTATAACTTTAATTTTTTAAAGGTAAAATTATAATCGTGTCCCTATGTTTGACAAAAAGAACTACTCTATCCATGTATTCTTTTAATTAAACTACTATATCCTCCTATTATTAATCCGCTATACCATATTAACCTTCCATCCATTTTTATCAGATTTGGAGTGAAAGCCAATGAAATTCTTGACAGTCCAAAGAGAAAGAAGCAAATATATGACGAAAATATCCTTACACAACTGTTCTGTCTTTAAATCGGTGAAATAAGTGAAACGAAGAGCAAAAATTAGGAAGAAGCAACCGAATTAGGGTTTTGCAATGTCTGAAAGGAGGAGCAATTCATCCTCTAGCGTAACTGACTGCAGAAATGAGGGCAGATTTCTGAACTTTCTTTGCAAATGCAGGAAGCGAGCTGGGATCAGAATTTCCGAGACAAGCAAGAACAAGAAGAGGCCCTATTATTTTTGTAAGAATAACGAGTGTGGCAGCTTTCTTAGGTGGTGCAAGACAGTTGATTCGTGCATTGAGAGCACTAGGGAGACAAGAATGGCTAGAGATGCAATGGAGGTTGAAAGTTTTGAAATGAAGCTAAGGAACCACATTGTAAGGGATCTACTTGACCTAGAAGATATTATTGTGCGCCAAAATGATGAAAATAGGCCTATTCGGGGCAAGTTCGATGGGTTGGATTCTATCATTGGCTAGACGAAGATTATCTTTGCTTATGCATGATATGCACTGTAGTGAATTTCATCCTTATTCTGTTTGTGCTTTGCAAGATAGGTTAGATGGCTAGCTGGGTGTTTTTGGCTTCTTTTGTGATTTTCGGATTGTGCTTTGCAATATGGGTTAGATGGATAGCTATGTGTTTTTGGCCGCTTTTTGGGTTTAGTTGATAAGGAAGCTATTGTCAACTGTTAATTTGTGTCTATGGTGGGTAGTATAATGGTGGGTAATATAATGGTGGTTGTGTAATGGTTAATGTGTTAGGAGTGAATGGTTGGGTTGTTGACGGTTAATGTGATTGGAAGTTTGTTAAGTTCAAGCCTATACATTTACTACTTTTTTTCTTTTTGAAACTTATAAAATATATACCGGTCAAAACTCAAATTAGAGTATATTTTTAATGAGTCAAGTTCGAGTTCAATATAGCTTAGATTGATTCTATTTGACTTAGCTCGTTTATAACACAATCAATCTCCCAGTAACTTCAACCGGTGTCCTATGATTTTTTTTTTTTTGGCCAGTTTATTCACACTTAGCTTTAAAATGTTTAAGCTTCTAGTGTTGTTTGCCTGAGGGGTGGTGTTTATTGATTAATAGTACAAAATGCAATTGCTAATTGTGTTGTGCTCTGAAAGTTTTCATTTTATAATCTATATTGACATAGTAACTATGCTTATTCTCTTCCGCTTGATTAATACTACAGAATGCAACTGTTAATTTACGTTTTATATATTTTAAAATACTAACATCTTAGTATGGTTCTTTTTTGAAATTATAAAAATTTTTCTTTAAACATTATAACGAGGGTGGGCACATGCCTACACTAGATATAGTGTATTTCCGCCCCCACTAAATAATATCACCTTTAATGCTCAATTTCCTTTTTAACAACAACCACTAATAATTATTAGCCATATGCTACCAGCGCCAATTATCAAGTATCAATACCCGCTATTAACTATTAGATTAATCCTATAAGGAAATAAAAAAAAAGAGAAATCTTTTAACCACATAATATGTCGATTGGATTTCCTATGGATAAGCACATGAAGCATTATCATTTTCCTGCAAACGTTTGTTAATCAACCATAAACAACATACTCTTCTTTTCCAATCAAAACTTAAACCACAAAATAAAACATAAAAGTGGTATCCTTAGAAGATCTCCAACTCATACAATACAATATTTTTGACGAGTTTGAGTTGCAATGTCCAATAATTCGGAAAGCTCATGAATCTTTTACTTGTTATTTAAATTGCTTTTTTTTTTTTTTAAAGAAAATAATCTCTGCTGACAAGATTCATATAATTAATATTACTCCTTTTGGATAAATCTTATTATACATTTCTATACTTGCTGGGGCGGATGTGTATTATACATATAAAGAAAGCTTGCACCCACTAACTCACTTAAAATTATAGTTTGGATTCTCCTCTAGTGGGGTGTGCACACATTGATTAATTCAACCAATTGGAATATGAGATTTTTATTAGCTAACCAAATTTCTTATTAATGCAAATTGATTTATAAATTGATCAATTTCTAGATATACATAATTAGGGCAATTTTTAGTTTTCAAAAAAAAAAAAAATGGGACAATTTTTCAGAATGGTGCTGAAATAACACATATTTAAGTAAATGGTGATATTCTAAAAATATTTATTATATTTTTGTAAATTATAAAAAATAGATTGTTACATATATACTCATTGCGTAACAATAATATAAATACATTTTACTGTTACCTTCGATCTGAATCTTTGTAAATTATTACACTGTAAGTATAACAATGTCAATTTGTGTCAAACATGTATCTTTGTCTTTAAAATTTGTGAATGTATCTTTAAAATATGTGTACGGGTATTATTATATTATAAGCATAACATTTATTATATTATAAGCGTAAACAGAGAGTCAAGAAAAAATTGTTCCCAATATTAAAAATTTAAATCAATTGCTTTTGTTACTGTCATATTGTAATAAATGCCTTTAAAAAGTCAAAATAATATCACATCTATAAATATTTTCAGAATAACACCATTTACATAAATATTTTTTCTTTCAACACCATTTTGGAAAATTGCGTTTTTAAACATTTCACTTTATTTTGATTTGATTAAGATCAACCATCAATTAAAATAAACAAAATTTGCTTTTTGACTAGTTTTGTTTCACACCCCATACCCACTCTTGTTATTACTATAAACAAAGCCATGTGTATATACATAAAAGGAGCAGAATCTAAAAATATTCCACAAGAATCTAGCTAGAAATCTAAGAGCAATAGCCATGCAAGGGTCATATTAATTATAAGCCATTTGTATATATCCAGCCTTTCATGATTTGCAAGGGCTAATTATATATAATCCAATAAAATCTTTCTCACAATCTAATGTGATGACTCACTTTTATTTCATACCAATATTAAATCATCTTCTTGTATTATTTCAACTACAAGAAAGACTTGGTGGGTGACTCTTAGATAGAACTTACAACCATATTAAACTATAAAAGAAGCTTCCTCAAAAGCAAACCCCACCTTCCCTCCACTATATATATATGCCTATATATTCGCAGCTTCTCTTCACCAACAAAACAAATCCAAACACACATAAAACTATCTTTTCAAAATTATGGGTCTTGCTTCTCAATCTCCCTCCTCTTTTAGCTTTGAGATAGAAGTATTACAAGCTAAAAACTTAGAATTGAAGTCCCATGGTCACCTTTTTGTTAGATACTATCTCTCTTCTGGAAACAACAAAAGAATCAAATTACAAACCAATGAAATCTCCTCCAAATCCAATCTTTTCTGGAATGAGTCTTTCTCATTAGAGTGTTTAGGCACTGAAGATTCCATTAACAGCTTAAAGAAAGAAAGTGTTGTTTTCGAGCTACGGTGGAGAAATACTACTAACTCATTTCTCGGTAAAATTAATGGAGGGTCAAAACTTCTGGGTAGAGCTCAAATTCCAATGGACACGATTTTTGAATCGCCAAAAATGGAAATGGAAAAGTGGGTTATGATGCTCTCAGAGAATAAGAGTTGTGCAGTTCTTGATGATGATGTTAAGCCACCTTCAGTCAAAATAGCAATGAGAGTTAGAGGTGCAGAAATGGTGATAAAAGAGCAGAAGAAGAAGAAGAAGAAGAAGAGAAATGGGAGGTTAAGCGATGGGTGCGGGTGCTGTAAAGACAGTGGGTGCAAGTGTCAAGACTATGAGATTTTTGCCTTAGTAGGAGCTTTTGAAGCACTATAAGCAAAGAGGATTGGACAATTGGCAAAACATTTCTTCTTTTTTTTTTCTTTTTAATTTAATTGGGTAATGTAGAAATTTTCTATACATGTAGTAACACTAAGTAAAACATTTTAAGGGTAGCCATTCAGTATTTTTTTTTCAAAAAAAATTTTCCCAAGATTGTATATTTACACTGCATAAATTTCTTGTCTGTCATTTTATATGCTCAGTTTCTGGAACAAAAAAATAATTTAATCTCTTTCCATTTGATACTATTTTCCTCTCTTCCAAACAATGATATAGCTTTCTTTCTCCTCTTTATTTTCTTTTCTCAACTATTTTCCTCCACAAACAGAAAAGACATACGCAAATGGTAGGTACTTGCCATTTTTAACCGAGAACTCACAGGACACTCCATGGTTATAATCATTAAGGTTTCATAAAAGAATCTGACCAATAATATGATAATAATGAAAATAAAATCATCATCATTATGAATAATTATATATAATTTGTAAAGTAAATATATTCAATTATAACCAAACTAACTAAATAATTAACCAAAATATATTTTAATTAATTTATCTAATAAATTTTGTTCTGCTCGTTTAATAATGATGCTAAAAAATTCAATTACATAGAAAAAATTTTAAATTTGATCTCGTTGGATTAATCGAATGCAGTTCCCCTTAAGGCAATGATTGCTGGCACATATGTATTAATCATATTAATAAATACTTCCATGTGAATCAGAAAGGAACATTTTCTGTAATGAGAAAAAAAATTATAATTCCTAATTTAATGTAAATGAACTTGAAATATAAGATTTATTTATAAATAATAAAATTTAGTAAATTATGTTGAATTGCATGTAAAATCAAATTAATGAATGAAATGAATATTTTCTTTTATATAAATTTTATAGAATTCTTTAATACCTTATAAATAATTTGTTCTCTATTTGATTGGCTAGGTTTATGTTTTGTGATTCTTTTAATTAATTCCAACTTGGAAGTTTATCTTTGATCGGATATAGTATTAGATTTAAAACAGTGTACATGAAATCTATACCACCTTAGTGTGGAAAAAACAATCAAACTACCTTTTTTTTTTTTTTTTTTTTTTTTGTTAATTGTTAAGTAAACATAAACAGTATCCTTTAGACCAATTGAGCTGTAAAAGTTATTTCTTTTTCCTGTCTGATATTTGATATAAATGGTATTTTAAATATTTTGGATTTCCATGTTGAAAAATACTGGACTCTATTTTTAATGATATTGCCATTTATTTAGAAATGTAATAGCTAAGGGTGTGTTCACTTGTAGAGAATTGAATTAATTTTCTAGAAAAATTTTTCAAGAAAACTGAAAAATATAGTTTTGTGTTCAAATCAGTCAATTTTCTATTTGAAAAATTAAAAAACAGTTTTTCAATTTTCCAAAATTTAACTAAGGTTTAGAAAACAGTTTTAAGTTGTTTTCTGCAGTTTTCCTTTATAATAAAAATCATGTTTTCCATTTTACAAAATGACATTTTCATAATTGACATTATAATATCTATAAATAATTTTTTCTATACAAATTTTTATTGAATAAATAAAAATATTTAAATAACATAAAAAATTATATTATGCTTTAATATATATGTAATTTTATTATTACAGATATATTATATATTTTATTTTTAAAAAATTTTATAAAATAACAAAAATTGATATTATTATTATTATTATTATTATTATTATTATAAATAATCGATAATAAAAATTTTAAAAATTTTAAATAAAAAATTTCTAAAGTTCGTTTATAATATTTTGTTTTAATTATCAAATTTATAAATAATATTTATGAAATTTTTAAATTAAAATATAATTTTTATATTGTTACCAAGTGAATAAATACACCCTAAACGGATATATATATATATATATATATATATATATATATATATATATATATATATATATATATATATATATATGTATTAGAAACAATTTAGAGGAATGCCTATTGTACCCTCTTCAAACGCTACTAATTCCTCTTGGGGATGACAATGGGTCATTTATGTATCAAATATTGCATTGTGCGCCATATTACGGTTTCGGGAACCGGAACTGTTGGTTTGAACCGGTTTTGACCGTAACCGAAACCGGTGGGAACCTAAACCGATCCGAACCGAAACCAGAACCAGAAATTTTCAGTTCGATTCCAGCTCCAGATTTGTGGAACCGCAAACTCGGCGATTCCACAAAACCGGATTGGAACCGCCGGTTCTCCGGCCGGTTAGAACCACCGTTTCGAACCGGCAGTTCTAGCCGTTACAAACTGTCAGTTTTGTGTTTTTTATTTTAATTTTGTTGTGAAATCTCAAACTTTTTTAAACAAAAAATAAATTCAGTTGAAGAATTTTTTTTAAAAAAATAATGAAGTTCAAGTCTTTAAAAAAATAAATTTAATTGAACCATTTTTTAATTTTTTAGGTGTATGTTTTTTACAAATAACTTTCACAAATTTATTAAATTTTGAAAACTGGTCTTCAAAATTTAAAATTTAAAATTATGCAATTTGCCGGAAAATCGGTCGGAAAACCGATCGGAACCGTCGGTTTTGACAACTTACCGGAACCGGAACAGAAAATTTTTGGTTCGGTTCGATTCCGATTCTAGTTTTTTTAGAACCGGAACCGCTGGTTCCGGAACCGTGGCCACGCCTAATTGTATCCCATGAAGTAATATGAATTACCTGCCCCACCATTCACCCCACTACAGATCGGGTTGGGGCGCACATTGATCGGATCAGGTAAATCTATTTAAAAATTTAAATTTCCATTTCTAAGTTTTTATTATCAAATCCATTTAATTTGCATTTATATATATTTTTATTGCGATTGTAATAAATGTTATTCAATATTATATATTTATCTACTTTTAAAAATATATAAATAAATATGATAAAATAATTAAAGTAAATAAAACGAAAACAAAACTATATAGTTGAATATGCATGTGCATGATAATCATAATGACAATAAGACAAGTTTGTAGTTCCATTTCAACATAATAAATAAAAGAAAAAAGTCAAAAATTAATCGTTCAGCATATCAATAATAAATCAAATAGCAAAAATAAAAAAAAATAGATATTAAAGAAAAACCAAACAAATAGAAAAATATAAAAATAGAAAAATAGAAAATAAATTGGAAGGATGATTATCTGATATGTTACATACAATTTTATGGCTAACAGTGAAAAAAAATCTACAACCGTAAAATAACCAAGTCTCAAAGAGAATTCCTTTGAAGTTTTATTTATTTAATGTTTGAACTTTGACACCATTTAATGAATTAAAATTTTGATTTGTATGTAAATTTTTAAATAAAAGTCCAAGTAAATAAAAATTTAAACGGATAGGATTCAAGGTGGGTTATGTATTATCTATAGTGGGTATAATTTTTAATATCCCCACCTCACTCCATTTATTAAACGAAACAGGTAAAAATCTACCACATTAGAGTCAGATCGAAGTGGATATCAATCGGGTCGGACTAAAGTACCATCTCTAATTTATTTGCCATTAGCTTGCTTATTTTTATTTAATCTTTATTTAGCTTCGGAGACAAAGCTGATTTATAGTTGTCTTTAATTTTAATACTACTTGGTTGTGAATCCAATTTTGATTTTCTTATATTTTTAGCATTGTGAAATCCAGTTTTTTTTTCTTTTTGCATACCACTAGTCACAGCTATAGATTTAAGTCCAAATCTCCTTTTCTCTCAATACTTAAAAGAAAAAAAAAAAAGGTTTTCCCATTGATTCATTACAAAATTTTTAATCCTATTTTGAATTCAATTTTTTATTTTAATTCCATATCTTTTCTTTTTATATTTATTCCTCATAAAAAAAAAAAGATACGTTTTCTATTTTTACTAATCAATAAAAATATCTTAAACTAAAAAAAATATATTTTTCAAGAAATATTTTTGGTTTATGGGTTTTCTTATTGAGCATTAGGAGAAAAATTCGAACATGAATCTATTATCAGATATATATATAAATAACAGTTAATTAGTGGTTTTAATTTTAGAACAACTGTATTTAGTTACAATCATTAATATCCCAAGTCCATTTTATTCAACTTAGAAAAAATTAATCACTTTCAAAAAAAAAAGTTAATTAAGAATTAATGGATTTAGTTTTCTAAATTAACTATATCTTATATATTGATAGGTGTTATTTTTATAGTATTTTTAATATAGTTTTTATTAGAATTTTTCGTATTTTTAATTATTTTAATTAGTTTTCATTTAGTTTTATTATATTTTTGTTTAAAACTTTCTTAAATCATATTTCACTTAATCTTGAGGAATTTAGCAGGATTTTTATAAGAAATCAGCCAAAAATGTAAAGGAGGAGTAAAAGCAATCATTTGTCCAAGACTACCCAGCACCCCCCTGCGATTTTCAAGGCAAAATCAAATGAGGGTTAGATTGGGCGTGCTAATTAGCACCCCCGTGCTAATCTGCAGAATTCAACTTGGGCTGAAAATTTCAGCTTTAGTCTGTGCTGCCTGTATGAATTTGCATGAGAATCTTATGGGATGTGCATAACCAATCTTAAATCCTATCTAGACGTTGAGAGAGTCATAATTGAAAAGAAATACAAAACCTAAACAGTTTCCTATCTTCAAAAAATTTTTTCCTCAATAGAGATTCAATTTCCTAAACGAATACGAAGATATTCCAAAAAATCTATATAAAAAGAGAGACTAGCCATAGTCGGGGCGGGGGGGGGGGTGATTCATTATACATTTCATCGATTATTATATTATTTTCTACATAGTTTTCCCTTTCTTTAAAATTTCAAGTGCTCAAGTTTGTGTAAAGAACCAAGGAAGCCGTCCACTCTTATTTGTTGATTAGTTTTTATCTCAAAACTCTAATTCTTGTTTTTACTTTTCATCGTTCATATTGATTATGAAATTATTTTCAAGTTTAATTGAATTTTATTTAATTACTATGTCGAACTGAACTCTCATATCAGGGATTTGATGTAACTTAATTTCTCTTTCAATTTATAATATTAGATTTGCTTTTCTTTGTTCAAAGTATAATTTATCATTGAATTTAATGTTTCCAAGCAAAGTTTCTCTCATGAATTGATTTATTTCATTAATCAATGTTGGAAGAAAGGTTTTTGATATGAAAAATGAAATAAATTACATGGAAATAATAACTTGATGTGGAAGCTATATGGTTTGACTCATGGGGGTTTTCATAAGTTAATAACTTTAAATTATGAATTAATAAACAAACCATAAAACTTAATGATTTAATTCATGTTTGATTGCGTTATTAAAAGATAGGTAATTAGACCGGGTTAAAATAACTAACAATACATCGGGAGAACTTATTAGTGATTTTAGATTTGTTTTCCACACTTGAACAATTAAAATTGACTATCAAACTAATAAGATAAATTGGATAAGATTAAGTGAAGTCAAAATCCCTAGTAGCTTTTAATCCTTGATTTCTTTTCATCAAAATGTCTTGCTTGATTTCCTTTTATTCTCTTTTATTTCTTTTAAATTTAATTTCTTAAAATAATTATACTTATTGTTGTTTAAATAATAGTAGGTTCATACAATTTTGGTACTTAGTATACAATTCTCGTGGAACGATACTCTACTCACTCTTTATAACTTGTTTACAATTTCGTGCACTTACGAAAAAGCCAGTCATATATTAACCAATTTCCTAATAATACTTTTTTTTTTTTTTTTTTGGCTTTTAGTATCAGACAAAAAGTAACTCAAATATTGATTTATTCTCAAATCTTATATGAACTAACCCTCAGATTATGCTTACGAGGAACACTTATTAGAAAGACATTTTAATAATCAACAACATTACTAGTATTATAAATATAGCCATGCCTGAGCTAAAACGATATACTCAAATCTATCTACAAAATATGCTAGACAGCTGCACATATCTCACATGGCAAGTAGCAATACAGGTACTACTGTAACCCATTACCGTTTCAACTTGCAGCTATTATTTAAAGTCTTCATGACTTGCAATAGTGCTATATTGTAATTGTAATTGATATGTAATCTTTCCCCACAATATAATCCATTGATTCTCTTTTTTCATGTTAGTGTTATATTATCTTGTATAATTCTAATTGCAACCACATGATCTTGGTGGGTATCCGGATGGCTATAATCCAAATTCATTAGTTAGGTTGTGTTCGGTAACAACTTTTTAAGTAACTTTTAATGTTTTAACTCCCTATTTTTATAGCGTTCAGTAAAATATTATTTCAATTAAATTTTAGAGGTTAAAGTTGTGCTTTATAAAAGGTTAGCCCCTCTAATGTTAATTTTTAGGTTGTGTTCGACAATCATTTTTTAAGTAGCTTTTAGAGTTTTAACTGGTTAAAATACTAAACGCTACTTTTTATAGTGTTCGGTAATATAGTATTTGAATTAGCTTTTAGAGGTTAAAGTAACATTTTATAAAAAGTTAATCCATGTAACATTTAACTTTTAGCATTTAGAAAAAATTACTCAAACAGCTAGTGCTACTTAGGGTTTGTTCGACAAAATTAGCTGTTTTAGTAGCTTTAGTTGTTTAGTAGAGTTTAGGTGTTAGTTGTTTGAGTAGTTTGAGTAGTTTTTATGAAACGTTAAAAGCTAAACATTACATTAGTGAACTTTTCATAAAATGCTACTATATCCTTTAAAAGCTAGTTTAAATGTTATGTTACCAAACAACTTTTTAGTTGTTTAGTAGAGTTTAGGTGTTAGTTGTTTGAATAGTTTGAGTAGCTTTTCATGAAACGCTAAAAGCTAAACATTGCATTAGTGAACTATATCCTTTAAAAGCTAGTGTAAATGTTATCTTACCAAATAACTTTTTAAGTAGCTTTTAGTGTTTTGACTGTTTTTTAAAAAGTTATTGCCGAATACAGTGCTAAATACTACGAAAACAACTAACAGCTACTAAAACAGCTAATTTTACCGAACAGACGCTTAGCGTTTTACAAAAAAATTATCCAAATAGCTAAATACTATTAAAATAGTTAACAATTACCAAAATAGCTAACTTTGCTCAAATTCCATGGAAAACAATTCTTGAATCACCAAAATGGAAATGGAAAAGTGGGTTATGATGGTCCCGAAGAAAAAGAGCTGTATTAATATTTTTCTTGATGATGGAACTAAGACTCCTTCGGTTAGAATACCAATGAGTGTTAGAGTTGCAGAAATGGTAGAAATGGAGAAGAAGAAGAAGAATAATAGGAATAGAAGGTTAAACGATGGATACGGATGTTGTAAAGATAGTATGTGTAAATGCGAAGATTACAAGATTTTTGCATTAGTGGGTGCCTTTGAAGCATTGTAGGCACAGAAAGGATTGACCAGTCGTTTATTCTTTTTATGATTTTTCTTTGTAGAGTTCTTAAATATTTTTGAATTAATAAAATTTGTTGACTATTTTAGAACTAAGACTATCTGCTGCCAAGCCCAGTAGCTTCTTACCAAGGGGCATCACACTCCCATCCATCATGTTTGGGTTGCAACAATACTCATGTGAACTAAGACTACTTGCTCTATTATTCTTCATATTCATTTTGGAAGTATTAATTATTTTTGCTCTTGATCAACTAATTAAACTTTACTATAAGGAAAAAAATAGAGAAATCAAATAATTTCTTCGAGCAATACAGAGAAAAACAAGAATATATCATAAATAATTATATCCATTTTACAATTTAATTATAAGCAACTTAATTGCAAATTTTAAGGTATGGGTTATTTATTATAATTTTTTATTTTTTTATTTGAATGAATAAATAGAATTATCTGGACTTGATTTATTTTTAATAAGTAATGTCATTTCTACAAATAACGTATTAGTTAAAAATACAAGTTCGATCTTGAAAGCATACTCTTTAGAAATGCTTTATAGCCGAGCTCAAAAGAAATTACACCTAATGATTCTATTATAAAAAGAATCATTTCTCATATTTATAATTATATATTATTTACAATTGCTTAGTTATTCTTTTAACTCAATAGCCAATTTGTGGATGCCTAAAGACTTTTACTAACTTCAAGCCTTCAAGCATGGACAAGTCGGAGCTCCATCCCAAATTAACTAAGCAACAAACCAGTTATCCATAATGGCCCAATTTTGAGTCCCGGGAGCATCAAAAAATTTCATTCAAATGATTAATACTGTATACTAATCTACAAACATGAAATTTCATTAAATACTCATCTCAAGCATTTAAATATGTACAACCAACTATATTTAAGATTTTACTATATATCATAAACTTATTTAAGGTACGTCTTAAATGAACAGAGCATTTATAAATTTTAAAATATCTAAACCTAAATTTATCCAAGCTATCTTTTCTTATTAGTAATGGATAGATACTTACAAATACTCACTACTAAACTCATTAATTTAGTATAACGGGGGTAGGGTAGTCTAAAAAAGTTTTTAAAATTAACTTCTGAAGTAATGAAAATTTTCATTTTTCTCTATCAAAATAGTTAACTTTTTTTTATTTTGCCCTAACTTATTTTCCTTTTTTGGCCCTAACTTTCGATCTAGTTGTACCTTACTCGTAAATTACTTTGTTTCCAACACAAATTTATAACTAGCTCAACATGCATTAAACAGATCGGAACAAAACATACATCTAAGGACCCATTTGATTTAGCTGTTTATATCAGTTAACAGCAGATAAGAGTTGTTAATAGCTGATGGTTGATAACAACATCATGATGAACGGTGGTATTTGGTAAAATTTTGGGAACAATTGCTATTAAAATATAAAATGACCATTAGGAGTATTAGTACTTCTACATATTATGCTATTTATTTTTTTGAATTTTGAAGATGAGTATATTACTTTTCTTATTATAAAATTAAAAATATTTATTATTTTATACGAAAAAGCTCCAAAACGTAGATATATTCCGTTGATTGCTCTTTTTATTAATTATTAGTCTTCTTTATGACGTGCATTACACGTTAACTATGCTTGTTCTATATTTCTTTATACTCGTTTAATTTTTTATTTATATACTATTAAAGTATAAATTCTTATTTAGATTGAGTGGTTAAATTATATTATACTTTATATATACAATAAATATTTTTTTGGTTATATGTCAACGTACTGATTCATACAGTTTTTATTATACATTAATTGCTTTCATTTTCTTTTTTAAGCAAAAATTAAAATGATTTATAAAAATCATCATATAGCTTCTATTATTCATTTTATATTTAATTTAAATATTTTCTTCACTATAATTTCTTATAGTAAAAAAATATACATTAACAATAGAATAAAAAAACAATCTAACATATCAAATTAAATATTTATAAACAATAATAAATTTTTATTTTTATTTTTTTAACCAATCAAAATCATGAAACCATTTTGAAAAATTATTAATAAAATTATATTCTTTAATAGAAATAGGATTTGAATTATATAAGATATCAATATAATTAATTAATTAAATTTGAGATGTTTAAAAATAATAATTTTTTTATCTTGTTTTGGCTAACCAAATTAGAAAGCAATTTGTAATTAAAGAAATTTAACCATAACATTTTTAAATCAAATCTGAATCTACCATTTTTAAATCAAATTTGAATCATCTAGATATATTTATTTAAAATAAATTCAAAAAAAATATAAAAATTTTCAAATTCCTCATTTACATATACTATTTAAAATAATATTGAATTTATAAAATTATTATTAATAATTTACTTAATAATATACTAAATATAATATAATTGGGCACAATAAGATAATAATAGTGAAATTTTAAAATTTTGAAATATTTAATTATCTATATTTATTTATCTATTAAAAAAAGCAAAAAAAATAATCCAATCAAATTATAAAAATATTATACATATTTTTACGTTAAAATTTTTTAATTAATTAAAACTAAAGTTATTGTAGGATATCTTAAATTTTATAATAACCATATCGACAATCTCATTATTCTTCACTTATTTTCACTTTTATATATAATATAAATATAGAGATTTATTAAATACCTATAAATTAACTCTTTAACAAACTATCAGCTTAGACATGGCCATATTACGGTTCCGGAACCGGAACCGTCGGTTCGAACCGGCCCGGAACCGATGAGAACCGGAACTGGGCCTAACCGGAACCAGAACCGAAAAATTTCGGTTCGGTTCCGGTTCCAGAAAATTAGGAACCAGAACTGGCGGTTTCAGAGAACCGGTCGGAACCGAACTGGAACCGTCGGTTCTCCGGCCGGTTCGAACCGGCGGTTCTAGCCGTTGTAAACTGTCAAACCTGATTTTTTTTTTAATTTTATTGTTAAATCTCTTAATTACCCCTCCCAACAGCCATAAACGGCTACATAACGGCTAGTTTCAAGGGTATTTTTGGAAAAATGAATTTTTGGATTTATTATAAATACCTCATTTTATTTACAAATTCATTACAAAAAAATCTCAACTCTCTCTACTTACTCTCTCTACAATATACTACACTCTCTACTTATTCTCTCTACAATATACTACACTCTACTCTATATTATTCATTTATTCTTCTCTACTCTACAATCTCTCTTATTAAGTTATTATTCTCTCTAATTTTTTTTATTCAATTTTCCAAATTATATCTTATTATCATATAATGGCAAGTGGAGGAAACTCAAATTCGGGTAAGGGCAAGGGAAAGATTGGAGAATCATCTATCCCTACAAACAACATCTATGATATGATTCCCGACCAATTTAATTTTGAGGGTTATCCAAATGAAAATTTGGATATTCCAACTCAAGAATCTGAATTTAATGAGCAATTACAAGAAGATGAAGAGTAAGAGCAAGAGCAACGAGCACAAATTGTTGCAAGAGCAAGACAAAGTTCCGACATATTCGCCATTCATTTCACGAAAAAATTCAAAGGTGAGAAAATGTACGATGTAATTTGCAATTATTGTGGAAAATCTTATAAATTTAAACAAGCGAGCGGCTATGGATCATTTTGGAAGCATTTGGAGACAAAACATCCAACAAAAATAAGAGCTGATCGGTCTCAAACACAAATTTTCGGGTACGCTTCTAACCTTTCTTAATTTAAATATTCTGAAAAAATACAAAGAGAAGAATTAGCAAAAATGATTTCTATGGAACATTTATCTTTTAGTTTTGGTGAAAAAGTAGGTTTTAATAATTATTGTCAAAAAGCTTTAAATCCTTCTGCTAAAAGAGTACCAAGAAATACTGTAAAACGAACTATTATTTCTTTATCTAATAAAGGAAAAAAATAGTTAGAGCTTTTATTTTCTCAAATGAAAATTCGTGTTTCAATTTGTTGTGATGTTTGGAGTAGTGATCATTGGCAAATGCATTCTTGTATGGGTATTACATGTCATTGGATTGATGATGATTGAAAAATTCAAAAAAGAATTATTGGTTTTCGTGTTTTTGATGATAAACATACTGCAAATAATATTTATAGAGTAATTGTTTCAATTTTAGATGAATATAAGTTGACAAAAAAAATTTTTTCAATTTCATTTGATAATGCTTCTGCAAATACTAGATCAATTATTGAACTTAAAAAAATTTGTGAACCAAATATTGGTAGAAAATTTTTTCATATAAGATGTGCATGCCATGTTTTAAATTTATGTGTACAAGATGGTTTAAAAATTCTTGAATCTTTTATTTCTCCAATTAAAAAAGCTATTTCATATTTATGAACACATCCCCAAGTGATGAAAAGTTGGGCTAAATTTTGTAAAGAAAATAATAAAAGACCAAAATGTTTTCCAAGGGATGTCCCAACTCGTTGGAATTCAACATATGAATTACTAAACGAGTTTTTTTCTTATAAAGAATTATCATGCTTTTTTGTTACTAATAATATTGAGGATATTAATTTATATCCACAAAATTGGGAGATTTGTACAAAAATTTTAGATATTTTAAAAATTTTTAATGATGCTACCTATAAATTTAGTGGGGTTTATTATCCCACATCTCATTTATTTTTACCTGTGTATTAATATTGTTAATGCACTCCAAGAATTTCAAAATGATGATTTATTAAAAGATTGTATTTTTTCAATGAAAAAAAAATGGTTATCTTATTTTAAAAATATAGCACCCCTTTATCTTGTTGCTATTATATTTGATCCTAGATGTAGAATGGATGTTTTATGTGATTATTTGACTATTTATTATGAAGTATTGAATCTTGATGTAGAAGATAATGTTAATATAAATGTAGTAGAAGATAATGTTAATATAAATGTAGTAATGCATGAAGTTAAACAAAATATTATGCAATTATATAATGAATTTGTTCAAGTTTCTAGTTCATCTACTTCTACTTCTACTTCTACTTCTTCTCAATCTAATATTCAACAATTTCCAACACAAAGGGTAAGTGGTGTTGGTGTTGCTCAACAAGTTTTACTACAAAGACAAAAAAGAACAAGGGAATCCAGTTCTATTTCTGAATTTAATAATTATCTAACAACTTCTTTTGAGTTTGGTGATGATTATACAGATACTGATTTTCCAATTTTAAATTGGTGGAGTCGTTACGCAAATACTTTTCCAATTCTTTCTTTACTTGCAAAATAAATTTTAGCAGCTCCGGTCTCCACTGTTGCGGTTGAACAAGCTTTTAGTCAAGGAGGAAACATACTTGATGAAACACGATCTCGTATGACACCCGATTCATTAGAAACACAATTATGCGTGGATGATTGGACCAAGGCCGAACTAAGAGCCAAAGAAAATCTAAAAGAAAATGAAGATTTATATGATTTATACGATGGCTCCTCAACGGGAACATCAACCAGTGGTGCAAATAGCGATTAAGGTAAAAGAGGTGAAATTGATATAAGGTAAGTAAGAACTACGTGGGCTTTGATTCCTCTAAACCCCAAGAAGATACGTAGGCAACTTAATTTTTTTTTTAAAACAAAAAAAAAATAAGTTCAAGCCCATTTTTTTTTTTAAATTATGTTCAAACTTTAAAAAAAAAAAAATTCACTTGAAATTTTTTTTTTAAATAATTATGTTCAAGTCTTTAAAAAAATAAATTTAATTGAAGTATTTTTTTAATTTTTTAGGTGTATTTTTTAATTTTTTATGTTCAAATAATTTTTTTTAGACCGGTCTTCAAAATTTAAAATTAAAATTATACGATTCGCCAAAAAACCGATCGGAACCGTCGATTTTGTAACCGAATCGGAACCGGAACTGGAACCGCCGGTTCTGAAACCGTGGCCATGCCTAATCAGCTGCGTAAATAAGGAGTATCATACCCCTTTAAACGCAGCGGTTCTGCTTTTATCTTTATTGAGTGCAAATTTCTAACATATCTCTTTTACATAGTATTTAATGAAAAACAAAATGCAGTAAGTTTTTATGGCTACAAACAATATAGCCCTAAAATAAAACAAACGAGGTTGACGTGTCAACCAAAACCATCGAGTGTTTTTTGCAAATTCTATCATCTTCTCTTAATTTAAAATTTCAGATTTTAGATTTCCCCGATAGAGTTGTTCGGAAATATTAATTAAATATTTATAAAATGGAAAAAATCAGATTTTTTTTTTCCTTGCTTAAATATCTCCAACACAAAATCAAAACGTTCTCACTAACAGGCTACGCTGACGTACGCGGATATTCAAAAAAATGGAGAGAAGCACACCAGTTAGAAAGCCACACACTTCCACTGCCGATCTGCTTACGTGGACGGAGGCTCCTCCGTCAGCTTCACCGGCCACTGCTTCCAGCCACCGCCCCCACCAGGTAAATGTTCTCAGCTCAACGAGACTTGAAAGTTCTGTTTCCCCTGAAAAGTTTGAATTTTTATTTTTCTTTTCTAACTTTTTTTTTTTTTTTTGGGTTGCATTGCCAGCCGTCCGACAGAATTAGCAAGGTGCTATTTGGAGGTCAGGTTACCGATGCAGAAGCCGAGAGTCTCATGAAGAAGTAAGGATCTTGTCTTAATTCTGTTTTTGTTTTCAAGAAATAAATATTCAGTGAGAAAGATTTGTGATTGTTTAAGATTCTGGAACCAGATCTGGTGCTGCAGTTTCTTTTTTGGCTAATTCTGTTTTAAGTAAAGCTTAAAGCTTTCGATAATTCAGTAAGCATGTAGGTTGTTGATAAATGGAAGGAAAGAAATTTAGTGATCTGTTTTGCAAATGGGTTGAGAAGATCAAATTGAGTCATCTCTTATTACTAGTTTTCCTAGTTTGTCTTCTTTCTTAGCCACGCAAGTTTATTTAGAAAGATTTTAAAATTTAAATTGTTTTGCCTCTTACCTTTTCTATTAATAATGTGAATTAAGAGAGCAAATATAGGAAGTTGTTTAATTTCTCATCTCTTACATTATATATGTATAACATAAACTTCCTTATTCCATTTGATGCTGAATGTCAATGCGAAGACAAATGAAAAATTAAAAAAGGGAAAAGCCTACCAAATAGTTCAGATGGAAAAGCATTGACTGTCATCTTTAATTTCTAGTAGCATTTGCTAGGCTTCTTTTGTTTTTTCGATGGTGAGTTGCCTGAAAGATTAGAGCAAGGCATGGAGTATTGGCCTTGATATTCATGTTGGCTTTGTTTTTCTTTTTCTTTTTTTTTTTTTTTTTCTTTGGCTTACAAAAAAGTTATATGCATTAATCATTAAACAATTAAAAGAAGCCTTGGGTTTTGCTACTTTAACTTGGGCTAAGATATGTGGCCCTTAAATTACCAAGTTACCTTTGTTGAATAGAATTTATCTACAAACAGTGATGAAGAGAGAAGAGGAACTTAAAAGATCAACGAAGTTTTCAAATTCTTTTTCTTTCTTTTGGAAAAAAAAAAGTTTCAAAAAGCCCAATTTTACTTGAAAAGACGGAAACTTAAATGTCTATTCCTGATGGTGATCCATGAAGTCCAGGAACAGGGGTAGAAGAAGGATAATGAAGATAAGGTATTTAAGTTGAAGTGTTTGGAAGAGTAAAACCCAAGATTGGATTGCTTAAATTTACATAATAGTAAGATTATCTTGAAGTGCTAATGGACCAGTTGAAAGGCTAAAAGTCATTTGAGGTCCATTGTTCTCTCAAAGTTAACTCTTTATGCAGTTGTTTGAATTTTAAAATTAAAAAAAAAAAAACAATCTTGAAGGTGTATGTGAAATTTGATAGTTAAGCAAAAAAATCATGTAGTATAAATTATTCCAGAATTTATGAATTATAAGGGATCAATTGGGTATGTTCTTTTCCGATTTATTTTCTTTTCCCATGTACTCTTTCTGATTGTATATATGTGAACATTGAGGTGCATCTCTGGAAACGCCTATCAAAAGGGAATTCACCTTTATACCATGTGGGGTTATGAATTATCCAAGCTATCTGAGGTCCTGAATTTTTCCCTTTGCCATCTCCAGGAAGCCCTGTTCCGGTTATAAGTTAAAGGAGATGACTGGCAGTGGTATATTTGCAGCTAATGGTGGAGATAATGCGTCTGAATCTGGCGCTGATAATCCCATTAACAAAACTAGTGTGCGTGTCTATCAGGTACTTTGGTCTCCCTTTAATTATACAAAATAATGCTTGATTACTTATTATCTAAGATTAATCACGATTACATTTCCCATTAATGGTTGCATTTTCAGCAAGCAATGAATGGAATTAGCCAGATATCATTTAATACTGAGGAGAGTATCTCTCCCAAGAAGCCTACTTCTCTTCCTGAGGTAGCAAAGCAGCGTGAGTTAAGTGGAACTCTGCAAAGTGAGTCAGACATGAACAGTAAAAAGCAGATATCAGATGCAAAATTCAAGGAAATAAGTGGACATGACATCTTTGCCCCTTCACCTGAAATTGCACCCCGGTCCTTGGCTGCTGCACGTTCCTTGGAAACAAAGGAAAACAAAGACATTGAGAAACCTGCCCCACGAAACATACGCACTTCTGTTAAAGTTTCCAATGTGAGTGCATGTTTTTATGCGTTCTAAAATCTTCATTTATTATCTAGAACTATACATTATGATCTTATCAGTAAGAGCATAGGAATGTAATAGTTAATTTGGTGCTACTGCTTTCTTCTAAGTTCTGACATAATAACCAATGAACAATGTGAGCTTTGTGGGCTAAATGTTTTCATTGAGGTTCATTTATAGGAGTAGCAGCATTTTGGAAGCACGTCTTCCAAGTGTCAACATTTTGGGACTCTCAAACTGCAAAATGTTCATAGAAAGAAATGCAGTTCAATCCCTCATGCCTGTTAAATGATAGAAAAGGCTCCTAGAATGATCAATCTTGGCCTTTTTGTGGACTGCAATTGGAAATTTTCTTCAGGATTAGGGTCCATTTGGATAGATGTCCATCAGAAGTGAACATGAATTATCTCAAACATCAAGTGAAAGATTATTAACATCAACATTAATGCAAATTCAAATAATTTCTCATTTCAAATCTTCATCTATTCACATGGACTATAAAATTTGTCTTTTGCATTAACAATAAGAATCGACTTGCTCTTGCCACCCCATTCAATGTCTTCACTTTAGTTTTCCATATTCTTGCCAAACTTCCCACTTTTAGAAAACAAGCGCTTTTGTGGTGGGTTGGTTTGTTTGTTGGTAACTGAAATATCATCTTTATGCTAATGCATGCATGATGAATTCCCATTAGCTTTGGCTTCTAGCTCTCTTGCCTAACTAGACTTTGGTTTTTAACTTTTATAGCCTGCTGGAGGTCAGAGTAACATCCTGTTTGGTGAAGAACCGGTTGTTAGGACATCAAAGAAAATACACAATCAGAAGTTTCAGGAGTTGACTGGCAATGATATTTTCAAAGGAGATGTTCCTCCTGGATCTGCTGAAAAACCACTAAGCAGCGCTAAACTGAAAGAAATAAGCGGCAGTAACATCTTTGCAGATGGAAAGTCGGAATCCAGGGACTATTTTGGTGGTGTTCGCAAGCCCCCTGGTGGCGAGAGCAGCATCGCATTGGTGTAAACGGGGCCAATCTAACTCACAAATATTGCTTGATTCGACAGATCCTGGACCTTGTGTTATTCCTGTTTGAGTCCTGTTTGAGTGCTTGTGTTTTGACTGATGTACTACGGTTTTGACATTAGAGTGGTCTATGATGGCTGTGGATTATGTGTAAACTCTTTGATATTTAGATTAAAATGCTAGATGGATGGCTAATTCAGTTATTTCTGTCTCTCAATCATTAGCTCTTCTGGAGCCGTTGTTTTTTTTTTTTGGTATGTATTACGCAGTCCTGTGTTTTACTTCTTGAGACGCAAGGCCATGATTGTATGGTGAAACTGGAAATTTAACTCTAGAATTAAGTTTGATATATAGTTAGTACCCTTTTTAACAATAATTTACAGTTTAGTACTTTGATAAATTTAAGGTACAAATGATCATCTGATATGGTGGTTTTTTTTTCTTTTTTTTCTTTTTTTATTTTGGTTTTGGTTTTGGTTATTTCGTCTTTAACCTTAGCTACCACCATTAATGTGGAATTTATAAACTTCATAAAATCTACGGACTGATCGAGACTTCTAATAGACTGATTGGGTTGATTGAAGCAGGCTGATTAAACTTCCTTATAATCCAGTGTGGATAATGAAGGATTTTTCTTTTGAACATTTAAATTGTTAAATTAAACTTTTATTTAATTATTTTTACTTTTATATTGAACATATAATATCTATGTTGCACAAAAAGGTGAAATGCGGAAACGGATACAGGAAACGATCTTTTTAAAAATATAAGAAACGGAAAGAAATGCGTAAATATGAAAATATAAAGTTATATTTATAAATATAAAAATATAAATTATTATAAATTATTAAATATATTCAACAACAACTCTAATCAATATTTAATCGTATAAAAAAAATACAAGTTCCATACTCATAAAAAATATATGTTTTATGAATTTTTATTTATTTATATAATTATTTTAATTGGAGAAATGAGTTTTTGAGAGTTTTTAGTATGCGAAAATATATTTAGAGAAGGAAAATGTATTTCTAAATTACTAAGTCCGTTTGTTACTGTTATTTATTTTTAGTTTTTTATTTATTAAAAACATAAAACTGTTTTCAGTTTTTGGTTACTTATTTCTCAAAACTGTTTTTTTTTCTAAAATTATTTTTTCTTTTCTTTTAGTTCATAATGTGGAAAATTCTTCCAATTATCAAATCTCTTCCTTATTAAGCTCTTAAAGATTTTAGTTAATAATAAAAAATCTAAAAATATAAAATCTAATATAAAATAATTAAAAATATTTCGCACTTATAATTTTTAAATTCAAAGTTAAATTATATGTTGATTATTATGTATACAATCAATTGAATAAAAATATAATATCTAAGTATTATAATAAATAAATAATACTAAATGACATTAGATTTATATGGATAGGGAAAATAATAATAAATATAAAAATAATAATAAATAGAAAAGAGATGGAAAAAAAACATAGAATTTTAATAGAGATAATAATAATAATAATAATAATAATAATAATACAACTTTATAAGGACTAGTCTTATAAAAAAAGAAAAAAAGGAATGTAGAATAAAAAAAGAAAAATACAGTGATTTCATAAATTTTATTTTTTATTTTAAAAAATAATTTTCTTAAAAGCAAAAAAAAATAAAATTTCAACAAACAAATTTTGTTTATTTTTTAAGAAAAAACGAAAAAAAAAAATAATCTAAAACAAGCATCACCTTAATTTACTGAAACGGCCCCAAAACGTTTTTGAAAAGTTTTCAGTATTTCTGAAAATGTTTCCGAAATGCGAAAACGGCAATCAAAGGAAGTTTCCATGCATCATACTATAATATTTAGTGTGGATAGCCAATTAGTTATTTTTACTGATTTATATCCCTTATGAGTCGTAACTACTTTGGAATCATAGATTTGATAAATTTTCTCACAATAATCTCTCATGAGTCCTAACTATTTTGGAATCATAGATTTGATAAATTCTCTCACAATAATCTCTTATGAGTCTTAACTACCTTGAAATCGTAGATTTGATTCTTAACTACCTTAAAATCGTGTATTTGATAAATTCTCTTGCAATAATCCTTTGCGAATAGTAACTACTGTTAGTTTATAACACAGAAGCATTGGAGAACCAAAACCACTCTCCACATTTTCTTTTCCTGTTTTTTTTTTTCTTGGTTTCTTTTATTTTATCAGCAAGCTAACAACTTACAAAAACGATATATAATATATGTTCCTTTACGATCCCTTGGTGTTGCTAAACCGAAAATGGAAAGGACAGAAGTTGGAGAAGCGCTTACTTGTAGAATCGCAGGCCCTCACTTCTGCAGCCTTCACAGAAGAACACATTCAATCTCTTCGAAACTATGTTGTGCGCTTGATCTGTGATGTAAGTTATTTCTTTCTTCGTTTTAGCTTTTCCGAATGTGAAAGTTTAGGTTCGATTTCTCAAGTGTAAAGTAGTTAATGGACCGATAAAAATAAAAGTAGAGACACAGTATTAATTGTTTTCCTGATGAGCAAATAGATAAAAATAAAGGTCATTGAAATTAATTTCTATTGCTCAGTTTTTCTTTGAAAAGAAAATTAAATTTCTCTTTCTTTTTTTCTAGTGATTTTATTGATTCAACAGTGCTATATATACAGTTATGAATTTGGAGAATTTATTTAATAGATTTACTTATTTATTTATTTGTTCAATTTGCAATTCGTTACAGTATTCGAAGACTCAGAAATTTGATGCCATTATCCCATTTCATGCTGTGACCTACTTTGATCATTTTATGTCGAAATATCCATTTCCGGTATTCAATTATAAATTTGACATCTCAGTTTGAAGTTCTAGAAACTTACAATTTGATTGTTTTGAACTGATTTAAACTTGTTGATTTAGATTTTAAATGAGGAATACTTTTACTCCATAGCTTTAATTTCAACATTGAATTCCGAAGTCAACCAGATCATTATTCAAGATCAAGGAGGTAATTTAATTAGTTAATTTAGTTAGTTTTTTTTTTTTTAAATTCATCTTAACTGATCTAATTTCCTTTTAATTTCAGATATAAGTTCACCCAATTCAAACCCTCAATTTTTAGAACGGTAACTAATTAATTAATATCAAAGACAAAGTATTTTCATTTTAATTAAATATTAAATGATCAATAATTTGAATTTGTATTGAGTTTGAATTTTAATTGAATTATGCTTTCAGGATAAAGAGCAATTAACAACTTCCATCAATGAGATGAGAGTTGTTTCAAAGGAGGCCAAAGGAGTAAATGATGTTGCACGCAAGGTAAAGAAGCAGAAAAAGAAAATGGCATCATCAGCGTCATCAGATACAGAATTATTGGGTTTTCAAGTAAACTGGAAAGTTAGTGGAAATGCAGCTGAAGAATTAAATAAATTTGATTTATCATTGTTCATGGAGCCTGCAGAGCCAGAGGTTAAAATTCTAGGCTGCATTCCGCTAAAATGGTTGCCATGTTGGGGTTACTAATGAAACTTTTTAGTACAAAAATTGGATTGACATACCAAAACAATTGACTGTCATCTTTAATTTCTACTAGCATTTAGGCTTCTTTTGTTTTTGTGCTGCTGTGTTTTCCCCCGAATGATTAGAGTAAGGCATTTAGTATTGTTGAAGTGTGTGGAAGAGTAAAGCCCATGTATTGAAGCTCCAATTGATTGACATGTTGAAAGGCTAAAAATACTTTTGAGGGCCATTGTTCTCTCTCAACACCCTTTACTAAAAGGAGAATTCAGCATGGACTTTATGGCAAGTGGGGTTATGAATTGTCCTAGCCATCTAAAGTTCCCTTTGCTATATCCAGCCCCAGGGAGAACTATTCAGCTAATAAATTAACGGAGATGACTGGCAGTGGTACGTTGGGTGCTTTTTTGATCTTTCAATATTTATGTACAAAGGTTCTTGATTACTCATATATCAAAGATTCATCATGATCATGGTGAAAGCAGAAAAATTTGGTCAGGGCATATCAAAGTTATCTAACATTAAATATAACAATGAAAACAAATATGAAAATAAAGATAAAAAGAAAATTAGAAGTCTCATCGAATATAGGTATAGGCTGGGGCAATTCGACTCCTCTAAGCTTAAACAAACGTTCGGCCGGGTATCATCTACGTAACTGAAATTTTGTTTCTTAATGGGCAGGCCTCCTATGGATTCCTCCAACTCTGAAATTTTGTTTCTTAACGGGTCCTATGGATTCCTCCAACTGAACGAAGGAAGGAATATTGCCTGAAATATATCTTTATTTTCAAATCTCAATATAATAAATTTTAATTGTAGGCTCTCAAATTTAGGAATTATAAGTTTTTGGTATTTACAATAATAATAATAATAATATCATAAAAATTTCAAAAACAAAAAAAATAATCATTGCTCAATCCTATCTATAGTATTTCTTAAAATTTTTTGATGGAGGATGGACACAAAAAAAAAGGTGTGGTTAGGTAAACCACGCATGTCCAGATAAATGAAAAAAAAATTAGCTACATTATATATTTTCAAAGGGGAAATTTATAATGGTGTCTTGACAAAAAGAAATACTCTAGCCCTGTATTTTTTTAATTAAACTACTATAACCTTATATTATTAACCCGTTACACTCTATTAACTTTCGACCATTTTTATCAGATTTGGATGTTAAGATGTAGTGAAATTACTCTAATAACCTCTAATAAAAAACAAAATTAAAGGCATTTGACTTGGGAGGGAGTAGGGGAATAGGGAAATAGGAAGCGTCTCCAACCTCTTGACCGTTTTCAAAAGAACTGAAAACCGAGGGAAACTATTAAAGATGCGTCCATTCTGATAGTGTCGTTGTTGGAGTGTTTGAAGAAGCAGTGACAGTGATAGCGAATGCGCGTAAGAAGTAAATTGAAACCTTCCTCTTTTTCCTTTTTGTAATGTACTGGATCAAAGTAGTTTGCTTTGAAATGAGAATTTTCATTCAATTTGTATGTGATTAGGGTTTAGTTTGATATGCTATAGAATTGTTTTGAACTATAATGTGAATATCTAGGGTTTAACTGAGTTATAGTCTGTTTTTTCAAATAACAGAATGGCTCGGTAAGAATTGTATGATTTTATTATTACATTTGAAGGGCGTGTAGCTACAATTGAAAATATAGATGGTGAGGAATACTCTTATTTACAGTTGGTAAAGGATATTTAGGAGTTACACAATATTGAGGCCTCATTCATAGAAATAAAATTTGGAGGGAACTTATAGAAAGTGATGCTGATTTTATGTGTATGTTTGCGTCATATGATTCTTCTTGTGAGGTTGAGCTATTTGTTCAAGCTAGCCATGTTGAACCTCTTGCTTTTGAAGAACGTGAACAAGGCTCTAATGTAGTGGAAGAGGTGGTTATGCAGCGCAACGTGTGCAGTGATGCTGGGTTTAGGGATGGTAGTGTAGTTTATGGGGGAATGATTGATGCACGTGTAGAGAGCTGTAATAGAGGTGTGAGTGAGGAGGAAAATGCATATGTCAATATAGTTGAGAATGCAAATGGAGGTGTCTGTGATAAGGATGTCAATGTGGATGAGAGTGCAAATGTAGGGGGGCTGTGATAGGGATGTAACTGAGGATGGAAATGCAAATGTAAGGGCTGTGATAGGGACAGAAATGCAAATGCTGAAGAATATCATTGTGCAAGTGGCTGTGAAGGGGTGTGAATGAGGGGGGAAATGAAAATGCAAGTGGCTATGAGGGCGAACCAGTGTTGGATGTGAATGATAGGGGAAATGAAAATGCAGAACCAGTTGTGAATTTGAATGTTGTTAAACCAAGTGAATGTGAACGAGGGGAGAACTGTTGTTGAACCACCTGTTAATTTGAATGAGAGGGGAAACGATGTTGAACCAGATGGGGGTACAAATGTGATACAGAGACAGAGGCAGGGGGGAAATGTTGGGAATACAGATGTGAGACAAAGATAGAGGCAGGGGGCAAATATGCAAGGAATGCTTAGGGTCAGGGGAATTCTCAAGAATATATACATGGTTCTAATATCTGGGACAATATAGCCCATGAATCTCCATTGTATGACATGTGAGGTGAGAAAGAGGGCAGGTAGGCCCAAAAATAACAGAATCAAGCAAGATGGTGAAGGGCCTCCGGCAACTAGAAGCACAAGGGCAAGCACAGTAAGATGCAAGCAGTGCAGTCAGTTAGGGCATACCAAGAGGACTTGCACATCGACTCCATCAAGCCAGTAGGTATTTCAAATATTTATGGCTTTAACATGTTACTAGACCTACTATTTTCACTAAACTTATGGATATCTTCACATTTGCAGTCACAGAGACAGAGATGGACTGCAGGTGCTGCTGGATCAACATCAGGACAAAGAGGAGCAAGAAATGCAGAAACTGCATAGTAGGAACACAACATGGATAATATCAACTTCTTTTGGGACTTAGGAACTTTAGATCTTGGATATTTTGGAATTTTGGCATTTTGACAAATATAAATTATTTGCTACAATGTAAATTTGTACAAACACTATAATGTGCATAGATTGTTCTTCTTTGGGATGATTATTCATAGTGATTTGTAATAAAAAAATCTAGAGGAAATGTTGTTCTAGATTTCTCATAGCAAATATGTAATGAAACATTGTTTTTGGATGAATAGAAAGTTGCAGAAACTGTCTTTTGCCTTCATATTACTCTTGATGTTTTTAGCAGGCTTTATATTACAACAAGTTTAGAGCCGATTTTTTATCACAAAACATTTTCGTCATTTATGAACACAAGATCATTTCATACAAAAGGTTGTCTTTGCATTAATAAGGGTCGTTACATTCTTCCAAACTTCCAATCACATTAACTGTCAACTACCCAACCATTCACTCCCAACACATTAACCATTACACACCCACCATTATATTACCCACCATAGAAACAAATTAACAGTTGACTTCCTTATCAACTAAACCCAAAAAAGCAGCAAAAAACACCTAGCTATCCATCTAACCCACATTGCAAAGCACAATCAGAAAACCACAAAAGAAGCTAAAAACACCCAGCTAGCCATCTAACCTATCTTGCAAAGCACGAACAGAACAAGGATGAAATTCACTACAGTGCATATCATGCATAGAGCAAAGCTAATCTTCGTGTAGCCAATGACAAAATCCAACCCATCGAACTTGCCCTGAATAGGCCTATTTTCATCATTTTGGCGCACAACAATATCTGTTAGGTCAAGTAGATCCCTTACAATGCTGTTCCTTAGCTTCATTTCAAAACTTTCAACCTCCATTGTATCTCTAGCCATTCTTGTCTCCCTAGTGCTCTCAATGCACGAATCAGCAATCTTGCACCATCCAAGGAAGCTGCCACACTCGTTATTCTTACAAAAAAGTAGGGCCTCTTCTTGTTCTTGCTTGTCTCGGAAATTCTGATCACAGCTTGCTTCCCGCATTTGCAAAGAAAGTTCAGAAATCTGCCCTTATTTCCGCAGTCAGTTGCGCTAGAAGATGAATTGCTCCTCCTTTCATACATTGAAAAATCCTAATCCAATTGCTTCTTTCTAATTTTTGCTCTTCATTTCACTTATTTCACCGATTTAAAACATAACAGTTGTGTAAGGATATCTTTGTCATATATCTGCTTCTCTCTCTTTGGACCGTCAAGAATTTCATTGGCTTACTCCAAATCTGATAAAAATGGATGGAAGGTTAATAGGATATAGCGGATTAATAATACAAGGTTAATAGGGTAAATTTTCCTTCAAAAACAATAATAATTAAAAGTTAGTTTCAATGAAATATTTTTATTTTAATTATAGAAAAAATTATATAACATGAGTGTTATTTTCTTTTCTGAAACAGGAATATTTTATTATATAATAGTTCATATGAATGCTACGTTCATGACTGGAGTCACGAAAAAATAGAGATTAGTTTTCTTGTTCTATAATGAGTGGATAAATGGGTATGTGGAATCTATATTG
This sequence comes from Jatropha curcas, assembly GCF_041381405.1. NCBI lineage: Eukaryota > Viridiplantae > Streptophyta > Magnoliopsida > Malpighiales > Euphorbiaceae > Jatropha > Jatropha curcas. Next base: position 27,214,878 of record NC_143153.1, read on the forward strand.
GATAGTGGAGAGCAGTTGCCATTGATTGAAGAACAAAATAGTAAATTACAACACGAAATAGACGAAAATTAAAAAAAAAAAAAATCCAAATATTCATTAGAAAGAGAAATAAAACAGTTAAAACTCACTGTTTTTCGGTTAATGTCCTATGGGGTTTTTAATTGCAAAAATATACTAATAAATAATTTCATAATAATAGACATATCAAAATATAAGTTATAATGATTTTAAATATTTTAATAATGTTTAAATCATTCATAAACACACAAAATATAAAAATATTTGTGTGCTAATTAAATTATATTTTTTATATTTTATTACATAGATAATTAAGTAATTATTATTAGTTATAAAATAATAATTTTTGGATCTTTCATTTATTATGAAATATTTTAAGAAAAACAAGTCAGTAGATTCCAAATTTTGAACCATGACTTTTTAAAAAAGATCATTATGTTTTAAGCATTTGATCCATTTAGCTTATAACGCAAAATATAATTACTTTTTTTCATTTAAAATTAAGGTTGTTCGACTGAAAAAAAAAAAAAGACCATATTTGAAATGATCTAAAAAATTTAATTTCGTAGAATTTTTATTTAGAAATTAAATTTTAAATTTGACAAATGAGATTATACAATAAAATATTTAATTATTATTAAATCGAACCCATAAATCAGCTTGAAATTTTTGAAAATCAGGTGAAAAATCCGTAAACCAAGTGGAAATCGAGTAGGATCGCTGATTTGGACAAAACCGGTTTGAATCGAACCGGAATGGCCCAGAATCTCTAGGACCGTCTTCTCTTTTCTTCTTCTCTTCTTCTTGCTTTCTTCCTCGCCAGCGGGCCAGCGCCGTTCCCCTCCCTTCCCGTTTCCGGCGATCGTTCTACGCAAGGGAGGCGGCGATCGACTTCCCCAGAGCCGCCGATCCCTTTTCCGGCCTTCCCTCACGCTGAGCGTACCTGCGGTGGCGCGAGTTGAGCTGTCTCCCTCGACAGTCTCTGCTCCACGCCGTTTCCGGCGATTCCAGGCCACGAATCAGATGCGATCGACCTCCTTTCCTCCCCTGCTTTTCTTTTTATGGCTTCAGTCTTGAGTGATGTCGCCTGGATCGGAAAAACCCAAAGAGGGGCGGCTGGCCGAAGGTTTAGATGCGATTTCCGACCAAACGAGGCACACTCAGCTCCAATTGGTTGTATATTTGAGGTCTTTGCATGATTTCGAGCAGTTTGGCGTGCGGGTTGCTCAATTCTGGGCTGTTTGGATTTCTCCGACCACCGTGCACGGTGGACGGCGGCCGGCTGGCAAACCTCCGGCAAGGCACCAAGAGACAGAATCTTCCTCTCATCGCGTGGACTGTGGAATCGTCGCCCGAAATTCGATTGGTACGCTCTAAAACCCAGTTCTTAATTTTTTGTATAAACTCTAACTTTAAATCTAACGGCTAATTTAGTTAATTTCGAATAAAATAGTTAGTAGAAGGACTTAGAAATATTAGGTTGGTGAAATAATCAGAGATTATTAGGAGAATTGGGACTCAAGATTAAATTGCTAGGAATTAGTTAGTGGCATATTACACTATGCAAATTAATTTTGAACATTGCTAAATATATTTCATGAACATTAGTTATAACTAGAAGGTTTGATATTGAAATAAAAATTCCTAGCTAATATTTATGTAAGTTAATTTAGGAATTTTAATAAATATTGTTAGGAGTTATAATATAAGGTTTAAACAAGTAATTAGTTATAGAACACTTAATAATATCATTGGAAAATACTTGGAGATTAATATAAATTGTTAATTAATTGATTTGGAATTATTAAGTGTATATATGTGAGTGTGATGGATGATATATGTAGTCTGAAACGGATGGATTGGTTGGATGGATTGCCCGATGGATAGGCTGTGTGAATGAGTGAACGAATGATTGTTGGATGTAGTTATGTTGGATGGGATGAGTTGATGTGTATTGCACTATGGATGGGCTTTGAAATTTATCGTTGGATGGGTATTGTAATTATAATTATAATAAGTATTAATTTGGGAGCTTCGTTGTGATTAATTGCAACTGCAATTGAGAAGTAATTAATTAATTAGGTATTGATGCGGTGCACATCAATAGGCATATATATACTCATATATTGGGATGTTTAGAATTAATGAATGAATATCTAAATCTCCTATTTTCTATTCTCTCTCTTCCTCTTCTCTATTCTTTTATTTTTCTCTCCTTTTCTCTTCATTTCTCACCTTCCAAACACTACTGTTATGTTATTTTCACATAAACAGTTGGGATCCATTATCTATGATCCTAACAAAAACATGTTAGAAATTAATTTTCTGTCAATCTGATTTTCTTTGCAGAGAAAATTAAATTTCTCTTTTATTTAGATTTTCTATGATCGGTTCTACATAACTGGTCAGTGCTGGTTAGATTTACAATTATTTTACAGGCTTTAAGTGAGAGAAGTTCGGATGCCCGGATCTCGTACACTGCTTTAAATACTTTCTTTTGACTGCTTCATAAGGAACAACGCACATCTGGTTGGCATTCAGAATTTGACATCTCAATTTGCTTAAACATTACAATTTTTTTCCTTATGAACTGATGACTTCAACTTTGGGTTTATTTAGATTGTAGAAGAAAATGAGAGCATATGTTATCAGGCTTCATATATGGCGGAGGTCTGCCTGTCGAGGGCTTACTTGCTTATACGGCTGATATTCCATTTTTAAAATTTACGTTTTTGCTTTTCAAGTCTATTTCTTTAAATTACTAATATATCTACTTCATTTACAGCTAACGGAAATAGACCAACCCAAAAGCGGAATTGATACAACTCGTCAAGTAAAGGAATTTCCAGACTATACTTGTTCAACTCCTCAGCTACCTCTCGTCTGCCATGGCCCACTTTACTGGGAAACCCAACTCCATTGACTTCTTTATCTGTTATCTATTTGGGCGTCCATTCTCCGTATTTCTGCCCTTATTCTCTCTCTGACTGCAGTGACAGCTGCTTCTCTAGGTCTTCTTTTTCGATTTCTATATCGGAGTCTGATGACTCCATCGGCTGCTTCCCTTGTCCTTTATCTTCTACTTCTATTTATTGATGGCGCCATTGGCTGCTTCCCTTCTCTGTGTGGAACACCAGTTACTTCTTTAGCTTCGGGTAATTGATCTTCAACTTTTTCACTTGAGCTCGCTCTGCTCTCTCCTGCTATCTGAGTTTCCCTTTTCTCCTTTGCTAAAACATTTTTCATTCCCTTAATCATTGCGTCGAAGCACCTTCCTAATTCCTTTTTATCCTGAACAAAAAAAAAATAATTTAAACCAGGCGCTCCTTATCTAATATTTAATCTAAATGGAAATTTATTGTTCTGATATTAGTTAATTACCAGCCTCACACATCCAATTCCCATTTTATTAACCATTGCGTAGAAGCCCCTCATCAGTTTCCATTGGCTCTGAAATGAAATTTAATTTAGATTCAAACTCAAAATATTGATTATTTAATTTAAATGAAAATTATTGTGTCTCATGCAAATAAATTATTACCCATTTGCCAAATTTTGAATCTGAAAGCGCATTCTTGACTCTTTGAAACTCATTAGGATTCCTCTAAGGACCAACAGCAATTAGAACAGCTGATGTCGCCATAAGGGAAGGTTTATACTTCCGTTATCAGGCTTCATATATGGCGGAGGCTTGCCTATCATGGGCTTACTTGCTTATACGGCTGGTATTCCATTTTTTAAATTTGCGTTTTTGCTTTTCAAGTCTATTTCCCTAAATTACTAATATGTCTGCCTCATTTACAGCCAACAAAAATATACCATCCCAAAAGCAGAATCGATATAACTCGTCGAGTAAAGGTGCAACACTGTATAGATAGTGGACTTCAACGAATAGGATCAGAACAACCTATTAATGCTTTAAACTTCGTGAAATCCTTTCTGTCTCAAGCTCGAGGAAGACCTATGTGAACCAGATATTTGTTCAAGGCCATGAAGGTATATATTTGTTATGTCTGTAATTAAGAAGAAAAGTACATTAGTTTGAGCAATTAAAATCAAATTAGACGAATTAGAACAAATATATACTTTCATGGGCTTGAACAGGTATTTGGTTCTCATGGGTCTTCTTTGAGCTCGGGACTCCAGCTCTAGACAGAAAGGGTTTCACGAAGTTTAAAGCGTTAACAAGTTGTTTTGGTCCTATTCGTTGGAGTCTACTATCTATACGGCGTTGCACCTTTACTCGACGAGTTATATCGATTCCGCTTTTGGGTTGGTCTATTTCCGTTGGCTGTAAATGAGGCGGATATATTAGTAATTTAATGAAATAGACTTGAAAAGCAAAAATGCAAATTTTAAAAATGGAATACCAGTCGTATAAGCAAGTAAGCCCTTGATAGGCAGGCCTCCGCCATATATGAAGTCTGATAACGGAAGTATAAACCTTCTCTTATGGCGGCATCAGCTGTTCTAATTGATGTTGGTCCTTGGAGGAATCCTAATGAGTTTCAAAGAGTCAAGAATGCGTTTTCAGATGCAAAATTTGGTAGATGGGTAATAATTTATTTGCATGAGACATAATAATTTTCATTTAAATTAAATAATCAATATTTTGAGTTTGAATCTAAATTAAATTTCATTTCAGAGCCAATGGAAACTGATGAGAGGCTTCTACGCAATGGTTAATAGAATGGGAATTGGATGTGTGAGGTTAGTAATTAACTAATATCAGAACGATAAATTTCCATTTAGATTAAATATTAAATAAGGAGCTGTCTGGTTTAAATTAATTTTTTTTTTTTTTTTTGTTCAGGATAAAAAGGAATTAGGAAGGTGCTTCGACGCAATGATTAAGGGAATGAAAGATGTTTTAGTGGATGAGAAAAGAGAAACTCAAACAGCAGGAGTGAGCTCAAGTGAAAAAGTTGAAGATCAATTACCTAAAGCTGAAGAAGTAACTAGTGTTCCACATGGAGAAAGGAAGCAGCCAATGGCGCCATCAATAAATAGAAGTAGAAGATAAAGTACAAGAGAAGCAGCCAATGGAGTCATCAGACTCCGATTTAGAAATCGAAAAAGAAGACCTAGAGAAGCAGCTGTCACCGCAGTCAGAGAGAGAGAATAAGGGCAGAAATACGGAGAATAGACGCCCAAATAGATTAACAGATAAGAAAGTTAATGGAGTTGGTTTTCCCAGTAATGTAGGCCATGGCAGGTGAGGAGTTGAATAAGTATAGTTTGGAATTGTTCCTGGAGCCTGCAGAGGAGGGGATTCTAGCAAAGATCACGGCCTGCTGCAACCGCTAAGGAGTGTCTATGCTTTAAATTTCAAACTGGAAACTTATATTTCATACTCTCTCAAACATTTTCCAAAGAAGTGCCTATGTTTTCTTAAATTGGGAAATTATGTTTTTTTTTTATCTTTTTCTCTTTTGATGAGATGTTCTGATGGCACTATATATCTTAAGAATGAAAGCTTGCAGGTCGGTGTGTTTTTCTTTTGCTTGAACTGGTGGAGTTTATGGATCTCCATTTTTGCATTTCCATTTGTCTCAAACAAACCTGAATTGGTTTATATTTTTACGTTCTCAGTCTTGCACAGAAACAGACCTGAATGAATGATTCAGGCAATTGAAAAACGAAGTTGAATTTCTGACCCTTAAATTTAATAATGTTTTTCTAGTATTTTATATTTTTGGCACTTCTTAAATGTCATGAACACGAAGATCTGGAGAAATCTGATTTAGCCATGTTCACGGAGGCTGTAGGGGCAGAGAAACAAGGATTTCTAGCCTGGCTCAGTAAATTTTACATTCCGCTAAGATGTCTGCCATGTTGGTTCATAAATTTCTTGGTAGAAAACATGGATTGACACAACAGAAGTATGTTTTTGTTTTCCCTTTTGATGAGATATTGTGGGTGTTGCTTCAAATTTCCAGTGGGAGCTTATGTGGCAGTATATGTTCAGAATGAGAACTTGTAGGCTCGTATATTTTTCTTTTGCTGGAATAGATGCAGTTTATGGATCTCCATTTTGCATTTCCATTTGTCTATAACAAGCTTGAATTGGTTTAAATTCCTATGTTCAATCTTGCACAGAAACAAACCTAAATGATTCAGGCAGTAAAAAAAACCGAAGTTAGATTTTTAACACTTAAAAATAATAGTATTTCTAGTACTTCCATGTTTTTGACACATCCAATAATTCCATTTTAAGTCAGAAAATTCTAAAAAATGTTGCTAAGATTATCTTAAACATTGTATTGATCCTAAGTTAAATGCCTCTTTTCTGAAGCTCAACTCAACTAGACAACATATTAATCATAAACAACACCGTAATGTAATTCTCATTAGCCCATAATATGTTTCATTCCCAGGCGGCCCACTCTTCTCTTACTATATTCCTCGTCTATAGTTCATGGCACATAATATTTAACACACAGTAACAGTAAGACACTCATACACCGTAGGATATAGCAAAACAATCACAGGTAAAAATACATTCATCAAAACTAAAGACACCCCATGTTAAGTCTACCGGAAAAGCATAAACAACATTGACACAAACGTTTCTCAAGCATCCTCATGGCCAATCAATGCAAGAAGCATTTTCTCATAATCCCCAGAAGTGTCTCCAGAAATAGCACGATCAAGAGTAACACTGTTCCGGCGATGGTATTCCTCTTTAATCCGTTGCATATCCACCTCTGCCCTAGTGGTGACAACTCTAGTAAGCGCCAATTCATCTGTCCCCAGCTTGTTGATGGCAAGCCGCAAAACCTTCTCAAAGTATTTTTCAGGAGTGGTCAAACACTTAATTGTTGCTCTTAGTAAGTTCAGGAATTCATCCTTTGGGTCACCCTTCAAATCCTGCAAATAGAACAGAATTCTTTAATAGATTTACCCCTTGTTTTGTACAAATGAACTTTAAATATTTGAATTCATTTATAAATAATAAAAATTTTGAATTCCATAAAATTAAATTTATGAGTGAAATAAGCATTTTCATTTAAACAAAACATTAAAACATAAAAGTCCAAATGCAATCTAGAAAATTTTGTACCTTAGGCAAATTATAATTTCACAGAAACTTAAACATAAGAAGTCAGCATACTATTGAGAATTGTTAGTTTTTATTACCTTGTTGATGGCATTCCCAAATGCATTGTTGTAGTGGTTGAGTGTTGCATTAAGTTGTGCCTTACTTCTTGTGGCGATGATCCTAATGATCTCTTCGTCACTATAAGCTTTATGTGAGATCTTCTCATGAAGTATCTTAGCCTCTGATTTTGCCAATGTCATGTTCACCTCATCTCCCTCATATCGGAATGCACTAACAAGAGGAACCAACAGCTGCAAGAGAACAGTAAAACTGAAAAAACCGATTTGACGTGGGAGCAAGAAATGGTAAAAAAAAATAGGTACAATATATAGGAGGAAAAAACATCCAAGAAAGGACTATAAAAGGGAAATCATAAAAGCAAAGAAATGCATGTTTCTGTTCCATGTATACAACTTGTTGCAATTTCCAAAGATCAAATTTGGTACACAAAAACCCACCACAAAATTCGACTTCTACTCACATATGTTCATCTGAATTCAGATAAGTGACAAACACTCAGAACTCAAAAATTACTCAATCTTTTAGTCACAAAATGATAGAACAACATCAAATTCATATAAGCCAAAAATGCCACAAAAGAGTAACATAAACAGCATTCTTAAAAGATTGAAGGCAGCACCTTGCGGAAGTCTCCAGTTGTGTGGTATGCAACATCTTCCTCGAGGGATTTCTTAAAACGAGCATGATACGCCTGCCTCACCTTAAATAGATCGAGTGAAGACCTAGAACAAGCTATTTCAATGAGAACCCAGTTGCTTGAAGTGAACTTCTTGGTAGCTTCATTAGCCAAATATGCATCACGTTCAGCAGGATCCAGTGTCCATAACAATACAGCTCTCTGAATGAGATAAACAATTTTGCACAATCAAGCATTAGCTTCGGCCATATAAAAGAAATCTCAATATTAGGCTGCCTTACTTCCCGTTCAAAAGGTTAAGTAAATATAGCATCAATTAACATTAGATGCACCAAAATCTGACCTCAAAATCACTAGAGAGTTCTTTGTCTAAGGCTTTAAGGAGATCTTCCCCATAAGCTTCAGCATAAGTCTGTCTAATTAAGTTGCGTTGAGCTGCATTCCTGTGAGCCAAAATGGAAATAATCAATGCCTCATTTGTGCCCCATCCTGCAAAACATGATCATAATATCTCAGAACTGGTCTGTCCAAAATGTTACAGAAAATTAAAGAGATATGGCTCGCAATAATAAACTAATCATCTCACAAATGGAGCCCAGATTAACACATGAAGATAGCTAAAATCAGAATTGTAATGTCATTTATACTGAAAATCAGATATTTGACAGTTGAATGAATTGTAATGTGCAAATGATAATCAAATTCAAAGACACCTCTGATCTAAATATGCTAAACAAGCTCAAATTAATGATCTTTGTTTCTTCTTGTTTCTTTTTTTAGATAACTCTTGGTCAAAGCTAATAGACAATCAGATATTACAACTGAAGCTAAAAATACAAGAACAGAAGTCTACTTTTGCAAATTGCAACAAACCTATCCAAACACTAACAAATAAAATAAAATAAAGGAGACCCATTTCTTAAACCATCATTCAGAACTTGCCAAAGTAGATAAGTGCGCAGAGATCTATTTCTAAACAAGAATCTGCAAATTATGTTCGACTCAAAAATCAGACCATCCATTTTTAAATTAATTAATCAAGATCGTTTACTTAAAACTAATCTCTCCATGATCAACATCGGATAAATCTTGTAAAAAAACCATAACCAATAATGAAAGATCGATTGATCGTACGAATAAAATGACTGCACTATATTGTAGGATCAACCTTTATTAATTAAAACCAAATAGAAATTTAAATAAAGACAGACCCAAAAAAAGAACCTTCAAAGGCTTTGTGAAGCTGCTCTGCATCCTCAGATGGAGCTGGAACGTGGGCAGGAACTTTAACGGTCGCCATTGTTCGTGAGAAATCGAAAACGGTGGCTTGATAGTTAGTTTCTTTGGAATGGCTTTTGGCCTGCTTTATAATAATAATTGCACGACATGAAAATGAAAGGAAATTTCTAGCGAAATGATTTCATTTCCATAATTTCGTTACGAGAAATTAAAAAAAAAAAAAAAAATACCATTGTGATCCGCGCCTGTGTTTATCTTTCATTATTTTGGGCCAGGGCCAATAATTATTTTGGGCCAGGGGCATAATCGTGTGTAACACGAGTTCACCTAGCTCATTTTGGGCTCCGCTTGGAATGACTATGGATGACAGCTGACAGCGGGAGCGGCTAAGCTCTAGAAATCAACTATCCGAACCGACTAGCAGTACTGGTACTCAGTCGATCTTGCTCTAGCCGCTTTCGGCTTAAGGAAAGGTTTTCTTTTCCTTTCCATGAAGTTTTTGTTCCAGGCCCCTTCTTAGTCAATGGACTGATAGTTGAAGGGACGGGATCATGACTTTGACTTATAGGTCAACCTGTAAGTGAAGGAAAGAACAGCTGTAAGTTAAGGTTTCAATGGAGTTGAACCTGCACCCGAACCAGAGGAGGGACCGAAGAAACTGCTCGTATCCATTCCAAATCCTTTAAAGAATAAATTATTATATCAAAATCCGTTTAGAACCTACTTAAAATCTGAAACTGAACTTGAAAATACTAAAAAAATAAAAATACATTAAAATTCAACCTGAAATAATAAAACAATTTAACCTTCAATGTTCTAGAACAACAGTACCAGTAATTTAACCTGCAAAGACAATAACTGATGCTATTTTGGGTCTCCGCTTTGATGACTCATCCAGTAATTTAGCTGCTGCAACTCTTTTCTACGTTTGATGGTTGATGTAAGTTTTTCTGCTTGGTTGATCATAAATCTAGTTAAAGCTTAAGCAGCTATATTTGAACCCTAATGCTTTAATGGTTTTCTTCACTCAATCAAAAGTGCTGTCTGTTAGAAAATATAACTTTCAATTTTCTGTACAGGCATGAAGAAGTACGGAAATTTGTTATGCTTAGTTTTGATTGTTGCTCTAGGATATAATATTTAAATAAATGTTTTTATTTTCTATGGGTTGTAAACATCACATTAATGGGGAGCCGCTTGAATCCAATAAACGAAGTCAACTGGGAAGCGGGATGTCTTTCCTAGGTAGTTTGGTATGTGAGTGTTGTTAGCCGCCGTTGTTGAAAACAAAAAAAAAATATATATATATAAAAAATTAATTTTTGCTTAATCTCATATCGGGGAGATAAGCAAAGTGAAGGTAGTGATTTGGCTATAAAATGGAAGCAATATTTAGGTTTCCAAACACATCAAAAACACTTGAACGTGTTTTATATTAGGGAATCTTTTGGAATCCCTTGGAGTATAAAATATTTGGAGTGTTTTGAGGGTGTCGGGTAGAAAAATATTTTGTAATTGTGGTTGTAACAATTTGCCGCATAGTGAATATTTTTCTTGATTGTCGTTTGGCAACGGCCGTGATTTTTCTCCACTTGGGGAGTTTTCCACGTTAAATTATCGTGTTCTCTTTAATTTCTCAGTTATTATTTTATTTTCTCATTTATTCCTGCTTGAAGCCGATCCGAAGGGCGGGAAAAATAGCGATTTTCCCAACAAGTGGTATCAAAGCCTAGTTGTTAGGTGGAGCTTTTAGTGTTAAAATAATTTCTTGTAATTATAAGTATGCTCTGTGGTTGCGGCTTAGTCTGATCTTCCACATCAGAAATACTGTTGTTAGAAATTATTTTATTTTAAAAGCAGGTGGAGTTTTGGAAGTCTTGAAGCGGGTGGAGCTTTGCTTTGGTGTGCTTGAGTATCGGTGGTGAATGTCCTGACGATAATTATTGAAGTTATTCTATTCTGATAATATACCGTGCACGTAACTTCTGTCTAGAAGGCCGGATTTTAAGTGGGACCACTTGTGACCCCTCCGTCCAACTGAGATTTTACGTGGAATGGTAATATTGTCTAGGAGATCATTGTGATCTTTCCTGGGTATTGCCGAATCGGTTTACTTCACTAATTATTGGGTTCACTGTTATAAGCACAAGTAAGCATGTCGGCTATGAGATGTGAGATTGAGAAATTTGACGGGAGAATGAATTTTGCACTGTGGCAAGTGCAAGTCAAAGACGTGTTGATTCAGTCTGGATTGCATAAGGTTTTGAAGGGTAAACCAATCAGCGGAAAGAATTCAGGAAAAGACAGTAGCAGTGGAGACTCAGAAAAATCCAAGATTAGCGATGAAGAATGGGAGGAGCTGGATATCAAAGCGGCAAGTCAAATTCGCATGTGTCTAGCAAAAAATGTTCTTGCTAATGTGCTTGGATTGTCCACGACAAAGGAGTTGTGGGAGAAACTGGAAGAATTGTACCAGGGCAAAAATATATCCAATAGGTTATATTTGAAGGAGCAATTTCATACGTTGAAAATGGCGGAAGGTACAAAGCTGTCAGATCATCTGAGTGTTCTTAATGGCATCGTCTCTGAATTAGAAACTCTTAGAGTGCAAACCGAAGATGAAGATAAAGCTCTCCGATTCATCCTGTCACTTCCTTCGACATATGAGCACATGAAACCTGTTCTGAAATATGGTAGTAAGGAAGTGGTGTATACAGATTTGGTTAGTAAGCTCCTTACTGAGGAGAGAAGACTGAATGAAATGAAAAATAAATCATATGAGGATTCAGTTTTATTTGTCGGTACCAAGAAAAAGAATAAAAGCTCCGGAAAGAGGAAGGTTGTTTGCTGGGTTTGTGGTCAAACTGGACACGTGAGGAAGGATTGCCCGAACGGTGGAGCTGATTCGGCTAGAAGCTCTAACGTTGTTGCTGCCAATGTGATCTCCTGTGGCGAAGGAGATGATGTGTTCTCTCTGTAATTGAGAGATGTGTGTCCTCATGGCATGATTGCTACCCGTTGAGATGCCATGGAAGAGGATGGATTATTGGTGGCTGGTTCACGGAAATGCGCACGACATTGGTTGACAGTTGATGCAAAGTGTGTGGTGAAAAAAAAATATGTCGATGGCTAATGAACTCTCTGAAAAGTCAACAGGAGGGTTGCACCATAAATTATTAGCGGTATCCGACATGGCCGATGGAAAATTCTTGGAGTCGGTAAAGTGGTTCCAAGTGGCGATACTCTTTTATGGTGGAGTATGATAATTCTTGATGATAAGAATTATGATTGTCGGTAGCAGACAATGTTGTGTTTTTTTATTTTATTTTCAAGGTGGAGATTGTTAGCCGCCGTTGTTGAAAACAAAAAAATATATATATATATATATAAAATTAGTTTTTGCTTAATCCCACATCGGGGAGATAAGCAAAGTGAAGGTAGTGATTTGGCTATAAAATGAAGCAATATTTAGGTTTCCAAACACACCAAAACACACTTGAACGTGTTTTATATTAGGGAATCTTTTGGAATCCCTTGGAGTATAAAATATTTGGGGTGTTTTGAGGGTGTCGGGTAGAAAAATATTTTGTAATTGTGGTTGTAACAATTTGCCGCATAGTGAATATTTTTCTTGATTGTCGTTTGGCAACGGCCGTGGTTTTTCTCCACTTGGGGAGTTTTCCACGTTAATTATCGTGTTCTCTTTAATTTCTCAGTTATTATTTTATTTTCTCATTTATTCCTGCTTGAAGCCGATCCGAAGGGTGGGAAAAATAGCGATTTTCCCAACAAGTGTTAGCTTGGACATTCTGGCAGTGCACAAGCATGCCTTGCAATGAACATCTGAGCAAAATGTATATAAATGATACCAAAGTTTCCATATAGGAAGATTGAAAGATGAGTTTATATGATCAATAATATTGGCTGTAAAGTTCGAGAAGTTGTTTTCTCAAAAGAGGTAGTCTTAAGCAAGTTCTAAATGCTTCTTAGATCTTGCAACTGGTTTGCTGTATCTGTAATGCATGAAGCTGAGTAGGACCTATTTCGGCGGTTTAATATGTGAGAGAAAATGCTTTCTGTAAGTAATTTGTCTGTGTTTGTATCTTCAAAAATTGTGTTGGTAAATTGATTTTATGGTTTTTTTTTTTTTTAAATTTGACCCTCTATATTTTGCTAATGCTTCAAACCCACTTTAGGGTATGATAATTAAATTAGTGCTTTTATTAAGTTTATCAATTTTATACTTTGTTTTTAATTGCTATTATTTTGAACATAGCAGATATTGGAACAAAAAGATTCATAAAGCTGACTCCAACTAGTTTGGGACTACTCTATGAGTTTTATTAAATATTAAATTAAAAAAATTGGCCAATCAAAATATAAAAAAATTAAAATTTTTTTAAAAAATAAAAATAAAATACTGAACAAAGAGAATATCTTAAAACTTTCCTTTATTTCAACTTTCATATATATATATATATATATATATATATATATATATATAACTTTCATATATATATATATATATATATATATATATATATATATATATATATAATAAATACCTCAAAGGTAACAACTTTTTTAGACTTTTTTTTTTTTTTTGAGAAATAAGATATTTTTGACTTAAAAAATGAATTATTGATGATAGTTTATAAAATTGAAATTAAAATTGAATTATTGATGATAAATGTTAAAAACATATATTAACCACCCAACTAAATTTCCATTAGAATATAATTAACCTATATAATTTATTTTTTTTAACTCCATCACCGTGTTCACATTTTTTACCCGTTTAGAAAAATCCATCACAGTATTCACATTTTTTTACCCGTTTAGTAGGTAACCGGTCACTGAGTCTCTTGGAGAACTTCAAGTGAACTCGTTGTTCTTCAACAAACGATAGCAGAAACGAAACAAGCTGTGAACCTAAAAACCTTGCTGTTACTCTTCAATGGCGGTAGCGAGGATCTTAGCTGCTACGGCAACAATAACAGTAATTGCAGCCTCTCTGTTTTGGGCATCTACCGCCAATGATACTACTGAATCTGCTTTTGTCAAGAAAACCATTTCTTCGCACAAGATCGTCATCTTCTCCAAGTCCTATTGCCCGTAAGACTCTCATTTTCTTGTTATTTCTCCAATTATTATTCAATCCTTTTAATCTTAGATTTACAAATCCTATTAAAATTAACTGTATATGTAACTAGTGATTCATAATCCATATTTCGTATATAATTTGGATTTATAATTCATCTTAAAGTTGCAATTAACATACTCAATTAATCCATTGTTATCTGAAGTTGAATCTATAAATGGCTTCTGTATCAGCAAAGAAAGATTACCATTTGCTTTAATTTTCTATTGTACAGATACTGTAAGAGGGCTAAAGCTGTTTTCAAAGAGTTGAACAAAGTGCCACATGTTGTTGAGCTAGATGAGAGAGGTTTGATCACTGACTTCATCATTAATTTCATTCAGTGCAGGGGAATGTAGATGTGTGTTTGTAGGAGAAATGGCCTAATCTATTTCACTCCAAACATCAAACAATAATCTGTTTCTAAAAAGAAAAAAATAAGGAAATTTGAGTATGTGTAGGAAGATACACTGCTCAATCCTGCTTTTTTGAATCTCTTGGTGCTTGTTTTAACTCTGGTTTCCTTTATAGACATGAATATAAATCTACATATTGTTGGAAAATAAAACAAGTTCAATTGAGATTAGGATTAGGAATTTATATTTTGCAATTGTGTTCTCATCAGGAGTTGATCTTATCTCGTTTAATATTTATTGTAATTAGTAAATGGGTTTATGATTATTATGTGCTTATATATAGGCTACTGTATGTAATCTGTGTAAATGAGTAAAGGAGGAATGAATGTGTGCTGGGGAAAAGCTCCAACAAGCTTCTGTTGAAAAGCCAAATGTAGCCAACTTAAAATGTTTTGCTGTGTGAGCCAGAAGCTTGGCTTGAGTCGGACCATATTGATTTTGGGTGAATAAGATTGCCAATTGGTTGAGTGCAAAACCAGTGCATTGAAGTTCAATTATTTGCAAATATGCTTATTTTGTGAGTTCACCTTTTAAGATTACATCTCTGGTCTCGAAAATGGATTACCATGGTAGTACGCAACTATGGATTTTTAGTTTGAGCAGTTCATTTTGGCATTAGAACTTCAAAGTAAATCTTTGTGTATTCTGGAACTTATCAAAATCTTTTCCTTTGTTTTATAGATGACGGGCAGAACATTCAGGATGCCTTGAGTAAAGTTGTTGGAAGGCGTACAGTTCCTCAGGTTTTCATAGATGGAAAGCATATTGGTGGCTCTGATGGTAAGATTGCTTCTTGCAGAAACAATGCAATCATTTGTGTTATCTATTGAAAGCAAAATTTGTACTATAAAAAAAAAAAACAAAAAATTAACCAGAGAATGCATCTTATTTTTTGATAACAGATACTGTTGAAGCTTATACAAGTGGGGAACTAGCTAAGCTTCTAGGTATTGCTGCTAAGAATGATGATCTTTGATCCAATACTATAGTTCATTGTTAGAATAATATGCAAAAGCAGTAAACATGTTCTGAACTCTTCAAATGGATAATATGGTTTTTACTGTTACCTTTATAATGTTATCTAATTTTTTATATTTTGGTTTCCATTTGGCTACCATAGACAAGTTTTTAAAATTATGCATGTTGATTCATGGTTTTTATCAAGGTGATGCAGTATGTTTTGCTTCTTTTCTTGTGTTCATATTTTATGCGCGCTTGTGGTATATATATTGGTCCAGAAAAACTCGTCCCAGATATTAAATGCTGTGACAATCCTTGAATTATTAGCTAAGTATCCAAATTCATCTGGAACTTTTGATTATATTAGCAAGCTGACCATGAATTTGCACAAGATGCACACCTTTTTTTTTTTGTGCACAGACCAATCGATCACATATTACCGTACTGGCTAGCATCAAATTAAAGTGTATATTCACAAAATGACTTCGTTTTAATTCCAGGCTAGATCATGCATGGCTTTTTTTTTAATGTTTATATATACAGCACAGAGCATAATGTTGGAAAACTTGGCTTACAGTATATCCTTCTATTGCAATTTGGTTATGTCTTATTCTTGCTCATAGTTACAGCTATGTGTTATTATTTCTCATGCTCTCTATGATTCAGCATCATATTTTAAATTTGACTTTATAAAATGGTTTTTTTTTTTTTACTTGGCTCCCTAAACTTTTGAAATTTTTCTTTAGCCCCCTAATTATAGAGTCAGTCTTAATAATTCATGTTATCTGATACCATGTTACAAGATAAAATGAAAATTGTTATTCATTATATAATAATTCACATAGTGAAGTACATTAACACTGACAGAGGGAGGGGGTGCCAGAGGGTAGGAGTGTCTACTATATATTTTTATATGTACAAGAAGCTTAGTATTAGCTAATTTTAGTTAAATACAAGTAAAAGATTAACGTTACACTTACACATCATGTCATTTATTTATCTAGCTGATAAGAAATACTTTGGAAACACGTGTATTTATTTATCTAACCTCTTTTCTTTTCTTTTTATTTGATAGAATTAGAACCTTTGAGAAAATAAGGGAAGAGATATTTCATAGCTAAGAATAACTTTAATTTGATCAAAGAGATAATAATCTTTTTTTTCTAAAACTTAAGAGGGAGATTTTACATTGATTATATTTAAATTTAATATACACTCTTACAGTGTGTTTTTTTATTCATTATGAGGCTCGATAGGCCAAAATAATATTACAATACTCTTATCTTATAGAGCGTGTATGTTTATACTTATTCATTAAGATAAAAAAAAGAAAAAGTTTATTTGTTTTGTCTCTTTGGATAAGAAGCTTGTTTGAATGTGAAGGCAAAAAATCAACTTATTCAATAAGTTAAATTTATAATTTAATCCGGTAAGCTATTTAGCTTAGTACAAATAACAGAAATATCTTCATCTAATATTTGAAATTATAAATTTTTTCCTAATCCCTGAAAGTCTCTTTCTCTCTTGGTTACGGTCTCCACCTTCGCTTTTTGTATCGTCATTGTCTAATCTTGCGTCCTACTTTTGAGCTCAAATTTGATTTCGCTCTTTATTGTCTTCCTTTATCCTTTCCTTTTTTTATTATCTTTTGGATGTTTATTGTTTCTCCTTTCCTTTACTTTTTTTTATTATGTATCATCTTGCTACACTTTTTTTCTTTTCATAAAAATTAAACTAGAAATTTCATTAATTGAAACTGTATATAGATATGGGATACAGATCAATATTTTTATATAGAAAGTTTAATAATAAATTACTTATACAAAAAATTAAAATAATACAATCTTGATTTAAAGTATTTGATCGAGTTGACAGAAGTATAATATTTATGTCATAGGCAATCGCTTCCTCCACTTGTTGGTTGTTAATGGCCACTGTTCGACTCTATGGTCTTTCTACAAGTTTGATCTAATTATCTTCAAATTTATTCCTTCTGTTAAAGAAAAGATATGCACTTCTTTTTATATAACTATCCAAATAATAAAGGACGCTAGACAAGATCATTATAATGGTGATAACAATAAATCTTAATATTTGAGTGACAATAACTCAAATCTGTAAATAAATATGAGGATTATTTATAAAAAATAAATAAGAAAGAAAGGGTGATCTCAGTGGCCGCCCGTGGAAAAAGAAAAGAAAAATTATAAGTTTTAGGTTTTGAGAGAAAGAGAGAGGGGAGGAAAGTATCTTGCTATACTTTTGATTATCTACTAGTGTTTTACAACATGCGTTGCACGTTGTTAGTATTCAGTATTGCTTGTTATTTATACTCATTAATTTATTCTTATATGCTATTAAGTATGATTATAATTTTTCATTTATATTGTCTAGATATTTATATGATGTTAAGACATAATTAATAATATTCATGTTATAAGCAAATAATATTTTTCTTAAACTAATTGTAAAATGACAGGACAACATTAAAAGTCAAGTATATTTAATAAAATAATTATAGACGATAAAATGAAAAAATTATTATTAATCATAAGATTAGACTTCAATTTTTTTGAAAATGATAAGGTTAAACTTTAATTAGCATCAATTTCTTTAAAAAAATTAAATAATATGAGTCTATGTTATTTGAATGTTGATTTGAGTTTATGAAAAACTTAGATATAGATAAATGTATATAAATAACAAAAAAATTCAAAATTTTAAAAGTGATATATATATAAAAAACATATGAAATAATATTTTTTTATAGATGTTTTTATATTTTTTTTATTTTGAAGTTTATTGTAAAATTAAAATAACAATTTATTTTTCAAAGAATTCATATTGTAAATAATTAATGACTGACAGTTCAATTAGAATAATGTATTAAAATAATAATATTACCTTTAAAAATATTAAAATAATATAATAATATACTTTTTTTAATCAATTAATAAAAAATTAAGAAATTGTAATTTATCAATTATTAAAAACTTAAGTTATTTAATAAACTCAAACTATTATCAATTATCCAATGATCCAATGACTAAAGATATTTTAGGATTTCTAAACTTTCACTAAGGTTATTACAGGTAATCTCATTATTTCTCATCTTATTTCTACTTTTATATATAGTACTAGTCTTTTGTGTGGTATGCGTTGCATGTTAATTATACTCATTATATGCTCATTTTTTTTCTATAAAATATTAAACTATAAGTTTTATTTAGATTAAAATAAATACAAGTGATTAATTTATATTACACTTTGCCATACAAACTACCTGCAATGCTACATCTTATGTACTTAATTCTATTTTTATATAATAAAGTGGTCTCGGAATAAAGTTCAATCCAATCTCTAAACTAATCCTATGCAGATTTTTAAAATTCTAATAGGTGTCCAAAAATAAAGTCAAGTTATCACTTAATTTTCAACGCTTGCCCTCGATCCCAAATTAATATCTATATACAACTATACTGAAAAAAAAATAATAAATTATTTTTTACTGCTGGTTAAAAGAAAAAATAAGATGATGATTTGAATTAATAATGGAAATCAAAAAATTTTAACTACGGTAGCAGTATTATTTACCTAGTGTATCAGATAAAGGAATATATGAGCATACATACAAATTCTTGAAACCCCAACAAGTGACCCAAGCAGAATTATATAGTTCTTTTTTTTTTTAGTGTTCCAAACACTATTTTCATTTAAATCAAACAGATTTAAAATATAATAGAAAAAATATAAAAAGAATTAAAAATGTTTAATCATCAATAGACCATCTATTTATTACAAGGGGATATAAATCTCATACTAAATTAAAATAATAGTAATTACAAATTATTCGGTAATGAAAATGAAAATAAAAAATTATTATTAAGAATAAAACTCTTTCAAAACTCACCAGAAATATATTTCAATTTATATAGATATATAAATATATCAATAAAATATTAAATATATTTTTTAAATTAAAATTTTCAATTATTTATCAATTTAATTATGTAAATTTTATTTAAAAATTTACTTTTTAAAAAATATATCCAATGAAATCTTACAAACATAAAGAAAAAATATTAATAAAAATAATATTTTTTTCTTCTTTTTTTTATCTCTCATAAATAAAATATTACTCTCTCTGTTCTTTTTATATAGGAAAAGTTTTCATTTTTAGTGTTCTTTTTATATGGAAAATTTTGTCTAATTTGGTAATTTTGGGAACCATGCTAATGTGAAAAGTCTATCTTACCCTTGTTTTAGTCATTTGTGAAGCTTTTAGTGTGAGATTTCTCAAGATAGTGGCAGACAAAAGTATAGATGAGCATTTAAAGTGAATAAATTTTGGTGAATGGATTTTTTACATCAATTTCTATTATAAAAAAAAATGTGCTCATATAGGTTATATGACCACCGATTAAAATGAAGTTTGAATAGAAAAAGACTACAAAATTTTTAAGTTGGCTATAATAAAAGGAATTTTTATGGACTTCGCCAAAAATTTAAAAACTTATGCAGTATTTAAAGTACGTTTTCAATAATCAAAAAAATAGTCGGAAGGTTAAATGAACATAAATTTTCATATTCTCACACAACTTTCCCAAATAAAGTACAAAAAATGAATTTCTCTCCACGTGTCAGAGCATAAACTTTATTTTATAATTGTTTATATTCCATTCATTCTAACAAAGCATTTAAAACCTTATTGAAGATTGAAACATAATTTAAGATATGCCTTGATATTAGAGGATAAATAAATTATATATTAGAGATAAATTAGACAAAAAAAATGACAAAAAAAAAATGGTTAAATTGATTTCTTAATCTTGATGAAAAATTAGTTGTGTCTATATAAAAAGAACAAAGGAGTATATACATTCTATTTGAAAATTTATTTTTAATAAAATACTTCCAATCAAATCATACAAACATAAAGAAAAAAGAATATTAATAAAAAAATATATTTTCTTTATTTTTTATCTATATCCTAAAAGAATTAAAATTTAATAAATAAAATATAAAAATATTTTCAAATGTCGCATTATTATATTTATTAAAAAATAAATTTAGTAAAGATAAAACTTAAAATTTTAAATGCTTAATTATCTATATGTATTTATCTAAAAAAATAGTTTTTTTAATTCATTAGGAGGCCTAATTGATCGAAATAACATTGCGGACTATAACCATCCACTCACCAAATCGGTGAAAACACTTGTAGTCGAGAAGATTTGAACTCGAGACCTCTCACTCCTCACATAAGTGAGAAAATAATCAGACCATACATAATTGACTTAAAAAATAATTTTTATAAATATATTCTAATAAAATATAATTTTCTAATTGATTATAACTAAGATTATTTTAGGATATCATAAATTTCATTAAATGCGCTATAAAAAATCTCATTATTTCCCATCTTCCCACTTTTATATATAATATAGATAGATTAAGTTTACTATTAGTACTTTCCATCAATTAGTATTGATTAATAATTTTCTAGTTTCCTTCTTCTCTACTTTCCGTTGCACTATCATCAAGTTAACAGATTGCTCTATCTGTTAATTAGCTTTCGGTGGAGTCTAATTATGTAATTCAAAGTTAGCATAATATAAAAGAAAATACTTAGCTCTCTTTTCAAGGCTTAATTTCACCCGATGCTGCTCAAACTGTAGCACCTATCCCATTATGATTCTTCAAATTCAATTCGTCCTGTAAAAATTTCTCAACTCCAATTTATGTAACACAAAAGTGATTTTTGCCGGATTTCAGTGTGTCTGCACCGGAAAGCTGATATGGAGCTCCAAATCTGCTTTTATTTGGATTTTTAATGTCATAGCAACCTTGAAAAAAGGAAAACTTCTCTTTCTTTCTTGCTCAATTTTTTCTCCAAGCTGGTGCTCCCCTATTCTCTCTCTTGCCTAATTTCTCTTTCATGCTGCCCTTAAAAAAGTATAATCTGCAAGTGAGAAGACATAAAAAATGTATAAACTACGAGTCAATATGTACAAAAATTGACTTTACCAAAAACACGTAAATTCTGAATATCACATCACTCTAAATTCGTTAAAAACATATTAAAAATATGGATTGATTGTTCTCGTAGGCTTTCCAGCCAAGATTTATTGCAGGCAAGAGCTACTTTTGTGTTACACAAATGAGAGTTGAGCAATTTTTCCGGGACGAATTGAATTCGAAAGACCACAATAAGATAAGTGTTATAGTTGAGGGAAAACGGGTGAAACCACAATGGGTAGGTGCTATAGTGGACGGAAAACGGGTTAAAAAAAACCTCTTTTTAATGATTGTTGGATTAATTTTTTTACAATCCTATTTACAAATATTTTGTTTCCTTATCGTCCACAATTAATTTCCTAAGTTATAACGAAAAATATTTTCTATTTTAATCCACTCCAAAGGCATCAACTCGTATTACTAAATATTTTGTACACCTTCAAAGACACTTTCAAAATTGTTGGGAGAAAATCAGTCAAGAAAATGAAAATAAATCTTTGCTTTTTGGAGTAGAGTCACACTTGAATTTTTGTGGAGGTTTTGAAATCAGTTTTAGGAGTTTTATAAGGTCTATTTGTGCCAAATAATTTTATTTTTATGTTTGATTTCTCTATGAAAAAATGCTAATTCTACTGTTATCTTATTTATTCATTTAGATGCTTTTATATTTCCTGGATTTATTTTTTATATTATAACATCAATCCAACGACTTTAAGTGACAATGATTGTTTGAGGGATTTAAAACAAAAATAAATTAAGAGTTAAATAATAAATTACTATCTCTATTTCATAATATTTGTCACATTTGAAATTTCACATTCCTTAAGAAAACCATTACATTTATCTAAATTAGAATAAATCATTAAGTAAATTGACTATATTATCCTTAATTTAATACTAATTCTCTACAAAAAAACAATTAAATTGAAATATTATTGGTTATATATAAAGGGTGAATATAGAAAAAAATAATTTATTACTCATTGAAACCACAAATATAATAAGTATTTTGGAACAATTATTTTTTCTAATGTGATAAGTATTATAAAATAGAGGTAATAGGTTTTAAGTTTGATTTTTCTTTTTTTGGAACACAGAGGAGGCAGTCATCCCTTAGGAATAATCTTAGGCCAAATTACCCCAACAAAGTCAATATCTAAAAATACCTTAGCTCTTGAAGTTTACTCTTCTTTATATAATTCAATGCATCAATTTAGAAGGTCAAATATGTAAAAATGCATTCAAATGATTCAGATATCTAATTTATTAAACAATTTTAATTATTGCAATAAACTATTAATATCATCTCTTAATTATCTAGCTCAAGATAATTTTACTTTTACTTAAGTTAGAATGCTAGTTTATATATCAAGTTATAAATAAATTGAGCCGAGTTCCGATTTTGTTGAGATAAAGTTGAACTTATTAAAGGTTGAAAAAACCAAATTTGAATAGGTTCATTTACCAGTTCAAATTCAATTTATTTATTCAATGAGCTGGTAGGAGATTTTTCTAACTGAGTCTCGCGCCACTTAGGATCGTCATGGCCCATTTATGTCTGAAGGACTAAATGACATATTTTCTTAACCCAAAAAAACGAAAAAGAGAGAAGAAAGAGCTGATTAATATATGAGATCAATTTTGGAGGGACAAATAAATAGTAATTTGCCAAAAGAAAATGCAGGTTTAGTGTGTTTGGGCTTAGATGAGCCGATGTATCTTCGATCATGGCCTTATCCATGGCAATCACGGACAACTTTTATGTTTCAGCTAAATGTTTTGAAAAGTTTAATTGGTCAGTCAGTCCTAAATTTTGTGTGGGTCAGGTGTCACTTTCTCTTCTCTACTAAGAATCAAATGTGGAAAGAGTAACTTTCAATTTTGAAGACACACTTCTTCTCCGGCAGCGGTTATGGCGGTTTTCCCTCTGAATTCTTCTTCTCCGAAAACCTAGAGAAAGAAAGTTTGTGTATTTTAGAAGGAAGAGAAGAGAAAAGGAAAAATTTTGGGATAAGATCAAAAGAAAGAATCATATTTAGAGAGCGAAAGAGAAAGAAAGAATCTTTGTACAGTGAATTTGTGGTGGAAATTCATTATCCTAATTCCTGTAGAGACCCAATAAAGATATGGGAAAAGCAAAATCTTTTAGGAGCAAAGCAGTTCACTTTGTGTCTGATCTCACCACTGTCTTTCTTAACCCTATCTCTGATAAACCATCTAAGCCTCCTAATCCGAATTCTCCTGTCACTGTAAGTCTATTTACTTTATCTCTTGTTTTAACTTGATGGGGTTCTTTCTTCATTTTTGGATTAAAATTTGGTAATTTTATTATTAATTTGTTACGTTTGGATGATTGATTGAATACCCATTTCTAGTTTGATGATCGGTATAGAGATTTTAGCATTCGAGCAGTGTCCGTATTTCTTATTCCATTTGGCGTTTTGGTTTGGTGATGTTTTCTAGCCGCTTTTTATATTTCTTTTGATGGGTTACTAAGTTTTCTGATGGGTTCAATCGAATTTAGGATGTAAGAATTGGAACAATGGAGCTGATTTGTAGCTAGAACTCACTAATCAAAAGCTCAGTACATTTTACTAGGGAAATTTACTCTCTGGGCTGGGGGAGCATTCCGACCCTCTACTGCAGCTGAGTATCCTAGATGGCAACAAGGAAGAGGAGTAGATCGGAAAGAGCCTGAGATGTTTGATAAGGGGCCATTTATCCAAATTTTGGTTGTTATTTTGTTACTTTTCATTAACAGAAATAATAAGCTAAGCATTACCATATATAAACAACTGTTAGAATCTATCTGGTGATTGCTTAATAAATGGTGCTTGTAGTTATTGCTGTTTTCTATTGATTTCATAGTTAATAAAAATGTAAGTTTAGACTGTTGAGAAATTGTCCAAATTATAACTCAACTTATTATTTTGATAGGAAGACCTGAGTGAGTCAAAAAGGAGTCAGCTACAGTCAATCACTGAAGAGGATACTGGGGATTTAGCTGATGGGCCAGATACTTCTTCTTTTACTGCGTTCCTCTATTCCTTATTGTCCTCTTCAGATTCTGGAGTTAATTCAAATGCAGATGAGAAGAATGATAGTGTAGCAGAAATTGTTGATCAGCCATCTGACAGTACAAGGAAAGAGAGTAGCACAAAGAAGAGTTTACTTTCCAGGGGCAAACAATCTCTTAGAGCCATTTATCAAGCTGCGAGAATCGGTGGATATCGAGGTCAAGAGCAAAAGTTCGAATCTGACATGAAATATACTGATGAAAGTGATGATAATTTTGATGGACTTGAGATGAAGCATATGCAGAATGTGGAGCAGGCTGTTGAAGCCAGAGAGCTTCCAGATGTTTCTGAGCCTTCATTGCTTCTGTCGGAGAAAGCAAGAAATGCCCTTTATGCTTCCCTTCCAGCCCTTGTTCAAGGGAGGAAATGGTTATTGCTTTACAGGTTCAGAAAAGATCTTATTAATTTTAGCTTTTAAACACGTATAGTCTTGTTACTAGTACTTGTTGAAATAACGGTTATTTTTTTTGGGTTAACTAATATCTTTAATTAATTCTCGCTGTGCATGTGTTGTTACATTATTCTTTGCAGTACATGGAGGCATGGGATATCACTTGCAACCTTATATAGAAGAAGCATGCTTTGGCCTGGACTGAGCCTGCTGGTAATGTCTTAGTAACTTTTGACCAAAGCATCTTTTTTTTTTTTTTCTTCCATTGCTTGCATTTTTTTCATATTCTTCTCTGAAGGTCATACCATGATTTTCTTGTCCTTTTTAACTTGATGTATTAGTAAAATTGATTCTCCAGCATATGCATGGATGTTTATGTGTATCACACTACCGTTATGTATGTTGTTTGAGTGACACACTCATTATACAGTTTCCCTGCAATAATTTATAATTGTACCATCCGTTATGGGAATATCATTGCGTTTTTGTCAGCCTTTAAGTTAAATAGGATACTGCTCTAAGTAAACACAATAACAATGTTTTAGATTTTTTTAGCAACAGATCTTGAAGTATTGAATATATATGTCCAATAAAATTACAATTCCATATAAACACCAGACTCTCTTAGTTAGTTCTGGTACTGAATAGTTGTCTTCTTCAATTACATTACTTTATTCTTCTCAAATCATTCTCGGCTTTTTTCTTGATTTACCAAATGATTGTAGACCCTTGATTCATGTAGCATAGCCTTAGTTACTTCTTGTTTGCCTATTTTATGCTTGTCCTATTTATTAATATATCAAATGATTTTCAAAGCTTTTTCTTTACAAAAGGTATTTTGAAATTTTTTCTGACTTTGCTTTTCTTTGATACTAATATTTGATCAGAAAGGATATTGGAAACAAAGATTCATATAGCCGACCCTAACTAGTTTGGCACTAAGGCTTATTTGTTGTTGTTACCAAATGATTTTCTATCTCCACATAACTGATTTTATGTTTCATGCATACAATTCCTACATCCTAAAGTGGCTGGTTTTCCCCCTGTTTTTTGTGTTTGTTCTTCCGTTGTCTACATAACCCAGGTGTCAATATATGCATTCCCCTTGTATAAGACGGCATAGCTCCTCACTTATCGCCTATCGGCTTAATGTGCAGTCGCCTTCGGCGAGTCGCACGCTAAAACTAGAGTGTAAACGCTGGCTCCCAGTATTTGACTTTCAACTTAGATATCGTTCCCCTGTATATGGTTGCAGCTGATTAATGCTTGATGTTATTCAGATATAATACTTTCCTTACAACCTCATCGTTTTTCGTCGCTAACATACGACGAAAATACTCTGGACTTACATGAATACCCCCCCTGTATATAGTTATATCATAAGGCACTGTTTATACCATTATATCATTGTATTCGTTTAGAGTGAAGCTCTGTTTGGCATCGGGTACTTTTGGAATATTTTGGGTTGTCAACTCCATAAAAATCTGAAGTCATAATGCATCTAAATCTAGTAGAGGGCTGGGATATTAATTATTGCTATTTACTATAGGAAAATTAGTATATAACTATAGTAGTGGCTCCTATTATTTCTATTCATTTTCTTTCAGGTTGTTGGAGACAGAAAAGGTGCAGTTTTTGGCGGCTTGGTTGAGGCACCACTAAGACCAACCAACAAGAGAAAATATCAGGTGTCACTAAATTACATTTGATCCGTTTGGACAAACATTTTCTCATAAAACTCGTGTTGACATTGAATTCTGAGCAGGGAACAAACAGCACCTTTGTTTTCACGAATACACCTGGCCACCCTGTGATATTCCGCCCCACAGGTATTTCCCTTTTCTGCATCCTGGGACAGGAAATCTGATTTCTAATATATGATGGAAAAAAAATCAGGCACATGTTAAAATATCATCCTTAATTCTTGCTTATTTTATGGGTCTGTTGATGAGTTGTTATGCGAGTAACTTTGGCAAATGGTTAAATAAGTAATAATAAAATATATTGGGTGTACCTTTGTATTAACGAATGTATCCTTATGCTGTGATTTGCTGTCAGTGCCCTCGATTTTGGTCAACAGCTTTTACTTTACACAATGTTTTTCAAATGACCAAAAATGCACGGTGTATGTCTTACACTCGTGAAATTTTTTTTTTATGAAGCAAACACTGTAGACAGCTGTAAGAACATACCATACTCTTTTGCCCTGGATCTCAGAAATCCCAATGGGCTCACATGAGGAGCACAGAATAGAATATCAGCTGCAACAAGAAATTGTACTATTACTTGGGACATTATTCATCATAGTCCTAGATGCTAGGACTCCAGTTTCCAAAATTTGTTCTCAGAATTCCTTTCGTGCTCTGAAATGCTTGGAATAGAATTTTATCATCTGATCTTCCAATTCAAATAAAAAAATCATAACACAGATGGTTTTTGGATACAATACACATATCAGTTCAAGTGCCAAAACTTGGCCTGTGTTTACCCAATATGATAGGATACTGGATTTGATTCAGAATATTTCTTTTTAAGCAGTGTCCTGATGGCAGTATTGAAACAGGTGCAAATCGCTATTTCACTTTGTGCTCTTCTGACTTTCTGGCGATTGGAGGGGGTGGTCACTTTGCACTCTACTTGGACGGTGATTTGTAAGCCCTTATATTCCTCTCTGTTATTTGTGTACTTGTTTTACAACCATTTTAGTCGTGTGAAAATGAAATGTATGTCCATCTTCAAGAATCAAATTTAATGAAGGTAAAGAGCACTCATAATCACACTATTTACTGACACTGTCATTTTCCATGAAAGATTAAATGGATCGAGCTCAGTCTCAGAGACATATGGAAACCCGTGTCTTGCACAGTCGGAAGACTTTGAAGTAAAAGAAGTTGAGGTATGTACATAGCTAATCCCTTCACATGCACATATGATTTTCAATATAGCTCACTGGTGCTGGGTGGTGAGTTGCATTTTGCTTTCAGTAGAAGAAATCACTAGCATGAAAAAGCAAACCTTTTATTTTTCTTGGTTTCAAATTGTAGCTATGGGGCTTTGTATACGGTACCAAGTATGAGGAAATACTTGCTTTGAGCAGAACAGAGGCTCCTGGGATTTGCCGGTGGTAAATATTCGAGCATATAGCTGATCTTTTGTCATTATGATTGTCAATGTGGATCAGTTGGTTTTGTTTGTTGCCTTTGAATTATTCCAAAGCTGACGTGTTGAACTGACTCAAAAGCGGAAGACACCTCTGTAGATAGTCGCTGTATATATATATAATATATATATAAATGGAGTTTTACACAATCCTAATAAATGGAGTATTTACACAATCTTAATAAATGGAGTATTAACACAATCCTTGATAGTTTTGGATAAAACTTGGATTACTGACAGTTAAATTCAAAGATACGGAGATGAGAGAATCTTTCTTTTGATGTGTGTTGCAGAATATTCAAGTCGGACATATGTAAGAATGCTGCTTCATTTTGAAAACATAAAACATTGGAAATTTAGCATTTAGTAAGTTTAAATTCTGAAAATTGAATGCCAAGAATAGCAGATGGACTATAGGGTTGTCAAATTATTGTAATACTCAAGTTTGCAAATGGTTTGGTGCTTGCACTAATCGGAAGACCTGAAATTGTTTAGCAATTTTACTTTGCCATTCTGTTCTGCATGACTATTCCTAATTAAAGTACTTTTTTATATCCTATAATATCCGTATTTAATCCCAAATTTGATTACTACTTATTAGAAGATGAAAAAGCCTACTAAAAACCACACTCGAGTTCTCCACGGTGAATTAAATAATCAACTTTTTAGTTTCATCATATAAATAATATGTGTGTGTATATATATTAGTTTTTTTTTTTTTTATAATGAATTGCCTTTCGTCCGTGAAAGCAAAAAAAAAAAAAAAAAAAAAAAAAATTTTGAGGGTAATTAATTTAGAAAGTAAGGATGCAAATGTAAATTTCTTGATTGATGTGAAAGAGGATTTTCCAATTTTGCCTTTATCAACAGGGCTACACATGCAATCGTTCTGTTCATTAATGCTGCCGCCCTACGCTACACTAACACAACCATTTGCAGTGCTGCGGCAAAGGAAGACTAAATTTGACGGAAAAATCTAAGCAAGAGGCTTGTAGAGGAAGAAACTGAAAAAGAAAATCAAGGTCAGGGCATTGAATAATTTTTTTATTAATCCTTAAGAGTTACATAAGCAAGCAAATAAACCTGGCTAACCATAGATAGAGTTCTAAAAAAATGGAAAGGAACTCTACATGTACCCTAACCAACAAAGAATACACAGGAAAGAAGAAAATGTAAACCACGCTTTAGATTCAAATATGATCAACGAGCTCTTCAATGACTGTTGACGTCAATTCAGAGAACTTTATCACAGGATCTGTCACAAAAAAAGATGAATGTCAAACAACTTATACCACAAAGAAGGGGGGGAAAAAAAACGAGGAAAAGTATAGTAGAAACTGTAGCTAATAATCCTCCTTTGGAACGTTCGTGTGAATTATGGCAAAGTACCAAGTATATAAATAGTGATTTCAAATCCAGAGGTTAGTCATACTCGAGCGAGTTTATGTAAGACAGTTTGGTTGTTATGGGGGGATTCATTGAATTCTCCAATTTTGATGAAATTTATTTTGGATGAATGGTATGATCCCCTGTAGCCCCAAAATGAAAGGCAATTTGAAGAAATGAGGCATCACATTTACTAGCCAATTTGTTTTTTTTTTTTTTTTTTTTTTTTTTTTTTTTTTTTTTTTTTTTTTCATGCCTTTTTTCACAGCAATAAAGAAAGCAACAGAAATCAATTGATCTCAAAAGAAATTTCATCATACCTTCGTTATCAGTAATTTCTATACCAATCATGTGCCAACTAGGCCTGCTGAAAATTCCTCAATTACACAACTGTAGCAGTCTTCTCGACAAACCCTTCTTTTAAGGTCTGAGGGGAACCATTAATCAGATTGGCAGTCTTGGTGTTCGCTGTTTCCTCATATGCAGCTTCATGAACACCAACCGCAGCACGGCCAGAAGGGTCAAGATTTTTGGACCATGCTGCATCCCATTCAACTGCCTTTGCAGTACTGCATGCAACACTTGGACCTCCAGGAACTGTTAACCTTGCAGCATTCTGCTCAGAAATGGAAACTAACTTCTTAAAAGTTGAACATACAAATACAGCAGGCAGAAATCTGGTAAATGGATGGTCCACTAGATTTTAGAGGACCATTAAGAAATAAAAGATCAGAAGTTACAGAAAATAATGATATTACACCTTAGGGAAGAATTTCTCAAAGATGGCTCTGTAGTAGTATGCCTCTTTTGTGGTAGGAGTATTTTCTGGGTATATGAAGCTTGCATTCATCAACATTGCATCTGTGACCTGTCCATTTACACCAGTGATGAGTAGCTCACATAAGGCTATCAAATACATAACAAAGAAATAAAATTTTAAAAAAAAGTAACGAAAAGATTTCAATTTATTTTTTGGGAGTTATTCAACAAAAACGACTGTATATGCTCTAAAAAAAATCAAAATCATACAACGTGAATAAGAAAGAATGCAAAAAGAAAACAAGCTCAAGCTATACATACTTGCTTGTTTGCATGATCCCTCAAACCATCAATCCAACTATACCCAACTCCATCACTGAACTGTTCCTTCTGCCTATATAATATGTGCTGAAACCAAGTAAAAAATGAAGATTTCAAAATTCTTCCATGTAAATTGTACAAGGATGCAGAAAGGCATGAGATGGTTAACTAAATGGCTGAAGATGCAGCAGAGGCAGAAAGTAATAAACCTTTGGAAGATACGGGTTCTTCTCATCATCAAATGCATTGCGCAAGACCCACTTCTCTATCCTTCCAAGATCACGCCTTATCTGCAAGAACAAGAGAATATCAAATGTCTACTGAGAACAATTTATCAGCATTAATGAACTATCAGCTATGACTTAAAAATGTTCGATGGCACAAAATTCATGAGAAAAAAAAAAGGCCATTGGCATAATTTTGATTTCTATGCAAATAAAACTACTAATACAGAAGAAGACAACATTGGAAAGTGCCAATCGTAACACACGTACCATTTTCCACTCAGGATCTATGCTCATTGCAACATTGATGAAGTCTTTGTCTAAAAAGGGTACACGAGCCTCAAGGCCCCATGCTGAAGTCGATTTATTGGCCCTCAAGCAGTCATAAAGATGAAGAGCCTTGATCTGTTAATTATCAAAGATGCAATCAAAACTTTAAAAGCAATATTTCAGGGAGTATTAACATATTGAATCAAAGTAATAACTGGAGCACAAATAGTTTTGAACCCATGATGATCATAATATTTAAAGAAAAAAAAAGAGAGAATAGCAC
This sequence comes from Jatropha curcas, assembly GCF_041381405.1. Lineage (NCBI taxonomy): Eukaryota > Viridiplantae > Streptophyta > Magnoliopsida > Malpighiales > Euphorbiaceae > Jatropha > Jatropha curcas. The sequence goes on from NC_143153.1 coordinate 27,246,299, forward strand.
CTTTCGACATGTCTCTTGGTGAAACTCTTCCTTGTTCGGTGCCTTGTGAAAATATAAATAACCTCCGAATATCTCATCTGAACCTTCCCCAGAAATAACCATTTTAACTCCTAATGATTTGATTTTTCGCGACATAAGAAACATTGGAGTGCTGGCTCTAATAGTCGTCACATCATATGTTTCAATATGATAAATGACTTCCTCAAGAGCATCAATTCCTTCCTGATAGGACAAAACCAAAAATTATCAGAAATGCATGGAAGGGGTCACTTTTCCTGTTCTATTTAAAAGAGGCGGCCATTACCTGAACAGTAAAGTGCAATTCGTGGTGACGAGTTCGGAGATAGTCTGCTACTTCCCTTGCAGCTTTTAGATCAGGAGAGCCCTGAATAGCAGAAAAGCTAATGAAAATGAATGAACAGGGAAAAGATATAGAATTAAGAGTACACATGAATTATATTGAGGAAATATCATAATATAAGAACATAAAGGTTAAAATGACCTTCTGTCTCATACTATCATGCAATGCAACTGCCCCAAGGCACACTTAGCTGTTCAGGGTCACCATGCAACTTTAAATTCCAGTAACTCTATTTCCTCACATAAAAATAATAATTAAAAAAAAAAAAAAAAAAAAAAAAAAAAACTATCTTCGTGCATGCCAATACTAACAATTGCAAAACACTACAATGCATTGATGTCTATTCAATTCCTTCCAATGTTATAGAGTTGGCAACGCAGAGAGGTCAAGTATCAATAACCATGTCAACGTCCTTATCAATGTTTTCATGTTGATAGTTAATCATGGAAGAAAATGGGAATAGTCACAAGATACTGTGTACAAATGACCGTGCTATTATTAGCCAATAGCCACTATAATCACGTGTATATTTGACCAACACCTCCCAACACTATACACAGAAGAGAGAGAGAAACAGAGAGAGAGCATGATAATATACTGGACTCCGAACAATTTTACATCCCAGGACATTTCAGTATTTCACCTTAGACAAATGTCACAAAAGCATTTCTAAAGGCTAAATACTCTAAATAATTAAAGAGAACTTGGCACAAGGCTAGGTAACATTAAAGTTAATATTAAGACCTTCAAACCAATGCAGAATGTATGCAATTGTGATCCCCACTGGCAAGCAGCTTCTGAGTCAGACAAATGACGAGATGTCACAGCAGCAACAAGTGATGAATCCAATCCTCCAGATAGAAGCACACCGAATGGTACATCTGTCATAAGTCTCTTGACAACAGCCTGCATGGAATTTACAGGAAGAAGAAATATATCAAATGAGAAACTCAGAGGTACTTGCCACAAGCAAGACATTCCTATAAATACACTATATCCGTACTCCATTGAAAAGAGACCAGTTGGCCAAAAATAAGAAAAGGAAAGAAAAATTATTCATCTTTAAAGTAAACAGACATTTCCATAGTCTTTAATCAAAAGAATCTAGACCATTACAGCCCATAATTCACTGCTAGAGCTGTAGTAGTTAAACTTGTTTTAAATTTGTTTTATTTATTTTTCTTATTATTGCTTGGTCAATAGTTAGTGCCTATTTCGTAGGAGTAATTGCTGTTAGTGCAGATATGGAACAAATCTGTTGTAACAGATTACTGCTAATTCTTATATATATATATTGCTGTGTACTTTAGAGGTGTTAATGAGAATAATAATAGAAGAAAACTTCTTCCTCTATTCTGGTGTGTTGTTCTCAAAATTTCTGCTGGTTTTTCTTTCGTGCAGTCTGATATTCTAACACTTGCTCAGTCTGATATTCTAACAAGAGCAACCAAAATTTAACTGGGGCATTGCAGACAGAATAGTACCTGCCCAAAAGCATGAACAATAAGCTACCTTGTAAGACAAGATGCAATTGAAGCTACCAGAAACCGCCAACGAAGTGTATCTGGTGTTAAATACATGCCCAACACATACATTTTATTTGGTCTTGTCTTTATGATCATTAAAACTTAAAAATGTAATGAAATTCCTTCAATTGCATGCATTACTAGGAGTTATGAGATTGAGAATCTCTATATTCATGAAATGAATTTTGAATCTAGTTTATTCGGTGTGATTATACTTAGAAAGGTAAACCGTAATAAATAGATATATTCTCTTGATTATTAGCTATCAAATAATTGCTTTTGTTAATTTTGTTATGACATCAAGTAATGTTTGTTGATTGATGCTTTAAGGTTGATATCAAAGTCAAACATTTTACTTCTCATCACGGATGAAACCCTTTTCTTCTTGTCGTGCAATGATAAACTTTTTAATATTATAGATGGACTTCTACATGTTAGAATCAAACCACTATTGTTTGTGTGAATGTGTATGCATCATATAGACTAGTTATTGTGAAAACTGAAAGAAGATCAACAAAACCTACTGCCATGATTTGTTTTCTCAAATCAATGAAAATAAGAAAAACAACTGCAAGCCACCCATTCTACAAAAAATCAGACACGATTAACTATCTGTTGCATAAAAAAGCAGGGGCTACCAAGTGTTCCATACGATAAAATTCACGGCTGAAATAGAAAATGCTGATAAAGACATAAGAAATGGTTTGCCTTTTTTTTTTTTTTTCTGGGAACTTATTCCTTGTGGCGTTTGTGTGTGTGGCTATAGAGAGAAAGAGACAATTTTAAACAAGTTAAAAGAATAGTATGGAACATACCTTCTCAAAGGCCTCCCGTAAAAGCAGGGGATCATATGGAGTTGAAGGTATTTGTTCTGAATACCATGGTGGGTTATACCACCTTCTAAGCCCTCCTACAAGGAGAGTACAAAATGAGATGGCTTTCAACATAAAAGTTTAAAATTATGGGGCCAAAAAAAATAGAAACTAAAGGAATCCATTATTCTCGGAAAGACTCCAAGTCTTAACTCTCAGAAAGTCTATTAACCTAATATGGCAGGGACATGGGGAATTCCTCCTAAGCTTTTCTCTTTTCACCTTTCCTAGAAGAGTGTAACAAGGCAAAATGATTTAAATAAACAGAGACTTTTCCAGAAATCACAATATTATTTCTTATGATTCTCTCTTTGCAATATTCTTTCCAATCAAATTTTCTTATGATATATTTATCATACAGCAGAATTATAACCAGTTATATCAATAAAAAAGTTGAACAAATATAAAGATTATAAATGTTAAGAAATAAAAAAGGGGTTTTATCAAAGTCAAACTGCTTATTTGGACAAAAAGCTCCAACAGATTTAAGAGTGAAGACCACTTTATAATAGGCCATGCATGGGCATCCTTAATATGACAAAATACAAACTCAACATTCCCAGTTAACATATACAAACCTTCTTTGCTTGAATATATATGCCCTGGTGGGAAAGATATGAATCGTTCACAATCATCACTCAACGCTTTCATTTCTGAAGCAAACCATACTGATCCTGGAAAGTCAAAATAATCAAGTTAGTATAGAAATATAGATAAACCCACATATTTATCAAACTGTTATCCACCAATTAGACCACTCCAAACAAGCATCACTCAATATTTTCTGCTGCCAGAATTCGCAACCAGATCATTTTAGTCCATCTACAAAGTTTTTCTTTTTCACTTCAAATAATATCTTCAATCCTATCATATCACAGCCCTTGTTCCTATTTTTCATTTAAGTAAAAATACCGAGATTACCAACCATTTAAACTAGGCCACCAGTTCCATAAAAGGAAATAGATTGCTCATGTCTGCCATACTTCAACTAGTAATTATCAAAGCAACAAATTAAATTTGTTGAAACTGAAGGAAAGGAGGGGAAAAATGAAAGTTAATTTTCAACCTTTGGCAATGTTGACAAAATTATATTCTAGTACATGACATTCTTTGATTACAAGCAAAGCATGGGTACGCTAACAAAGAGGCATATTAAAGAAAACTCATTTGCCATCAATGATTCCAATAATCTAAGTCGGTTTTAAGTTGCAAAAAGAATAGAAAGCATCTAAGAATATACAAAAAGACATCCATGTGTTTCTAAAAGCAAACTGATAGTAACATTCTAAAATAAAAATAATAGACGCAGCACTAAATTTGACCCAATGCCACAAGGAACATCAAAACTTACATAAAGAGAATAGAAAAGCAATGAACTAATACAACAACTACATAGACAATTCAAGAAACAAACAATCACCAGGCTGAAACATATTAAACATCTGGTTTTATTATTTCTTCTCGCATTTGATTAGGTAGAATTTATGAAAAAAAACACTCGAGTTCTATCAGTTTCAGAGCACCAAGTTGCATCTTATCTAGCACAAAATGGAACATAGAGCTAAAACTTTCATTCCACTCTTAATTGAGACCACACCATAATATTAACATTATTTTCCAGTATGCTTGATAATGGTAATTAGTTCACATATAACATACACAAATAAAAAATAAATAAGTCTTTCGAACACTTCTCAAGCACCAATCAAAGAAAATCTGGAAAATATGAGAAGAAAACCATACATACCATCAAGACCCCAGCCCAGATAAAGTGGGGTAATACCAATGGCATCCCGAGCTGCAATGAAACTTTTGTCACGGGTATCAAGAAGGACAAATGAGAACATCCCATCCAACATGTTGACAAAACTTTCTCCATATTCTTCGTACTGGCAAAGATAAGTGATATAATTAAGGGAAAAGTAAGGCCATAAAAACAGAAAAATTAAGCCCTTTCACTTGCATTAATGAGCTATGTTGGTAATGCCCCAGTCCTTTCAATTACATTAATGCAACTTAGTTCAGAAAAGGGTATGGATAACAACACAAAGCATCAAAAAATACCTTTTCCAACATGTAGATTTTTACTTGGGTCTATTAATGTTAGTATGCCTTATATTTAGATTGTTTGAATGATGTAGGACTACCTCAGCACACACTAATGAAAATGAACAAAGTAATCTCTTAAAATATGCAGGTACTTACAAGATGGGCAATCACTTCACAGTCACTACCAGTTCGGAACTGATGAGACTTCAGCTTTTCCCGCAATTGCTTATGGTTATATATCTCTCCATTGACCTGAAAAGTGGAGTTATGTGAATCAAACTTGAAGTCCACATAATTGCATCATTTTGTAGTTTCTGATGTAATTTGGAGTATTTCTTGGAAGAAATTCCCATTTCATTAAAAGTTATTGGGCAAAATGATTTCTAGCTTCTTATGGACTTCTGCTTCAGGGAGATATAAAAGTAAGTTCTTCAGCTGATATTCAACACAAACACACATATATTACTCTTTCTAGTTTTTCAAAGAGGAGGACATCTTATGTTCCAATTAGTATTCTCTTCTTTCTTTAGCAACAAAATCTTTTTTATCTATCTTTAAATACAATGTACTTTGAATGAAGCAAGTGATTTCTAGCTGAGATTTCTTTCAAAGAACAAACCAAAATCCTTTGCACTATCAATCACATTATCCCAAAAATCAAAGACCTAGAAAATTATGGGAAATTTTTAAATTCCTAGAAGTGAAATTCTCATTCAAGTCTCACATTATTTCTGAGTAAACAGCTACTCGCTATTCAGTAATATTCCACTTGCCAAGACAAAGTCAGATCAAAATTGAGGTGCAACATTGTCCATGAGCTTCAGTGTCAAAGTCCAAAAAAGATGTAATAACAGCAACCAATATGCATATTACTCGTTCCAGCTTTAAACCCTTTTCCTACCATCTATGACACATGCAGATTTTATTCAGCTCAAATCTTTTAGCAAATATTTTCCTTCCCAGATCAAGACCTCAATCTAACACTAAAGATCACTATATACAGACTCATTGTCTCCATAGAACAACAATAACTGCATTAATCATCTAACATAATGATGACGAAAATGATGAAAACAGCAACAGATGAATACCGTGACAACAACAGTCTTGTCTTCATTATAAAGTGGCTGATCCCCTGAAGTGGGGTCTACAATAGCCAATCGTTGATGAGCAAGATAACAATCTTCATGACAATGCAAGCCACTCCAATCAGGACCTCTATGTCTCAACCTATACTTCCAGAATCAACAAAACACATAAAATCACTCCAATTAAATAAATCTATTCTGAAATTAAGCTGGTTTTTGGTATTCAAATTGATAATTATCCAATATCCATAGTTTGAATGATCCAAACAGAGTTCCCAAGAAAGACAAATGCAATAGAAATGGACAAAATATAAGTATGCTGGATGACATTAAACAACTAACAGTTTTAGACCATTAACATAAATTTATAACAGCTTAAAAGAAGCAGAATGGAGAAAGATAAGATGCAAAATCAAGAAATGAACCTACCTTCGAGACAACTCGATGATACGGGAACGTTTTGCTTGAGAGTTGTCTATGCAACCAAAGACTGCGAGTATTCCACACATGGTGGCAGGTAAATGGAATCGGCAGCTCTGACTCTCTTTCCCGCGGTGTATCAGCCTTACAGAGAGGAGCTGAAGAGCAGAAGAAAGCGCGAGAAAGAAAGACAATGGAGGCTGCTGAATAGGATGGCTTTATCAGTGGATTATTAATCACGGCCGTTGATTCTGACCATTTTTTTTAAAAAAGATTCCGTGCTTGTTTTTATTTTCTTTTTAATTATTTTTTCTAGGGTTTCGGTGTTGGAATCACATCCCTTGTTTTAAAGATTCGCGTCGTTAGGTTGGCGCAGTGGGGCCCTGTCTGGGATCTAGTTTGTTTCGGTATCGCATTGACTATTTAAGTCGTTGATTTAAAATAAAAAATTAATTATATCAATGCATAGTATATATTATCTCTGTTTTACTGTATTTGTGGTATTGGAGGAAATAATTTATTCTAAAATATTTATCACATTTGTAGTTTAAATAAATAATAAATATTTTTATTTATATTTACATTTTATATATGGCTAATAATTATTACTTCAATTTAGTAGTTTTTCTAAAGAATTAATTAAGATTAATATAATTAATTTACATAATAATTTATTGTAATTTAAATAATTTTTTAATAATTTTTTAAAAGATGTGAAATTTCAATGTGACAAATATTATGGAATAAAGATAATAATTAAGATTATAATTTATAATTTTTTAAATAAAAATATAATTCATATTTATTTTACATTTGATAACTTAAGCCAAGCGTATGCTACAACAAACATGTATGGAATTTCTTTTAATTACATTTTATATGGCAAATCTATAAATTTATTCTTATATTCTACAGAAAAAATATTGTCGCACTCCAAATTTGTTCGGGACATGTTGTTGTGCTATATTTTGATAATATTGTATCCTTTTTATATTAGTAATAACATTTTCTTTTATTGTTTTTATCTTTTATATATATAATATTTATTTGATAATTTTTGAGATTTTTATTTTTTTGAGTTTTGAAGGAAGTGGATTCGAATCTGGATCTATTACCAAACCATATATGCACTTACCATTAGACTATGTCTTAATATTTTAATAATTTTAAGATTTTCAACTATCGAATGAGTGTTTGATCAATGTAACATAGTTCGAGTATTTAACAAAATAATTTTTTTAAACTGAGATATTTAATGAATAAATTTTATAAATTGAAATGTTTAGTATTAGGGGTGAATAAACTATAGTAATTACCGATTTACCGAACCGAACCGAGGTTATTCGGTAAATAGTTCAATAAAGTATTCAAAAAATTTGAAATTCTCAATTTTTTGATTTATAGACAATGACATACTTTTGTCGTTTTTGTGTTTTTTTTTTTTTAAAGTCAATTCTTATATGGTAAATTAATTAATTGGTAAAGCTCTATCGATTAATCGATAAACGGTAAATTTGGTAAATACTCAATCAGCAAATCGGCAAACAGTTAACCAAACCGATCAAATATTCACCTCAATTTAGTATATCAAAGTAAAAGTTAAGAACGCAATTAAATTTTTTACCTAAAGTATATGAATGAATTTATACATTGAGCTATCAGCAAAATTAAAAAAAACATACCATATATAAAAATATTTAGTATCTTTTATTTCCAATTATGGATTATAAAATGAGATATTTTTAGGATGTACAAATAATTAAGGAAAAATTACGATTTTATCTCTCTGTTTTGTCAAAATTAACTTGTTTACACTTCAATTTTTAAAAGTACACTATTTATTTTCTATATTTTACCTCCATTAAACTGTCATATGCGTCCATTAAAATTTTGTACCTTTTCTGTTAAATATGTTATAGAAAAATAAAAATATTCTTATTTTAAGAGGATCATATATTGATCTCTTCCTTGTAATTAACAATGCCATGAATCCTTTCTTCTCTTTCTTTTTCTCTCTTTCATCTCTTTCTTCTCTATCTCCATCTTAAATCAGTCCAATGCACGCTCTTCAGAACACTCACTGCTTATGCCTATATACTTAACATCAAATTTGGCAACAAGCTCCACACCTTCGCCCATGCCACTCAGTCCAACTTCATAATTTTTTTTTTATGTTGCCCCTCTTATAGCAAAAGCAAAAAATATTGTCTCTATTAAGTGGGTTTTTGATGAAATTGAAAATCCAAATGTGTATTTGTGATATTGTTATTAAAGAGAAATAAGATGGGGCATTTGAATTATGTCTATAAGCTATTTGATAAAATGCACAATAGAGATACAACAATGAAGAATGCAATGATTACAGTGTAAAATGGAAAGTGGAAACAAAAAGATTGACTAGCTCAAAGTTTATAGAAATTGTTTAGATGTTTCATGCTAAGTTTTCAAATTTTGTTGAGTTTGTAATTTGGAGATTTTGGATGAAAGAATTTACTAAAGTCAAACTTGTTGAGTTTTTTATTTTGCAAAGCTCAAATATATTGAGCTGTGAATATTTTTTTGAAATTAATGCTAAGTTTTTAACTCTGTAATATGGGCTTAAGAATTTCCTTCTTTTTTGGGGTGTTAGAAAGTTCTCTCTTGAATTTCAAATCCGAAATTCGTAATTTGGGGATTTTGGGATTAGGGAAAAATACCCTACCAAGAGAAGAGTGTGACGATAAAGAGTAATTTATTCTCTCTTTTATTAGGATGAACAAAGCTAAGTCGTTGCTCGCTTTTTTTTATACGGATATTTGATTTGTTCTTAGTAAGATAACTTTTAGCAATTTCTACAATTTTAACCAATGCAATGATAGTGACGAGTGAAGCATTTGCAATAACTTATTCCTACTTCATATTTAATAATGGATTTGATGATACAATAATCTTCATATTTCTTTGTTATTTCAAATCAAATTTTACATAGAGTAAATCCTTAAGGTAAATTTTAGTATAAAAATTTTATCTCTCATCTTTAACTCTTATTTTGATGGTTAACAAGTGATAAAACCATTGAAAAGTGGACGAATGGTATAAGAGCGTTTCCGATGCTAACATGAATTACTCTTATTTAATTGTCATGTCATATGAATGAGAAGATTTTTTAAAAATGTTCTCCAATAATAATATCTATTTTGCATGTCAAGTTGATGCGTCGGTACAATAAATAGATATTTTCTACCACATCTCCTATTTTTAAGGGGGTATCATAGCCAATGTAAACATTTATTGCTGTATATTGATTGATTGCATATTAAATTGTGAGCCCGAAAAGGGAAAAAAAAAAAGGATGATGGAAGATAATTCAAAACTAGCGTATTGAAAATAAAATTTTAATTTTTAACGTTCATATATAGATATTCAATGACATCGTCATTCACACATTCTATTTCACATGACACATCAATTACAATCCACATTTTATCATTGGAGATGCTCTAATAGTTTAACTGAGACAATATATAAGGGACATGTATTTTTAAAAATACTAAGATAAGTTAATTAATTTTGAGAAAGACAAGAATAACATAGTAATTTTTTCATTAATTAATTATTAAACCCTACGAAGTTCTTTTTTTTTTTTTTTACATAATCTATTATTTATTCTTTTTGTCCTAAAAACGAAGTAAGTATCATTAGATTTTTCAATAAACAAACTTTTTTTTTTTTTTTTGAAAACAGAGATATTACACGTGGGAATGCTATAGCGCGTTTTCTTTAATTTCTTATTTTGCGCGCGAGAATCACGGGATGAAACACAAAGTTTTGTCTCCGGCCAGGCCGGATTTTAAAAATAAGAAAAGAAAAAGCAATATTTGTCTTTGCCTTCCAGAGTCTGACTACTGTCTCTTGGATGACTGCTGTAGTGATAACAATTTTTTTCCTAATCCCAACAATCTGTTAGCCATAGGCCCATTGGGTTATTTTTGGGCCATATTGACTTTTTTGTGTTCGTGAACCCAAATTAATTATTTATTTATCGGGTTTTTTTATTTGCTTTTCTTCGTCACTAAATGCCTGATTGTGGTTTTGCTTGATGCACCACACCAACAAATTCTTTACCTAAGGCAATAATGTGGGAGAGGAGTGGAAATCTTACTGTAGACGTTGTATGTGAAAATTGAAGGGAATTAAAACAATTTGCAATTTGTTTAGTTTCTTCTAATATTTCGTAAAAATAAAAATCCTTATGATCAAATCTATTTAGTAAAAATAAAAATTAAATTTTTATCAAGTATGAAACATTCTAAGGTTTAACATTGTATTCATACCTAGCTTAACATCTTTTTTTATCATTTTAAGGTAAGGGTTAATTAAATAGTTATGTTTATGGCCACTTTTAATTTAAACTGCAGGATAAACAAAGCTAACCGCTAGAATTGCAACAGGCTCTAGGTCTAACTAAAGCTGCCGTTTGCGCCTTTTAACTGTTTAGTGAATACGACGTCGTTGTACACTTTTCCGACTTTCCGTACCCGCGCTGCTAAAGTGTAAAATGAGCGATCCCTTATTCCCTTGGTCCCTGAAATAGGTTTCCATCAACAAACATCACAACGGACAAGAAAAGAAATCAAGAGGACCAACTGGTCTCCTCTTCTAAGCTCGCCAATAATGGCGGCTACGACGGCGACGAAGCAAAAACGAACCAACTCAAGCTCCGACGGAATGAACACAAGGGTTTGGTTCTATTCCATTTTACTCACTCTTCAATACGGGGCTCAGCCTCTGATCTCTAAACGCTTTACCGGGTAAATTTCCTTCTTTTTAACTAATTAAATTTTTTTTTTTTTTATCTTCTATTATTCATATTGCTTTTAAAATGATCTGCAATTTTTGCTACAAAAAGGGAAAAAAAGTTATCTGCTCTCTTATGGAATTAGATGGCCATGGAAATTATAGCAGGGATTTGAAATTTGCCATTGTTGATTTTTTTTAATCATTTGTTTTCTTATGTTATGTATATATGATATTTAATTCATACTATTTGGTATGAGAAAATGAGTATTGATGGAAAGGAAAAACTTCATCTTGGGAAAGAAATGAAAGGAACCCTCCCTTTGACAGATGAATGTGTTTGGTTGAGATAGGGAAAGAAAGGACAAAGGAAGCGAGTTTCACGATGAAAAATTCATTATGGCAGTTTGACTCGGTTTTTGAAGGGAGATAAAAGAGCTGGTGGATTTTTCAAGGAGAATAACTGGGCATTGCATATTTTGCAGATGGATGTTTGTTTCCAATTTGCAGCATGAAAGACCATTTGAAAAGGACTAAATACAGCTCTTTTTCTATTTATTCTAGAGTATCATTACTTTCGGCTTGCTGGCATGGCAGATGACTGATGGGTTGTTTTCAAGATAAGCTATATCTATATGCTATGGGACAGTTAACTGGTGGACATCTAGCAGGCAATTCAGTTGGGTCTTAACGAGTAGTATGTGCTTAATGCTAGGTGGTCTGGGAGCACAATTATTATTTTAGTACCACTTATCTAGACATTTTTCACCTGCCTCAAGATGATGTCGTCCTTTACAGAAGAATGAAACTAAAATATGGACAGGTGGAAGCTTGACTTTCATATACATTCCCAACATCGGTTATACATATTTATTCTTAATCATAACCACCCTGGCATCTTCTTGTGGATGAAAACGCTAAAGTAAAGCTACATTCACCGTGTTAGACATCTCGCATTAGTGCTTGGCAAAGAGAGATATTTTTATGCTTGCTTTTGCATTTTAATCTACTGTTTGAGGTTCTGCAATTTCAGTGTTTGACCAGTGGCCCTGAGACCTACTGCTATAGGTTATCAAGTTTCCTCAAACACTTTATTTATTTTTTTTTTTTCGTTGTTTGGGGGGGGGGGGGGGGGGGTGTGTGTTTGGGTTTGCCACATCCCATATGCAGAATTATGTGCATTTTTCATTCTTTATCTTTAGGCTGTTTCCTCTCCTCTTATCCACGATTCAGTTCTGTGCATTTAGTAATGAAATTTGTGATGCTCATTTCAATCTATTTCATGTCAATAACGAATAATTGATGTGCAATTCTATGAAGTTCTAATCATCAACTCATTATTGGTTTTCATGTAGACGAGAAGTTATAGTGACAACATCTGTATTGACATGTGAGATAGCAAAGGTAATTCTTTCTCCTTACACATGAATTTTCTTTTCCTTTATTGCTATTTACCATATCTTAAAAAACATTTGTGCTTTACCCGATAAATAACTTTTAAAATATTTTACATGTGCAACTTAGGTAATATGCGCCTTAATTCTCATGGCAAAAGATGGTAGTTTGAAGAAATTATCCAATGAGTGGACTTTAGTTGGTTCTCTCACTGCATCAGGACTTCCCGCAGCTATTTATGCACTGCAAAACAGCTTGCTGCAGATATCTTACAGAAATCTTGACTCACTCACGTTTTCTATGCTGAACCAGACAAAAATTTTTTTCACTGCATTCTTTACATTTATAATATTGAGGTATGTTTCCTAATTTCATCTTTATCCTTTCTTTACCGGTTTTGGATGGTTTTTGGCCTAAAATGATGGTGCTCATAGCTCAAGTATCCAATATTATGAAAGCAAGAAACTGATTTTGTTTTAATGCTCTGTTTTGTTCTTGGTTTTGGGCTTTTATACACTTAACGACAGGTTTGTTGATTTCAAATTTTCTAATCTATTAGCCAATTTTTCCTCTAATTGTTGATATCCATCTTACTCTTTGCAAATCAGTTTAAGAAAGACAAGTAATTATGATTTATTTTCCATACAAATAACACGCAATGAAACATATGGCTTTGTCTATTTCTAGAAGACCTAGTTTTCATTGTAAAGTAACTGCAGCAGCAGAGGGGTAAATCATCTTAGAAATGAACCATAAAGTTGATATGCATCAGAAAACAAATGGATTTTATTTTTATTGGCAACTTTTGACTGAAACATTGTATGTTTTTGCCCCTTTTCCCTTTTCATTTGGTTTTAATTTTCTCCTTGTCAGGAAGAAAGACATGAAAAGTATTTATCTGTATATAAAACTGGTTACAATAAATTTTAGGATTTCTGTATCATGTGGAAGCTCCTTTAGAGTTTTACCTAACTTCCCTAGCCTTAATGTGTAGGCAGAAGCAGTCGATTCAACAAATTGGTGCTCTGTTCTTGTTGATCATGGCAGCTGTTCTTCTAAGTGTTGGTGAAGGCTCTAGCAAGGGAACCAGTAGTAGTAACCCTGATCAAATTTTATTTTATGGGATTGTCCCCGTGCTGGCTGCTTCTGTTCTTTCTGGCCTTGCTTCAGCTTTGTGTCAATGGGCTTCTCAGGTTTGTGAAACTTGTATGTTGTTGGCTCTTGTGAGTTTCTTATCCTGCTCTTAGACTTCATCTTTTGTAACAGGTTAAGAAGCACTCATCGTACTTGATGACTGTAGAAATGTCCATCGTTGGAAGCCTGTGCTTGTTGGCCAGTACCACCAAGTCTCCAGATGGTGAATCAATCAGACGATATGGATTCTTTCATGGTTGGACTCCATTGACTATGGTAATGATCTTACTGATAATTTGTGATAGCTATTGTTTGATCTGATGGGGCAGGTTTGTTGGAGGTCAAAGATTTCATATCTTGAAGAGAGGGGAAAAGGAGGTGTGTCGATCAGTTGGGTCCTCTAAAGTGCTTTTCAGTTGAATCAGTTATCTTGCTGAATGGAAAATCATCACAGCCATTAGTTTGCACTGGAAAACTGAAAGAAAATGTACAGATATTGATCGAATTACCTCCTCCATCTGCTTATTTCTTTTAATTGTAGGAGAAAAAAAAAAAAAAAAAAAACTGGATAAGAAAGCTCATCCTATCTGGGCTGCTACCAGTGTTAGGAGGCCCAACAAAAGTTAATCAAGTTGTCTTGGTGTTGGAATTAGTCTGTTGGTCACCCTCATTTCACCTCTAATTTGTTCCTTGATGAGGCCTTGCACTATGCTGTTGTTAGGCTATTTATGCATGATTAACATATTCACATAATTATTGTGAGGGAAAATGTCACCTCAAAATGCTTTTAGAAGTGTGCCAATAATTGTAGTTGATGATTGGCCCAGAAATAGCATGTTGCTTTTAGTTTGTGAAAATTGTCTGTTTTGCTACTGGGTGGTAAATAAATCTAAGAAGATAACTTGTATTTGAGAAATCTCTCATTAGATTCACTGAGATGTGGGACTGGTGTACTTTTCTAGTTAATGATGTATGCATCCTTAGTGATAATTGTTTTGAAGTAGACGCCAACGTTGTTTAGGTGCAGGGGTCTTGGGTTTGAGGCGGTTTGCATTTAAAGCATTGTATTTGATTCATTGATTGCAGTGGTGTAGGATAGGAACCAGCCATTTTTTTCAGTGGGTTGGTGTGTGCATATAGTGGTCTTTGTGTTGAAGTAGTTGGATTTTGAAATGGCATAGATACCAGAGCTTTTTCGCTTGAAGTGGCTTGCATTTGAAACTATTTATAGCTTTGATGCTTTGAGGTATTGAAAATTCTCTCCACCCCAAACAAAAAAAATGAAAAGCCCTCCCTATAGGTTTACATTATTCCCATACACCTTAATAGAATAAGAAAATATGGGAAGCTTGGCTCTCTGAGCTATAAAAAATGGAACAACTAAGATGATTAATAATCATGTAAAGCCAAAAAGTATTACAATTGTTTATGTTTCATTTTTAATTTCATCAGATGAGTCATGCGTTGCTTAAATCTGATGTATTGTGGTTCGTTGTGTCAGGTTCCGGTTGTAGCCAATGCTCTTGGAGGAATTCTTGTTGGCCTTGTAACAAGCCACGCTGGTGGTGTTAGAAAGGTAAATCTAACTGAAAAAGTAGAAGATTTTTATGGCTGAAATAGATAATCACAGTTCTTCAGTATATATATTTGCCAATTGAGCTACATGGGTATACTGACGCCCTCTACATGGGTATTTTATTTTATTTTATTTTTCTTTTCTTTTCTTTCCTTTTTTCTCGTGGGTAAATTTCTTTTTTATGAAAGCCAAAAGTTCATCAAATAAATAGGTGCAATACAGAATTTTTTTTTGATTCAGCTAGCACTTTTCTGTGGATTAGAGGTTGGAAGGACAACTGTATGATTGATATTAATATGATACCTAGTTTTTATTATTGAAAAAGCCTTGACCTCAACAAATTTTTCCAATGCATACAGGGATTTGTGATTGTTTCTGCACTTCTTGTGACGGCCTTGCTGCAGTTTATTTTCGAGGGGAAACCACCTTCAATATACTGTTTGCTGGCTCTGCCCCTTGTCATTAGCAGTATTTCAATATACCAAAAGTATCCATATAGAGTGAAAAAGAAGGAATCGTGATTCATAAGATAGAAGGGGAATTATTAACTCCCTGTAGATGAAGTTTTCATTGGCTTGACAGATCCCAAATTACAGAGAAGGAATGTCAAAGCTTGAAGTGATTTTTCACCTACTATATTAGGGCTCGAGGAACGCATTCTAAGCTTTCACAAAATTGATGAACTAATGTGAAATTATTTGAACTGGATGAATGATGAATGTAGGCATTTTCCTCTTTTTTTTTTCTCTCTCTAAAAACAACGGTAAATTGTAAGAGAGGGTGAGTTTTAATTGAAAATAGTTAAAATTTTTGAAGAGATTGAATCGGAATTCATAAAATTTGAATTGGATTTAAATAGTAAATAAGATAATAATCAGGCTCCATTCTTTTTTAAAAATATTTTTAAGATTTTATGATTTTTGAAAAGAAAAAAATTAACTAATAAAAAATATTTTTCTAGTAAATAATTTTATTTTTTAATTAAAAAGAAAATTAAATCGGATGAAAACTGATTTATCAAGGAAATAGTTAACTTTTTTTATATTTAAAATATAAAATTCAATAATATAAATTTTTTTTAAAAAAATTTAATAGGAGGTCAAATATGTCAAAATAACAACGCACAATAAAAGTAATTCGTGAAAATAAACCATTTTTATACTTTTAAATTAGTTTTCAATATTACACAATCTGATGTTATAAATTATTTAAAAAAACATTTTCCATATTTTTAAAATATGTCTATAATAATTTGTCACAAAAAGAAAACCCAAGCATTTATGAATCACGATGACTTACGGCTAAACCGCAACTCAAACTCTTCGGTCATTACTCCGTTTGGGGAAGCAAATACGCTAATCTAACACTTACCGAAAACTCGTTTTCGTTCGAACAGCTAAACGTGCAAAAACACAAACAGATGGGGAGCAGACTGGGAAGAAGAGTGGTTAACTTTGCAAACCTTCCGATCAAGCTCCTCATGCCCACTAGTTTCACCAACATCAGAGAAATTGCCTTAAAAACCATTCCTTCAGCCTCCAAGATTGAAATCAAGCGAGTCCTTGAATCCCTATATGGCTTCGAGGTCGACAAGGTCCGTACTCTTAACATGGAAGGGAAGAAGAAGAAGCGCGGTGGAATACTACTAGCGAAACCTGACTACAAAAAGGCCTACGTTACTTTGAAGAACCCTCTTTCTGTATCTCCTGATCTGTATCCACTAAGGATTATTGAGGAGGAGAAGGAGAGAATGAACAAGCAGAGGAGGTCTAGTATTGTGGAAGATGGTGAAGGGAAAAAGCATTGGCTGGACGGAAAGAAGGAAGAGAGAGTTGGGAGTGAGAAAGGAAGAAGGAGAGATCGTGGTGGTGTTGGTGACTTTACCGTGGAGAAGGCCAAGTTTCCATGGAGCAGCATGAGGAGTGCTAGTAGGTAGTTTTCTTTTCATATTTTTTGTTTGTCTTGAGATATTAGAAATGTTAGTTTGATTTTATTATTTAGGGGTTTTGATGAGCTTGATGAACTTTTTTTGATTGGTACTGTTTGGGATGCTATACAATATGAATAAGTACTGTGCTTTTATATGGTTTACAAGTGAAGAATTTGATTTCAGCATTTACTCTTTTTCCTCTCTGTATATGTTTGCGTTATTGTTCATGCAGTAGTTTAAACTTTAAGCATTTACCTGTCGTCGATTGAAAGACACATAGACAAGAATTTCTGGGTCTTGCTTTCTTACTAGTTTCTATGTTTACCCTTTATCTGAGTTGTGAACTTTCAGGTTTGCAACACAGATGTTAGATTTCCCCATATCAATTATTCTTGCATCTATCCTATCATGGTTTGGTGTCTATACTAGTTCTTATATTTTGAATAAAACTATGTGGAAAAAGAAGAGATCAGATGATCAGATGGTCTATCATGTTTTGCTTTCTTCCCCATTTCACTTTTTTTTTTTTTTTTTCTTTGTATTCACTTTTGGGAATTAATACAACGAGATCAATGTTGGAGTACTTGCAATGGTACTTGTTTGTTAAATTAACTTTGAAACTTATTTATAGTGATGTACTTGTTTTGTTAAAAAAACTTTAATGGGTTTAAATCTGCATCATATGGTGTTGGCATCCATCATATCATGTTTTGGCAATACTATGATGCTCAAACATGCTTTCTTCCCAATTAAGACTTTGGTCCTTATTCTATTAGTATTTATAATTAAGACTTTGTTCTAATAGGAGTATATGCTAAAGAACTGTAATTTCTATCTACAGGCAAATTTAAGGATTTGAAAATTTTGAGTAATATAAAAACTAGTTTATTGGTCTATTTCCTGGTTGTGTCACCGGAAGATGCAGGCCATTTTGGTTGAATTATGTTCTATTAATTTACTCTTTTGAACTCTTTTTAAAGTTATAACCTAATTAAGGTCGAGGTTAGTTTTGCTACATCAGCACTTCAAATTTTATGCTTTTTTTTTTTTTTGTCAAAATCCTTCTTGATGAATGTGTCAATGTAAATGGCCCAACCTCTAATGGCGTTACCTTCTATGTGAATGCGAGTGCTTTTTCCCACAAGAAAGTGACTAAGCTTCAAATTTTAAGCTTCAATGAATTTTTTTCTTACATATTTTGTTGTTTTGTCTACTAAAGAAAAATGTGGAAGAGTTTCATCAGAACTTTTAGAAGCAGGATATGACAATACATTATATACCTAGGATTTATTTGTTTCCTCTATGCCCTACCTTAAGAAATGGCCTTCCTGTGGAATTAAATTGATGTGATCACAATTGAGACTTCAATTTTTCTTTTCTTTTCATTTTAATATTTAAATTTAAAACTATGATACAGATTGTCTTCTTCTGAAGTTCATTTTGTGTGCTGGTGATTTGGGATTGTCTGGCCCTTCCCTGTTTTCCCCATCCATTTTTCTATTGAAAAGAGCAGATTTCCTGATCTCTTTCCAACTCAAATTCCAGCCTGATGTATGGTTTTGCTGTTTGTTTAGCTTTCCATATTCATGTTGCAGCTCTGAGTAGTCTTGTTGCAGCTCTGCCATCTGTGTCTTTACATTCTCAAGTTCTGCTTTCAGGGTCATGATTTCTGTTCTCGTTGATGCTTGACTCACCTCATGTTCTGAGTTATTGCTAGTTGCTGTTGGCTCTTTTCCTCTCATTGCCGACCTCATTTTTACTTGTTCTGAGAACAACACCTGCATATCCATTGATTTTGTCCTGAGATAAAATTGTATTTTGGTTGAATTAAATGTTTTGCTTGTGATTGGTGAGTTTATCGGGTTTGTATCTGCTGAGTGTATTATTTGTCTCTTGGAAGATGTCTGTTTCTTTTGTTTTGAGGCCTTTATATAGTGCTCTAAGCACTAATGGTTTGTGTCTGCTGAGTGTATCATTTGTCTCACAGCAAATGTCGGTTTCTTTTGTTTGAGGCCTATATATAGTGTTCTAGGCACTAAATGCTTAAACATAGCATTCTAATTTGTTGTTATGAATTCTTATTTGAAGACTGTTTAATGCATTAATAATTTTAGCTTGAGTTTCACATCACAAGTACAGCTTTTTGCTTTAGTAAATATTGACAACTTCTGTGCTTTATGAGTGCAAGCATTAACTGGTGGAGTAAATTACAACGATTATAATTTGTTAATGGATTTTAGGTTTCAGTTTGAAGGATAGTTGACATGGTCTTAATAACAAAAGATTTTAATTAAAGGAGAGAACAAAGTTTGCAAATTTAAACATGTTTAGATGGCCAGATTTGCTACGAGATTGCTACAAAGTGTACATATTTTCATAATGTTGGTATCCAAAATTAACAGTCTTGGCATCTCAGTATTGTGTATTAGTTTACTTTTATGGGCCAATGAGCCAATGACTAAGTATATGACATGATTTCTTTTGGTTTGATACATCATTTGTTTGTGGGGTGGGGGGATGGGGGGGAGGAATAACATGATAATATGGGGACGTTACACATGAGATGGTTGGGTTGTCTGTGTTGTGATGGAGAGGAATTACATGATATAAACAATAATTAGAGGATAAAGCAGAAGTGCAAACATTTGTGCTTAAGGAGTTAAAAAGATACATATAATTTAATGCCCCCTGATACAAGGAAGTTTATGTCAGGTTTATCTAGAAAAAGTAGTAAGAGCTTGGTGTATGTTTTTGTGAATTTTTTTGGTTTTTTTTGGCATAACATCTTGAATTCCTACTAATACTAATCTTGTTGTATGCTCCTTAGTACTTGGGGTTGTCCTTTAGGCCTTACCATCTAATTTACTGCTAGTTGAAAATAAATCATTATATGTAATGTGCAGTGTGAATATGCTGGCTAGAGTCTCTGATTTCAGTGATAGAATTTATGATCAAGAATTCTTATAAACTTTTTACCTGAATCACTGTTCTTACTGGCAACCTGTCATTTTGTGCAGCATGCATGCACGCATCCAGTGATAGTTTCTCACAGTTCATAATTTTGCATAGCCTTTTCCGGTCATGCTCAGAAAGTGAAGGATGAGTCTGGGAAGGATAGTATATTTTTAGGCCCTTCAAGTTTGGTTAGCTAAAATTACGAGAAATAGAGAAAGAACTAAAGGCAAACCTTGAGATAGGTATCAATGGCGCTATAGAGGCCATCGTCACATGGCCTAGCATTTTTTGGTAGTGCTTCTGCCAAAGCTTGAAATTTGATAATGGAAAGATTTGGGTCCCTTGCAATCTCAGCTAGGTAGCTGTCCATGAGCTTACTAACATTTGATTTTTCTGACATTGGTTGCAATTGCTGCTGTTCTTGTTCATGCATCAAGAAGTACTCTACAATTCTTTGTACCACATCTATGTTGTGCATTGTGGATTGCTCTGTTTGTCTGTTGTAAAGTTAATGATAATAAGCAGGTGTAGAAGATTTATCACAAGAAGTTTGTTTTACTATTTTCATTTTTTCTTTTCTTTTGTTCCAAGTCAAACAATTTTGAAAGAGATAAGTGGTAGAATTCTCACTTCATGATTTTTCCTTGATCTTCAGTTTTATAATTAGGAATCAAAAGATCATTCACACTAGCGTTGTTCAGTATCAATCCCACTCTCTTCTCTAGCTCTGAAATTAAAGCTGGTGATGCTGAGTACAGAATAGCCATCTTTAACATCATCAACAAGAACTTGCATGGT
Source organism: Jatropha curcas (assembly GCF_041381405.1). Lineage (NCBI taxonomy): Eukaryota > Viridiplantae > Streptophyta > Magnoliopsida > Malpighiales > Euphorbiaceae > Jatropha > Jatropha curcas. Next base: position 27,267,179 of record NC_143153.1, read on the forward strand.
ACAGCTTCTTGTTGAGGCGGAAGTAGACTTACTAGACTCTCAATGATGGTCTTTTTCTCCTTGCTGTGTCCAACACCCTCATCTTCAGTCCTCCCACCCGAGATACTAAACTGGAACTCATTTTTTACGTATCCATAACCTCTGAGTCCTTTGAATTCCACATCCATGCCGGGCAACCATACTGCTGCATAATGCATTAGACATTTACCTATGATCTCTGGTTTTGTTCCTTTTGCCCTTGTCGCAGTTATTATTCTCATGAAATGATCAATTCTAAGGATAGCTGCATCATAAAACCACCATCCTTTGTCATTAAGTATTTCTTCCATTATGGAATTGTCTCTACAAGCTTCCCATGCAATTTTATCGCAACATCTTCTAACAATCTGGAGATTTTCTGCCCATGGAGATAAAGTTTCACAGGATTTAAGAACAATAATGGTATCTTTCCATGAGGAAAGGACTACAAATGTGAGGAAAACTTTTGTCTTTGCAATGAGGTTTCCATCTTCAAGTTCTTCACTCATCTCCAAGAAATCTGCTCCACACCTTAGTGCAGCTATGTTGTTAGGTTTTAAGTCTAATGGAAGTCCATAACAAAACTTTAGAATGGTTTCAAATGTTTCTGGTCCCCCTGGGAAGTTTTCAAGCTTGAGTTCATACCCAGAATTTGAAATTGATGGCTGAAGTTCTAGACGGCCTATGTAGCCACATTTTGATAGCAAAGGATCCTGTTGCAGGAGAAATGAATGTGTTAGCAAAAAATACGACTTAATTTATAAATTTTACTTGTTATGGTTATGTCCTAAATCCACTAATGTGTGATTGGTTATTGAATGGAACTAGATCAAGTACAATCTAGTATACATGTAGTTTAGTTTTTATGCATTTAGAATTTTCAGTATTAGTTTTATGCGGGGATATATAGATAGGGGGTAAAGATGTGAATTGAATGAGAAAATGTGCGTAAATGAGGAAAATAGTTCCAATTATATGCAAGTAGACTCCAAGAAGTTCTGTAACAATTATTATTATGTTTAGCAATGTAAGTTCAACATCTCGCATATATGTGCAATTACTTGTTTTCTCTTTCCCTTTCTCCTCCCTCCAAGTGGAAATGTTCATTTCTATTTGAGTTATTGACAAAAACAATCCAAAACATCTGTTCAAATTGTAAATTATTGCTCTAACAATAGCAAGTATACCGTGTAATTCGTTATGGGAATTGGGAAATCTTCTTTGATGACGTCCAAAAATGCTTTAGCAAAAAAACCTTGTAGTTTTATCCATTTGCTAGTCATTTCTTTAACGTGTCATCTTTGTTGAAATAAGATATGCATTGACATATACTTGATGGGGGTAGTTTAGCTATCCTCCACCTCAAACTCGAACTCTCATAATCCCATCCAACTGTAATTTGAACACAAAACCACAATTTGAATTTTTCTAGTTAATTTTGTCCTTGTTATCAAATCTTTGTTAGATTAGTGGTGCTGGGAACTTAAAAAAAATTTGATCAAGGGAAGAATGACAGATGTCTCGAAATAATTCCATCCCATCTCGTCCAGCCTAACATTAACACACACAGACGCACAAATAAACGTAATTTTCATTGCATTTCTATTATTTTAGAATAAACAAGAATCACTTTTTTATTTTTTAGTTTTTATTTTTTTAGATGAGTCAAAACCACTCTTAAATAGTTTTATCAAATAATTCTTATTGATAAATCTAAATAATCTATAGGAGATTCTATTTTCAACTCACAGGTTTGTTAAGAATATAGAAAATTGCCATGATTTCGTTAAGGGGTGTGTGTCGTTGTAAATAATATTTAAATCAGGTTAGCAAATGAAATAGTGAACAGTAAATTCTCTTTTCCAACTTTCTTTTCAACATACTTTCTTTATCTCATTATGTTTTCATAATATAATGCCCTACACATGAACAAAATGAAGATTCGTTGTGTGCTTTTAGTGTACTTTATGGAACTCTTTGCGTGTGTGAGAGAGAAATGCATGTAGTTCTATTATGTTCAAGTTACCTTGTGAACAGTAAAGGTTTTGTCTTGAACTTGTATTGTTAGATCTGTTGGAATCTGGGAAGTAATGTACCTGCATGATCCCATCAACACAAAGAGAGTGAGTAAGCTACATACCAAATGCTTGAAAAAATGACTGAAAGAGCAAAAGAGAAAAGTGAACTATGCCAAGGTATTCTGAGTTTGGTTCAGGCATTCTCTAGAAACAAACACATGCTATAGCTATAGCTGTCTTCAAACCAATTTTAATTGCTGGGTTGAGAAGGCTGAACCATGCTTTAATGAATTCTAGCTATACCATGATTGTTCCTTCTTCCCAAAGCTATCAGCCAAAGCAATGACGTTGGATGGAACTAGGATGCCTTGCTCGTAAACTTGATCAATACTATCGGAGTCACTCCCCGAGTTCTGTGGCCGACCAGCTGGAAGGGATTTCTTCATAGTGATCAAATATGTGTTGTGTAAGTTAGGAGTGATAGAAAATTCATAAGATATTAGATAGATGGAAGAACATGAAATGAAGTGGGGTGGGGACCAAGTAATAAATGTGAGAAACTAGTTTGTGGCTGGAATGGTAGTAGTGTTAGGTGAGATGATGGATTGAATATTTTCACTTTTTTATCACTATATTTGACTGCTTCAAAATTCGATTGCATCAATCACCCAGGTTTCTTATTTGCAAACAGAATGTTAGCCCTGAGCTGTCAATTTTCAACCACGTATTTCAATACAGGACCAATAGATTCTCTTGTGGCTCTGCCTATGTTACACACCTGAAAGGTCCTTTCTAGCATTTTGTTTGTCTAAAATATTGGCATGCCTATTGAATGTGTGTAGTTATTAGTGAGGATCAAATCTGTTCATTTTTTGAAAATGTTGGTTGCATTATTGAGTTGTGCAGATTACTACATGATTTGTTGAGATTTCTGGGTCATTGTGTAATTCCCTGTAACAGAAATTTTGTATATACCTGGGTCGTGGAAAAGATATGAATTCTGATGTAATTTGAGGCTTGCAGTAACAATAGCAACTGCAAGTTAAAGGACTGGAAAACCCAATCTTGACATCTGGGAAATTTTAGCTTCTCAGTGTTGTTTGGTTCATGGATAGCATGGAATAAGGAGGAGGAAGCAAATTAGCAAAAAAAGCATTTCATATTTAATATTGGTATGATTATTGTATGGATAGCTTATATGTGATTTGACTTTCCTTGAAGTTATAAATTATGTAATAATTTATTATGTGTAATTAAATATTTTCAAATTTATGAAACAAATTTACTATGAGTGAAGAATTGATTAATCATTCATGCTAAAACTCTCTAACTTTGCAAGTTTTGGCTATTGAGAACATATAAAGTTCTGTTTATTTTTTATATTGAACTCTCACATTGTTATTTTCAATGACATTAAGACTAATTTAATGCTTCTCAGTTTTTTAATTTTGGCTGTGAAATCTCTGATTTTGTTAGGCCCTTCAAACTTTGCAAATTTTAATTGTTAATGGTTGTTTTTAAAGATTTATTTTGTCCATGTTGATGTCCTCTTGTCTCTTACTCCCTCTGTCCCATTTTATTCATTTTTTAATTGTCCCAAAATGTTTATAAGGTTTTCAAAATTTGGATGTCCCAAGATCTCTCATAGGCATGGCCGGTTCATTGAACCGCCAGTTCTAGTTCACGGAACCGACGGTTCAAAATTTTTAAAATGTTGAACCTGAACCGGCCGATTTCGGTGGGTTCCGATGAACTGACGATTTCGATCATGATTTTCGGCTTTAAAAAAAATCGATTCTAATGTTACATTTTTCTTTCCTAAATATTAATATGAGTTTAAAAATATTGGTAAATTTTATTTGAATAAATTTTAAAATGCTCATACTCATATAAGAATAAAATTAATTAATTTTACAAAATAATCAAATAAATTATCACTTTATTTTGTTTAATTGTTATTAATTAAATAAATTCTAAGAAAATTTTGAAAAATACTTCAAAAGAATATAATTTTAAACTTAGTAAACAATTTACAATGGTAAAAAAAAAGTTAAAAATAATATAAGTTTAGACCAAATATTTCTCTTTTTTTTTTCACCATTTCACTTTTTAGAATTTTAACTTTTTAAAGTAAAGTGTATTTTAAAAAAAAATATTAAGTAAAGTATATCATGTAGTAAAATATTATTGAGATTTTTAGAGATGTATAAAATAGGCTAAGTGATTATCATTTTGAAAAAAAAAAAAAAATTTTTGGTTCGAACCGGATCGGAACTGCCGGTTAACTGCCGATTCCGGTTCATATTTTAACATTCACATGAATCTTAATCAACTCTTGAATAGTCAGTTCCGATTCAAAATTTTGAACTGCCAATTTCGATCCGATTTCGATTCATCTACAGTACAGTTCCATTTCAGTTTGAACCGAACCGGTGGCCATGCCTAATCTCTCATATATTTCTAATGTATATGCTTATGTTGGTACTGTGTTTCATATATTTTGGTGATTTGGAAACTTGTGTTGTAATAATTTTAAAATATTTTCTTTCTCAAATAAATATCTTTAAACTTATAGCACATGTTAAAACGACATTAGAAATTCGCTAAACCACAAACTATCAAAACCACGATTGTCATTGCGCTGCCACTCTTTACTTTTAGCCAATAAGAAGTCCCCTGAGATTTGGCAGATCCCAAATTACAGAGAAGGAATGTCAAAGCTTGAAGTGATTTTTCACCTGCTATATTAGGGCTCAAGGAACGCATTCTAAGTTTTCACAAAATTGATGAACTAATGTGAAATTATTTGAACTGGATGAATGATGAATGTAGGCATTTTCCTCTTTTTTTTTCTCTCTCTCTAAAAACAACGGTAAATTAACTAATAAAAAATATTTTTCTAGTAAATAGTTTTATTTTTTAATTAAAAAGAAAATTAAATCGGATGAAAACTGACTTATCTTTTTAAGAAAGGAAATAGTTATTTTTTTTTATTTGAAAATATAAAATTCAATTATATAAATTTTTTTTAAAAAAAATTAATAGGAGGTCAAATATGTCAAAATAACAACGGGCACAATAAAAGTAATTCGTGAAAATAAACCATTTTTATACTTTTAAATTAGTTTTCAATATTACAATTTGATGTTGTAAATTATTTAAAAAAATATTTTCCATATTTTTAAAATATTTTCTATAATAATTTGTCACAAAAACAAAGCCCAAGCATTTATGAATCCATGATGACTTACAGCTAAACCGCAACTCAAACTCTTCAGTCATTACTTCGTTTGGGGAAGCAAATACGCTAATCTAACACTTACCGAAAACTTGTTTTCGTTCGAACAGCTAAACGAGCAAAACACAAGCACCGTAGACGAATCGAAACTCGCAGTTCATAATTTTGAACTAGAATAAGTGGTTTAAGAGCCGGTTAAGATTTATATAAATTTTAAAATATGAACCGGAATCGATCCGGAATAGGCGGTTAACCGGCAGTTCCGGTCCGATTCGAACCGGATGCACAAAAAAATTGTAGCTTAAAATTTTTATAAAAAGATTTATATCACTTGATTTGATTGTAATTGATTTGATTTATGGAGAAGAGAAGTACAATAGTACATAAGTTATAAAAAGTGGTGAAAAAAATACACATTTTTTTACTTAATTTATGCAAAAAATGGTACATGAATAGTTGATTTATATAAAAAAAAATACTTTCAAGTGTATAAAAAAAAGAGTATAACGAATATTTTTTGATATGATAGGTGTTTTTTATTTATTTTTTGGTAAATAAATTTTATTTATTTTTTAATCATTTATTTATTTATTTACTGTAATGTACTAAATTATTCAAAAATATAATTATTATTTTTCTGTTATAAGGGACAATTTAGAAAACTAATAAATGAGAAACATGTATAAATATGATGAGTTGATGATTTTTTATTTTACAACTAATTATATCATAACTCTTCTCTTATTCTCAATCAAAATTCTTTCAAATTTTCATATTTCATTATTTTTTCTATTGCTTTATTTTCCTTAACATTGAAATTATCTATTGTGTATTTTTATTTTCTTATATCCAATTCCAATTTTTTTCTCTAATCTTAATTTTTTTCATTCATAAATTTACTTCATTTGATTTTTTTAAATAATTTTCTTAGTATTTGAAAATAATAATTTCCAACTCATTTCATTAATTTTATATTGCATTTATAGTTTTCTATATTAGTGAATTATCAAAAATTGTAAATTTAATGTAATAATAGTTCTAAGTTAGTTAATAGAAGTTTTTGTTTTAAAATTTTATAATAATTTATTTAGTTAATAAATTTAAATATTTTAAAATTATTATTATTTATTTATGAATTCTGAATCAAAATTTTATTATTTTTAAAAAAATTTGTGTAATGCCGGAATTGAATCGGAACCGTAATTCGAACCGTCGGTTCGCCGGAACCAGAATCGGAGGTTCAAGGGTCGGTTTTAGTTCAAAATTTTAAACATCTAGAACCGGCATTTCATTGAACCGGAACCGACGGTTCACTGAACCGGCTATGCCTAATGAAATAACCTGAATTTTTATTTTCAAAAATTTTCTAATTAAATTTAATAAACTAACAGCCTGGAAATGCAGTTAATTATTTAAATGCAATTCGTACAGTGATGAACCGAATTGAAAAACAACTGAAAAATTAAAAATCCAATGAAAATCGAGATTTGGGCTGAATCGAACCGGAATCGAACCGAATCAGCCCAAACCACTTCTAGAAGCCTCTCCCCTCTATATCCGGCGCTCACCTTACCCGTTCTCTGCGCCTCTAGTCAGTCCATCGGCAAAATCACCGGTACGCAGAGCCGCCGCCGCCATCTCCTCCTTTCTTCTTCATCTTCTTCTTTCTTTCTTTTCTTTCTTTCCCTTTCTTCTTTTCTGTGACTGCATCTGCGTCGCATCCCAGCAGCTCCAGCAGAAACGCGAGCCACCACCACGAGCTCAGCCACGTTGCGCCACCTCGCAGCTGCTCCACGCTGCAGTAGCCCGCCATCGCCGACGCCTCTCTCCATTCAAGCCAAGCAGGGACAGAAGGTTGCTCCTCCGATCTGTCCAGTGAGCGTCGATCCAGCAAGTCTCCGGCCACCAGGAACGATTCGCCAAGCTCCATCGGGCAGCCAGCCGTTCCTCCGCCAGATCGCGCCACCGCTGCAACTCAGTCCGTTTTTGCGTCGGTTTTAGGTGGTCCAGCTGCTCTGATCCGACTCCGGCCACCCATTTACAGTCCCAGTGCGTGTAGCTTCGATCCGGCACGCGTAGTTTTCGTCACCGATCAAATAAACTCCGGCAAGAATACAATTGGGTATAAATTAATTTTTATTAATTCTCAGAAATTAATTAATTTTTAGTAATTTTAGTAATTGATTTAAATTAAGCGATTGTGATTAATTGATTTAATTCTAGCAATTTTGATTAGTTAAATTAAATTGTGTTGATCTATTGATAAATTAAAATTTACTTGGGTAATAAAATAATTTAATTCTAGTAATAAATAAATTATTAGGAAATTATGATTTATGGAATTATAGAAAAAAATATAAGATACTGTTGATGTGGAAAAATGTGGAGAACGGGACTAATTGACTGGATTGATTGCCCGATGGATGGGCTGTGAGAACTTGAGACATAATTGACTGAGTTGATTGGTGGATAGTTAAATTTTAGGGGAAACGCTGTCGAAATTTCAGTAGAGAAATCAAATTATTTATAGAGATTAAATTATGTAGGGAAGTTAAATATATAGCTTAAAATTATTAGAGTACTAAATAAATATTTTGTCTGATATAATTATTTTTCGGTGTCATTCTGAATTGTCTTAGATTGCCCGGGTCCGTCTAGTGCTCCTCCCAGACAGAATCAAAGTTAGAGCTTCGTTCTCCACCACAGTGAGTAATAATAAATAATGCATATCAGCATTGTATTTACATAACATACCGTATATGAATATATTCTGAGTATCTTTTAAATATATTATGTCACTATTATTATATGATGATGACTGTGCAAATAGATGGAATCGGTGTATTACGTTGAATACATTATTTGATTACTTGTGCTGTGTATATTCTGTGCTTTGTTTGTGTGGAATTAGAATGAAGTGGGTCACCACAGGTTTGTGAGACTATTACTGTTATATGGATCCTGTTCTGATTACCGGTACCGTTATATTCCGTTACTGTTATATGGATCATGTTCTGATTACCGGTACCGTTATATTCTGTTACTGTTATATGGATCCTGTTCTGATTACCGGTACCGTTATATTCCGTTACTGTTATATGGATCCTGTTCTGATTACCGGTACCGTTATATTCTGTTACTACTATATGGATCCTGTTCTGATTACCGGTACCGTTATATTCAGTTATTGTTATATGGATCCTGTTCTGATTACCGGTACGGTTATATTCTGTTATTGTGATATGGATCCGGAAACTGTAATACTGAGATACTGTTTATTGTGATATGGATCCGGAAACTATAATACTGAGATACTGTTTACTGTGATATGGATCCGGAAACCGTAATACTGATATACTGTTTTCTTTTTAATCTGAAAGGATGGGCCATGTGAGAGTACGGCTCATCGGATTTTGGTGACTCCACTGACTAATTTCCACGTGATGTGATTATCTGAAGGTGATATTAATTGTGGGTTCTGATATGATGCCATATGATTGACTGTTGTGTGTTCATTCAGTATATTAGGGTGCATTTTGCTTGACTGTATGTGGTGTGTATTATTTATTATTATTCACTGAGTTGCAAAACTCACCCCCCAAATAAATCTCTCAGGTACTAAGAAGTAGTTGGTTCGACTGAAGCTCTGCAATCTTCTCCGCAGAGTTACAAATGTAAAAAATTTATATTTCTGTTATTTACATTGGGTTGTATAAATTACTCTACTATCAGATTATTGTTGAACTCCGCAGGTATAGGATTGTGTATTATAATTGGGCCTTATTGTTAGCACTACGCTATAAATTAAATATTGTGTAATTAACTGCATGTGAACCAGTAAGCCCATAGTGTGAATATGATTTATTGTGAATAGGTCCTCGTTAAATTTTATGTAGTATTTGAGATTGGGCCAGATGTTTGAATATTTCTATAAACTTATATTTTATAAGCTTACTGTTCTGATGAAATTGGGAGAGATAAGAAGATAGATTGAATAATTTAGGCTTACTACGGGCCTCGGAGGCCTTAAGCTTACCTGGGTCCTAGTGCTAGTCCGGCCCATGGAAACGGGTCGTGACAAAGGTGGTTTCAGAACAAAAGTTCATAAGTCTAGATGTAACTGCGGAGTAATTCCTGTCATGTCTTGACATAGTCTTCATTGCTTTCCCCTTCAGCGTTATTCGCAACCAGATTAAAGTCAAGTTGTTTAATGATTAAAATTTGTATCATTGTTCTTTAGAGATGTGATTTAGTTATTGATGCTAAGGGGATGGTTTAAACAAAAACTCCTTCTATGGAATAAATAAGATTCATATGTAAGAAGATAACTTATATATGATTAATAAGTTGAAGTCAAATGATGAAAATATGCTATTTTTATTTAATACGTGTTTAACGTGGAATGCATATATGATGAATGTGTGTATATGTGTGTCTGAAAACTCGTTATCGTTCGAGCAGCTAGACGAGCAAAAACACAAACAGATGGGGAGCAGACTGGGAAGAAGAGTGGTTAATTTTGCAAACCTTCCGATCAAGCTCCTCATGCCCACTACTTTCACCAACATCAGAGAAATTGCCTTAAAAACCATTCCTTCAGCCTCCAAGATTGAAATCAAGCGAGTCCTTGAATCCCTATATGGCTTCGAGGTCGACAAGGTCCGTACTCTTAACATGGAAGGGAAGAAGAAGAAGCGCGGTGGAATACTACTAGCGAAACCTGACTACAAAAAGGCCTATGTTACTTTGAGAAACCCGCTTTCTGTATCTCCTGATCTTTATCCACTAAGGATTATTGAGGAGGAGAAGGAGAGAATGAACAAGCAGAGGAGGTCTAGTATTGTGGAAGATGGTGAAGGGAAAAAGCATTGGCTGGACGGAAAGAAGGAAGAGAGAGTTGGGAGTGAGAAAGGAAGAAGGAGAGATCGTGGTGGCGTTGGTGACTTTACCGTGGAGAACGCCAAGTTTCCATGGAGCAGCATGAGGAGTGCTAGTAGGTAGTTTGATTTTATTTTTTAGGGGTTTTGATGAGCTTGACGAACCTTTTTGATTGGTACTGTTTGGATGCTATACAATATGAATAAGTACTGTGCTTTTATATGGTTTACAAGTGAAGAATTTGATATCAGCATTTACTCTTTTTCCTCTCTGTATATGTTTGCGTTATTGTTCATGCAGTAGTTTAAACTTTAAGCATTTACCTGTCGTCGATTGAAAGACACATAGACAAGAATTTCTGGGTCTTGCTTTCTTACTAGTTTCTATGTTTACCCTTTATCTGAGTTGTGAACTTTCAGGTTTGCAACACAGATGTTAGATTTCCCCATATCAATTATTCTTGCATCTATCCTATCATGTTTTGGCGTCTATACTAGTTCTTATATTTTGAATAAAACTATGTGGAAAAAGAAGAGATCAAATGATCAGATGATCTATCATGTTTTGCTTTCTTCCCCATTTCACTTTTTTTTTTTTCTTTGTATTCACTTTTGGGAATTAATACAACGAGATCAATGTTGGAGTACTTGCAATGGTACTTGTTTGTTAAATTAACTTTGAAACTTATTTATAGTGATGTACTTGTTTTGTTAAAAAAACTTTAATGGGTTTAAATCTGCATCATATGGTGTTGGCATCCATCATATCATGTTTTGGCAATACTATGGTGCTCAAACATGCTTTCTTCCCAATTAAGACTTTGGTCCTTATTCTATTAGTATTTATAATTAGTACTTTGTTCTAATAGGAGTATATGCTAAAGAACTGTAATTTCTATCTACAGGCAAATTTAAGGATTTGAAATTTTGAGTAACATAAAAACTAGTTTATTGGTCTATTTCCTGGTTGTGTCACCGGAAGATGCAGGCCATTTTGGTTGAATTATGTTCTATTAATTTACTCTTTTGAACTCTTTTTAAAGCTATAACCTAATTAAGGTCAAGGTTAGTTTTGCTACATCAGCACTTCAAATTTTGTGCTTTTCTTTTTTTTTTTTTTGTCAAAATCCTTCTTGATGAATGTGTCAAAGTAAATGGCCCAACCTCTAATGGCGTTACCTTCTATGTGAATGCGAGTGCTTTTTCCCACAAGAAAGTGACTAAGCTTCAAATTTTAAGCTTCAATGAATTTTTTTCTTACATATTTTGTTGTTTTGTCTATTAAAGAAAAATGTGGAAGAGTTTCATCAGAACTTTTAGAAGCAGGATATGACAATACATTATATACCTAGGATTTATTTGTTTCCTCTATGCCCTACCTTAAGAAATGGCCTTCCTGTGGAATTAAATTGATGCGATCACAATTGAGACTTCAATTTTTCTTTTCTTTTTAATATTTAAATTTAAAACTATGATACAGATTGTCTTCTTCTGAAGTTCATTTTGTGTACTGGTGATTTGGGATTGTCTGGCCCTTCCCTGTTTTCCCCATCCATTTTTCTATTGAAAAGAGCGGATTTCCTGATCTCTTTCCAACTCAAATTCCAGCCTGATGTATGTTTTTGCTGTTTGTTTAGCTTTCCATATTCATGTTGCAGCTCTGAGTAGTCTTGTTGCAGCTCTGCCATCTGTGTCTTTACATTCTCAAGTTCTGCTTTCAGGGTCATGATTTCTGTTCTCGTTGATGCTTGACTCACCTCCTGTTCTGAGTTATTGCTAGTTGTTGTTGGCTCTTTTCCTCTCATTGCCGACCTCATTTTTACTTGCTCTGAGAACAACACCTGCATATCCATTCATTTTGTCCTGAGATAAAATTGTATTTTGGTTGAATTAAATGTTTTGCTTGTGATTGGTGAGTTTATCGGGTTTGTATCTGCTGAGTGTATTATTTGTCTCGTGGAAGATGTCGGTTTCTTTTGTTTTGAGGCCTTTATATAGTGCTCTAAGCACTAATGGTTTGTGTCTGCTGAGTGTATCATTTGTCTCACAGCAAATGTCTGTTTCTTTTGTTTGAGGCCTATATATAGTGTTCTAGGCACTAAATGCTTAAACATAGCATTCTAATTTGTTGTTATGAATTCTTATTTGAAGACTGTTTAATGCATTAATAATTTTAGCTTGAGTTTCACATCACAAGTAACAGCTTTTTGCTTTAGTAAATATTGACAACTTCTGTGCTTTAGGAGTGCAAGCATTAACTGGTGGAGTAAATTACAACGATTATAATTTGTTAATGGATTTGTGGTTTCAGTTTGAAGGATAGTTGACATGGTCTTAATAACAAAAGATTTTAATTAAAGGAGAGAACAAAGTTTACAAATTTAAACATGTTTAGATGGCCAGATTTGCTACAAGATTGCTACAAAGTGTACATATTTTCATAATGTTGGTATCCAAAGTTAACAGTCTTGGCATCTCAGTATTGTGTATTAGTTTACTTTTATGGGCCAATGAGCCAATGACTAAGTATATCACATGATTTTCTTTTGGTTTGATACATCATTTGTTTTGGGGGGGGGGGGGGTGGGGGGGGGGGGGGTATATAACATGATAAAATGCGGACGTTACACATGAGATGGTTGGGTTGTCTGTGTTGTGATGGAGAGGAATCACATGATATAAACAATAATTAGAGGATAAAGCAGAAGGGCAAACATTTGTGCTTAAGGAGTTAAAAAGATACATATAATCTAATGCCCCCTGATACAAGGAAGTTTATGTCAGCTTTATCTAGAAAAAGTAGTAAGAGCTTGGTGTATGTTTTTGTGAATTTTTTTGGTTTTTATTGGCATAATATCTTGAATTCCTACTAATATTAATCTTGTTGTATGCTCCTTAGTACTTGGGGGTGTCCTTTAGGCCTTACCATCTAATTTACTGCTAGTTGAAAATAAATCATTATATGTAATGTGCAGTGGGGATATGCTGGCTAGAGTGTCTGATTTCAGTGATAGAATTTATGATCAAGAATTCTTATAAACTTTTTACCTGAATCACTGTTCTTACGGGCAACCTGTCATTTTGTGCAGCATGCATGCACGCATCCAGTGATAGTTTCTCACAGTTCATAATTTTGCATAGCCTTTTCCGGTCATGCTCAGAAAGTGAAGGATGAGTCTGGAAAGGATACTATATTTTTAGGCCCTTCAAGTTTGGTTAGCTAAAATTACGAGAAATAGAGAAAGAACTAAAGGCAAACCTTGAGATAGGTATCAATGGCGCTATAGAGGCCATCGTCACATGTCCTAGCATTTTTTGGTAGTGCTTCTGCCAAAGCTTGAAATTTGATAATGGAAAGATTTGGGTCCCTTGCAATCTCAGCTAGGTAGCTGTCCATGAGCTTACTAACATTTGATTTTTCTGACATTGGTTGCAATTGCTGCTGTTCTTGTTCATGCATCAAGAAGTACTCTACAATTCTTTGTACCACATCTATGTTGTGCATTGTGGATTGCTCTGTTTGTCTGTTGTGAAGTTAATGATAATAAGCAGGTGTAGAAGATTTATCACAAGAAGTTTGTTTTACTATTTTCATTTTTCTTTTCTTTTGTTCCAAGTCAAACAATTTTGAAAGAGAAAAGTGGTAGAATTCTCACTTCATGATTTTTCCTTGATCTTCAGTTTTATAATTAGGAATCAAAAGATCATTCACACTAGCGTTGTTCAGTATCAATCCCACTCTCTTCTCTAGCTCTGAAATTAAAGCTGGTGATGCTGAGTACAGAATAGCCATCTTTAACATCATCAACAAGAACTTGCATGGTACAGCTTCTTGTTGGGGAGGAAGTAGACTTACTAGACTCTCAATGATGGTCTTTTTCTCCTTGCTGTGTCCAACACCCTCATCTTCAGTCCTCCCATTCGAGATACTAAACTGTAACTCATTTTTTCCGTATCCATAACCTCTCAGTCCTTTGAATTCCACATCCATGCCGGGCAACCATACTGCTGCATAACGCATTAGACATTTACCTATGATCTCTGGTTTTGTTCCTTTTGCCCTTGTCGCAGTTATTATTCTCATGAAATGATCAATTCTAAGGATAGCTGCATCATCGAACCACCATCCTTCGTCATTAACTATTTCTTCCATTGTTGAATTGTCTCTAGAAGCTTGCCATGCAATTTTATCGCAACATCTTCTAACAATCTGGAGATTTTCTGCCCATGGAGATAAAGTTTCACAGGATTTAAGAACAATGATGGTATCTTTCCATGAGGAAAGGACTATAAATGTGAGGAAAACTTCTGTCTTTGGAATGAGGTTTCCATCTTCAAGTTCTTCACTCATCTCCAAGAATTCTGCTCCACACCTTAGTGCAGCTATGTTGTTAGGTTTTAAGTCTAATGGAAGTCCATAACAAAACTTTAGAATGGTTTCAAATGTTTCTGGTCCTCCTGGGAAGTTTTCAAGCTTGAGTTCATACCCAAAATTTGAAATTGATGGCTGAAGTTCTAGACGGCCTATGTAGCCACATTTTGATAGCAAAGGATACTGTTGCAGGAGAAATGAATGTGTTAGCAAAAAATACGACTTAATTTATAAATTTTACTTGTTATGGTTATGTCCTGAATCCATTAATGTGTGATTGGTTATTGAATGGAACTAGATCGAGAACAATCTAGTATACATTTAGTTTAGTTTTTATGCATTTAGAATTTTCAGTATTAGTTTTATGTGGGGATATATAGATAGGGGGTAAAGATGTGAAATGAACGAGAAAATGTGCGTAAATGAGGAAAATAGTTCCAATTATATGCAAGTAGACTCCAAGAAGTTCTGTAACAATTATTATTATGTTTAGCAATGTAAGTTCAACGTCTGGCATATATGTGCAATTACTTGTTTTCTCTTTCCCTTTCTCCTCCCTCCAAGTGGAAATGTTCATTTCTATTTGAGTTACTCACAAAAAAATCCAAAACATCTGTTCAAATTGTAAATCATTGCTGAAACAATAGCAATTATACCATGTAATTCGTTAAGGGAATTGGGAAATCTTCTTTGATGACGTCCAAAAATGCTTTAGCAAAAAAACCTTGTAATTTTGTCCATTTGCTAGTCATTTCTTTAACGTGTCATCTTTGTTGAAATAAGATATGCATTGACGTATACTTGATGGGGGTAGTTTAGCTATCCTCCACCTCAAACTTGAACTCTCATAATCCCATCCAACTGTAATTTGAACACAACACCACAATTTGAATTTTTCTAGTTAATTGTGTCCTTGTTATCAAATCTTTGTTAGATTAGTGGTGCTGGGAACTTAAAAAAAATTTGATCAAGGGAAGAATGACAGATGTCTCGAAATAATTCCATCCCATCTCGTCCAGCCTAACGTTAATACACACAGACGCACAAATAAACGTAATTTTCATTGCATTTCTATTATTTTAGAATAAACAAGAATCACTTTTTTATTTTTTAGTTTTTATTTTTTTAGATGAGTCAAAACCACTCTTAAATAGTTTTATCAAATAATTCTTATTGATAAATCTAAATAATCTATATGAGATTCTATTTTCAACTCACAAGTTTGTTGAGAATATAGAAAATTGCCATGATTTTGTTAAGGGGTGTGTGTCATTGTAAATAATATTTAAATTAGGTTAGCAAATGAAATAGTGAACACTAAATTCTCTTTTCCAACTTTCTTTTCAACATACTTTCTTTATCTCCTTATGTTTTCACAATATAATGCCCTATTCATGAACAAAATGAAGATTCGTTGTGTGCTTTTAGTGTACTTTATGGAACTCTTTGCGCGTGTGAGAGAGAAATGCATGTAGTTCTATTATGTTCAAGTTACCTTGTGAACAGTAAAAGTTATGTCTTGAACTTGTATTGTTAGATCTGTTGGAATCTGGGAAGTAACGGACCTGCATGATCCCATCAACACAAAGAGAGTGAGTAAGCTACGTACCAAAGTGCTTGAAAAAATGACTGAGATAGCACAAGAGAAAACTGAATTATGCCAAGGTATTCTGACTTTAGTTCAGGCATTCTCTAGAAACAAACACATTGTATATCATTAGCTGTCTTCAAACCAATTTTAATTGCTGGGTTGAGAAGGCTGAACCATGCTTTAATTAATTCTAGCTATACCATGATTGTTCCTTCCTCTCAAAGCTATCAGCCAAAGCAATGACGTTGGATGGAACTATGATGCCTTGCTCGTAAACTTGATCAATACTATCGGAGTCACTCCCCGAGTTCTGTGGCCGATCAGCTGGAAGGGATTTCTTCATAGTGATCAAATATGTGTTGTGTAAGTTAGGAGTGATAGAAAATTCATAAGCATATTAGATAGATGGAAGAACATGGAATGAAGTGGGGTGGGGACCAAGTAATAAATGTGAGAAACTAGTTTGTGGCTGGAATGGTAGTAGTGTTAGGTGAGATGATGGATTGAATATTTTCACTTTTTTATCACTATATTTGACTGCTTCAAAATTCGATTGCATCGATCACCCAGGTTTCTTATTTGCAAACAGAATGTTAGCCCTGAGCTGTCAATTTTCAACCACGTATTTCAATACAAGACCAATAGATTATCTTGTGGCTCTGCCTATGTTACACACCTGAAAGGTCCTTTCTAGCATTTTGTTTGTCTAAAATATTGGCATGCCTATTGAATGTGTGTAGTTATTAGTGAGGATCAAATCTGTTCATTTTTTGAAAATGTTGGTTGCATTATTGAGTTGTGCAGATTACTACATGATTTGTTGAGATTTCTGGGTCATTGTGTAATTCCTTGTAACAGAAATTTTGTATATACCTGGGTCGTAGAAAAGATATGAATTCTGATGTAATTTGAGGCTTGCAGTAACAATAGCAACTGCCAGTTAAAGGACTGGAAAACCTCATCTTGACATCTGGGAAATTTTAGCTTCTCAGTGTTGTTTGGTTCATGGATAGCATGGAATAAGGAGGAGGAAGCAAATTAGCAAAAGAACTATTTCATATTTAATATTGGTATGATTATTGTATGGATAGCTTATATGTGATTTGACTTTCGTTGAAGTTATAAATTATGTAATAATTTATTATGTGTAATTAAATATTTTTAAATTTATGAAACAAATTTACTATGAGTGAAGAATTGATTAATCATTCATGCTAAAACTCTTTAACTTTGCAAGTTTTGGCTATTGAGAACTTATAAAGTTCTGTTTATTATTTATATTGGACTCTCACATTGTTATTTCCAATGACATTAAGACTAATTTAATGCTTCTCAGTTTTTTAATTTTGGCTGTGAAATCTCTGAATTTTGTTAGGCCCTTCAACTTTACAAATTTTAATTGTTAATGGTTGTTTTTAAAGATTTATTTTTTTCATGTTGATGCCTTCTATCCGTTACTCCTTCCGTCCCATTTTATTCATTTTTTGAATGTCCTAAAATGTTTGAAAGGTTTTCAAATTTGGATGTTCCAAGATCTTTCATATATTTCTAATGTATATGCTAATGTTTATGCTTATGTTGGTACTGTGTTTCATATATTTTGGTAATTTGGAGACTTGTGTTATAATAATTTTAAAATATTTTCTTTCTCAAATAAATATCTTTAAACTTATAGCACATGTTAAAACGACACTAGAAATTCGCTAAACTACAAACTATCAAAACCACAATTGTCATTGCGCTGCCACTCTTTACTTTTAGCCAATAAAAAGTCCCCTGAGATTTGAAGAGTTCGTTAAATAGCCACGGGGCACAAAGTAAGTTTAGAGATAATTGAGCATTAATTGCTACAATTTTTTTTAATTTCCATTATGCAATTATTTCTCTTCACAAATTCTTTCCAAATTGATGAAGGATAAATTAGTCTTTAAACATTATCATTTATTGCACTTAGTGGATTTGATCCATAAAGCATTTTTGATAAATATATAATGTATTTCTTATTTCCATCGGAAGCAATTGCAGAAGAAGGAACAAACAAATGAGTTCATCTTTCAAATACCAAGTGCGTTGAGTCTAAGTTTTTAGAACCCTCTGAAAATAAATTATATGGTGAAAATGCTAAGTAGTTATTAATAATTTTATAATCTAATGTGGTAAAACTTCAATGGCAGGTTCAGCCGTTTCTTAAGAGAAGTTCTACAAAATCTACCACAAATAATTTTCTAAGTTACATGTACATTTTAAAAAGTTCAATATAATCGCGTTGGATATTGACTTTTTATTCAAACATTTTCGGACATATGTCGAACACTTTTGAGGATACTTTAGAGACACATTTGAACATTTTATTAGATTTTTAGATAAATTTGTTAATAAAAATTTTAAAATTATTATTTTAGATATATATTTATTAATTATTAATATTTAAAATACAAAATTAAGAGATACATACATGAATTATAAATTCTGTTTTACAATTTATAATTTGTAATCTACTATATATCTATTATTACCAAATTCAAGAACAAATTCACAATATTGATTTGAAAAATCAGTAATTCACAAGGCTTTTATATAAAAAAAAAAGAGTCAATAATATTATATTGAATAAACTAAAATATGGAATGTAAAGCCAACGTTTTTACCGTAGATAGATATTATATTGTATGAAATTAATTTGATTTCTTTTAAAAAGGTTGAAATTTTTGAAATTATTTATCTCTAAGTAAGCTAGAGATACTATAATTTTCAATGATAATGTCAATTTCGAAAATTTAACTAATTATGTTGAAATAAGAAATTAAATATTTTTTATTTCATATTTAGAGAAAAAATACTATTTAATCCCTTTAGTTTTGTCAAATTAATTACTTGTCCCTTTATTTCAGAGAACCAATTAAAAGGTCCCCATAGTTTGTTTCCATCGTTAATTATTAAAGAAAAGTACTATTTAGCCCCTTTAATTTTGTCAAATTAACTATCTTGTCCTCGTATTTAAGAGAACCAATTAAAAGATTCTCATAGAAAAGAGAAAAACGTCCCTCGTCTTCTCTCTCCCAGTCCCTCTGTTTCCTCTTTCAATCTCCCTTTTCTTTCATTTTTTATTTTTTAAATATTTTTTTGTTCTAATTAGTTGCCAAGACAACGAAAGAAAAAAAAATTTCTTTCCGTTCCTTTTCTCTTTTTTGAAATGAAGTTGTAAAAAATAAAAAATGTAAAAAGAAAATATATAGAAAAAGATGTCAAATTGTGGTTTTAGAAACCATAAAGAATTATGTTGACGAGTTATAAAAATATTTAAATAAATAAAAAAATGTCAAACTATTATAACTAAATAAAGAAGTATTATAAAAATATTTAAACAAATAAAAAAATATAGAAGTGAAAATAGTTATCAACAAAGAAAGGAAAGTGAGATGAAAATTGAGAATTTGGATTAAAGCGAGGAAACAGAGGGACTGAGAGAGAAAGATGGTGAGGGGTGTTTTTGTCTTTCACATGGGGACCTTTTAATTGGTTCTCTGAAATAAGGGAATGAAACAGTTAATTTGACAAAACTAAAGGGACTAAAGAGTATTTTTTTTTCCTAATGATTAAGTGTGAAAAGGCCTCTTTTTAGACGGAGGGACCTTTTAGTTCGACGGAAACAATTTATGGAGACCTTTTAATTGATTTTTTGAAATAGGGGGACGAAGTAAGTTAATTTGACAAAATGTGAGGAAGTAAATAGTACTTTTTCCTCGTATTTATGATTTATTATAAATGATTGTTTACTTATTTGAATTATTAATAAATTATACTTATTTTGTGCAACGTGTCATGTTGGGATCCTTCTCTTATAAAAATTATCATGTATTTTGTCCGTGTCATGTCGTGTCACATGTCCCGTATTCCTTGTCTATATCTATGCAATCTAAATAATTCTTAATAGTTTTACAATTTGATGAGTCAAGAATTTAATAAGTAATTAAGTTGTTTATAAGGAGTGTTAAATTAATACTCCATGTCATTGAAAATAATAATTTAAATATTCAGAGGCTTAATCGCCAAAAATTGAAAAGTTTGAGGCTTGATAGTAAAGTTTAGTGAAGGTTTAGTTCTATATGGAATATTTGTTTTTTCGCTCAATTATAGTCTCTTTTGTTTCCTGTTTCATTTCAGAGGTTTTGATTGTTTTTTCTTACTTAATGTATTCCTGCTAGGTTTGGATGTAAGAAGGAGTGTATTGGCTAGGTTAGTGCTTAGATATATTAGGTTTTTCTTAGACAAATAATATATATAATCAATAAAATTATCTGTGCCAATAAAAAAATAAGAAAAAAAAAATTAAAATTTTATCAAGTAATTATTTAATTACTCCTTTGTTCCCGATTGATAAGCATACTTTTCTTTTTAGTTTGTCGCTAATTATATTCCACTTACTATTTTAATAAGTTAGTTGATGTGTCAAAAATCTATTATATTTATATTTAATGTTATTTGTTAAAAAAGTTTTTTTTATCAATTATTCTATAATTTTCAGTACTATAATCTCTTCGCAATCACTTTGAAA
The DNA here is from genome assembly GCF_041381405.1 of Jatropha curcas. NCBI lineage: Eukaryota > Viridiplantae > Streptophyta > Magnoliopsida > Malpighiales > Euphorbiaceae > Jatropha > Jatropha curcas. The sequence continues at coordinate 27,287,848 of NC_143153.1, forward strand.
ATTGAAAATATGAATATTTACTAAATTTATCCATTTTCAATTCATATTAATCCATCTTAAATAATTAATTAGTTTTAATTGATGCAAAAAGTCAATAATAAATTAATAAATATATCTCATATTAAAATGAAGGTATAATAAGAAAAATATTTGTAAATTTATATTTCTAACTGAAATAACTAATTTTTGTTAATTCGCCTATACGGAAGAGTATTATTTAGTTGAAGGAGAAAATTAAATTGTTTAATAAAATTTTAAAAATAAAACTCTTAATTTATAGATTTTATTGAATTATAAGATTTAAATAATACTTTATTTATTATTTTTGAGTTCATACAGTAAAATTAGAAGGGATTTTTAGCAGAGCACCGATCAACCCACAATCAGAACTTCTTGTTACTTTCTCGGTTTAGATCTCTACATAATATCAATGGCTCCTGTTGGTCCTCGATCTGGTGATGCAATCTTCGCTAGTGTTGAGCGCGTGGTACATTTTTTTCCTTTGCATTTTATCAGTAATCAAACACGAAAAGAATCTACTGTTAAATCTATTATTTTTCTCCTTATTACCTACGATTTGCCTAAATTTCATTTCGATTCCAATAGAATTTTTTTTTTAATTATTCGCCTCAAAATTGTTTTTCTGTTATTGTTTAACTGACTCCCTGTTGATTTTTTAAGATTTTGCTTGGGTTCTCAATTTCTCGGTATCCAAACTGATATTTTCTATTGGAATTGGAAATCGTGCTGTTTCAGACGTGTTGTTGATAACTTGAAATCTTGGATGGTGAAATTTTGTAGAATGCGGAGCTGTTTAGTTTAACCTATGGGGCGATTGTACGTCAGTTGCTTACGGATCTGGAAGAGGTTGAAGAAGTCAACAAACAGCTAGATCAAATGTACGCAATTATGCATTATTTGTACTTTGCTTAGCTCAATATTGTCTGTGTTGTTTCGAGAGTATGAATACAATGTCAAGAATAAAACTTTTTACCTCGCTTAATTTTGATTTTGGTGGGGAGCTGTGGCATCACCGGTTTTTTAGAGCTCAACCATGAAGAGGTATTGCATTCTCTCTGAAAGAGTAACTAGGGGAAATGATGGCTATGGCCCTTATTACCTTATTATTTGGTTTTGTTCACTTCACTTACACAGTGTTTAGTTTTTGTATTCCATATATATGCCACACTTGGAAGCAATGTCCTACCATGGGAAACTGGAAATTTTGGAACCTGGCCGGTTGTATTGTTCAGAACTTTATCATCACATTATACAACAATAAAACTGCTCATTGCTTTCATGGATGTGAATGTGCTTGTGTGGGAGATGACTCGGCCTATGTATATAGTCCCAGAGGTAGTTCTTTCGTTTTCTCACGTGCTCTTATACAACGATGAATCACTGTAAAATTTTCATTCAGCTATGACCTTGGCATTGGAACGAGGATAGAGCTGAACTAATGCTGTCTAGCTATATTTGACATTAGTAATTTAGAACTTCTTGTTTAATTACCCTGGGATTAGCTCTGGTGTTCACGTGATAATGTGCAGTAGAATTTTGTCGATGAGGTGATTACATAGTGTGGAACTTGAACTAATATCTTTTGGTTATTTCGTTAATTTGCAGGGGTTATAATATTGGAATTCGACTGGTTGATGAGTTTCTAGCAAAATCTAATGTCAGCAGGTGTGTGGACTTTAGGGAGACAGCTGAAGTGATTGCAAAGGTATGAGTGTGATTTTATTTCATATGCACCATAAAATCTGTTGGCCTAAATTTCTTCTTGATTGTTCTACACATCCTTGTTTCGAACATGGCTTTTATCTAGTAGCTCTTGAACTGTTGCCAAGTAGTCCTGATTTGTTTTGTGATCCGAATTAATTGATTGTTGATATCTCAGATATCTTTATGGATGTGCCTTTTTCTTTTTATGTTGATTGAACAAGTTATTCTTGTAAAATAGATATGGAAAAAGTTAAGTCGGTAAAAAAGAAAGTTAGAGTTGGTGGCAGTGCTCTTAAAGTCACAAGGTGTGAGGAAGTTCAAAAGTTTCCTTTTTAAACTAGGTTTCTAAAGGAATATTCAATTTCTAAAAGATCTGGACCACAATCAGTTATAACAATTGGAGATTTAAAAAAAAAAAAAATTACCGGAGTGCCTATGACCAAGGCTGTGCCTGAGGGCCTATGCAAGCCTAGCCAGATTGTGCCCGATCCGGGTATTGTCAGGCACAGTGTTAAGTGCCCTAGTGTAGGATCTCGTCACAGGTCTAGCCAGATACTGTGGCTTGTGGCGTCTTGCGGCACATTTAACAACACCATTTGTGGTAAAATGGAGTGCTGACTTGTCGCTTCAAACAATACCGACTTCTAACATATCTACTTATGAAAAAAATAGGTTTTTTGAGAACTGCGTTGAGGTCTCAAAATGTTTGCCCATGTCCACTTTTGGAACTGTGGTAGTCCTATAATTTCAGAATTATCCTTCAAACTAAACTGGCTGCTTGGTGGCAATTTCAAACTTATTTTTTAATATCCAAAGAAGGGATTTTTTGTTGCTTTTTTTTAGCTTCTTAGTGTTGTTGGCTATTGCATATTTATTTGTAATTTAAAATTATGTCTCAGTTTTCTCTTTCAGTAAATTGCTGTTATACAGGTGGGTTTCAAAATGTTCTTAGGGGTGGGTGCATCTGTAACGAATTGGGATGCTGAGGGGACATGTTGCAGTATTATTTTGGATGATAATCCTCTGGTGGACTTTGTTGAGCTTCCTGATACATGTCAAGGCCTATGCTATTGCAACATTTTAAGTGGAGTCATTAGAGGGGCATTAGAGATGGTGAGTTTTATTCTCTTCTTACACACAGCATTGCAATTAGGCATGGCCCTTTATACTCTTTGGACTTCCTTCACCCTTGTTCCTTGTGTTTGCCCTTTTGATCTCACTATAATAGATGGATATAAAGTAGGAAAAGATGGGTTTTGTTCATCAATTGCATTTATTGATTTTGTCAAGTGAATCATGCAGTTGAGGTTTTCTTTATGTACTAGTCTGATCCTCATTGTTCAACTGCGAAATGAGAGTTATCTAGTGATTGGATATAGTGTTGATGACTGTAGTTTCCTTTTGTTTAGAGTGGCAAGCATCATTTTGATTTTCTACTGGATAGACATGAAGTCTTTTTAAGAAACTTCCATTTTAGGACAGTTACTTCTGTTTATTTTATTAGCTGGAAAAATTTAACTTTGGAATTGGGCCATCTTGAGGTTGTGCAAATAATGCTCTTTGTGCAAATTTCATTTTGTGCAAATCTCACGAGTCTTTTGATCTTTGTCTATGGACTTTGTTGCAGCATTTCATTTTATCTTTTGGTTTTAGGTGTCGATGAAAGCTGAAGTGACATGGCTTCGTGATATGCTTCGAGGTGATGATGCATTTGAGTTGCAGGTAAAGCTTCTAAAGCAGGTCCCAGAAGAATACCCATACAAGGATGATAAGTGAACATTTGTTTTGGCCTTTCATGTGTTATTGAATTTCATTTCATATGCTAAAGAATGATTAACAACCTTTTTTTCTTTGAATACAAGTTTCTCAACTTCGAATTGATTTAACTAGATACTTGTATAGAAATATTTTCGAGTATATGTGTTGAACCATTTTGTGAGCTTTGGGCTTGAGCTAAGAGGGTGTAATTAATTTGGGATTTGAAAGAACTAATTGCCTAATTAATATTAAAAGCCTAATAGTTGTTGAGCTTATTTAATTTATTAAGCTGTGGATAAAGAGTGGAAAAGAATAAGCTAACGGAAGTTGAACACAACAATGGGTTCCAACTGAGTTATCTCCATCAGATCACGTTATCCATGATAAGCAACGATGAGCAGTGATGGAAGTGGTGTGGTGCACCGGTGAGCCGAATAGAATAGGTAGGTAGTTGCGATTCGAAAACTATCCGGGGAAACTATAAGGAGGCTCAAATACAAGGAAAGCCATAACCAATGAAAGTAGGACAACGCTTATGCTACAGTAAATAAATACTCTCGGCACATTTTATTGCTTGTTATTCATTTTTTGAATGTACCAAAATATTTATAAGGTTTTTAAATTTAGATATATAAACAATTATTTTTCTCATAATAACTTTTATAATTTTTCATTAAATAAGAGACTTTTATTAATATATTCATTGAGCTAAAGATAAAAAAAGATAAAATAATTTTTGTTGATTGAATTCTTAATATGCATGTTTTGTCAAACTATGCAAATAAAATGGGACAAAATAAATATAATTTATTAGTAATTCAAGTAATAAACAAACATTTATGATAAATTACAAATATAAAATAAAAATTCTTAATTTCTTATTTCAACATAATTAGTTAAATTTAAAATTAACATTATTATTGAAAATCCCAGTGTCTGACTTATTTGGAGATAAATTGTCAATTTTAAAAATTCCAACATCTTTAAAAAAGACATCCAATTAAGCCAGTATGATATTCCATATTTTAATTTTCAAATCTGTCTCTAAAGTTTCCTCAAAGTGTCCTTAAGAGTGTTCTTCAAGCCTTTATAGATATTTTAAAGTGTCTGAAATTAATAAAATAAAAGAAATAAGACACATTTTTTAAAGTGTCTGATACATGTGCTAAAGGATTCAAGAAGCATTAGTATCCAACACGAGTACGAGTATGATATGGATATGTTGAACTTTTTAAGAGGTGGTCTACTTTAGGTTTGTAGCACTAGACTTACCTGAACTAAAAGTGAAACCAAACTCCCTTTATTATTTAATTAATGTACATTTTTTTTCTTTTTTTTTAACGAGTAAATTTTCCTATACTAGGGGTGGCCATTTCACGGTTTTTAAAATTGAAACTACTGGTTCAAAATTGGTGGGGAAATGAAACCTGAACTATGATGAACCGAAATCAGTATGAACAGAAACTAGAATCGGGAGTCTGCAATTCGATTCTAGTTTTAATTTTTTAGGAACTGTGAATCGGCGGTTCTAAGAATCGGCCAAAACCGACAATTCCACCCAGTTTCAACATTTATTTTTCTTTATTTTTGTAAAATCTCTCGTTCTAACAGCTACATAATAACTAATTTTAAAGGTACTTGTGGAAAATTAATTTTTTTGATTTACTATAAGTACCCTTTTCATTTTAAAAAATAAATTAAATTCAAGCATTTTTCTAAAAAAAAAAAATTAAGTTCAAGCCCTTTTTCAAAAAAAAGGTAAGCTTTTTTAAAACAAATAAATTAAGTTAAGTCTTTTTATTAATGTTTTTTAAAGTTTTTTGTAAAAATTATTTCATAAATATTTAAATTTTAAATTTTCAATAAAAAAATGTTTCCTAATTTTTGATTTTATAATTATGCAATTCTTCAAAAAATCAATTGAAAAATCGGCCAGAACCATTAATTTCATACCGTTAAAGAACCGAAATTAGAGCCATAAGCATTTGGTTTCAAACCGTAATCGGAACCATCGGTTTTCATTTTGATTCAGGTTCTAAATTTTTTAGAACCGAAACCGTCGATTCTAGAACTGAAACCGGTAGTTCCAAAAATGAAATCAATAATTCTGAAACCGTGTTCACTCCCTATCCTATGCTGAGTGATAAGTTGAAAATTACATTTTTTTTTTTTTTTTTTTTTAACGAGTAACTTATCCCCATACTTAATGATGAGTTGAAAATTACATTTTAAGTTAAAAAATTGCAAGTAGGTAGCAAAATGAAAATCCATATTAAAAGGGGCAAAATAGGAAGTTCGTATAAACAGACACAAGAGCCATTTTGACTGAGCCGCGTCGTCATGGTTGGCGGTTTCTCCTCGCCCGTATATAAATGGATTGAACTTCAAGTATCTTGTCTTCTTCTTCTTCTCTCTCATCAAATCTCTGTGTTTTGTGATTTTTGAGAGAGAATTTGTTTGAGATTTAGATCTAAATTTTTGTATCCAACGAAAAAAAAAGAATCAGAAAAAATGGCAACAGTGTCTCCACTAGCGAAATACAAACTGGTGTTCTTGGGAGATCAATCGGTAGGCAAAACCAGCATAATCACTCGCTTCATGTACGATAAATTCGACACTACTTATCAGGTCATTTATTCTTTTATTTTTCTTGATTTCATTTCATCTCTTGTTATTGCTCAATTCTTTCTCTGTTTTTCTTTCCATTTCTTTTGGTTATACGTTACGTTATTGGACAATTAGTTTATGCTTATAATTTTGATTTGAGTGAATTAAGGAATTGGAATTTCAACAAAGATTTAAAAATGGATCTTGCATGAATACGTAGTTCATATTGATATTGAATTGTTTTAGCTGGAATGAAATGATTATATATGAATTGACCTGTGTATCAGATCTTAGTTTTCTGACTTGAATTGCAGGCTACCATTGGGATTGATTTTTTGTCCAAAACAATGTATCTTGAAGATCGAACTGTTCGTTTGCAGCTTTGGTATGAGTTTCTTTTTTAAATCTTTTGATTATGATGGCTAGACTTTATTAATATATGATTGTGCAACTGATTATGAATAAAAAAGAGGAGAAATGTTGTGGTGGTTGCAATTGTGTTTGGATGGAAGAGATGGTGGATGATAGTAATTATGCAAATGTAGTTCAGTTTAGGTTCCATTTGCTTCATGGGAAATAACTTGGTTAAGGAAAGTATTTTCTAGATGACTTTGTGTCGCTGTTTGGTTATGCTGAAAATGAAAATTAGTTGAAAGTGATGTTTTGACAAAGTGTTCCAACTATAATGATTCATTTTCATTCTTAGTAATTGAATATAAGAGAAATTGCGAAACACATAAAGAAATTAGTTTTGCCACTGGTGAAGAAAGATGCCTGAAGATGATCAACATTGACCAGTAGATTATTGGGCACGTATCCGTGTGTTTTCAAATTCAAAAATTGATTCCTATTTCAAACATAGTAATAATTTCTCTTGAAAATGATTCAATTTTGTTTTTGACTTCAATTGATTCGTTTTTGTAAAACCTCCACACTAGAAACTACAGAAAATGTTTTCTTGGAACTTTTTTTTTTTTTTTGAATCAAACAGAGTTTGCTTTACCCCTTCAATCAATAATCTTTTCTTACATGCCTTTTTCCTTGGAAGCCTAAATCTGAATACTACTGCATACTTTCTAATTATTACAAAATAACAAGTTTGAAACTGATTTGCAATGCCGTATTGTTAACTTTGAGGTGTTTTGCTTTTATTATAATCCTAGTCCAAAGTAAAGTCATTCTTGTGTGAAGGTGATTATGTTGGTAAGAAGTCAAGATCAGTTTTGCTTGTTGGCAATGAACATTTTGTTACTACTCTTTCATGCAGTCTCTACGATTATCCTTCCATTGCCTTAATGATTCTCATGATGCATTTGGTCTTCCATTTGTTTCCTGCAGTTCTAATTTCTTTTTGTATTTTCACAGGGATACTGCTGGGCAGGAGAGATTTAGGAGTCTCATACCAAGCTATATCAGAGATTCTTCCGTTGCTGTAATTGTCTATGATGTGGCTAGTGAGTTATCTTAACTTAGTGCATGTTGCCTTAGGAATTCTTTCAATTTCTTTGAACTTGTAAATGTAAAGGATAAAAGAATGGCTTTGTATACATGTGTTTTAACATGTATCAGAACAACACGGCCAGACTGTCTTAGTAGCGAAGGGAAAATAATTTTCTTCAAAGGAAAACAATAAAGGAAAAAAGGTATCCCCAAGTCATGTTGTTCTGATATGAGATTCTAGTAGATGCTAAATTAAAATAAAATAAATAAAATGTAAAATGCAAAAAACCCCTTCTCTTTCTATTTTTCATATATTTGTCTATGTTGACAGACAGCGGGTAACTAGAATTGAAAGTTGAGGAGGGGCCAAAATTAAAATTTTAAAAGTTAGGGGGGCAAAATTAAAAAAATTCATTCTTTTAATGGGTAAACTTTAATATTTCACTGTCTTAGAGTCAAAATTTGAAAAAAAAAAATTTGGGCTAGTGGGTGGGGGCCACTCCTGGCTCACTCCTCCCTCTGCCACCGTTTACAGGGGCTTTTTTCTATACACAAATGTTTTCCAGTGGTCATATTTTTTCAGAAATGTTGAAATTTAGTACTTTCCATTCATGTAACCTTGTTAATTTTCTCATTGAACTGCAACCGTGCAGATAGGCAATCATTTTTTAACACTTCTAAGTGGATTGAGGAGGTACGAACAGAACGAGGCAGTGATGTCATTATCGTCCTAGTTGGTAACAAAACTGATCTTGTTGATAAAAGGTGAGGAATTAACTGATAAAAATAGGATGTTGGATCTTGCTTTCTGAAGAATGGAATTTCTTCATGAGGAACTGTGATATCAATTCTTCTTTCCTATGCTTCATGAGTTACCTGTGTTTCGTATTTATAAATTCTCTGTAATTTAGGACTGACTGGTGGTTTCAATTTGGTTTTTGTTTCTGTAATTGTTGTGTTTCTTTTTCCATCTCCGTGTGTTTTAATTATCTATTTATTTATTTTTGTCAGTCGCTCATCCTATTAAAACATTGTAGCTATCAGTTTTATTGTTATTGGATTTGTTTTGAGTATATTCTTTTACTGATGTAACAGGCAAGTCTCTATAGAGGAAGGAGATAGCAAGGCAAAAGAGTTTGGAGTGATGTTTATAGAAACCAGTGCAAAAGCAGGATTCAATATTAAGGTGAAAAGTATTTTCCAACCACAATATGATTAAGCTGCTCAAATCTTTTGCAGTGAAAGTGAAAAAAGCTCCCTTGCATGATAAGAGATTTTATTCTGGTTGTTCACTTCATTATATCTGCCAATTTTATTTGTGAATATGAATTGCAGCCTTTATTCCGGAAAATTGCTTCAGCATTGCCGGGGATGGAAACACTATCTTCAACGAAACAAGAAGATATGGTTGATGTGAACCTCAGGTCTACTGTCAATTCATCACAGAGTGAGCAGCAAGGAGGTGGTTGCGCATGTTAGAGAGAAATATATTCGGGGGAAAAAAATATAGAAATTGAAGCACTTTCAATACTCAAGTTATACCCAATTGAATTTTAAATTAACAAGACGAATTGGTGATTTTGACAAACTAATTTGACAGCAAGAGGAAGATATTACAACAGATTGGTGTTGGTGTTAAAAATGCAATCATATTTCAAATGTCTATGGGACGGAAGGCTATATATGCTTCAAACTGAAGATGGTAGATTTGACAGATTGAATTGTTTCATTATATTTGTTAAATATTTTTTTTTTTTTTTCTTGGTTTTTTCTTTTTGTTGAAACTTATCTCCTCACTATGAGTATTTTGAACAGTAAGCTCTCTTTTTTCTTTTTTCTTTTTTTTTTTTTTTTTGGTACATGTTATTTTTTTCTTAATGCTATAGAAGGAAATTCTTAGATTATCCATGTTTTGATTGGGAACATCGAATTTTAAATTTTTTAGTTTAGGTGGGACAAACGCAGGTTTAAGATTGCATGACGAGCCTTTCTCATCGACATTATTTCTTCTTTTTTTTTTATGGATTTTTTTTTTCTTTTTTTTTTTTTTTTTTTTTGACAATTTTATGGATTAAATGAGAGCATTCGATCAAATAATGCATGCAATCTAAAAATCTCTATAACAAAAATTATCAGCGATTTGTTGTTTATGGTAATTTTATGAAGCGGTTTTTCATGTTTCTCTGTTTAAAATTTCTGTGATTGTTTTATTATATTATAAAATAAAATAAAAGAATTGTTTAAAATATGTATTTTTAGTTTCAATTCGTACGAAAATTATCACCTAGCAGGAACTAAAAGCAAGTGTAAAATTGTGAACAATTTTGAAATATTTTTTTGCGGTACACCTATTAGATCCTCCTCTACAACTTTCCTTCACATAGTTCTATTTCTACCTTTTCTCCTTTTAGCATCCTCTACAACCAAATTGTCATATTTACAAACCAAGATATATGTCCTTATAATTTCAGATGTCCTCTTATTTTGTGTCCAACTGCTAATTGTACTTTTTGTCTAATAAGGTCATTCATGATCTTATCTAATATCATATGAGAACAAATCTATCTCAATATTCGCATCTCAGATACATTCATCTTATAAACACATTGGCATTAAGTGCCCCATATAACATTGCTGCCCTCACCATCGTCCTATGGAATTACCTTTATCTTTCTATCGCATGGTACACCTGTAGCACTCCTCCATTTTAATAATATCATATTACATTTTATTACAGGTTAAGAAATTCTTCAAAAATATTTTAACATGGAGGTCAGAGACAGTTATGGCAGTAACATTCCCTTTTGGCAAATTGCAATATATTGTTACGTGCCCCAAAGCATCAGCTAAAAATGGGATCTAGTTATGATTTATGTACAAAGTGGGAAAAGTTCACGTGACAAATTGAAGGGCAGAAAGAAGACTTTTAACACAGTTCTAAAGGACATCACCTTCAGAAAAACAGAGAAAAAAAAAAGTTAGACATTAACAAAACCATCAGCAGTCTGCCTAACTCTCAGTGTCAAATAAATCAATATCAGAGTGCCCAAACTTGACCTGGATCAAAAATAAAAAATAAGAGAGTAAATATCATAATCAACAATTGTAGAACAAAGAAAACTTCAGTAACTAATTTTTTAACACTATTGCTTGTTAGTCTGTTATCTATTGCTGCTCCCGGGATTTAATGCCGGGTAGTATCTGTACTATGTTGAAATCTTAACAAGCACAAAAAGAAAGAGAGAGAGAATTTCCACCACAAGGGTTGTATCTTGCAGGACAGCCTAATCAAATGAAGCAAAACTTTTCTTCAACCATAGCATATGGGTTTGGGGAAGTCGTATCACAATTCACAAATGCTCTATTTTGCAGGGTAGCCTGCTTAAATACTTTGCTTCAGCAACAGTGTGAGGACTAAGCAATAACTTATCATTAACTTGATGTGGGGTACTATTCTATGTACTCTTGACAATGATACTAAAACAACTAAATCATAAACTCAGGCTCAGGCTGACTAACATATTGTCACTGTAACTAAAGAATGAAAATGAAGCATAGTGTTCCTGTCAATTGTGAAGCATGTCTGGACCAAACAGAGAGCAAAATCAACTAATACAACCAAGTCTCATCTAAAAATCATTAGCGAGTGGTCATGATCATTGCAATCAATCTTTAACAATCATTTCGACGACAAAAGACTTTTAGCTAGAGTGCCAAGAACCAAACATAATGCATTTAGCTGTCTCTAATTTGCTTGTGGGAAAGAACTTACAAGATTGAGAAGAGAAGAACAATTTTTCTTGAATCAAAGGGTGCAGCACGCTTATATTTTCTCCATCTGTTATTTGGAATATCATGAACCCTTTCATTGAATGATTTGTCTGTTGAACAAAAATCACCATAAAGTTTTTGTTTTAGTAGTTGTAGTTTTCTAGACATGACCTATCTGTATCCTATTAGGCCCAAAAAAAGGTGCAATCAAAATTGTGAGGAACTGTAAAGCTTCCGATATCATGTTTCTGATACAGAAAATCAGCTACCATCACGAATTACAAAAAATTGTGAGGAATGATACTGAAAATTAAACATACATCTCTTCAAAAAGCATCACATGCGAGAACTTATAATAGGTATTAAGCATTACAGACATGTTACTAGGTTAGCAAGCATTAATTAAAAAAAAAAAATTCTCTCTTCCATATGCAAATTAGCTAAACAATAGTATGGTGATAGATATATGAATATATACCTTTAGAAATCAACTTCAGTAAAGTTGAGCCAGGATTTGACAATAGCTGCATGAATCTTCCACATGTTTTTAGGCTTGCTTGTCTCTGCAGTACCCCCTACAAATGATGCAACCAATTAAACTTCATAGCACTGATGAGGAAAATTCAAAAATTGCAACCTTAAGTGAAATTAATGAGCACTGTTATCAAACAAAACATTTCCAGACCACATTTTTTGTGTTCTCGCTTACATTTGCCATCAGGCATATGAACTTTTAAGAGCTGTTCTTAACAATAAGAACAAGGGACTTACAGTTAGTAAACCTTCACTTTTTATACTTCCAACAGTTTCATCATTGGATTTAGGCTTTTCAAAATTTTCCATCTCAATATTTATATCCACAATGCATGGTGAATAAGCATCTGCACTTTCCATTTGTAAACCAATGAAGTTTTGGCAATTCAATTGAGGATCTAAGCATATCTGTTTCTTTGGTGAAACCGGAAGTTCTACAAAGCTTAAAAGGGCTAGCTGCGATGTACATTTAGAATTGACTTTGTCTTCCTCAGACAGCATTGAAATACTATAGACATCTTGGCCCTGCAAAAAGGGAAAGGGAGGAAAAATCAAAAGATATGTAAACTTAGAAGTCTCCATGGATTAGTAATTCTATCTTATTGTTGCTGTTTACCGCAGTGCTACACCATTTATTACTATTATTGTGTTTGTGAAGTATACTGCATAAACTGTGATTCTATAGCAACACATACAGGAGTAGGATCAACTAATATCATATTACAGCACATGGACATCTCTACTGGCTAGCTTAAACTTTTTGGGTAGCCCACCTATCAATTATAAATTAACTGATAGGATAATATTTTGGTCAAATGAACAGTATTTGAATGCTTACCATGCATAATACATTACAAAAAGTGGAAACATAAGATCTCAATAGGCAGATAATGTACTACCGTTGCCCAAAATATGAACTTTGTTCACCCAAGCAACCATTTTATAAAATAAAATGGGAAAGGAAATATTAAACGTGGGCTTTTGTGCTCTGTATGAGTGTGTGGGGGTATGTGAGAGAGAGAGGGTGACAGCAACTTAAGAAATGACTTATGGAAAGCCATTGTTTAATTATGGTCATGTTAGGGGTTGCAGGGTAGTTTCCTATTGTGTTGTGTTTTGATTCTGAGAGAGAAAGAGAGAGCAACTTAAGAAATTATTAACTGAACTACGGAGTGGGAAATTTCCCAACAACCCCTAAAGAGACCATCATCAAAAAATGGCTTTCCTAAGGTAAGAATATGAAAGCAGCTAGTATATGACAATAGCAACAAAAATAGAACAGAAAGAACACCATTTAAAACTGTAGACCATGAACGCCAAATATGTTAGCATTATCCTGCATTGTGAGTTCAGATCTTATACAGAATGAATAGGAGATCTTACACCCGAAGTGAAGTAGCAAAAAAAAAAAAAAAAAAAACTAAAAATTAAACAGGATTCAAGAGCACAAGTGAATTTATCCCACAAAACAAATGGACAGAAAATGATTCGTGAATCGTGACCCTACATCTTGAATATGGGAACAGGGCTTTTGAAAGATTTAAATCATAATAATTACTTTGCGAACCAGAACCATTACGAGAGGATGTATAGGTTTGGCCATGTTCTTGCAATGAGGCATCACTTGGTCATTTTATAGGACCACCAGTTGGAATCTTGAAAAAACAAAGGAACAGTTTGCACCATAGATGGATTTCCTTTGCCAGTATATGTTGCTAGACACATGTAATAATGACTGAATAAGTGATAACGGCACTGTATGGAGAGTTTCTGATAGACGCATTAACTTCGCTATTTAATGACAATGTTCAGCAGGATAACTTAGCAGTCCAGCATGACAAGAAGCTGAGGGGTAGGGATTATTATTAGTTGCAAAGATGGGAACTATTTTATTTATTTTTTGGATGAATTAACAGCCAATATTTAATCATTGGTCCACAAGCAGAATAAACTACAATCCTGCTGAGGAAGTCAAGCCTTCAGTTGAAAATCGTGCAAAGGGATCACCAACTGAGAAGTGCAGGTTTTAAACACTAACAAGGAAAGAAACGAAACCAATGCATGCTTTTGTTTGTACTTTTCTGGTTAAGAAAATTAAAGCTGTGAGACCTTCCGGGTTTAATTCTCAAAATATCTGCTCAGCTACCCAAAGGAAATTGGAAAATCACCACTTGTTTGGGTGCATACAGGATAAAATAAAAGAACGAAAAAATACAAGGCCTAATAATGGATGGAAAAAATAACTCAAATTATCAGCAAGAACAAGAGCTGACATAGGAGGGAAAGGGAATTCAAAGGCTTATCCCGTCTTGTTGCTAGCTCTCATAAGAACTCATTATCAAGAACGGTAAACACAATACTCCATTCAAACCAAGAAAGTAAAAATATTTTCTCTCTCCTAAAAAGATTAAGCAATGGATCAAATCAAAACCAGTAACAATGAACTTACATGTTGAGTCTGAAAGGCGCATTTTTTTTCCATTGGAAACGAAGCCTCCTCAAAAAGTAAAGGCAGAACATCTAAAATTACAGAACGAGAACATTCATTAGCCAAAATACATAGTTCAGATGAATTGAATCTTGTAAGTAATCCGAGGTATCATTACCTAGAGTACACTGCTGGTTAACCTCATCGAAACTTGGTTTTACAAACTGGAAACATGAACCAGCAACAGGTAGATCGCAACTTCCATCAACAATCGCTGGAATTTCCTGCATTCAAAACCAAATTCCCTCACATTACTAGCAAATAAATGAACTATTCAGTATCAAAATAAGTAGATTAGCAAAATTTTCCATATGCATTTAACGCATCTAGAATCCACTAGAAGAAAAGCATAAAAAACAATGCATATAACCTGTTTGCTTCCTAGGAAAATGGAGAAAGAAGAAAACTAACTAGAAAGAGTTCTTTGGTAAACAAAAATGGATTTTAAGAAGATATGAAGAAGGAAATTAGAGTAATTTATAAAGAAGAACTTGAAATTGAAGTTGAATTGCCAGTTTTAAGAAACTGAAAAAGCGAAAAAGAAGAAGAGAAAGAGATCTAACTAACATCTGCACAGGGATTAGCTGCCATTGTAGAGACTCAGAGGCCAGAGTGGTAGTGACTGTGTAGAAGAAATGGCTACTCACATACTAGAAATATTGCAACTGGAGCGAGTGAGCTACATATGTATATATATATATACACACACACACAGAGTTAATATGTTCAGTCACGACAGAGAGAGAGAGAGAGAGAGAGAGAGAGACGCGGTGGATGTGAAGGAAGGTTAGCATCGGAGACGGAGAGGAGCGCTTATGTGGCGATTTGTCAGAAAAGCTCCTGATCACGACATTACCAATAACGACAATCGTTTTTTCTTTTTCTTTTCGTGACTAAACTGCCCTTCTTGTGTTTTTCAATTTTTTTAAATAATTTAATTAATTATATGTTATTTACCATGTAATCCTTAAATTTAGTTACAATTACAACTCTATCTCTCTTAAAAGCCCAGGATTTATGACATTTCTGATTGGCTGTTTGTTGTTTCTAATAAGTTGTTTAATTATTGGTATGTTGATAAATATACCAATTATTTTTTAAGTTTTCGCTCCATTGAGTTGTTTTATCCTTTATTCAAAAAGTGTCATTTTTACCCCTAACTAAGGAATTAAGCAGTAGTAATTTGAAATAAATAAGACTACGTTAAATGTAAATAACTAAACAGTCGAATATTACAAGGTAATTTCCAAAATCAATCGGCTCATTCTCTTGCTAGGCCTGCTGCTATTTTGTTTGGTTTGATGAAATGGAGTCATGTTCCGGTCTATTGTTTTAGATTTTCTTCATTTTGATTTCAATTAACAAATGATTACACTTTATCCTAAAAAAAATAAATTAAAATAATACTTTTTAGATCGAATGACTAAATAGTTCGATGGAGCTAAATTTCAGAGACCAATCAATATTGATAATATTTCAACTATTTCAAACCAGGACCATTATACATATATATATATATGGCCAAACATATAAATTCACTTATATATTTTTTGAAAAATTCACAATTTTAAATTTTATCGGATTATTATGCTTTTAAAGTTATAAATTTTAGTAATATATCACACATGTTCACACTAACAACAATAGCTTTTAATGTTTTTCGGCTTTTATAAAATATTAATTTAATATATAGTTACTATAATGTTTAAAATAATAATTTTCATATTTTCAAATATCTAATAATTGTATAATCAATTTGTATAAATTCAAACATTCAATATAATGATTTTAAAAATTAAAATATTTAATATATATAATTTTATAAATTAAAGTGTTTAATAAATCAAAATTAAAGTTCACAATGCCGTGACGTTTTTAAAGATACTCATTAAATATATTTAATGTTTTGAATTAAACAAATGTTATATATATATATATATATGTATATAAGTGTGAAATGGGGCCTCAATGATGAGTGGTAAAAGATAAATATTGTTGCGGTAAAGTAAATTATGTTAGTGAAAAACAAAGGCATTTAAATAAGAGGGGTCAAGTAATTAATAATGTCCCATGGTATTGACAAACACCAACCGTGCATGTACTGCGTGCATTAATGGAATGCGATAATTAGAACAATGGCATAGGTAGAGATATATGTAACTCAGTATCCTTTTCTGTTTGTACATTCCTCTCCTTGATAGTGACCTAATTAACAATTTCCCTCCTTGTAAAACTACTTAGTTTGGAAAAAAATCAGAAAACATATTTAGTCTAATTTGAGTCTGGCTCAATTATCATTATTGCATGTTAAAATGTCTAAAATGCGCGGTGTAAATGTTGCGTTAAATCGGTAAGGTAGAGAAAAATTTTGGATTTCAAAGCCAAGCCACTGTATTGTCGTTTACTCTGTCATCCAAAGTCAAGCCACAATATTGTCACCGAAATCACTGTTCAAAACGGCGGAGTTGGTGATTTCTTGATTGTGGCATTTTTCCCATCAGACCCATCCCTCTTTAAGATTTCCACTTTCTTCCATATTTTGCACTTTCTATAATAATCAGAGAAAAAAGAGAGAAGATATCACAAAGTGACATATCCAAATGGGTTCAATAGTTTTTTTGATAAAACCCAACCAAATACGACAATTACTATGGGGAAGATGTTCAAAATGAAGGAAAAGGTGGTTTATTGCTAACCTTTTGGCTAAGGCTCATCGGAGATGGTGACGTCGCTGGAGCTGGGTCTCTTTATCTGTCTTGTGCGTGAAAGAAAATCAAGACAAGGAAGGGAAAGATCAGCTCGATAGCATGAAAGAGGGACCGAAAATGACATGTTGAAGGCCTGACTGTCGCTGGTTGACCGTTAATCAAACGAAAATCGGCGGAAATGGAGTTGGGTCAGGAAGTCTTTTCTCCACTAAAAAGGCCATTAAACATGTTAAAAGCTTGATGAGATTATGCAAGGCACAAATTGTACCATTTAACAGCATCCATTACAGAATTTCATTGCTAACTCAGAAAGGTTAGTCTATTGAGTGAATTACCATTTAGTTTTTCAAAGGTTAATTAGGGTTATACTTATATATAATAGTTGAAATTTTTATTTTCAAAATCTAAATATAATCCCTCAAAAATTAAATACTGCGATAGAAATAAAATTCATCAAGTATATAACTAAATTGTTCTGATTAATGTTGAATATAATTAATAAACTACGAACTCCCACGATCTTAAAATATAAATCATTTCAAGTTTTTCCATGGAAATTAAGAAAATAATTAATTTTCATAAAATTATAAAAGAACTAAAAATAACTTGACCAAATTATAATTTATTTCAAAATCAAAAGTAACTTGTGAAAATATTTATTATATATATTATAAATAAGGGTAAAATAAAAAAAAAATTATTTTTTACTCCTTAAAATACTTAAAGCGTTCCATATTCGAGACAAAGCAATCACCGTAAAACAATCTGTATTTTGGAACGAGTAGAAACATGCATTTGTTAGAGACAATAATAACATTTCACTAGCAATTAATAGAAAAATAAATAAATCCATGAGAGTGACTCAAGTGATATAATATACTTAAGTTTAGTGCACATCCCTACAAGGAGAGAGATTCAGTGACCATGAACTTGTATACCAAGGCATAGTCTGGTGGTAAGTACATATATGACCTAATGATATATTTAGGTTCGAATTTTCCCTTTCCAATGCTAAAAGAAAAAATAGCCATGAACTAAAAAATGAGTCGCATATCTAAAGGATGGGGATATTAATCGTAGTAATGCTGAAAAAATATAAAAAAAATCCATAAATTATATAATTAGAAAAATAAAAAATCCTAATAAATATATTTAAATATAACTAAACAATTATTGTCAATATATATATATATAACTAAATAATTAAATAGTAATTTGAATATGGACCTTATGAGCAAATTAATCAAATTCAATTAGCATTAGTAACGTATTAATATTTGGACTTATAAAGAGCTTACCTTTGTTACAAAGTATAAAAGTTGGTTGTTTTTAGTATTAAGTAAGGTTGATTTTCGTTGAAAAGCACTTTAATTAGATTAGTCAAATTGTGTTCATGCAACAAGTGGAGTGTGCCTTTAATTAGATTAGTCAAAGTATGGTAATGTTTGCAAATTAATTATATTTTAGTAGTATTACATTAACACAAGCACACGCCTAACTCATTAAACATGATTACTATAAAATTAGCAATTTTATGTTCTTTCCTGATGAACTTAAAGAATAGAATAAATTTAAAATAGTATAATGTCCTAATAGATTCGCATTGTCTGATCAATGCTTTAATGGACAAACCAATATCTATCATGGGGCATGGAAAAACATTTATCATATTTTTTTTTCTATGGAAGGTGGTATATCTAAGCCAAAATCTTTATGTGGGGCACAATTAAAGGAGAATGTGTATTATATGAACCTCAATTGTCATGGTACAGTGGGCATTCATTAACCGAATTGAATCAAACTGAATAAGCTCAGTTTCAATCTAATTAAATATATTTTTATGATAATTGAATTTGAAACCAAATAGTATAAAAATCTAATAAAATAAAATTGAACTCATTTAACTTAATTTGGGTTTGATTATTCCAAATTAAATCAATTGTTTTAGACATAAAAGTAAATTCAGTCATTTATATATAATAATCGAATCAAAAATCGAAAATTAAATTAATTTTCTTATTAAGTCCATCGGTGATCTCATTTTTAAAACATATAATCAAATCCCACTGAATTGGATTTGCTTGATTGGGATTTTAGTTAGAACTGAGGGCGCACACCCCTATATGGTGGTGTGAAGACATAAGGTGCATGTTCAATTCAATCAGAACGAACTATTTTTAAATGTAATAAAATCGAAACGTTTTAGAAAATTGAAATGAAATTGAAATTTATATAAAATAAAATTAAATGGAATCAATTTGATTAATTTTTCAGTTTTTGCTTATTATTTAAGATTTTTAAGAATAAAATTCAACTAATTTTTTTTTTTTTAAAAAAAAGACCAAATCTAATAGTTTAAAACTCGAACTTGAAGGTTGTATTCGACAATAACTTTTTAACTTAAAATGTTAAAAATTATTTTTTATAATGTTCGGTAACATAATATGTTTAACTTTTAAGCTGTGTTCGGCAACGGCTTTTTAAGTAGTTTTAAAACGCTAAACGGTACGCTACTTTTATAGCGTTCGGTAACATAAGATTTGAATTAGCTTTTGGAGATTAATGTGACGTTTTGTATTATAACGTTTAATTTTTAGTGTTTAATGAAAAACTACTCAAACAACTAGGAGCTAAATGCAATTAACACTGTTAACAACTACTAAAACGCTAATTTTACTGAACAAATCTTAAACATTTCATTAAAAGTTATTTGAATATTTAACGCAAAATATTATTAAAATAGCTAATAGCTATTAAAATAGCTAAATTTATCAAATAGGTTTGAAGCTGTTAATTCGATTCTGTTTAACCGTTTGACTGGATTGTAGGCCATCGTCCCTGGTCCCCGAAATTTAAAAGGATTCCCTTATCTCAGTGTCCGCGTGCCTGTGCCCCTGGACCGGAACCCCAGAGAAGCTTAATTTGTGTGGTTAGGTTAGGTTGATGAAGCATCATTTGTGGAAGGGAAAAGCATATTTTAATTTTGTTTTCTAATAATGTTTATGTCCCTCCCTGCACCAACAGCGAAAACAGGTATACCTAACCCTTTCACAAAATAAAATTGTTTGGTGGTCTGTGGTCAGGCTGCATTCGTTGGACCAACCTGTACTCGTACCCTGTTATTGGCATATTAAAGGACCTTTTTTTTTTTTTTTTTATTTCATTTAGGTCTTATGAAAATAAAATTATATTTAAGGTTTATCAATATTAGTTGGATAAGCAAAAATAAACTAAGTAAATTTATCAATAAGATTGGAGACTTAAAACTGAAATTATATTATAAATTAACTTTAAAATCAGATAATTGAAATCTAAAAGCATCCATGTTAGAAGAGCACGGAAATCGAAAATATTATTATTGTAAAATTTTACAATTATTGATTTAAAAAAATAATTTTTTTTCATAAATTTTTATTAAAAATAGAATATTGCCAACAAAAATACTAAAGTATAATGTTAAAATCAATGGTTTTTAAAAAATTATGCAAGTGGACAAGATTACAATAATTTTTATCAATTTAGTGAATTAAGGGAATGACTATAATTATTATTTCATTCATCGGTAATGGAGCGAGAAATCAAATTCTAGTGGCTAAAAAGATTTTCAAGATTAAAAAAAAAATTACTATTTTAAGAGGTAAAATTAAAAATTCTCATTATTACATGAGATAAATTTTTAAAATTTTTAACTATTAGTGTTGTTTGAATAGCTTTTTATAAAACAGTAAAAGCTAAACGTGAATTGAAACTTTTTCTAAAACGACACTTTAATCTCTAAAATTAGTTGAAATATTATGTTATCGAACATTATAAAAAATAATATTTAATATTTTTATAAAAACTATTTAAAAAACCATTGTCATAAGCAGTATAAGAAGTATGAGCCACCCTTGCCACTCCCTCACTCAGTCAATCGTCAAAGTAGACGGTTATATTATCTGTGTTCATCGAATCTCTTAATAAATTTTAAAAAAAAAAACTATTAAAGCATAATATCACTTAATAATAAAATTAGTTATCTAAAAATAAAAAAATAAGAATGCAATTTTCCCTACTAAACAGCCTAAAAACACAGCTAACAAAGGCGATTTTGAGAAAAGTTAAGGACAAAATGGGAAAGCAAGAGGTTCGTGTGGATGAATGTTTGAGCGAAAGATGATGACACGTGCAGACATGTGTCAGCTTGTCATCTCTGCTCTGCATGTGAACCTAATAAATAAATAAATAAAATAAAATAAAAAGCGCTCTATCCGGCAATAAAGTCAGGAATGGAAAGAGAGAGAAAGATAGAGTCACGGGGGGTTTCCTGTTCCTAACTCATGCCCGTGACCGTTTCTGTCCTTTTTCCCAGAATCGGGACTTGACGTTAATAGACCGACAGTGACCGCTCATCATTTGAATTTCAATGCTTAACTGCTAATTCTTTTATAAATGTATAAATTAAAATTTTGTAGTTTATTATTTCAAGCGAACTCTAAGAAATCTTAAGAACCGAAATTTTAAGTGTTAAATAATATAGATATTTCTTTTCAAAAAAAAAAAAATATAGATATTAAAATTTCTTTATTATATTTATTTAATATCTTACATATGTGAAATTTTTTAATATAATGTTAATTAAAATTAATTTTACATGAATATATTCAAACGTTATATAAATATCGAATGGCATTAAATATTATTTATATTAAAACTAATGAACATTGAAAATCAACAAATGTATATAAGATTTAGATCCAACTTTCCATTTTAATTATAAAAAACCCACACTTAATTTCCTTTTCTGAATTATTTATTTATTTATTTTATAAGAAATTCAAAGATTCAGTAGATAAAATTAAAAATTGAGAAGGCCTAACTTTTGTTTTTAATTTCAGGATCATGAGTTTTTTTATTTATAAATATAATTCTTTTAGTAAATTTATTATATATATCTTCTTGAGACGATTTTTTTTAAGTATATTATCAATAAATAAGAAATATTTAGAAAAATTGTGAAAATGATGTTTAATAATTATTTTGTATATAACAATAATGTCCGCCATGCAGGATGTGACAGTGGTGGGGTTCTTTCTGTTTTATTTCTTTTGGCCTTTCTAATTGTTTTTAAAGAATGTCAAGATTCAAGAATCAACACATCTTAATCTTTACCGAAAGAAGAAAAGATAGATTTGTTTGTGAAGTAATAGTAATACAGAAGAATAATTAAAATAATGTTTTCAATTTCAATATTTTATTTTAAAAAACATTTACCTGATTATTAATATTTTTAGTTTTCTATTTTCTAATAGCATTTTTAAAAAAAAAAATTCTCGAAGATTTTACTGAAATCAATCGTTGTTGGCTAATTATCGTTCTCCTTTCTTCGATTATTACTCCTTTGCAAATACTAATTATTAGAGTTTTATAAAAGAAATCGCTGAAATTAAAATATTATATATATTTTTTGTTTATTTAAATGCTTAAGTGTATATCTGTAAACTTTTAATTTGTCATCCCGCATGCTTCTGCTGTTAGGACTCTGATCTTTTTTTCTTTGTATATAAATAAAAAAAAAAGATCTTCATTTTTTTTAAATAGATTTTCGTTATTCAATCTATAGGCATCTGATGTGACTAAAGATAATAATTTTTTTGAAGGGACTTAAAGATAATAATTTATTTAAAAAGATAATTTATTCGTGTAAAGCGTGCTGCCAGCAAGAAAAATATGTAAGCAAAATTCCAAATAAAAATTCTGTTACGTAAGAAAGTTTCTAATCGTTTTTCATGAACTTTACATCTATTCTATTCATATCAAGGAAAAAAAAATCTTAAATTTATATTCTTTCTAAATCAATTAATTATAGCAAGATTTTATCTTTTTTTTTTTTTTATGAAATATAGCAGGCATTTATCTTATTAATATTTATCTAATTTTAGATTTAAAATAATAGAGATTATAATTAATTGAGTTTAGATCACATAGAAGCAGACTTGAAATAAGAATGATTATCAAAACTGTAATTCACATTTATATATGAGCACTAAAACTAAAGCTAAATTCGTTTCCCTAATGGTGGAGACTATATGAATTCATACAAGCACAGACATAGATAAAGTATGAATGGCAATCAGGGAGAAAAGTCCAGTTACCATCAAGTCCAATTAAAATTTCTCTCTGAAATAATGATTGAGAGAATTAATCCAGCATATAGATTCGGGAGGCAATGTCCTGAATCAACCAATCAAACCCCTCAAGCAGCCCCTCCCCTGTGTACGCACTACAGCCTACAATTTCCCAGTGCCGGGTTTTATCCATATTCTCCAGGTTTAATACCTGCATCATTGTCATAGAAACCATTGTAGAATTTCAAAAGATGAATTGGAAGGCTGTAAAATTGAATGCACATATGTATGGTTTCAATAAGAAATTGGAGTTAACAACAGTAAGCAGAGACCATATATTCATTTCTTTCCCTTTATGATCATAACAAAAAAGAGAGTTGGATTCAGAGTAGAATAGAAAGAGCCAATTTTAGTAATTTACATGTGCCTACAAGTCATCAAGCATCACAGAAATAGACATGCTTATGGGCATAATCGATAAAACAAGAGTATCATGGTGGAAGCTAAAAGGGTTTCAAATACCAGAATAAAAAACAGCAACAGATTCGGAAACAGTGTCGCAAAAATCAATCTAAATTGGATCGAATCATTCTGAACATGGATTGTTAAAGCCATTTTGCATATTCACAAAAATCAACAATAACCTAGAATTCAATAAAATATATGTTAAAAATAGAATTAATAAAATATGCAAGATATCAAGTTAATTGTTGGGCAAAACATGAAAAATGATCATTTCTCATTGTCTACCATTTCTAGGAAATTGATGAATTGCCTGTATAGAAGAAAGACAATAATGCAAGGATGGGCTAAAATTTCATTACAAAATGGCCAAAACAATAAGGTATAACAATTATTTAAAACCGTTCCAAATTCATTTTAACATCATCAGACTGAATGATGTGTGCGGACACGCTAAGCATAGTGATAGAAAGAAAAAAGGACAACTACTTTCAAGTCGCCTCAAAAGAAAATTTCCATACGAAAAGGATTTATCAGCCAGAACACTTGCCTTGGCAATTTCATCTGGTTTAAGCGCACCTTTTAGGTCTTGCTTATTTGCTAGTATTAGCAAAGATGCTCCAGACAGCCTCTGCCAAATGAAGATATAAATTGAGAATTTACCAAAAGCACAAATGAAACAGCAAATCAAGGAAACGAAAGAAAGCAGGAAGAACTACAGGAGAAATGAAACAATAACACACTTTAAAATAATAAAAACAAGAGACGGAAACAATATAAGGAGACAATTAATACACCAAACAACATAACTAGCACATACCTCTTCCTTCAAAAGATTATCAAGTTCCATTTTGCAATCATCTAACCTTCTAAGATCCGAGCTGTCAACTACCCATACTAAGCCATCAGTTTGCTCAAAGTAGTTTCTCCAATATGATCTTATAGTTCTTTGGCCCCCAACATCCCATATATTTAAAGTATACCTGCCAAATAACAAGTTTGAAAATCTTGCTTTTGCAATAGAAGTTCTAGGAATTCAAATTCTAATTTAAGGTAACATTCAGTTGACTCTATAACACAAAAAATAAATACATAGTAAAAATGAGCACCATTTTGACTAGAGGACAATGTCATATTCAGGTGAAACTTTTTAATTCAATCGAAAATTTACTTAATCTGCAAATAATGTCAGCACGAACTTACTCAACAACCAAATGACCATAATAGGATCTTGACAAACATGAACTTTGCAAAAATACTAATCTACGCACTAAATATAAAAATACATACACATGAAAATTGAAAACAAAATCTTACTTTTGGTAAGTGAGTGTTTTGATATTAAAACCAAGAGTAGGACTGATGACGCTAGTATCTTCCCCATTTAGCTTCAAAACAATTGTCGTCTTTCCAGAATTATCGAGGCCCCTGCATACCATGCAATATAAACAAATATGTTTATATATGAACATTGATAAGAGGGGAAAAGGTAAAAAAAAAAAAATTGCAAAGAATTGCACAGATACATACACCATCAGTATACGCATTTCCTTCTCTTTTCTCTTGATTTTTCGGATGATGCTGAGTAGCCCCATTATAAGCCAAAAACAAGCTAATCAATGAACAAGAATTGAGGGTTTCTCTTGATTCTGAACAATGTCTTTGCACAATTACTCAGCACAACCAATCAGAGCAACCTATCAGCAAAACTGTTATTATTTCAAAAAAAAATAATAATAAAATAATCCCTGATAGTCAGCTGCATGTCAGAATATGCTAGTGAAAATTACACACTCCACTTGTGTAAGAAAGAATGGGTTCATTTGATTGTTAAGAATGTTGTTTCACTTAATTGCATATGAGTGGCATTCTCCTTCCACCAGAAAGTGCTGATTCTTAACAATAACAAACAGCAGCCACTGACCAGGATCTCCTATAATCAAACAACAAGAGTGCTAGAAAGTGCATATGCAACATGGAGGTAACGCCTGAAGGCTTTGTCTGGGGAAGAAACAGTTGTGAGGTGGCTAATTAATTTGAAAATTACAGAACAGAAAATATTTGAAAAAGAACAGGCCAACAATATGTTTTTATGGACAGTGGACATAGAAGAAAAATGTTTATGTCCATATCTACATTTGTTTGGGTGACGTTTTATGACATATTATCTCCAAGTAACAACAGAAGTTATAGATGAAGATATATAAAAAGCAAATCCAGAAACCTTCCACCACATTGTCTTAGAAACAGTGCAAGTCAAAACTAATCTTAAAGAGGCATGGTTTTGCTGTCGTGAAGGGGTAATGAAAATGTACCTGCTATTGTAGTATCAAAAGAATTACTAATCTATGCAGATGAAGAGAACTTCTTTATGTTATTTTGATAAAGAAAAATAATCCATCACTTTCAAACAGATACATGAACGGATATTTGTAAGGCATCTTTAATATCTATTTTCAGTTCAAGTGACAAGGGTTCTCTTGCAAAAATCTAATGACTTTGGTGGGAGAAAAAATATATCAAAACACAACACACTCAATTTAGTGCAAAAATAACAGTAGTAGCAACAATTTGCAATGAATCACATGAAAATAGCTAGAACCAATAGCTGAAGAATCACATTAAAGTGATTGATTCGCGTCAGGAGCAAGTAAGTCAAGCTTAATTGAGTATTTAAATCAAAAAATTTTAAAAACTATTTCATAGTATGTATAATATTCAAATAAATAATCTACTAACTTGAGCTAACTCAAGCTTTATTTTAACATTAATGAACAATTTTTTTTCCCCTTATGGTGATCAAGCCAAATAGAGTCAAGCTCAAGTAACTCAAGCATCCATTCAAGCCAAGACTGAGCTTGAAAATTAAAACTGAATCCAGCTAGAGTTGAGTTTCAACTTTGAACGCTTGTAGCTGCTTGACTTGACTCAAGTACACTCCTAATTCAATTCAAATAAAAACATTTGATCATATGCACAGAACTATTTTTAACAAACATGTTGTAATTCCAAAACAAAGTGTTAGAAAATCAACAAACTAGCAGTAAGAGATACTTAATCCTTTTATAATAAATCCTAATAATAAAACCAACCATTTTGTGCTCTTGCAATTTTATCTTAAGATTTTCAATTTTACCCTGATTTGCAATTTTTGTCTTTCTTTCTCTTGGCAGTCCCTTCACTACTAGGTTAACATTATACATGCTTAACGCAAGCATATATTCCTGCATCTGCATTTCTCGATCAAATTAAATCAAAACATACAAATAAATCTCTCTCTCTCTATATATCACAGCCAAAACCTAATCTCACGAAAAACTCACAATGAAATCACACGTCAATCGACAAAAATATTGTTAAAATAACTAAAATTCTCAAATCAGGGTAAAATTGAAAACTATTGATGGCGTTTGATAAGAAAAATAAAATAACACTCACCTCGATGACTAAAAACCATTAATTGGCGTTTCAAGTAGAAACTCATCTCATCTTTCAAAACTCGCGAATTAGGGACCGATAGATATTCTTCTTCTTCGCAAGCAAGTTCGTCGGGAGCGGAAACTTCAGTCACGTTAAGGTCATTAATGGTGGGCAATGGCCATCCACTCTCAGGCTTGATTTTTTAGCTTTGGTACAGTAAATTTCCCTCTAAGCTTGTGTGAGATATTAATCTAGTGAAAAATATGATATTTTTCATCAATTAGTACTCAAATTTCACCGAATAAATTAATTTACCTTAATTAAAATAAAAGAAAATAATATTGTTTAACTGATAAAAACCATTAATATTTTTATTTTTTGGATGATTGATTCTGAAATTAAATATTTTTCTTAATTAAAAATATTAAAAACTCTATTTTCAGCAAGAATTGGGATAAATTCAACTAAAGTGAAAGTGCTAAATAAATGAATGAAAAAGATCGTCTCAATGAAATTGAGTATTTAAAAAACATTAGTGCTTGCAACTGTTGATTTTTAAATGTAAATTGATTTTTCTATATTAAAAATATAAAAAATACTTTTAATCACTTTTACAAAACATAAGTGTTTTTTTTATTTTTATTCAAAATGGAAACCTTTTTTATTAGAATAATAAATTAGTTTTTTAAGAAAATATTTCAGCAATAACTTTTTTTTTTCATAAAATATTCCAGGAACAAGTTGTATTACGATTTACAGGTATTTCTTCTTGTGATAAAAAAAAAAAAAAACATAAGCATACTTGTTTCGTGGCATGGCGTGACGTGACTTATGTTGGGCATTGAAACTTCCTCGTAATAGGACGATGATGCTTATTAAATCCTTTTCTTTATTTTCCTGAGAAAAAAAAAAATGTATTTCTGTATAATTACTTTTTAAATGAAAATAAATAAAATTACTTTTATGTGAATGGAATACAAACTAATCTAATAAATAGATTTTAAATAAATATTAACTCTGCAAACTTTGATTTAGAAAATGAAAATGATACGGAATTTGATAAATTAATGGATTAAAATGGATCGTGTTCATGTTTTAAATTTGTTTATCCATTTATGATGTGATTTAAATAGATCATATCTTCAACAACACAATATATATATATATATATATATATATATAAAGCAATCATTTTTTCTCTATAAAGTTGACATGTGGCATATCTACATGATGTTTTAATTTAATATGTGTATATTCCTTAAATTTAAACATGATTTGATTTAATTATTTAATACATTAACGTATTGGTTTGGTTTGGTTTAATTATTCAAATGTATTAATATATTGGTTTGAATTGACTTTATTTTGAGTTAGTATTTTTTATTTCATTTGATTATTTAACGTATTAATATATTGGCTTGGTTTAGATTTCTTTTGACTTAATATTTTTGGTTTGATTTAATTTGATTATTTAATGTATTAATGGCTTTAAATAATTATATTTTGCATTAATATATTATATTTAAAGCCAAATGTACTAATATATTATATTTTGTAACAAATGTTTACTCTTAAATTTATAAAGTAACAAATGTTTATTCTCACAACCGTTTCCTATCTTTAATGTACTTTTAAAGTTTCATATCTAAATGTTTCCATTTTTTTTTTCATGGTTGTCACGACCCGTTTCCATGGGCCGGACCGGCACTAGGACCTGGATGGGCTTAAGGCCGCCAAAGCCCATAGTAAGCCTATATTATACAAACGTCATTTCCTATTCATAACTGTGGATGCAAGCCCAATAATTTATTTCAGTTATGTATCACTAATACAGTTTATATGTTTAATATGGACTTTTATTATTCATTTACAACCCAACTGGAATACAATTGCGGAACTCTACCTTTACATTTACATCGTCATTTCTATCATTAACAATCTTCTATAATTATTGTCTCAACTCCATAGGATTTTTCTTTCTTCTATTACCCTAAAAAAAAATAGGTAGGCAGGGATGAGCGCCAAACTCAATGAGTAGGGTCAGATGACCCTCTCACCCCACACAATCACACAGATGCGAAAATATTTTTATCTGGTTACCGTTTAATTATATGATCATGCAGTTTGTCACACAAATGGCAATACAACAGCAATCACAAGTATTATCACCTTCATATAATCACATCACGTGGAAATTAGTCAGTGGAATCACCGAAACCCCCGATGAGCCGTCCTCCCACATAGCCCATCCTCTCACGTGTGCACCAGGGAGCCGATCCCCTATTCTGGCCGACCGGTCTAATCCTCACTTGACCAGCCCTCTCATTGTTTTTCCATTCTCTCTCTTTTTTTTTTTTTTTTTTTTTATACCAGCAGGAGGCAACCCGGTCGTCTCCTTTAAATCTAGATCATCAGGCGCTCACAACAGGAGGCCACCCTGCGGGCTGCGATCAAACCTAGATTATCCGGTGCGCCCAAATAAAGAAGCCAACATGTGGTTAACAGTAACGGTAACAGTAGGTGCACACGGGGGCGCCGATCTCCCATTTACCCGGCTAACAGTAATCAGTATCAGGATCCATATCACATATACCATTCTCACAAACCCATGGTGACCCACTTCATCCCAATTCCGCACAAACAAGGCACAACAATATCACAGCACAAGTAATCAAGCAATATTTAATATCAACAAATAGTGCATCACAATATGGCGATAATGCATGATAACATTTAACCGTGAATGCATGAATGCAGGCGGATGAGGCGAATTATCTAACATTACTCACAAATCTTTATTGTCTTCTAAAGGGACTGCCTTTCTAGCCACGTGCTTCCAGCCTTTGTCCTCGCATTTCGGAATTTTATAAACCTCTAAAATAAACAATAAAATTTTAAGTAAGAATTTTAAATTTGAAGATTCTATTTCATATTCGTTTACTAATTTTGGTTACCAGTCATTTAATTCACTTATTAATTTAAACTATATATATTTATAGATATATATTGGGTTTCTTTATTTATTTATCACTCTAATACTCTTATTCTATATTTTTAATTTCTATAAACAATTTAATTTCTATAAGTAATTTAATTTCTATACTTAATTTTATTTTCTACCAAAATTTCGGCAGCATCTCCCCTAAAAATTGGACTATCCACCTGTTAAAATATCAACAATTTAACAAATATTCAACTCAATACATACGGCCCGTCCGTCGGACAATTAATCAAATAAAATTTTTCCCATCCTCCTTCAATCTCATCATCCCCACACAACCAAAATTATAATATACAATAACATTATATCTAAACTACCTTAATCTACACTTTAATCCTATTAATATATCATTATCAAGGTTCCTTAATTAAATCAACACGAATGGAATTATACTAGAATTAAATCAACGCAAAATAAATTAGCTAATCACAAAACTAAGAAAAACATTCTGAAAATAGTCTAAAAATTAAATTTATATACCCAAAATCTTGCTGCCGGAATTGTTCGACTGGAAAAAGGGAGCTACGCGTGCCGGAACTCAGAGCAAGTGAGAGCAATGGCGTTGAGTCGACCAAACCAAGTTGCTGCGCTCACTGGAACTGCGAGCAGGTGGCGCGATGAGCTAGAGGAGGAGCTGGCGCTGCACGATCTGGCCGAGGGTAAGGCGGGACTGCTGGCGGAGCTGCAGCGGCGGCCAGTTGCGGCGAGGAGCACCGGTGGCGCGCGATGGCGTGGGTGGCGCGGCTCTGCTGCTCTGTCTCACCAGAAATGCAGGCGCAGTGAAGAAAGGAAGAAAGAAAGAAAGAAAATAAAAGAAAGAAAAGAAGAAGAAGAAGAAGAAAGTGGAGGAGAAGGCTGTGGTGGTGCTGCGTACAGGTGGAGGCACAGAATGGTGTAGGGGAGGGTGAAGTATGCGCTGGAAATAGGGGGAGAAGAGGGTTCTAGATGTGATTTGGGTGGGTTTGGGCTGGTTCGGTTCGATTCAGCCCAAATCTCGATTTTTACTTGATTTTTTTTTTGACTTTTCAATTGGTTTTCAATTCGGTTTATCACTGTACGAATTATTAATTTGCATTTAAATAATTAGATACATTTTCCACGCTGTCAATTTATTAAATTTAAATGAAAAATCTTTGAAAATAAAAATTTGGGTTATTTCAATGGTGTAGTAATGCATTTTTTTATTTTAAATTATTTAATCTCAAAAATACTTTAGCTTTCTTAGAAATACTATATATAAGTTGTATCATTGTATCTTTTATATTTTTGGCAAAAGTGTCTTGAATCTTGCTTTTAAATATATTATTCATTTTTTTCTTAAAAATTTAGATTTTTCTATATTTCAACTATTTTCCACTAATATGGTTAGTAGTTCTTACTCAAACTTTTTTTTTTGTCTCTTTTTCTAAATATTTTTTAATATGTTTTTGCAGCCGTAAATTATCAAATCAATATATATATATATATATATATATAAATGAGGCAGAATTTTCCTTGGTGTCGCCACATAAGATTCCAAATTAATGATACGTGTATGACTTAATTGTTTATTTTATATTTATTTGAAAATAAATTAATTTATAATTGAATTAAATCATCTTAAATGTAGTTGATTAATATAACGTTAGAGAATAATTGTGTGTTAAGTAACAATTTATATAACTTTTAATGATATAAATAAATTACATAATTTATAAATTTTCATGATATGGGCAATTATTATTTTATATTAAAAAATCAAAAATTTTTTTATTAAATTAAACTATGTTAAATATAATTAATTAATTATAATACTAAAAACATGATAAGTTGAAGATTTATATAACTTTTAATTATTTAAAATAAATTATTTATTCATGGATTTAAATGAAATAACGAGTTAATTATTTTTTACATTAAAAAAGAATTAAAATAATAAAATTTACCACCTTTTTTTTTACTTTTTTTTATTTATCTCTATAAATTTTAATATTTTTAATTCATATTTCTAACACAAATCTATCTACTAATTTGTAATTTAATAATAAAAAATTAAGCTATGTTTTTTTTTTACTATTGATATATCTTTATAATATTTCTTAAAATCATAATAAAAGAAGTTTCATCTAAGAATCTATAAATTATATATATATATATATATATATATATATATATATATATATATATATATATATATATATATATATATATATATATATATATATTCTCTCAAATTAACTTTTTTTTTTGTTTTTTTAACCGTGCATAACACGGGTATATTGTTAGTTTAAATATACAATTCATATAATTTTATATATATATAATTTATATATAGGGTTACTGTGTTTATATTTAGATACATGATTCATTATTCATATCGTAGTTTATTTAATTTTATTGTCGCACGTAAGTTCAGAAATTTAACATGATTAATAAAATAGTTAATGGTCAATTCAATAAATTTTTAGAGAGGCCTAATGATTCGGGTTTAGATACGTAGCTATATTAAAAATTTCCTGAATTTTAATAATAAAAGAAATTTGTGCTAATAAAAAAAAAATCCAATACAAACACAACCAATCTACTTGTGTTGACATGTCTAAATTAGAGTTCGGGTTAAAATATTATAAATGGTGAGCCTTGTATTCCAAATTTTCAGAAAAACTCTCTCTTTCATAGAAAAAAATATTTATAGATATTATAATTTTAATTATAAAATGATATTTTTTTAAAAAATGAAAAACGATAGAAAAACATGTCTTTTATCATAAAAGAAATTTTGAAAAACAACTTAAATCTGTTTTTCAAATGTTACTTAAGTTTTGAAAAACTGTTTTCTAGTTTTCCAAATAGAAAACTGACTGATTTGAACACAAAATTTTATTTTTCATTTTTTAAATTTTTTTAGAAAAATCACTCCAGTTTTCTACAAGTGAACACAATCAAAATATTTAATAAATTTGATTTTATAAATTAAAGTATTTCATGAATTAAAATAAAAATTAAAAGTGGTACAAAATTAAAATAATAAAATTCAAGAATGAAATTTATGTATTCTTCCGTAATTAAATCCTTTTGACGACACTACTGAAGAGTAGAAGAAAATTAAGAAGCAGGAGGAGGTTGTTGTTAAAGTTAAAGAAGGGATCGACTTTAAATGCTTCTTTTAGAGGAAGCAATAGCCCTCTTTAGTAACAACGAAACAATAATTTAATTATATGTAGGACAAGCCTCTTGCTCTCGATTATTATAATCAATTCAATATTGTTATTTAGAGACGCATCTAAACTAGGGTTAGGAATATTCGGGTTTGGCCTAAAAACCTAACCAAGCTGACCTATTTTGGTTTTGAAAATTCCATAACTTTTATTGTTAGTGGGATTTTATGTGTCATTACACTAACCTTGGTCGTATGGATTCAATATTGCATTTTATAAAGCATAATGGACATTTGGAGTTTTAAAAAATAAATATAGGAAATTAGAATTAAAAAAAAAGAAAATTAACAAATGGCAGGTCCATTATATAATTACCAAATGAAAATTCCAATATGGAATTAAAAAAAAAAAAGCACTCACACACCCATTAAGGTGTGAACACCAAACAAATAGTTACCTGATGATCTGTCAATACTCAAAAAGATTAAGAAAATGAACTTCATTTGAACATTGTCAATTTCTTAGTTCTTTTGACAAATTTCTTCCTTGTTTTGTCTTTTCGCATTA
Organism: Jatropha curcas; assembly: GCF_041381405.1. NCBI lineage: Eukaryota > Viridiplantae > Streptophyta > Magnoliopsida > Malpighiales > Euphorbiaceae > Jatropha > Jatropha curcas. The sequence continues at coordinate 27,321,573 of NC_143153.1, forward strand.
ACATTATCGCACGCAACAAGTGTAACAAACAGGAAACCAACAAATCTCCGATGAAAGCAATGTGACAACGGCGGTGCAAGCCAAGTGACCGCTGCATCTCCTACAGCATCTTCCAAATTCCCGCTGTCACTTTCATTTCTCCAACTACACCACCACCACCACCACGTCCATACTATTCTCTCTTCTTCTTCAAGCCTCTCTACTATATCAATTTTCCATTTCTTTATTATAATACTCTCATGTTGTTACTCTTCTTCTCTGCTTTCTACCTTTCTTTCAGTTTCACCAACTCTCGCAATGTACGGACACGATCTCTTCTTCTCCACTCTAATCAAGCTCAAGCTTGATTCTGAACCGTCCAATCAGCACTTCCTTCATGGTGGCGGTCTGTTCCTCGATCAAGAAACTGTTTGTCGTTCATTTGTTTCGTTAATATCGTCCAAGACTGAACCGCGTTCTTCTTGTTTTTCTCGGAAAACGTTGAGGTTCGTTGATCGGCGGCGAGGAAAGAAGGGTCGCAAAGCAGGATTGTTTTTATCGGTGAGTTTGTCAATAAAGGGAAGCGAAGAAGAAGAAGGATATGTTGGGGAATCGCGAGAGAGTTTGGGGCAAAATGGAGAGGAAAAGAATTTGGAGGAAGAAAATGCAGTGGTTTTCACGGAGGAGAAGAAGGTTAATGTGCTGCGATCGAGATCAGGATCAGCTGCTTTGAATACGACCAAGCATCTCTGGGCTGGTGCTGTTGCTGCTATGGTTTCAAGGTGTTTGCTTCTTGTTTACTAGCTTTTGTTACATTTGTTTGTTACTATTTCAATTTCCTTCGACTTTACTTTGGCTGCTTATGAAAAATGCATGGTATATATGATGTTTTATGTTAATTAACTCTGTTAAAATTATGATTAATTAGAACAAAATAATTGAAAATTAAGGACCTTTTCTTGTTGGTGAGCTAATGTTGAGGTCCATAATAATGTTTTTATCAAGCATACAATTGTAAAAGCAAGAGCTTCGATAAATTTATCTCATGATTTGAGTTGGTTTTAACTTTTAAGTGTTTTTTTTTTTTTTTTATCTTGTTGGTTGATACGTACAAATATTAACTTAGTAGCTCATTTGGTTGTTGTCCATGAAGCATGTCATGCGTTATTTTTGTATGAAAAGCTGTGCCTGCACATGTATGTATCAATGTCCTGTTCCATGTCCAATGTCAGTGAACTACAATTTCGTTTCTGTTGAAGCAGAACTTTTATAGCGCCTCTAGAGAGAATGAAGCTTGAGTATGTAGTTCGTGGCGAACAGAAGAACCTTTTAGAACTCATCAAGAAAATTAAGGCAGCTGAAGGACTGAAAGGTTTTTGGAAGGGGAACTTTGTCAATATTCTCCGCACTGCTCCATTTAAATCTATCAATTTCTATGCTTATGATACATACAGGAATCAACTACTGAAATGGTCTGGGAACGAGGAAACCACAAATTTTGAGAGATTCATTGCTGGAGCTGCTGCTGGAATTACTGCATCCTTGCTTTGCTTGCCAATGGACACTGTATGTATTAACTTCAAATATTTTGGTCATGGCACATAATTCTTTGCCATTTGAATCTTCCTATTATTCTAAATTTTTATTAGAGGGTGAAATTTTGCTGTGTGGAGTATTTATGTGCTCTAATTTTCACAATTTTTCTCGAGGATTATACAAGTCATGCCAGGACTTCAAACTGATTTGTGCTGTATATTTGATGCAATTAGAAATGCATATGATCCGTTGCTTGAAGGATCCAGCCTTACTAAAGTAAATGGTACTGGACATGTTAATTATGCCAAATGTTCTCTTCTCAAGCAGCATTGGTGCTACTTTTCTTGAAATGGTTCACTTGGTATCTTAGACTAGAATTCTGCTGTTTACGCTGATTGCGGATCCTTTGTCCAGAAATTGTGAAAATGAGATTTTACCTACAGTATTTAGCTGGTGAAACTGTGAATTCTGACACCATTGTTTCTACTTGGATTTGGAACCTTTTCAATTTTATATGTTCTCAGATATTAAAAGATAGAAAATCTTTTTTCTTTTTCTCTATTCTTTTTTTTTCATGATAACATCTTTACAAGTCCTATACTTTCATGGAAGTCAATGTTTGTTTATTGTTTTTGGGAGGGCCGTCAGCTCACACTTCAATTGTTGCGTATTATCATTTATTAACAAAACCAGCTAATATTAAATGAAATGAAGTCTGTTCTATTGCTTCATTCCTTATTTCAAGTGCTTCATGTTCATAATTATATAATTTGTTTTCGAATGACATTGTAATGCTTCCTAAACAATTTTAACGATTAGGTAAAAAATTATCTGTATATTGTTTGTAATATTTAATGGATTATGTAGAAAGTCTTCCCCTCTTTCTTTCTTTATTTCTTTCTTAATATTCTATTCATTTTTTACTAGTTTGATATGATATGCATTCTAATCACCTAGAAACCACATGCATCAGTTGTGGACAAGTTGAACCTTGGACCTCTGGTTGCTAACCGTGGAGATTCAACCCATTGCTTATCTATGCTGATAGACACTTTCTTTTTGTTGGCCAAAATTGATGAAACCCAATATAATGACAGCAGCAGAAATAACTTTTCTTTCAGCCAACTACTTTTTATTCTTAATTGCTTCAGCCTTTTAATGTTTCATACAGACTTTCTTGTGCAAATCGGTTTCATATTAATGCTCTAAACTATTGCAGATACGGACAAAGATGGTAGCACCTGGTGGGGAAGCATTGGGTGGTGTAATTGGAGCATTCCGCCACATGATCCAGACAGAAGGATTTTTTTCTCTTTACAAGGGTTTAGTACCCTCACTAGTGAGCATGGCACCTTCAGGCGCAGTTTTCTATGGTGTTTATGATATATTAAAGTCCGCTTATCTCCATACACCAGAAGGGAAGAAGAGACTTCAGAGTTTAAAACAAGAAGGCCAAGAATTAAATGTGTTGGAGCAGCTGGAGTTGGGACCCGTCAGAACATTGCTTTATGGGGCTATTGCTGGTTGTTGTTCTGAAGCTGCTACATATCCATTTGAAGTTGTGAGGAGGCACCTTCAGATGCAAGTCGAAGCGACAAAGATGAATGCATTGGCAACTTGTGCCAAGATAGTTCAACAAGGAGGCGTTCCTGCTCTTTATGCAGGATTAATACCCAGCTTATTGCAGGTATAGTCACACGGCATATTATTTTGGGAAAACTCTTCCTTTATTTTATAGAGGTTTTGAACTCTATTCAGAGTCATTAGATGCCCATAATTTAAGTATTTCACTGTTGAAATCTATGATTAAAAACATTTCATTATTAAGTTGGCAGAGCCATTGTGCCATGGTGGTGTTCTAGGATCAAATCAAAGCAATTGCAATATAATCAAAACGAAAAATAGGAAAACTGTTGAGTGTAGTTGGTTCAATCTGAGAAGGGGGGAGTACAACATTAGAGTAGGCTTTATTAGGATGGGAACTGCAACAGGATTTGGCAACTCCACTATAAAAATGAAATAGGGAAACTGGATATGTTTTGGGATTGCAAACAAGGACTTGGCACCTCTTCCTTCATTAGATGAAGGCAGACAGGTATCATAAAGTAAAATGTAATATTCAAGAAGTTATATGATTGACTCATATGGACAAGAGGATATGTTCTTAAACATTTTCAACTTAGATTAAGCGTCAAGTATATGTTGCTGATTCTTAATGCTTTTAAATTGCAAAAACGTCTGTGAGAAAACAGTTCTAGGAAATTGGAAAAAGTATTTCATATTTGACCTGTGGGCAATTTTGATTCATGGGAATTGACTGTATGTAAAATCAATACGTGTATTTTTGCATCCATTGTTGATAGTTTGTTTGGCATTGTTGTCGGAGCTACTCTTGAGTATTGAGAAAAGCACAATGTTTCAAATATGTTGATTTTGGTATTATATGAACTCTAAACAGCAACACAACAAGATGAAAGATTACACAAGTATGCATGTGCTGGGCTATTTTATCTGCTATTAAATTAAACTTTGTTAGTGTTTGTTAATGACGAGTGACGGCTATATAAATCTGTGGATTGTTGCCCTTTCTTATTTCTCTTACATCTGAAACTTTTTATGGAGCTTTTGGGATGTAACGCGTTCATTTTACTAACTTGTTGAAACCTGTGTAAAATAACTTTTCACAGGTTTTACCATCAGCTGCCATAAGTTACTTAGTATACGAGTTCGTGAAGATAGTCCTCAAAGTTGAGTCGACATAGATATAGTTATTTTTTTCATATAAAAGCTCAGTCGGGTAATTCCAGATTTTCTCTATGGTGCCATTTATCATGATTCTATTGGCTA